>NC_139708.1:32440790-33070790 GCF_964188405.1 Protomyctophum parallelum | reverse complement strand
TGTAGTTTGAATAAAGTCTTCATTTTATAGAACAATACATGAAATAATTCAGTCACTCCCTTAAAATCGAGTGTGTGTACTCGGATGTGAGTATGTCTGAATCACCAACACTGTGTGATTCATTCAAAGGCAGATTCATAATTCAGGTATAAGAATTATTGTCATTACTGTTGGCATTTGACCTTTAAAACTGTACCTGTAGTCTGTTTGAATCGCTGGTACGTACGTGGTATGTTCTGTTTCTTCATTTCAAATAACAGTGACTTTGCTCTCTACCTCTGTGCCGAAATTGACTGAATTGGCATTAACCCATTTTGGGCGGGAACCCCTTTTGGTGATAGCATCATGTTGTGCTTTAGCTATTGAAAAATAGCAGATCTACAAGCTCATAGCGCACCACCGAGTGGCACGCTACAAGCTTGTAGGTCTGCTATTTTTGAAAAATCGAAGAACGACTGACATAGAAAGATAGCTTTTTCAGAAAACTTTTTCAAACAGACATTTTTAGAATCTGATCTCAGGTCAGAATGTCAGCAGTTTGAAGAGTGGAGTTGACATTAAAAGTTAAACACAGGGGTTACTTAATGGTGGCCAGCAGCAGCAGTAGTGGGCATCACACCGAGTGCCCCTGTGGGACTTCGTTCTCTATTGCTGGTCAGGGATTAAATTGACTCGGCAGGGCCAGGGGCACCTATTATGGCCGAGTGTCTCGCCACAATGCACCTGAGCCCAGGATTCAGATCAAGCGCATCAGTCCCGACCATAGGGACTCTGAATCCCCCATACCTAAACAGTAGATCCAAAACGACAGGTGGTAGCTGGGGTGGAGGTGGGTGAGCAGCAGGTTTGTATACAGCAGCACGCTGATACAGCAGCAGCAAGAAAGGAAGCAGGAGGAGAAATGCAAACCTCCGGTTAAAGTAGCCGGTATGAAGATGGAGTGAGTGTGTGATTGGCTGAGTGAATCATGTGAATGAGAGCGTGATGCTGAGGCGGCCCAATTAACGGCCGGCAGCAACTGCACTGAGGTTCCCTGACTGAACTTGCTCTGTGCATGTCTACGACAGGCACAAATTAAGCAATAAGCCACGAGAGGTCTCAGGTTACCGGGTATTTTACAATGGCTGGGGGCGTAGGCCCTGCAGCAAAGGTCGTCATGAACGACCTTTGCTGCTCTGTCTCTCCCCTTCTCTATCCCTCTTTCCTGTCAATCTCCACTTGATACTATCAATTAAGGCAGAAAAGCCAAAAACGAATTAAAATAAATAAATAAAAAATAAATCAACCTACAGAAAATGTATCAAATATTTTTTTTCGTAATGAACTAACAAGTTTAGTGATGTATCATATTAACATTTATAATGTGCTACTTACAACTATACAACACCAAAATGTGAATGCTTCTCTTTGTTCTCTTTGTATTTATAAAAAAGTATGTTTTTGACTGCTGTTTTTGACTGCTGCATGGGTGAACATATGAAGCTGCAACATTAAACTTTGATCTATTTCATTGAGCCCATTCTGCTTGCCGTGAGAAATTCCAGGAGTATTTATGACAGTGCTTTATATTCATCCTAACAGCTAACATGGTAGATGCATCATTCACACGGCTATTAAAATTGTGCACCGTTGCCGTTTGCAAAGCATTTCGCATGGCGCCCCCCATTTTATGCCCTGTGATTTTAACACATGCAGTCTTAATAAACCCCTTAGTCATTTCTACCTGTATGGTCTGACTCTATTGTACTGTACTGTCTGTATACAGTATATGTATATCTATCTATACTGTGTATATTTATCTATTTGTGTTTAACTGTTTTTATTTGCATTTTCAACATGGAACATTCAACTCAGAGAATGTACAAAATGGGACCAAATGGACCCTTGTGGTGGTGGGTCCATTTGGTCCCATTTGTACACTCTCAGAGTTAAATGAACACTAAGGTTTTACTGTGTAAGCTGTGCAACACTGTATGGTAATAAAGTGCAGGACTTGTGCTATAGCCTATGGCTCCATAAAGACCACCTATACATGAGACAGATTAATGGATTATGAATAGTTATAGGCTACGTCAGTGATTCTCAACCATTTTCATTTCAAGGACACCCAGTTTGATATTAGACCACAACGTTGAGAACAACTGGTCTCGTGGTCACCTGGGTGTCGTGTATAGCTCAGCAGGTGCAGATGGACCGAGTGACGTTTTCCTGTGTGTAGCTGTAGACATGGAGAGAGGGGGAAGGAAAGCATGAGCTGAAGAAAAGGATAGAGCGAGGTAAACAACGGAGAGTGGAAAAGCAGGAGGGAGGGAGTGTAGGAGAAAGAGAGTGTACATGAGCACATGTATGTGCACTGTGCAGGGCCTTGGGGGATATCTAGCAACTCTCCTTTCGTTAGACACCAGCTGACGAGTTACGTGCACAAGGAAAGCAAACACGCTGCCTTTGACCGCCTCTTACTTCTCCTCCCTCCTTCCTTTTTCCTCTCTCTCTCTCTCTCTCTCTCTCTCTCTCTCTCTCTCTTTATCACCCCCTCCTTCTTGTTTTTCTGGTTTCACAAAGGGGACGTTGGGATGTTTTGTAGCACACATGTATGTCTGCACATGTGTGTGCGTGCGTGCGTGCTGTGTTAATGCAGAGGGCGAGTGAGCTGAATACAGAATGTGAAGATTGTGGAGCGAAAGAACAGAGAGAAAAATTAGGACACATGCACGTGCATGCGTGTGTGCATGTGAGTGTGGTCCATCAGGTGTGATGGCTCAGGTGTCATTTGCAGACAAGAGGATAAACTGCACTTGTTGTGTGCGTGTGCGTGCATGTGTGTGCATGCATTCGCACGCACGCACGCACATGCACACAGACACTCCTTGATAAGCACATTCGAGCGCCATTCCACTTCCCACTTACCAAACACTTAACCTGCACATCAAGACAGACCTGTCAGGGGAGGGGCCAACGCACCGTGGCCCCAAACTGAGAGCCTTGTCTTTGAGAGTGCTTTATCCGTCCCCCCCAGGGGTCTCCTCTCAATATCCACGGCTGAAGAACAATATGCTCCCATTAGCTCCCCTCACTTTCAGTAAGGGCGTTCGTTCTGTGTGTTTAGTTCCTTGACTAATGGCTCTCTGATGCTCTTTGATCTTCTCGCCAGCTCCTTTCCCTTTCTCTCTGAGCTTCACTTAGGAGCTCCTTTTGAAAACCCTGAGCTCCTCAGTGCCGTTGAATTGAACTTGGCACTCGATAGATCTAGCTGCCGTCAGCTTCCATGTACTCTGTGGTCCAAGTACAGAGCACGTTCATGGTAGGGAGCCAACAACAAAACAGTGAATTGAATTCCATTCTTAAAGATGGGGTGCCGTGATTTTTTTTGCACCCTAAAACATGATCATCAGGTATAATTATTATATAAGGAGGGAGATTTTTTTCAAAACAAAGTGTACAATATTTGTTAAAATAAATAAGGACGATTGTAGCTCATGTCCGGTTCTCTAAGACTGGACGGTTCAAGTGGTTAAGTATCCCATGGTGCGTTCACTCACTCTAGTGGTGACAACCACCAAACCACCAAGAGTGGTCAGCTACATTGATGCCGAGTCGCTGTTGAAGGGTTGCTCAAGCCACACTGTGCAGATGAACAAATTAAAAGTCACAGAGCATGAATTGTGGGGGAGTGGTAAATAGTTGTAAATAGTGTAAATAGTTTAAAACATCAGGTGTCAAAAAGGTGTGTGTTAAAATTGACTTGTGGCCTGTTGCTTTGTGGCTGCTAGTGTGAACGCAGCGTAAAGTGGAAGACCGTTAAGTGTTAAGCCTGATTTCTACTCGTCACTGTATGACGCGTATCGCATGCCAGAAATAGCCAATCTACAAGCTAGTTACAATGCGTCAACGTCACAACATCACGTTCTGAGCTTTATCAGCATTTTTTGTCATGCGGCACTCTGGTATGACGGAGTAGAAATGCAGCATTACTTTGCGATTAGACTTTAGAATGTGCTGCGGAGGAGGAGGAGGAGCCAGCTGGGTGAGGATAGGGGCATCCTGGAAGACGAGAGCTGTGAGAAAGGGTCAATGCGCTAGTTTGACTTTTCCTTGCGGTCGTTGTAAATTGAGGCCAGGCAAAGATTTCTTTTGACATTTAACACTCTGCAAGTGCGGTACGCTTGAGTGGAAATCTGAGGGGATGCAGTTAAGGCATTGCTTCGCCCTGGGCCTCCTCCATTAACCACTTTAGCATCTGTCCTTGGCTTCTTCTTTTTTTGTCCTTTTTTTTTTACAATAGATTTGCTTGGGACAAGTGCACAGAACAGGCTCCGCAGTACGGAGCTCTGCAGTAGGAATAATGTCACCTCATCTGTACATCAGTGACCCTCAACCTTGTTACAGTAGGTTCAAGGACCCCCAGTTGGCCATGGATGATACGACTTTTATCTCTGGAACCCCAATCTATACTGTAGAATATTCTTAACTCTGAAGGTCTACAAATGGAACCAAATAGACCCATAAGAGTCCATTTGGTTCCATTTGTTTGTACGCTGTTGGAGTTACAGACCAATAGTGTACAAACGGAAATGGACCAGTAAGGGTCCATTTAGTTCCTACGGTAACTATCAATCATTTTGCTGGGGCTGGGGCTCCCACATGGACCACTCCCCACATTGAGAACCAGTGCTCTACTTTCTTGAACATGTCCAATAATCACAGTCATTTTATAATCGTTATTTGACACGGTTTAGGTTGATAACCCACTATCTGTGTGCCATCTAAACAGCGGAATTTGCATGGTCTCGGGAGGACGTTATATACTCTGAACTGCTCTGCAGTGACTGTGAGTGCATATGTGCCAGGGGGCGCCTGGCGCATATTGGGTTGCTCTGATGTGCTGGCGTTGCTGTCTGCTTTTGTGGGAGACTGGGAGTTTCGGGCCTGTCTGGACGACTGGGAGGAACAATTAGAATTAAAGTTGAAACAGATGCAATAGCATTTTTGACTGACTGACTGAGCAGGTGGTGGTAGATGCTTGGATACTGCCCAACACTGCAGCCATGACATATTCCTTTGCTTTGTTCTAACCTCTCTGCAAACCACTTCTCTTCAACTGAAAGACTGTTTTTTAGCCCCTCTATCAGCAGGGTTCTAGGTGTCCGTCCATCTGTCCCGACTGTCCGTCCACCCAACACTTTTGTCCCAAACAACATTGTCTACAAATTGAATGGGAGGATTGCCATGAATCTTACTGAACACATTCATTCATCAGTAAATAAACCCTACTGCTTTGGTGACCCCATGCTATTTCCTCCAGCACCAGCCTCGGCCCAAAATGTCAACTGTAAAGAAAGATTGCAGCATGAATGCTCGCCCTCAATTCTGCCACTATAATGAATTAAATGCAGGGGATTAATTATTGCAATGTCAATGAGTCAGAGTCAGCAATTTGGTCTGGTTGGGTAGCACAGCCTCTGGGGCTTTTGACTCTGGTCTTGTTTCTTTCCTGCCTTCTCTAAATTCTTCCCCTACACACTCTCCTCTCTCTCTCTCTCTCTCTCTCTCTCTCTCTCTCTCTCTCTCTCTCTCTCTCTCTCTTGTATGTACAATTTAATGGTATTTCAATGTTTTGCAATCACTTGATATAAAACCTTTAAAACAAATAGCAGAGAAACTCTCTCTGTCTCTCTTTCTCTCCCTCTCTCTCTCTCCTCTCCACGAGCTGTCCAACTTGTGGGGAGTCAGCCAGTTAGCCACACGATTTACTGAGATCGGTGGTCCTGCAACGGGCTGTCAAACCATGAACTGGACAGACCGTACAATCTCTTTGTGAGCTATATACAGTACAGTATATGTGAGAGTCTGTGCGAGGTGCACTGGCTGCCTGTGCATTGTAAAATAAATATGCACTACTATTACTAACTAGTCCTTACATGTTTACACCCTGCCAGTGTTTTCCTTGTACACAGGGAAACTTGAGGCCAAGTAGTCTAGTGTGTGTGTGTGTGTGTGTGTGTGTGTGTGTGTGTGTGTGTGCGACTGTGCGTGCGTGCGAGTGTGTGCATGTGCTTTGCATGAGCATATCTCACGACCACTGATTTCCTGTGGCATTGAGAAGGCTTTAACCAAGGTCTAACTGAGCTACAGAAATACTGTCTGTACTTTTGAAAGGAAAATGCATGTGGTCTCCGAGGCTAGTATAATAGCAGCGCCATAATGCTTTTACAACCTCTCTGTCTTTCTCTCTCTCTCAGTATTTTCTTTTCTCCACTAAACTTGTAGTTTAGTTTTGCGTCAGATATCAGCTGTTGGTTATTCTCCTGATGGGGCAATTAAAAAGTGACGAGATCCAGAGAAAAGCTCTCACACACACACACACACACACACACACACACACACACACACACACACACACACACACACACACACACACACACACACACACAGGATTTGCGACACACAAGGACAGTTTAGATGAAAGATAGCACGGGGGGGGGGGGGGGGGGGGGGGGCTTTGCTGTATTACTAAAATGCCACAACACCTCAAGAGGGCCAAAACATTGATTTCTGGCATCCAAGTTCGACAGCACTCAAAGCTATCTTCAGTCTACACGGTAAAATCCTCTGTGTTAAAAACTGTTAATTTACTGTAACTCTGAGAGGGTACAAATGGAACCTAATGGACCATCTTAGAGTTCAATGAACACTGAATATTTGACTGTGTAGTGTGTACGAACGAGGTTAGAACAATGTCAGACATATAATTGATCCACTTTTACAGAGGGTATTGGATGTATTGTACACATTAAATCTACGCCATTGACACATCATGATCAATAACCATACAGCCGGTTGTATAGCTGATCGATTACAACATCCTGCACAATTTAGATAATGAAAGGAGATAGGAGAGGCCGATAGGCAATCCTCTGTTGTTTCTGTGGCGTATTACATCGTCTTAGAGATACCGTAGTAGATGCCCGAGTGTTAATTTAATTCTTATTAAAGTGCAGTGTATGAAGGTATAAAACTAATCAATGTTAATTTAATTGAATACATTCTTTAACCATGGCTGTTAACATTAGCAAAGAGCTTTAATGCAGACTCACAATCTCAATTAGAGGTATTAGCTGGAGCTGTGTGGGGGCGGGGCTGCTGACACAGCAGTGGCTGCAAGGATTGGCTGTTGGCAGGGTTCCGTCATTCTGTCACTGTGCGTTTCTCACAGCAGGTCAGTAGGTATAGGCGACTGCCCGTGGACTTAGCCATTTTAATTTCTACCGTATCCCAACGCCAAAATAGTTCCATTTGAACTGGAGGATCACGTCCTTTACAGACTCTTCTTTAAAAAGAACATGTGAGCATCTTTACAAATTGAATCAATTGTTACAGCTACTGTACTACATACTGTATATTAAACGTTGTATTCTTTATTATTCAAGACTGACACTGTAGCTAAGACGGTGAGATGACCAGCTGGGCATGTTGTTGATGTTGTCTTTTAAAGTCATGTATGTAACGTGAAAGTCAAGTCAATGGCAGTGTTTGATCATCATGTGAGTCACGGTGACCTCATGGGTACTTCAAGGAACTTCTCTAGCAGGCAGACGCAAATTGTGATTGGCCGGAATTACATTTGTGATGATCTGATTGGTTGAGCACGGAATGTGATGTATGAAGGACAAGGTGTATGATGATGTATGATGATAAGAGCGCCCCTAACTTCACACAGGTGTGATTTGTTTTGATAATCTACAATATGACAATTGTTATTCAGCTGCATTTCTGTTGCTGCTGGTATTTGCTGATAACATAAGTAGCCTATTCTAAAAAAAGATTTCGAAAAAGGAACTACCGCACACACTGTCTTCAAATGCAGTTAAAGGCTTTAATGGCAAATAACAAACGTTTCGGTCTATATTAAGACCAGCAACAGCTAATGTTACAAAATGGAGGTTCCCATATAACAATGAATTCTGAATTTGTTGCATTGGTGTTCCAGGTCTAAATGATATGACTTTATTGTCAGCTCGCACTGAAATGTGTCTTAAATTAGAAGATTAGATGGATTAAACAACATTTTAAAGGAAGCCCAAATAAGCAACAAGCCAAAAAAAAAACGCAACCCGCAACTACAGAAAGTCGCTTATAATACAGTCCACACTGACTGTATGCATGCCCTCACTACCCTGTAGATTCCTCTCTCTCCAACCATCTCACCCTGGAAACAATTGTATGAACAACATAACCTCCACTTAGCAGTAGCACTGGAATCTTGGCCTTTTGCACCATGTGTAGACTAGAGAGTAGGTGCTGCATGCTTAAAATTAGGGATGTCCCGATACACTTTTTTCGTTCCCGATCCGATACCACACTTTTCTGTTAGCCGATACCGAATACCGATACCAGTGCTGTGATCTCCTGTTGTGTTTATAGCTATATAGCTATATATCTCGTGTTGTGTTTATAGCAGACTCATCACTCAAATGTGCACTTGACGTTTTGGCAACTGGAAAGCAAACTCCACATCCGATATGACCCGATATGACAAATAAGGGCCGACACCGATCCTTTTCCGATACAGTATTGGGACATCTCTACTTAAAATCCCCCCTTTTATGACAGATCTTTCTAAACGTCAGTGTCTTTTTGTGACGGTCATGGGGAGGACGTGACTCAAATGTTACAGAGTGTTCTTCAGCAAGATGCTGAATCCACTCCACTCATCATTGGCCTTGATAAATAGCCCTAGCGTCCCTATTCTGGGGAGAACGTTTGGTGAAAGCAGCAGATTTACAAGCTATTTTCAGCTGAGAGATTTGGTGCAGAGAGAAATGAACAGGGGTCCTTAGTATACAGAGTAGATCCGTAAGGACTGAAGTATTAGGGTTTGGTTAAATTCTCTGCATGTAAAGACGGCTTCGGTTTATGTCTTTATTTCTCTCTCTCTCTCTCTCTCTCTCTCTCTCTCTCTCTCTCTCTCTTTCTCATCTCTTTCATGTGTTGATCACATCTCAGTCAGCTCACGTCTCCAGTCTGCAGGTGCCAGAAAAGGTGTGTGTGTGAGGCTCACGTGTGTGTGTGTGTGTGTGTGCATGCGCAATGTGCATGCACACACACACACACACACACACACACAAGCGTGACTAGCTGTATGTGCAAGAGCGTGACTGCTGGACCATGTCTCATCTAGAGGTGTGTGTGTGTGTGTGTGTGCGTGTGTGCGTGTGTGTGTGTGTGTGTGTGTGTGTGTGCGTGCGTGCGTGTGTGCGTGCGTGCATGCGTGCGTGTGTGCGTGCGTACATTTAAGTCAGTCTCGCTCACATGCGGACCCATGTGATGGCAGTGGGTGGGTGGATGGGGTGGTCCATTCTCTGCCTGAGACTGAGCTTGGTATAGCATTAGAGCGCTGAATGGGAGCCATCCGTCATCCTGACGCAAGCCTTTTCTCCTCGTTGATCAAACCCATGTGTCATTTACATTTCTCTACCCAATTTACACTACAAAATCCTCTGTGACAATTTATCTCTGAGAGGGTATAAATGGAACCACTCTCAGAGTTGGAACCCCTCAACGACCCCTGGGGGTCCCCAAACCTCACATTGAGAACCACTGGTTTGCATGATATTTCTCGCATTTAGTAAGAAGTCAGCTTGCTCCTAGCCTCGGAAACCCAGACGTTTAGCCTCGGAAACCCAGACGTTTTTATTTCCAGGGAGAAAAAAGCTTGCTCCTATTTTTGGCAAAGAGATGTAATGACCATGAGTGGTTGGATGAGGTGTGACAGTGGAGGTATAATGACGGCCATTAGCTTCCCGATGGAGAAATTATGTCATATAGAACTTTGGAAAGCTTTCAGAAAAATCTTTCTCTTTCTCTCTCGCTCTCTCGCTCTCTCTCTCTCTCTCTCTCTCTCTCTCTGTCTCCCCCCCCTCTCTCTCTCTCTCTCTCTCTCTCTCTCTCTCCCTCTCTCCCTCCCTCTCCATCTTTTTCTGTTTCTCTGCCTCCTCCTCGTTGCTTTTCCCTCTCCGTCTGTCTCCCTCTCTCCCTCATACTCTCTCTCTCCATAGTTATCTTGGTGGGAGAGGAGATGGCCGGCTGGATGGATGGATGGATGGGAGAGGAAATTTAATTATCTTTATCGCTGTGCTCCTCCAGCAGTGTGAGCTCGGCATCTGCATGTGTCTGCATCCTCTCTCATGCATCTGTATTCACTCATTCCCTGGCATATTGTTGATGTCGGTCCAAAACCGTTCCTTTTTATTATTAGTATTTTTGAGGGCCGCTATATACAGGTTTAATGTTTGTTTTTAGTTCAATGTTTGTTTTAAAAACGCCTTTGACAATGAAGGGAAAATGTACGTCATGTTGTCCCTAACACAAGCATTAAATGCCATTAACAATAAAGATCATTTTGTTTTGTCACCGTTTGTTTTACATCACCATTACATCACCTAACCAACATGAGTTAGACTTTAATATATTGGCGCCCCTCACTTCACACGGGTGTGATTTTTAAATAAAACAATAGTGAAATTAGCTTATCTACAAGCTCACAATGCGTCGACCCTGCCGCGCTGTGAGCTTATAGATCTGCTATTTTCAACAGTGTTTTGTGCAACACTCTTGTATGATTAGGTAGGGCATTAATTGATTAAAAAAGTTTAAATATGGAGATACAACTGGTTTCTGCCTGACAGCGACGATGTCTCACACACACATGCACGCACGCCCACATACACCACACACATTGTGACATGCACGCATGTACGCATACACCACACAAAAAATAACACAAAAATGTCATATTATCACAAATATAAACCACTACGTACATATAGTATAAGGTGGACTTTCAGGCCTGTTTTTAAAGGAAGCCAGTGAACCACATTTTTAAAGGGATGGTGTGTCAGGGCATTCCACACTTGCTGTAGAAGGAACCGTTGTCGCTCCCTCTGGTGTTGTGGCTGTGGCTCAGTTTTTCTTAGGCATTTACAGTAGTCAGATATGTGACATTGAGGTCAAGGTCACATTGGCTATTTTGAAAACCAATCCCATTTTTAATTGCTTAACCCTGACCTCTACCCTGAGCCATCCTAGGCTATCAAAATGAGTTTTGAGATAAAGGTTGGTCATGGGCCCCTGCAGGTCAAAAAGTAGTCTATTTAGTAGTTTGTTTTGGGAGGTTTGAAGCTTAGTCTTTAGTGACATTGAGATGTTGGAGAACCAGGAGGTGTAAGCATAATCAAAGTAGCATTGAATGAGGGCCCTGGCAAGAGTCCTGAGAGTACTTTTGTTGACAAAAAAGGGAATTCAGCATGGCAACAAAGGTGTTGCCATGCTTTCACCTGTCAGTTTGTTGTCAAGATTACAGCCCAAATGGGTAACTTCTTCTTTGCTAGATTATGTCATCAACTATGACCTTGAAATCATTTTCATCTCTCCCATACTGGACAATCTATATACCTGTAATTATACACCTCTAGTACAAAAGCTGAAAGATGATATGGACTTATGGACCAACCTACCTCTAACACTTATAGGTCGAATTAATGTAGTTAAAATGAACCTGTTGCCAAGATTAAATTATCTATTTCAGTCATTACCCTGTCCAATTCCACCCTTATTCTTTGCTAATTTAAACACTAATATCTCTAGATTTCTCTGGAACCATAAAAAAGTACGAATCTCTCTGGCCACATTGTGTAAACCTTATAACGAAGGCGGTTTAGCTCTCCCAAATCTTGAATTATACTATTGGTCTGCTCAAATTAAACGAATGACTGAATGGTTCCAGGAGTCTGATGATTCCCTGTGGAAAACAATAGAATCCCATCTCAGTCACCCAATTCCACTTAAATCTCTCCCTTTTATAAATGCGAGTTTGTCAGAGCTCAACAAATCTTTCGTTGTTAACGGCATCTTATCAATGTGGCCAAAGTGTAAGAAATACTGTAAAATTCAAAAGAGTTTATCTGTCCTTTCACCTGTTTCTCATAACCCAGATTTACCGGCGAGTCTAAGTGAGATTGGTTTGCAAAGGTGGACTAACAAAGGTGTTAACAATTTAGGCTGTCTACTCAGTAGTACAAACATTAAGTCCTTTTCAGAGGTGAAGGAGGAATTCGGTCTACCTTCCACAAACTTATTCCAGTACTTACAATTAAGACACTTTTTACAATCTTTGCTTAGGAAAAATATTTTTAGGTCTCACATAGACGAGATAGAACAATGCATCATTAACACCCAATCTATGTTAAAATTCACTTCAAAGATTTATAAAACCCTTAATGGTAGAGTGACGTCATCCTTCCAGCCTCTGAAAAGGAATTGGGAAACAGATTTAAATGTTGTAATTGATCAGGAAACATGGACAACAATATGTGCAAAAGTAAATCTATCTTCACTTACTCCTAGAATCCTAGAACATAATTACAAGTTTATTTTCAAAACATACTTAACCCCTGTTTGTCTAAACAAAATGTCCAGGGAGAACTCTCCCCTATGTAACAGATGTAAACTGCATTTGGGTACCTACCCGCATATGTTCTGGTTTTGTCCAAAAATCAAACCATTTTGGCAAATACTTCATGATCAAATTGAAAAAATCCTTAAAGTAAAATTGAGAAAATCTCCTCTGTTATACCTGTTGGGGGCAGACCCAAATGTAAAGTTGAACTCTGCTCACAGGAAATTATTTGATCTATTTAGATTCTTGGCAAAGAAATGTATCTTACTTTTGTGGAAGACAGATGAAATACCCTCAGAACATATGTGGATGGCCCAAATAATGTCACTACTACCACTGGAGAGACTCAAGTATGAAACACAAAATAAGGCAGATGTATTTGTAGAGGTATGGACCCCCTTTTTTAATCATATCGATTTGATCCTGTGTAGGACGGAACCCACCTTAACGTGCACACATGCATTATACAACCCATGTACCACTTGGAAATTATTATTTATTATTTATTTTTTAGTTTCTTCATTGTTGTTTTTATGTAAGTAACTGTCTTGTATGTAAGTCTGCTGTGCTGTCCTTGTGTCCATGTAAAGAAAACCCTCAAAATAAATAATCATTTATAAATAAATAAATCATTTTCATTGACCTTCCTGAGGGAATGTTTAGACCCAAAAAGAATGGATTCTGTTTTACCAAGGTGTAGTGACAGTTCGTTATCTGTAAGCTAAGTGCAGAGCTTCCTCGACCTGCATTTTGCCCTCGTAAGGCCAGGAATAATAAGTCTTCAGCGCACAGGAACAGTTTGCACTTACAGGCAGCATTCATGTTGTTAATGTATAGAAGGAACAGTAACGGCCCTAGTATGCTTCCTTGGGGAACCCCACAGTTCACAGGGAGGCAGGATGACATGGTTCCATTGATGTAAACCACTTGTTCTCTTCTATCCTAAGGTAGGATTTCATCCATTTTAATGATGTGCTATCAAAACCGATCAAGTTGAGTTTATCCAGTGGAATTGAATGATTTACAACGCTTTTTGGAGGTCCAGCATGACCAGGCCACAGAATTTGCCAGAGTCTTCCTCGCATTTGATGTAGTCGGTCAAATACAGTATAGGCATGTGTCAGTGGAGTGGGATGTTCTGAAACCAGATTGGAATACAAACAGCAGTTTGCGCTCGTCGAGGTAGCTGTTGCTTTCTTTGTGAATTAATCTCTCTATAACCTTTGAGATGGAACAAAGGATCGAAACGGGCGGTAGTTGCCAGGTTCTAATTTGTTTCCTTTTTTATACAGAGGGATTACTCTCGCCATCTTGAATTATTGTGGAACCGCGTGACGCTGACTGATGGATCTTATATTTGTAATTTGTAATGTGTGTGCATGTAACTTTAACATTACATGCCTAACCTCAACCCTCTCTCTCTCTCTCTCTCTCTCTCTCTCTCTCTCTCTCTCTCTCTCTCTCTCTGCAGCTGCCGTGCCAGCAACAGGAAGAGTTTGATCCTGACCACCACGTCTCCCACCCTGCCACGCCCACATTCGCCCCTGCCACTACCTGGCCACCTGGGTATGTAAGCACCCCCTCCCCTCCCCTCCCCTCCCCTCCCCTCCGTTTGACAACCATCATTCCAGCAGAGAGATGTATTGTTATTGGCTGTCCAGGAGGTGCGGGGGTAAGGTTCCTGCCCGCCCGCTGTGGAAACTGGGGTTGGATTCCTCCTCGGTGCATTTGGCTTGGCCAGTCACTCCAACAAACTCAATAGGATGTGTTCACGGGTGGTACCACAGCACTGAATCCCTATTGCTGCACTAGTGACTCATACTCAAAAATAAAACATTCATTTTCATGTGAAGTTGAATAATGAAATATATAATCTGACATAGCCGACAGGTTTGATGCCGAGTCCCTTTTTTCGTGTTTTCGTGTAGAAAATAATATCTCACACCTGTCACACAAAGTCTGTTTTTCCTGTCTGTTCATGCTCTTTTTCTCATCTCTCTCTCTCTCTCTCTCTCTCTCTCTCTCTCTCTCGTTCTTCCTGCTTTCAGGAAGCAGTCCTCTGGACAGCCCACGGAACTTCTCTCCCAGCAACCCAGCACACTTCTCATTCGCCTCCTCCAGAAGGTAACAGCTCTCTGACACTCTGTGCGTGCGTGCGTGCGTGCGTGCGTGTGCATGCGTGCGTGCGCACATTGTGCATACATGTCTATAAAAGAGAGTTAAAACACTGTTAAATCCTGAGTGTTTTCAATCTGAGAGCGTGCGAATGGACCTGAAAGGGCCCCTGGGTGATAGAGATACAAATGTAGTGATGTAGTCAGGAGAGAGAAAAATAAATGGAGGACATGTCAGCCCCACAACCCGTCTCCATTTTGTGCTGATCAGCCATCAGCTCGGTGAAGCTGAACTCTTTATTGTGTAGTTTTCATGCATCTGTGCATTCTTTAGGACAGAGAGTTGTGTGTGAATCAGCCGTCAGGCTGTTGTTTACCTCCCACCATGTCGCTTCTCCTCAGTCAAACACAGTGTCGGCAGGAGCGTTCTCCTCGGACCTCGCCAGCAAATCCAAAGTTCCTCATTTATCAAATCCGTCTGGCTGTCTGTCAAGGCGCGCTCTACGTACGTAGAGACACAATGAATGAGATCCTCTGTGTTCTCCTGGCCGAGGAAGCCCTCAGGGGAATAACCTGGGCCGGTTGGGGGATGAAGGACATTGGGTGCTCAGTGAAACTCTAGCAGCACAGCTGAAATTCTATCTGGGGAATCCGTGAGTGTGGGGGGTGGGATTTGAATGCTCAGTCATAGCTCATAATAATGATAACTAATCAGTCCTATCATTCAAAAATGTAAAATAAATCAAGACAACCTCAGAGTGTGCATAATTGACTCATGTGGTTCATTACCACTCGGGTGCTATTTAAATTTGTCTGAAATTAGGATGCCAGGATTAATGGGGTTAAAATACTTTTTGTTAAATTGTGATATTATATGTTTGAAACATCTTTGTGTAAACAACTTCACAGTAGTATATTCAACTCTGACACAGTGTTCATCGTACAGGGGGATCGCCAGGGATATCAAAAGCAGAGGCATGGATTTCCCCTCCATCACTACAGTAAACTTGTGTACAGTAAATGTACAGTACAGTGCAGACAGACAGACAGACAGACAGACAGACAGACAGACAGACAGACAGGCCTCATTACAATACTTTAGCATTCGCTTCACAGCTTAACTAAACAAATGGTGATTGATGTTGATGATGATGCTCAGTCAATATGTGATTATTAAGATGTACTATCAAATGCATCTCAAATGCTGTCAACTGTAAATGAAACACAGCTAATACTGTGGGTGGTATGGAGAACAGTAGCATGTGTTGTAGTGTGCGTACAGCATGTGTTTACTGTATGTCGTGTACATCTGTCATCCTCTACAGAGCGGATGGTCGGCGATGGTCGTTGGCATCTCTGCCCTCTTCTGGATATGGAACCAACACGCCCAGCTCCACGGTACACACATGTTTGTATATAATTTGGCTAGACGGAGAAAGACACAGGTCTCCTCCAGTGGAAATCGTTGCTGTTGGGCAGAAACCGGAATTGAATGAATCAATGTAATCGCTCTGGATTAAGAGCGTGCACTCTCACACACAAAGTGTACAGAGCGTGCACTCTCACACACAAAGTGTACAGAGCGTGCACTCTCACACACAAAGTGTACAGAGCGTGCACTCTCACACACAAAGTGTACAGAGCGTGCACTCTCACACACAAAGTGTACATGCTTCTATTTAGTCTCCCTATCGTCACTGTTGGGCAGAAAACAGCAACAACAACTTTTGCAGCTTTTTTTTTCAGATAGTATGATCAGGCTAGATAGAATGGAAGGTTTTTGATTGAGTGATTAATGTTTTAATTGAAAAGAAATGCTTATATCATTGCTGTCTGGCAGAAACCAGATAGATTATTTTTCCTCCATACATTAGTGCTATTGAACATGAACACTCTTTACGTCCATGTGTTGGTTAAAAAAATATTGAACCAATGAAAGTATTAAAAGAGCTTCGGCCAAAACCTCTATAACTCCACTTGAGCTGGATATTTTTTCCTGAAAATTGAACATTTTGGAGTTTGGAGTCGACAGCAGAGATATATACTGTATTTGTACATATCTAGTCATTTGAGTGCAAATGTGTATGTTAAATGAGTCCCACGTACAGTATTGGGGGCATGCAGGCCGGTACTGCAAGTAGGTGGACAGGTAAGTAGGTCGACAGTTCAGTAGACACATAATCCATGTAATCCTTAGTCCTTACACAACCTCTAAATGACATGAAACAGATGAGCAACGACCATGACAAACGTCTTCCTAGCTCCATGCTGGCATCTATAGCCTGTTGGCGTGGCTTCTTTCCGTGTGGCTTTCACCTGCGATTGATCGCCGATTGATTGTGCAATTAGCGAAGTGAGTGGTGAAGGTCCAGGTCTCATTGCTTTGACTGAAGGCAAATGAGGCTGTTGAGGCGAGGTGGGTATTTGGCTGAGACAGATTCATGGTTGCCAGTAGATGTCCACCCTATAGAAAGATGCCATGGCTGAAGGGGTAGAGAGTAGACTAGAGGCCGTCTGGGAATCAGAAGGTCCCCGGTTCGCCCTCTACGCCCAGTGTATGTGTCAAAGTGTCCTTGAGCAACAGACTTAAACCCTGACTCTCCCCAGGCACGGTATTAACAGCGCTCACAGTGTGGGGAATCTGGGGATTAAATGATTATTATATATTCTATTATATATTATTTTAATAAAATCAGACCCGTGTGAAGTGAGGGGCGCTTACATCATCACGCCGACCAATCATGGATTTCACAATGCATTCCTAAAGCCATAATTTGATGGCACAGATATTGGCTCAGGAATGCGACAAAATAATCTCCATGAATTCAAGGCTCCATGGTGTGGGTAATTGATATAAAATAAGTCTTTCTTGGGTGAACTATCCCTTTAAGACCGTGGTACATCTATCCGTTCTAGGTGGCCATATTGCTGACCCAGATTCACAGGTCTGCACCTGGGCTCTTATTTCTCTCTCTCTCTCTCTCTCTCTCTCTCTCTCTCTCTCTCTCTCTCTCTCTCACGTACACAATGTACTGAAAGGAGTTGCGCTACTTCAACTTGCGTCGTAGTCTAGATGGACACTTCAAATACATGTTTCACATTTCTCTTAGTTGTGCCAGCGTTGCTCATAGAAAGCATTTAGTTCATTGAACAGTTTCACCCCGAGTGCAGGCAACTTTGCTGTCACACACACACACTCTCTCTCATTATAAGTTAACTTATAACCCATGCTCTCTCAACCCAGTAAAATAAATACATGCTCTCTCTCACTATATCCAATGCTGTCTCAACCCAAGTTCACCCGGCATACAACACTCTCTTTCTCTCTCTCTCTCTCTCTCTCTCTCTCTCTCTCTCTCTCTCTCTCTCTCTCTCTCTCTCTCCGCCAACACGCACACAAGAGTGAAGCATCATCATGACACACTGTCATGGCGGTGTCGGTAAAGTGATGCATTCATTCACACTCATGTGATTGTGATGGGATAACGATGCAGGCATTCTGACTAGGTAGGATGATGTAATATAATATGGAAGGTACAAAATATGCCGGCATTCAAAATTGCCGCCTGTTCCCACAGGATGCCTAAATCAAATATACCAGTAAATTGTTAGGCCTTTCAAACGAGTGAGAACAGAGTTATGTGACGAAGTGTAAATGCTGTCATTTTAGTGTCATTGCTGTCATAGTGATAGTGGCATGTGTTTTGTGGTTACATGAAGAATGCATGAAAAAAAGTGAAATGAAGTCATTGTCTCATGGATATATTGTGGGTGTGTACTCCTGTATACACACTACACAGCACAGCCAGAGATTAGAGACAGATGGACCAGGTTGACTTAACTCATCACAGCCACGTGGACACGTCTCGACTCACCAGGAGCGCTGAGTCACTCGGCTTTAACGTCATCTTCCTGCTTCCTCCTCCCTCTCCCTTCTCTCCCTCTCTGCCGGTCTCTTCCTCCTCCTCTGAATCCCCACGGACCCCCACAACAGTCCTCCAGTTCCTCTCAGGAGCGCTTGCACCAGCTGCCCTTCCAGCCCACCATGGACGAGCTGCACTTCCTGTCCAAGCACTTCGGCAGCACAGAGAGCATCACGGATGACGACGGCGGCCGCTGCTCTCCTCACAACATGCGCCCTCGCTCACGCAGCCTCAGGTCAGCAGCGACTAGTCTAGTGATTGGCCGACAGTGTTCATCTTACGTTGGTGATTTTACAAGCGTTTCAAGTTTTCACATATAAACTGCTGTGTGTGTTCTGTCTCCGTCCTACAAGCACCAGTAGGATAGCATTAGCAATAATAATTGTTTTTATTCCCACTGGAGTAAAGGTCTGGGTAGCGAGACTAGCAGTAACAGACCGCTCTATTTAACCCATTTTGGGCAGAACCTTTTTTGGTGTTAAAAGAAATAGCAGATCTACAAGCAGAAAAATAGCAGATCTACAATCTATAGCACGAGTGGCGCGCTACGATCTGCTATAGATCTTGTAGATCTGCTATTTTGTTTTAAACTTTTGCTGCTGTCATGCTGCTGCTGCTCTCACCACTGCTATCTTGCTCAAACACTGCTGCTCACCCTCCACCACCCCAGCTACCACCCGTTGTTTTGGATCTGCTGTTTATGTATGGGGGATTCGGAATCCCTATGGTTGAGAGATAAACCATAATAAATATATTGCTCAAGAACAAAGGGAGTCTACCAACGCGCCTCGAGCCTGAAGCGGCTGGTCCGGTGCATCACAGGAACAAGGACACTTAATGCAGAAGGAGGAGAGGACACTGGAGCAGCACAGACATGTAAGCCTTTTATTTAGGTGCACTGCGCACCTAAATAAAAGGCTTACAATGTTTGTGTCCTCTCCTCCTTCTGCAAATATATTGCTCATTTATATTCAATAAATAAATAAAAATAATTTATTTTAGCTACGGTAGGTAATGTGTCCAATTGTAATTGGACACATGTGTCCAATTGTATCCAACCGCCCATATATGTGGGTATTAAGCATTTACTGTATACTAGGATAAGGATATAGGTGACACATTTAAGAGAAAGATTTCAAGGTGCAGTTGAATAGACAAATGCCATATTTGAGTCACCAGTCCTGTTCAAATACATAATTATAAAGAAATGCAAACTCCCCCCTGTCAGGTGTAAAGGAGCAACTTGGACACTCAAGCATGAAGGAAGCATGAGTTAAGTCCGTTGCTCTCCCTAGGTTGGCGGAGGGTGTGTAGAGCCCAGGATCACATCACAGGATGATTGACACAGGGGTGAAAAATGGGTTACAAAATCGTGGGACAAAAAATATAAATTAAAAAAAAAAAGGATGGTTGAAATGCAATCAATTCTCGAGATTAATTATCGGTCACACTGCTTAAACAGATTAAATGGACATGCCAAAAAAAATTATGAATTTGACAATTCGCCCCAACAAATTATACATATGTACTAATTAGCTATACCTGGTGACAGAAATACGTTTCTGCACTTACTGTAGCTACAATGAACGAATGAAAGACAATCATGGAAGACTTCCAACAGTATTTAATATTTTTGGCAATTATGGAGACGAGTTAAAAGAGATATAAGCAGGAATAATGCACTGTACTGTGAGCAAGTCAGTGGATATTTTCCTCATAACTTAAAAAAAAAGTAGCCTATTTTATCATTGTATCATGTTTGACTTACAGGGAAATAGTAAGTGTTAATAGATTTTATTTGTATGGCATATTAGACAATAGAAAAACACAAGTAGGCCAACTATGTTTGTCTTATTTCCTTTCCACAGCCCTGGACGCTCCCCTTCCTGTTACGACAATGAGATAGTCATGATGAACCATGTGTACAAAGAACGCTTTCCCAAGGTAAACACACACACACACACACACACACACACACACACACACACACACACACACACACACACACACACGCGCACACACGCACACACACACAAGCTCATCTAATGATCCTATAAACTCCAAACTGTGATATCACAGAGCCCAAATTAGCTTCTATTGATATTGGGTGTTGGTTTCATAACCCCCTCATCAGGAGACAGATGAAAAAAAGAGGCCCCGAGAGGATGACATCATTGTGCCCGGCCCTGTGAGGTTTACGCTGTGAGGAGAATATTAATGTCACCCACTATCTATCACAAGGGGAGGCACAGCCTTTGCGTTTTTAACTCAGTTGCCATTAGTGCCATTAGGGATTGACACTGCTGAGGCTGATGAAGTTGAAAGGAAATGGGCTCAAAGGCAGCGAGACCGATGTTGTCTGGCCTTAGGAAGCTGGAGCCTTGTGTTTTGGATTCCATAGAGTCTTAACACAATGCCACAAAATTCAGAGAGTGTATAAATGGCTATTTTAAGATGAAAGAGTAGTTGAAGTGCATGGTCATACTAGCAATAGAACACGTGTTCAGAGTCTTCCACAAACCTTAATGTTCTCCACTATTTAATAAAGGCAAAGGTTAACGCAATCTGTGATTTCTTCAACCGCTTGGCTGTATGTAGAACAGCAGGATTTTAGAAGGATAATACCAAAACATCACATACATTCACATAGTGTGCTTATTGTTCAGGAAACAGAGCTTGTGCTTGCTTGCGTGTGTGCGTGCGACCGTGCGTGTGTGTGTGCACGTGCGTACGTGCGTGCGCGCACATGGTGTTTTCATAAATCACAGATTGGGATTTGACCTGACCAAACGTTTCAGTCATGAGATTTTTTTTTTTTTTTTGCTTTAATCCACAAGTTCAAATGAGGTTCAAAGCTGGGCTTTTCTCACCTCGCACTAATCCTGCAACGAGTCACAGAAAAAACAACTATGAGCGAGTCAAGTTCTGAACCTCTGACTGAAGTCTGAAGCTGATCTACCCACACCCACAACACCAGAGGGAGTGCAACAAACCATGTACAACCCAGATTCGGCACAAACAAGGGACTAAATTATTTTCGCTCCTATGCCACCAAAATGTGGAACGCCCTACCAACAGTCATTAAGACATGTGAATCCCTTGACTCCTTCAAAACCGCTCTCAAAGGAGCTGCAATGGCTGCAATTCGAAACTGGCCTCTGTAAAATCTGAATCCCCCCCCCCCCCCGCCCCATTTCCCCTCACTGTATGTATCTTTTCCCTTTTTGCTTCCTATATGATGAATTCCTGTTCTGTTCTTTAGCTACATAGAAGTGTCTATTTGTATGTCTCTAAATGTTTTGATGAATTGAACAATGTGGACCCTGTTGTAAACAAGTGTAATGCTTAATTGGGTCGTCCACTCACAGTTAACAGTCTTTGTATTGAGTTTGTGCTTAAAATGTACTGTAAATTCTACAAACTGTTAATACATATTTCAATCAATCTATATTTGGCACGGGACACCGTCATGTGATTGTGTATAAATTAGCCATGAGCCTCCTCTCACATGAACGTAACCTTTTATGTCCTCTCATTACCTCTTCCCTTCTCCTCTCTCTATCTCACTACCCCAATCCACGGCCACCCTCGGTGCCTAACCGAATACAAGAAGACTCACCCCGTTTCTGTTTTCCTCCCAGAATTTTCCCCAGTGAGGGGTGGGAGAGGCTGGACAGCAGACGGCTGGATTTTGAATTTCTCTAACTATAAACTTTCATGACAGCAGACAGCCTAAGTACAAATATAATTTATGAAAAGCTACTACAGTGAGGTCTGTTCACAGAAGTTGTTGTAGGATATGTGGGGATTATCTGACGAGGTATACCATTTGAGGGGGCAAAACCTTACACTAAATAATACTAAATTGTTTATAGGGTCAATATAAGTAATATAATATAGCCTTTCCACAGGAGTATCTTTTTATATTTTTCCCAAAAAGAATACAAACAGCCAATAGCATATTACAAAGTTATCCCCCTCACTGGGGACAATTCCGGGAGGAAAGACGGGCACGCACCGGGGTGAGTCTTCTTGTTACCGCCTAACCCATGATCCACCCTCGACCCCGTCTGTAACCCATTAAGACCTGAGGCAGATTCTAAAAGAAATGTCTTCTAAACAATGTCTTCTGAAAAACCTATGTTTCTAAATGTATGTCAGTGGTTCTCATGTCAAGGAGCCCCACAATTATATATTTGGCCACCGACCCCCATCTCAAAATATTTTTGTTCCAGTGACCCCCAGAAGCAAAGATTTGAGTTAAAAACGTTTGCTGTGAAAGAATATATATTCTAATATATGAGCTTGTATATTATCTACTACTTTCTATACTTTTGTGACTCTAGCACCTCACCTAAATCATTCAGCAGATGAGCGGAGGCTTTATTTTTCTTTTTGATTTTTTGTCTGAATAGCTAAAGTATAAAATAATGGTTAAACCGGTTAAAAGCTAAGGTGACACAGATCCGGTCCTAATGCTGCTCTTCACCACCAGGCCACGGCGCAGATGGAAGGCCGGCTGGCGGAGTTCATCCAGAACTTCTCCCCAGAGAGCGTGCTCCCGCTGGCGGACGGCGTGCTCAGCTTCATCCACCACCAGATCGCCGAGCTGTCCAGAGACTGCCTGGCCAAGGCCAGGGACGGCCTCATCACCACCATCTACTTCTTTGAGCTCCAGGAGAACCTGGAGAAGCTGCTCAACGACGTCAGTGAAACACACATATATACTAGAGCTGGGACTCGATTAAAAAAATTAATCTAATTAATCAGAGGCTTTGCGATTAATTAATCTAGATTAATCGCATTTTAATCGCATATCATTATTTGACCCGAGAACAGTGAGAAAGCAATTTTTTCAATTTTTTCATTTTCAATTTTTTCATCGGCCCTAATATATACGCATACTGTATATCATATTTGCGTTAGCCTCGGTACCCAGGCTTTTATAGTCGTTCGCATTCGCCGCAAAATGAAAGCCTGGGGCAACGAGACACATTTCCTGGTCTAGGAGTGGGAGTGAACTACAGTGCAGAGGGGCTTCGCTTGAAATAATGGTGACGTCAGTTTTCTCCGCTGTTTTCTACCAGGGAGGGGAGGGGCGGAGGGGGGCAGGGGTGTGCCCTCAGATCGGTGAACCAATATTATCCACCGCTTGCTCCATGCGCGACCCGCCCCTCTAAACCAGAAAGCACACTGGCTGGGCTATATTTACGTTAATTCCACGCCCCCCCTCTTCCGTAGCAATGGGCTCACACTACTACCAGTTCTATCTCCAAACGCCACGGTGCGCCGTATTCGTATTTAATAATATTACCCCCTAGCATCGCGCCGCAAATTCTTTCCGCCGATTGGCTAAGCCTGATCACGTGACACGCACGTCACACAGTAAAATGCATGTTGGGTTTCAGGTGCATGGTGGGAAGGCAGACTGCCATTACCTAATTTTATGGGTCATAGTTTTTCGTGTAACACCAATTTTTTTCTTCTCAACTAGACAAAAATCCTAGTATTTTACAATTGAGAAACTGATGATAAACATTTAACTTACAATGTGCCTGTGTAACCCAGAATGCTGCTTCTTAGCTAGTGTCAACCTGACTCTGACACTTACACATTTCACGACTGACACCTTCAGCGTGGGCACACGGCATGGCATTTTCTGGACATTGTTAATTTGAGCCGCCATCTGCGTACTTCTGTACAATTTGCGATCCAATAAATCTCAAACATCAACAGAGCTTTTTTCACTAACGCTCTTGACAGCATGCAAACATTTGCAAACACATATGCATCGCTGAACGCACCACTTACTGACCCATGCCATGGAATGTATGTGATATACCAGGGTTTACGGGGGTTCTGAGCTCGGCTCTTGAGAAGTCGCTTCAGTTCAATCGGTCTCATTTAACTCGGCAGCACTGGGGCTTCACAGAGGGATGAGGATTCGACAGCAGTAAATGAGACTAATTGCGCATGTTATTTCTCTGAGCAGATAGGAGGCTTCAAAAGATTTATCCGCGTCCCCCATGTTGATTAAATCACTCTGACCAGTTCTCTGGGTGGCCTGCTTTGGGTTTGATTGTATCCACCACGCCCGCTGCGTTAAGAGTGTTCTGAAATCTAATGCCTTTTGGATCGTTTTTTTTTGTTTATCTTCCATTCCGCCCCAGTGGAACTGCAATGCATTGCCCTCTGTTGTACACAGTAAAATCCCCCCTCTGCTGCTACCTCTTCTCATTTGTTTCTCTCTCCCTCTTTCTCTCTCTCTCTCTCTCTCTCTCTCTCTCTCTCTGTCTCTCTCTCTCTGTCTCTCTCTCTCTCTCTCTCTCTCTCTCTCTCTCTCAGGCATACGACCGCTCAGAGAGCACAGAGGTAGCCTTCGTCACAGAGTTGGTAAAGAAGCTCCTCATCATCATCTCACGTCCCGCCAGGCTCTTGGAATGTCTGGTGAGATGACACACACACACACACACACACACACACACACACACACACACACACACATTCTCTCTCTCTCTCTCCTACACACACATACACACACACACACACACACCCCTCTGCTTCCCTTCACATCCCAAGAAGCACGCATCAAAGCAACTGCAGCAAAACAAAAGCTGTTACACTTAGGAATATCGATTTCCTCGTGGGTTGTCGTGTTCAGTTCAGTCTTCGTTCCACCATCCTTGACCACACACACACTGTCTCCCTTTCTACATACTCCATGTGGATGGGAGGCAAATTAATGTGAGTACATGTACCGCACGCATGTACTCACTTTCTGGACCAATTTGAAAAAGCATTTTAAAAGACTGATAATATTGCACAGCAGGGGCGAGAGAAAATGAACTGACAGTGTAACAGACCTGATCCGTCTGGCTAGAGAAGACATTTGCATTTAGATTAAAGTTCCATTTGCTTCGCTACAGTTCTACTAATACCAGCCAATGACCCTCCCTACCGACCCCCCCCCCCCCCACTGTGGCTCATAGGACTGACCACACACGTCACTTCAGCTAGGATTAACTGTGTGTGTGTGTGTGTGTGTGTGTGTGTGTGTGTGTGTGTGTGTGTGTGTGTGTGTGTGTGTGTGTGTGTGTGTGTGTGTGTGTGTGTGTGTGTGTGTGTGTGTGTGTGTGTGTGTGTGTGTGTGTGTGTGTGTGTGTGTGTGTGTGTGTGCGTGCGTGCGTGCGTGCGTGCGTGCGTGCGTGCGTGCGTGCGCCACTCTAAAATTACACAAATACAATTGACATACAAGGCAGCCTTGTAGAGGTCAAATACCCACCAACGTCAAAGTCCTACACGTCACACACGTCACCGCAGTGACATTTGTTCTTCGCATTTGACCTCATCTCTGTGTCGCGCTCGGGAATTACTTGTGGTTGATCTGACACCCCAATCCAACCCTTCAAGCAGGGAGGCAATTTTTGGGTCTTTGGTACGACCCGGCTGGGAACCGAACCCCAACCTCAGGGCGGACACTCTAACCACAAGGCCATTGTCTGGTCTTGACCTCCAGATTATACCCTCTCTGTCGAACGCAGGATGCTGATGTAACATTAATTACTAATGTAACGTGTCACCTGTTTTCAGGAGTTCAATCCAGAGGAATTCTATCACCTGCTGGAGGCAGCAGAGGACCACGCCAAGGAGGGACACCTCATGAAGACAGACATTCCTCGTTACATCATCAGTCAGCTGGGACTGACCAGGGACCCTATTGAAGGTGAGATGGATGGATAGCTAGCTAGCTAGATAGATACTGTACATACATGCATACATGTCATGCATACGTACAGTACATAATAAGTTAATTGATGTTTGTGTTACGTTATCAGAGATTGTCAACCTGGACAGCTATGACAGTGAAGGACTCCTCACACCTGAAACGGATGACTCTACAGAGGTGGGATTAAATAATGGAGATTCATACGTCAACCCTCCCATAGCTCAACCCCCCAATCTGTCAACCCATGCAATGCTTTCCTCTCTCAATTTGAGAACTAATGACTTGGCATCCAGATAATTGAGTCCATTTGTTTTCATTTGTTGAATAAATGTTGGGCTACAAATGAGCCACCCTTCTGCCGTTAGAGACGGATAGACTCCAAGTACCGATATTTACACAATTAGACGAGAAGGATTTAAGTCATGAAGTCATAAACATTCATTTTAGTAGTATTTTTGGAGACACCTCTCGCAGCTCCGTTATAATTACAGTGTTTGTCTATACAGAAGTACCACTCCAAAAGAAACAAGTTGAATGAACAAGGCATGAATATTTGAGGCAGAGTTTGTATCTTTTGTCAAATATTTATTATATAAAAGAGAGTAAGGGACGAGGAAGAAAAAAACATGGATTAATATGTTTGTTTATTACAGTAACAACAAAAGGAACATTTTGGTTTGTAGCCTTCTTCAAGGATACATAAAATGTGATTTGGATATAGAAAACTATCAGCCATATGGGGTTTGTGTCATTTGGCATGTGTCTCTGGCTCCAGGGTAAGATGAGAACCATGAAACCACCAGAAGAGGTTGACTTCCAGACCATCAAACTGATCAGTAACGGAGCGTACGGGTGAGTGAAGGGCACTAATGAATGCTAATGGTCATGTTGTGACACACAGTCACACGCAAATGAGAATCACTTGCATTCACAGCAGGTGCCTGCGTGCGTGCGTGCGTGCATGCGTGCGTGCGTGCGTGCGTGAGTAAGTGCGCGAGTAAGTGCGTGAGTAAGTGAGTGTGTGTATGACTGACTGTGTACGTGCACTTCTGTGTGAGGATGAGAGACAGATTAAACGTATGCAATTGCTATACAGCGTATGCAAACAATATCTAAACCACCTGCAGTCAGTGCAGTGTGATGAGCATGACACATAATTGAATACATGTCTGTATGTGCATGTGTGTGTGTGTGTGTGTGTGTGTGTGTGTGTGTGTGTGTGTGTGTGTGTGTCTGTATGTCAGGGCTGTGTACCTTGTGCGTCACCTGGAGACGCGGCAGCGTTTTGCCATGAAAAAGATCAACAAGCAGAACCTGATCCTGAGGAACCAGATCCAGCAGGCCTTTGTGGAGAGAGACATCCTGACCTTTGCTGAGAACCCGTTTGTCGTGTCCATGTTCTGCTCCTTTGAGACCCGCAGACACCTCTGCATGGTCATGGAGTATGTGGAAGGTGAGCCTGGATATACTGTACATACGGTACCTGTGTGTGTAGAACTCAATTCAGTACTGTAATTCAGTACTGTAACCACTGCAATACAGTACTTGAGGAAGTGGTGATAGATCCATTCAACCAAGTTAGAATCTCAAAATAGGAGAACTTCACCTTTGTCTGCATTCAATTGAAGGGCGTTTTGGAACACCCAACAATAGATCTGTCAGACAGGCCCTAGGGAAACTGCATTACTGGCGTACAAGGTTTTGAGTGGGATACACAATAGATACATGCACTATGCTTGAGCTGCCTGTAATGTCTACAACAGCAACATGAGGAACCATCAATAAATTAATGTTGTCATACTCACAAAGATTAAAGATGCTTAGTGGGTAATCTAATCTCATTAGCATAATTCAAATATGAAACGGCCCAGGCCAGGGCAAGCGTAATCATGGGAAGTCTTATGGTAATTAGTATTGTCAGTAGCCAATTTAGTGTCATATCACATTATTCTGGCTGGCAGACAGACAGACATTCAGTACCTCACGGTGTACAATATAAACTGCTTCAATAGGAGGAGACTGTGCCACCCTACTGAAGAACATTGGTGCTCTGCCGGTGGAGATGGCACGCATGTACTTCGCTGAGACAGTTCTGGCTCTGGAGTACATACACAACTATGGCATCGTGCACCGAGACCTCAAACCTGACAAGTAAGATGTTACAGCTATAGCTTTATGTGTGCAAAGTAATTATGTGAATCATTATGCGAGTCATGCAAAATAAACGCTTGAGTTTATTTTGTGCTCACGGCGCTGTCACTAAAGCACAATACAAAATGAATGCGAGTCAAGACTCAAATAGACGGCACAAATAGATTGGATGGCACTTTCTTATGTGGGCTGTTTCATTTATAACAGTGTTTCAGCCAGCAGGTCAGGATCCTGTATTCATTGTATTGTACTGTGAGATGCTCTGACAGACCATATTTGATAAAGGAATATTACAATATATATTAATAGTTATAAAAGTACACTAACCAACATTCTTAAGTTATAGTAACATTGTTAAAATGTCATAGCACAAGCCAGCTATCGATAATTCAAATGGGGTGAGATGAAAATACAGATGCTATTGCTATGCAGATTGCTATATTTTCAGCACGCTACACCGGTGTGCAACGCAACATGAGAATTCAGGTTTTAGAACCACTTGTTCACGGTTTCCACTTTGATTGTACTTATGGACAATAAAGCTTTTTGAAGTTGAACGAGCGTCATCACTGTGTGTCTGCAGTCTGCTGATCACCTCTATGGGCCACATCAAGCTGACAGACTTTGGCCTGTCCAAGATGGGTCTGATGAGTCTCACCACCAACCTGTATGAGGGCCATATAGAGAAGGACACCCGCGAGTTCCTGGATAAACAGGTAAAGGAGACACACGCCAGTATATTCATTGTGTTGACTAGTCAGACTGGAGACCTGTGTTGCATGTCCTAACTCCTTTCAGTGTCTTGTCTCTTTGTGTTGACTAGTCAGACTGGAGACCTGTGTTGCATGTCCTAACTCCTTTCAGTGTCTTGTCTCTTTGCTGGCCTACTATCTATAAGTAAAAGCAAGAATTGCCAAAGAAAAATGTACGTGTACTCTTTTAAGCTCTTTTATTTTATCTTCTATTTTGACATTTTGTTGTAGGGAACATACCCAATCTTCCTTTAATTAACATTGCATGGCCAAATTAAAAACATTTTACCTTTGGTCTCAGACATTAATATTAATTTGTGTTTAATTTTCATTTATTTTTAAAGTGATGCAAGCAGTATGTGTTTGATCTGTTTATTTCTATGCAGATTGATCGTTAATTGCATGCCAGCCATATCCAGAAGAACGCAAAGAGATGAAACGATAAACATTTAACAGAAGAATTAGCCAATAGCTTCTCAGATATTATTATCAGTTCCGTTGTTAGATGAGGCTTCTTCTCTTCTTCTCAAAATGTATGCTTGAATTCCAAAGGCCTCGTTATTTCTGGAACAGGCAGGTCCGTGGCCAAAAACCAACTCCATAGCGTAGCCATCTGCCCATGAAAACCAAAAGCAGTGCTTTCATCTGGTCTTGGCATTCTTGCAGCGATCCCATCAGCTGGACACAAACATTCACTCTCTCTGCTCACATGCCTCCCACTCGCTTTCTGGAAACTCTGCCAATTTGTTCAAAGTTTCTATATTCCCTTCCTGGCTCGGCGTTTCAGTCTTTAAACAACACTGAACTGCACTTAACCAGACAATGTCCAAGCTTATTGTTAAGTTGTTATAATCTTACAGTAACTGTGAAAGTAAGCATGGTTGTTGGGACACAGGAGCAGTGAATTTTAGCTCAGTTCAGAATGATCTACAGTATTTATACTGTTGAATGATGATGGGTATTTTATCCCATCATGATAAAAAATGACAGGGGGGACTGTAAGCCCCTGTAACTATAAGTTATGAAAATATCTTCGATAGCAGAGGGCTAAATGAAGCTGCGAGCTGCTCCGGAACAGAACCAAAATGCTCCGGAAGGCTCACAATAATACTTTAGGAGTAATCCCATTACAATACTTATACTTAACTTTAGCTTTGACCAAAATACTTTAAGTAAATAGCCAATATGAACAGGAAGGATTACCCCATAACCAAGATATTACCTGAATGCACCCCCAAGAAGAGAAGTCCAGAGCAGAGCTAGGTTTTTTGTCGTTTTATATCATCGTTTCAGAGAGAAATAGAACAGGATTCACAAACACAGCATGATAATCAAATACAGAGCCAGCTCCCGTGAGGGATCTGGTAGGTTGGGTTTCTCTCTACCGTCTCCCAAAATGGAATCCGGTATATATACTTTTACAATACAAAATGGAGGATGGTACAAAGCGACGTGGCACGACACGAGGAGTATCGTACTCAAAGTATGGAAATATACTGAAATGGAAAATTACAAAACACAGAGGTTGTCTCGGCCTCACAGGATAAATTTATCTTCAGCTTGCCGTCTCGGCGAGCTGGGAAGGGGGTATGGCCCGGTTGCCATGGCACCTGGCTGATAAGAAAGTCATACAGCGAGGTCAAATTCATGTAGGGAGACAGAGACAGTACAAGAATACTTCTCACTAACGTGAAGTCACTACCAGATTAAAAGGGTCAAAAGGTCAAAGGAAATGATCAATCAAGCATAAAATATAAACAGATAGAAATTATCTATCAAATGACCCTTACCCTGTACAGTGAGCCACCAACAACAAAAGGAAACAAACCCATTACAAATCACACGGCTATTGATGGACAAAGGAGACGTTCAAGTATAATCGAAGAGGGCGCTGTTTCTCCTTTATTTGCAGAGATTGGCTATTGACTGCATGGAATTCACTAATCCTTAACAGGCAGATAATGTCGGATAGGATTGGGGTAGTTTATGATTAGGAGCTCTCACCTATAATATAGGTCAATATTATTGTTGTATAAGAGAAGCATGTGGAGCTAAACTGTGGCCTTCTTTCTTTCAGGTGTGTGGAACACCAGAGTACATTGCTCCTGAGGTGATTCTTCGCCAGGGTTATGGGAAGCCTGTGGACTGGTGGGCCATGGGCATCATCCTCTATGAGTTCCTGGTGGGCTGTGTGCCTTTCTTTGGAGACACTACAGAGGAGCTGTTTGGACAGGTCATCACAGGTGAGGACACAAGGGTCCACGCACAGGTCCTCACAGGTGAGGACACAAGGGTCCAAGCCCTCACCTGAGTCCTAAACAAAGCAACCAATGTTTGGGTCCCAGACCAATTTGTTAATGGCCCCTTTCTTTCGTTTCAAAATAATAAAAAAAAACATTTAATTAGTGGTGAAAATAGCAGATCTACAAGCTCACAACGCAAAGCGACGCGTTGGAGATCTGCTAATGAAAATCAGAGACTGTCTACTGTGTGCTGCAGATGACATTGTGTGGCCGGAGGGTGATGACGTTCTCCCTGCCGACGCCCAGCATCTAATCTCCACTCTGCTGCAGACCAATCCTCTGGTGCGACTGGGCACAGGTTAGCTGCAACATCTTCTGTACTACTACTACTACTACTACTACTACTACTGATGGAGAATGAATTAACGAAGTTCCATTTGGGCCTGCTTTCAGGGGGCGTAGTTACAGATTGTATGTAGCATTTGAAGGTTGTGGAATAGTCTTCTGGCTTAAGAGACTAATAGGGTTTGGGGGATTCATTCTGATTAATACTGAGGTTAAGACTAATATGTTGATTTCTCCCTCCTTCTTCGTTTCCTCTCTTTCTCATTCTCTCTCTTTCTTCCTGTCTGTCTCTCGTCCCCCTCTCTTCCTGCCCCAGGAGGTGCGTTCGAGGTGAAGCAGCATTCCTTCTTCACAGAGTTGGACTGGAACAGCCTTCTGAGACAAAAAGCAGAGTTTATCCCTCACCTGGAGTCGGAGGAGGACACTAGTTATTTTGACAGTGAGTGTGCAAGCAGCGCTGCCAGGAATTCTGGGCCTACTCTAACCAAATTATTCTCAATGCACTGTCATATAAGAATGGGATCTGTTCCAGGGGGGGTTCGCGGTACCCAGTCCCCAATTTTCTGCCGTGCAACACTACTAAAGCCTGCAGCATATTCCAACCAAACACAAACTTTGTTTCGGCTATAGGGTGGGTCAATAACAAATGATACGTAGCTTCCAGAATTATTTCTGTCAGATATACTCAAGTGGCTTCATGCTATGCTCATTGTATCCGAGGGGTTAATATGCTGCATTACTATGTGGTTGTATTCAGTGTGCAAGACCCACACATCATACGCTGATGTGGCAGTCAGCTGACCAATTGGGCGGGGTATTTATGCTCACCTAGACTGCATGCATTCTTCCTGCCTTCCTTCTGCATATGGTTCCTGCTTGTTGTTATGCATGGTTTGCTCTCACCGCCACCCCAGCACCACCGGTGCTGGGCTCTGTTATTTCTGTTCCCCATGGGGGGGTTGTTATTGTATATCTATCTCCCTGCTCTTTATGTTTAATGATGGTGTTTAATTGTGCCGAGCAGGGAGAAAATTGCAGCAGAGCCGAACACCAAGATAATATATTTTATGCACACTTGTATTCTGATTCTATAATAAATGTTGGTTAAATCTATTCGTGAGTTATCTGACGGCACTAAATAGAATCAGAAAGGCAGTGCCTTTCAGTGGTTTGTGCGCCTCTAAGATGTTCTAACTATAGCCGAACACCTCCCAGCCAAACATCATGTGTGATTGTTCAGACAGAACGCCCTCATGATTTATATTGTTTTATTTCCGTCACCTGTCCGCAACGTACCATGGACAGTTTTGAAGGAAGGTTGTCTGTGTGGATAATCCCTCTATGAGTGTCTACAAACACAACCAAATGGCAATGAACTGAGAGATAGTACACACTTTGTCCATTGTGTCTGTCGCCAGAAATGGCAAAATCTCCAAGATAAATTCTGTCAAGGCATGTCGGAGGTTGATGAAAATAATTTCATAAACCGAGCTATACACAATGCTTCAGTGGCTCGCATTGAGGGAACCATGGTGTTGCTATGCAGAGTACTGACTGGACAGGGTCTTGCATTCAATGAGGTTCTAACGATTAGTAAGTATAACATGGTTTTGTCATTCAATGTCGGCAAGCCCTGTCTTGTTCCTTTGGAGTATGCTGCAGCCTTAAGCCTGGTATCATGGTATCCTAGGAGGAGGAACAGGTATTGATGCTTTTTTTGGAGCTGAATGTGTCCAATCAGCATGTTGAGGAAAATCCATTTGAGTTTGCAGCTTTAGAAGAGCTTAGATAGATGGATAGATAGACCTTTATTGATCCCACAGGGGAAATTCAAATGTCATGGCAGTACCGCAGTAGAGTATGAAACACAGGACACAGTGGTATCCCTTGATTAAAAATATATCAGATCTAAAACCTCAAAGTGTTTGGATGCATTGTGAGCTTGTAGATCGGCTATGTTTGGCTAAATGCAACTTAATTCAGGCTAAACCTAGATCTACAAGCTCATAGCGTGCCACAGACTGGCGCGCTACGAGCTTGTAGGTCTGCTATTTTTGAGAAATCGAAGAACGACCGACATAGAAAGATAACTTTTTCAGAAAACTGTCACGATGTAGAAGACATTTTTTGAATCTGATCTCAAAATGGGTTAACTGGACAAAATGGTCCTGCTGTGCAGTCTGAACATTACCACCACCCACGCATTGTGCCAGCAGGAGTTATTAATACACTGGCTGGGTTTGACACTTAAAATACAAAAAGCTGTCCTATTTGTAGCTTGGCGGGTAGCCGGGCACACAACCAACTTTGTTGCTGTAGAGAATGGGATGCTACTGCGCCTTTCAGAATAACCATCACATTGCCGTCCACTGCCATCAATTCCATTAACAGTTTTAGCAGAATTACATTTTGGGCCGTTTTCCAGCAATATTGCAAGACTAATTCAGCCTGATGATAAGAAATTACATAAATTATGTAGATGTTTTTGGGGTATTTGTCACTGTACATGTGTACATACGTGTAATATTACCTCTGCATTTACCCATCCTAATTATCTGGAGCAGTGTGTGTGTGAATGGGTGAATGGGTGAATGCAATGCACAATCTATGTAAAGTGTCTTGGATAAAGGCTCTATATGTAGGCAGAATTGACCATTTTCAGCGCCTCCACTTCAATATTACATTATGGTCTAGGTCTAAATAATAGTGCTCTGCCCCTGTGGGTCCCTTGGCTTGTTTATCTGTCCTTCCCCATGATAGTCACAATATGTTTGTCCCCTCTGCTCCAGCACGCTCCGATCGCTACCATCACGTGCACTCCTACGATGAGGACGACACCAATGATGATGAGGAACCTGTGGAGATCCGACGTTTCTCATCCTGTTCCCCTCGCTTCAGCAAGGTCAGCCACACAGCACAGCACAGCACAGCATGACAGTAGAGGGCTTCGTACACACGTATCAGACGAACATGCTCTGTGCTTTCCGTGTTTCAATGCTTTTCCAATGGAAGTCACGTGGTTTGACCAAACAGTTGTGTGTGATGGGGGGAGGGGGGGCAATCAAACACAAGTGTTTGGTCAAACCACGTGACTTCCAGTGGAAAAGCATTGGGGCGGCCATGAAACTCAGGCAGAGCACGGCACAGTTGTTCTTTATGGGCCTGATTCTTCAACGCGTTTCCGCTAGCGTCACGTCAATATATCAGCGGAAAGGCATTTACATGGATTTCCCACATTAATTTGGAATTCATGGAAATGACCGTGAACTTGACGCTCACGTAGGTTGTTTGGAAACTCCGCCAAATCCTACGGGACCTCTTTAGGTGGCGGAGAAATCTATGCAAGCATACACTTGCGTATAGATTTATTCAGAAGGCTTTAGTCTTCATGCTGAATCAATAAATTGTTCTCAAATCTCAGATAAAATATGTAGGCATGTGTCCCCAACATATTGGTCGATCAGCACATAAAAAAAAGATAGCCTATATATATATATATATATATATAAAAGCCGAGTGCACTTGTATGCCTAAATGCATGCATTAGGATATTTCTATCATGCGCGATTGGGGCTGCTCACTCGGCAGCCTTCTACTCGAAGTGCGGTTGTGAGCTTGTAGATCGGCTCTCGCGGACTCGCGCTGCATGTTAAAAAACAAAGTCACAATTATAATAAGAACATAGGCTTATCTGCATTCTGCACAGTACAAATCCAACATTGTTTAGTTTAGTAATGCCTGCAGTAGGCGGCAGGCCTATTGAAATTGTTTTGTTACGGAGCTCCTTGAGTTCACTGTCGGTGTGTGTGTGTGTGTGTGTGTGTGTGTGTGTGTGTGTGTGTGTGTGTGTGTGTGTGTGTGTGTGTGTGTGTGTGTGTGGGAAGGGGGGGGGGGGCAGACAGCAGCATGCTGCCGATCCGATTCACATTGGAAAATGAATAGGGCTAATTAGCCCTATATAAAAAATAGAAGACCACATTAGCCTAATGAATGGCGTCAGCGTGTTTGAAAGTCGGCCAGTCATATCATATTTTTAAGCCAGCTCACCTCCACTCGCGCTTGTTCACAAACATGACGGACAGACAGACAGAATTTATAATAATGTATATTGATATTGATCACATGGATGCCACACACAGAATAGTTTAACTCACTGGATAAACTCACTGGATTATAATTTCTTCAGACAAGAGGATCCCAGGCCTACGAGGTAGGCCTATAATTATTCACTTATGAATGTATAGGCTATACTGTTCTTTATCGCGCAAACCAGTGTCGAGGGCCCATGCCCCCCTCCCTCTCTCTAGCTCTCTCTCAAAAGATGACTTTTGCATTGACAATTTGACATATATCCGATATTTTAAATATCGGATATGTTTTACCTCTGCAAAGGTGTGAGTGAGCACTGAGCACCCGCCTTGGTCCCGAACTTAATTAAATAAATTATAATTATATTGCTTCAGCGGAGCACGCAACGTTGTAAGCTTGGAAATATTTTAATTTCCTTCGGTGTCCTTTGATGGATTGATGTCAGTTTGTACATATATAGTAGCCTACAGTGGTAATACAATGGTGCAAAAACGACATAACATAAAAGCCTGTCCTGCTCCTACATGTGTAGAATTATTAAATGAATAGAGTGCGGGCTATATTCATAGCAGTGACCGCGGCTGTGATTTCTTTCCAGCAATCATTTTTATTTTAGGCCTAATTTGTGAAGCCGCTATGTCTGCAAAGCCTTTTTTCTTTTTTTGACGGACGGATCTCAGACAAACTGCTGTTTGCTGAGTCATGCTTGAAGCCTTTTATGGTATGAAATTGGGCGTGGATCAATGCAAATGAGGTTGTCGGGTGCTTTTCCGATCACTTTGCACCAGCTGAATTCAGTATGACATACACCTGCGATACGCCAGCGCACCTGTGTTACACACCACTCTCTGAATAACACGTCATCTCAACGTAGCTTGATCGGACGGATAAATACGATATCTGTTTCCGCCACCGTTACACTCTGGCGCATTTCGTTTTTGAAGAATCAGGCCCTATGTGTGTACGAAGAACACTTGTGTTTGATTTCCCCCCCCCCTCCCCGCATCAAACAAAAATGTTTGGTCAAACCATGTGACTTCCATTGGAAAAGCATTGAGGTGGCCATGAAACACAGGCAGAGCACAACACAGTTGTTCTTTATGTGTGTACGAAGCCGAGGAGGACAAGTTTGTGCGTTTTGACAGATTTCATCAAATAATTGTTAAATCAACCAACAGATTGACAGACATTTATTAATCCAATTTATCGGTTGAGTGATGTATCATGTAAAGGTGGGCTTGCAGATACCGGTATACCAAAAGAAAGTACGGTATACTTTTTACCGTCTTTCATGACATAAATGTATACGGGTCCATTTTACCCGTAACACCACAGGTGTCACTTTTTTATGGAGACCACTAGAATTAACTAAAATGGTGAGAATTAATTTGGTTGCGTCAAAATAGCTGTTTCTGAGGATATCATGAAGCCTTGTTCCAAAAATCAAATGTGAAAAGGGTACTTTTTACCATCAAAAATGACCCTAACACAATGCAAGGGTCTATAATATTCCCTCTCTGCAGACACAGCCACATGATGCATCTAATGTATATTTGTTGTGGACATGAACAGGTCTACAGCAGCATGGAACATCTGTCCCAGCTGGAGCACAAACCGCCCACCGTCACTCGACGGGAGCACAAGGGCCCCAGGGAGGACCGGGTGGCCAAGAGAGAGAGTCTGGGCAGTCTCACCCTCAGGGACAAGACCTGGAGGACTGGGTCCCCTGAGATGTAAGTGTTTTACTGCTTTCAAAAAGTCACTTACTTATGTACGTGTAGAGTGAACTGAAAAACATTTGGTCACCGTGCTGAACTAAATCTGAATGTAAACAAGCCGTGCAGGTGATACAATAAAGGTGACACAGTGCTACGTTGCAATGAACTACCAGGTCTTGAAGTAATACACTGTTATATATAAATTATGTAATAAAGTTAACCCAGCAAGCAAGGTAAAAGATCTGGGTGTTATTGTGGATTCTGATATACAGTAAAAAGAAAATCATTAATTAATCATATCACTAACATGACATATACATAGAACAGATTGTTATCATTGAATCTACTTTAATCTATAATGACTTGACTGGTGGACGTTATAGTGTCTCTAATCTGACACATGTGTTCTTCGTTATCCAGGAAGCGGCTGTCCTGTTCCGAGTCCTCCTTCACAGAGAGTGACTCCAGCCCACCTTCCGGAGCCCGCCGGCGCTTTTCAGCCCTCATGGACACGCATCGCTTTGCCTCGCCTTTAGAGGGCGACCCTGAGCTACCCTTCCCCACCCGGCAGCCACAGGTCAAAACCAGGGGAGCTTCACTGGAGGGAGGTCTGGCCTCCATGTCCAATCAGGGAGATCTGAAGTCTCTCCTCAAAGAGACCAACGGGCTCAACGCTGGGGGTAAGAGAACATGTGACTGTAACCTTGGATTGCAAATTCCGAAAGTCCTTCATCTTCCCTATTGGATGCCACAATCAAGAGAAGTCAACGCCGTTACCATTCATGTCTCTCCCGTGTCACAGACAAGCAGTTGAGGCCGGCTGAGGCGTCAACACCTCTGCCAGGCAGCACAGCTGTTCTCGGGGTGCCTGATCCCCAGGGGCCCAGAGGGGCCACCAATGATCTGGTGCTGCGACGGGTCCGCCATCCACAACTCTCAGTTGACGGGGAGAAACCTAACTCACGGCCGGGGACCAAAGTCATCAAATCTGCTTCTGCCACAGCTCTCTCTGTCATCATCCCCGCAGGTGAACAAACACGCCCTTTGTAACTAATTTATATACTCTATATACACTATGTATTAGTTATTTTTTATATAATCTTTCCCTGGTATATTTTTCACAATATCAATTCCACATGAATGTCTTTTTGACAACTTCTCGAAACACTATTAAACACTATTTTGTGCCAAAATGATGTAGGCACCGCAAATGTATTTTGTTAATAGATAACATTTCTGCCAACTTGTTGCGTTCCAAAATATCCTCGCTATGACCCAGCATTTTATTTCAAGCAGTTGTTCCATGTAGACAAACACTGTAATGACAACGACGCTAGAAGAGTCGCCAAAAAAAACCTAAAACTCAAATTAACATTAGTCAGTATGACTTTAAACCGCATTGTGGCAATATCTATGCTCATCATGCTTCCTGGTCTGCCACAGTGGAGCAGCATGGCACCTCCCCACTGGCCAGCCCGATGTCACCTCGCTCCATCTCCTCCGACCCCTCCTCCCGTGACTCCTCCCCCAGCCGGGATTACTCCCCTACAGTCAGTGTGCTGCGCTCGCCCATTACCATCCACCGCTCAGGCAAGAAGTATGGCTTCACCCTCCGAGCCATCCGGGTCTACATGGGAGACAGTGATGTGTACAGCGTGCATCACATGGTCTGGGTGAGAGAGCATTTATATTATTGTGTGTGTGTGTGTGTGTGTGTGTGTGTGTGTGTGTGTGTGTGTGTGTGTGTGTGTGTGTGTGTGTGTGTGTGTGTGTGTGTGTGTGTGTGTGTGTGTGTGTGTGTGTGTGTGTGTGTGTGTGTCAACAAATTATTTCCTCTTGAGAAAACGTTTGCGCCTCAAAATATGCATTAATTTCCTACTCTTTGATGTCTATACTGTTTTAGAGTATCAGGCCACAAACAATGATTGACACCACAGTTCACTAACAAAACAAACAGGCTAGTTAATGCGACTCGTCTACCAAGTCTCTAAAGCAGCACTCTGATCCAATCACAGCACGTCGAGGATGGTGGCCCCGCCCAGGACGCAGGTGTTAGCGCTGGAGACCTCATCACCCATGTGAACGGAGAGTCGGTCCACGGTCTGGTTCACACCGAGGTAGTGGAGCTCATCCTGAAGGTGAGGGGAAGACAGAATGGGTCAAAACTGCTCAAGTTAAATTGTTCTTTAACCTCTATTTCCTCTATTAACCTATTAGTCTTAGTAAAACTGACCACAGTTACTGTACTTTTTTTTCCATTCAAACCAAATCTCCAAAAATAGTTCCAGTTTCATTTAATAAATGGTTGGCGTATCCTGCTATACTATAATGATTTATTTATCCTCCTCCCAGAGTGGAAACAAAGTGACAGTCACGACGACTCCCTTTGAGAACACATCTATAAAGGTTGGTCCTGCTCGCAAATCCAGCTACAAATCCAAGATGGCACGGCGCAACAAGAGGCCAGCAGCCAAAGATGGGCAAGAGTGAGTTATAGAAATATTCATCTGCATCACCCTTTTCCCCTTATCGTGGCCATGCCCTGCTGACTACTGCATCTGTCATTATTCGTCCCCTCTTGTTTGTCTTGCAGTAAGAAACGCAGCTCCCTGTTCAGGAAGATCACCAAACAGTCCAACCTGCTCCACACCAGTCGCAGTCTGTCGTCTCTGAACCGATCGCTGTCGTCTGGAGACAGTCTTCCTGCCTCGCCGACACACAGCCTCTCTGCTCGCTCCCCCACCCAGAGCTACCGCTCCACCCCTGAGTCACCCTACCTCGGTTAGTGTCAGATTTATCTGCCCAGCTGATTTTATTTGCTCTGACAACCACTATTACTTTGACTATTATGCAGAACAAATACACAGCAAGGATAAGTTATCATAATCTGGCCCGTCATGTTTCTCATTCTTCCTCTAACTCTCTGTTGTATTGTGTATTTTTGTGTAAGTATCGATTATTCCTATTACTTGAATTGATTTTTCTTCAAGAACAATCCATTTAAATTATAATAAATAAAACTACAAACAATGTTGTGAATGAACAGTTGACAGTGACTCTCCTCTTCTCTCCTCTCCTCCTAGGCACGTCATCTCAGAGTAGTTCCCCGGCCTCCAGCACGCCCAACTCCCCCGCTGCCTCCCAGCACATGAGGCCCAGCTCGCTGCACGGCCTCTCTCCCAAGCTGCACCGGCAGTACCGCTCTGCACGCTGCAAGTCCGCTGGCAACATACCCCTGTCACCACTGGCCCACACCCCTTCCCCCACCACCTCGTCACCCCCGCCGCTGAGCGGCCACACTGTGGGCAGCTCCAACACCACACAGACGTTCCCCGCAAAGCTGCACTCCTCGCCTCCAATCGCCCGGCCACGGCCTAAGAGTGCCGAGCCACCCCGGTCCCCGCTGCTGCAGCGCGTGCAGTCGGCTGAGAAGCTGGGAGCACCGCACCTTCCTTCGTCATCTTCATCATCCTCCTCGTCGTCCACATCTCCTCTCACGGGTGGGGGGGTGTCCATGCGCAAGCACAGCCTGGAGGTGACGCATGGCGACTACAGGAGAGAGTCCTTCCACTGCGAGCACAGCCTGCAGAGCCTACTGGAGATGGAGGGAGAGAATGGACCCGCTCCGCCCTCGCCTACGTCCTCCTCTTCCTCGCCGTCTCCGCCCACCACAGGAGAGTTAGGCGGGCTCAAACCTGTGAGGAGACTAGGAAGGCAGGAGTCGCCGCTTAGCCGCGACACCCTGCTCACAGGGAGAGAGAAAGATGGTAACGCCATGGCGTCTGAGACGCAATTTCAAAGTGTGCTAACTAAACCCGTGTCCAACATCAGTGCTACTGACACGGCAAAGACGTCGCCCTCTGCTGGGGATCCAAAGAGCGACACCTGTCTAGCCACAGTGAAGACCAAGTCTAGCCCGGTTTTGGTTCCCTCCACTACAGGAAGCACGCCCTGCAGTCCTGGGGACAAAATGCCAAATGTGAGTCCTCCCACGTCTAACACAGCAAGTACAGGATCATCCCCTAAAGCCAGTGAGAAAACAATGGCAACCCCGGGCATATCAAAGGACACACAGCCACTAAACGGTAAACAGCAAAGCATCCAGACACATAGCATCCGAATGCCTAAAACCCAAGAGAAGACAGAGGAGAAAGCCAAAGGAAGTGCAAGTGCAGACAAAGGCGCCGCACAAAAATCTTCTGCCACGGAGCCATCCATGCTATGCAGAGGTACAGAGACAGGCGAGCACCCTGTGAAAGGAGGGCTGAGCAGCAGTGATAATAAAGCAACTGAGACCACCAGGGGCAAAGGTCCCGCACCTCCGGTCCCAACGCAGCCTCTGACCCAAGCTGCTCCAACGACAGCCACAGCCCTCGCCACCACTGTCGTCACCAAACCCAGGGGAGAAAAGATACACCCATCGAGCAGCTACCGCGGTGCCAGGGAAGATGGGAACCACCTGGAGGCCCTGGAGGAGAACCCCATGTCGCCGTCGTCCACCTCCCCCTGCTCCAGTAAAACACGTCCGGCGTTCCCCGGGGACAAGGGCGGCTTTGTCACCCAGCTCACCAGCGTGGCCAAAACTGTGCTCGGGCCTATGAAGGGAAAAGACGGCCCCACACAAGAAGGAGTCAAGGGGAAAGACTCCCCCAAGGCGGCGAGTGAGGAAAGACGGGGTGTCTCTGCAGGAAAAGCAGAGGCTTCGTCCGGAGGTGGTCGCCGAGGCCCCCAGACAGCATCCCCGTCGGGGACAACTGGTCTAATCCAGTCCGATAAGGCGAACACACGGAGCTCCAAGCATCACTCGTGATCTGGGAATACAGGACAAGCTTGGACTGCCCTACTCAATGCCTTTTTGGATTTGAAAGAATCCTGTAGCATCGTAATGCCACATATTGCTGACTGGTGAAACTATAACATAAATGCCAAAAGAAAACAAAAAAAAACAATATACATAATAAATAGATAAAAGAAGGTATGAAGGAAGGTGCATCAACTACTGTTCTCTGATGTGTGTAAATGGTGTTCTGTGTATGTACTATTCAGCACATTGTGTTGTATATAGTCAAAAAGCGTATGTCATAATGCATGTCCTACATTGTACATGAAAATGAAAGAGAATATTTAAAGAAAAGATGAGAAACTATAAAAATAGACCTTATGGTAGTGAACACTGTGAACAACATGTCAACAGAGCACCAACAACATTGTCTGACAGCATGTGACCAGGCAGGATTCTGTCCCGTTATTGACCATAATTCACACGCCGACCATGTTAGTCTTGTGTACTGTAATACTCTGCAGGGTGGGAAACCCACCCCGTTAAGGGATAACAGAAGGGGGGGGGGGGGGGGACTCCCCGATCTGGACTCCATGTGAATATTGCATCATTATCACCATAAATGTAATCCTTTAAGTCAATCTGTGTTCAGATACAACCATTTAGTGCCATCTTTTAGTTTAGTTGAAAGGAGGAAAAATGCCCAGCAAATTTCTTCAACACTCAGCTGCTAAAAGTGTTCGGGCTTAGTACTGTAGGTTGTGTGGTGTAGAAAAAGGCAACACGAAAATAATTATCTGTAACAGTCCAGTGCTAACATATGCCACAAACTAGTTTGACATACCTGCTTGCAGAGACAAAGATTTAGAGGGTGAATCAATCGGTTTGTTTCTGGTCTATTTAAGGGCTGAATTGTTGTTGAAAGGAGGTGGACTATTGGAACTTGCACAAGGACACTACACAGATTTTGTGCTTTTGATGCCATTTTTGGTGTGTCCCTATTTAAAAAAAAAAGTTTACATTGTGCTCAAGACAAGACGGCGGTCATGAGGGTATAATGGCTTGTGTCGCAATAAGCCTGGCAATCGAATTATATTTTACAAGTTCTCTTCATTGACCTTTTGTGAAATGTATAGCCTATACTTTGAAAGTGAATACATTAGTGTTGAGATGTAGAGGAGTCTTTGTATGCATTCCTGTGAATCTGGTCGGACAGTAAAATACACAAAGAAGCATAATGAGACTAGCACTATATAGGAAACTAGGCTAGCACCCCACATGCTCTCCCTCCCTTCCATGTATGCAAAAGTAGCATTGTATAATGTAACGTGTGATGAAATGTGCCAGTGTTTTCATTTAGGGGTGAGGTGTTGTTTACGGTTTATAATGATAATATGCAATCCTAGTGTGCCCGCAGTTATAGTAGACTGGAGGTCCCACGTCAGGATGCTGAGACCAGATTCAGACCATTCAGACCTATGTTAGGCTGCCATCTTGTGGTCAGCAGTAACACATGACATCCCAACAAAGATCCTGGGCTGAAAATGAGCTGTGTTTGGTGATAATTAATCGACATTTGTGGAGAACCTTAACCAATTCCTGCACATCTTTTATTTTATTTTTTAATAATTTGGATGTAACATTATATCATCTTTATTTATTTTTTACTCGTTTATATACATTTGTTTTGTTCTCAAAACAGTTGAATTTCCTGGACAGTCCTAGCTCATATGAGATAAGACCTATATTCATTCGATCCATGATGCTGTGTGCATTTTAACAGATAAGAAAGTCACGTTTAGATGTTAAATGCCTGTATATTTGTGTGTGCGCTGAGGTGTGGAAATTGCACTTTAATTTGTGTCAAATTTGTTTATTTTTTAATCTATTTATTATACATTTTCATTTATTCAAAGTTTTATGTCAGTGGTTGGTTCACTTTTGCTTTGCTGCTCAGATAAATTTGAAATCTCTTAATTGTCAATCTAAAACTGAGAGAATCTACCAAATCTGTGTGGTTGAACTGTTTTGTGCTGGGTTACTTCTGCCATTCCATAAAACTGAGAGTTGCAATATTACTGTTATGTCCATTTTTCTCACTGTATGACTTTTATATCACAATTATGAATTATCTCTCTCACTGCTGTTCGTCCATATCACATGCTCCAGTCACTGTTGTGAAAAACTAATGCAAAAGAAGAGCCCATAGTGCAAATGTAATAAACAGAGAAACAAATCAATGTCTTTTTCTATTCTTTGTAGGCCTATACTGTACAGTCATATTATAGTGTAGCCAGAAACAGGCAAACATCGTCCAGCGAGAGATCAACCGGTCGAAACACACGCACACACTAACACACGCACGCACACACTAACACACGCACGCGCGCACACACACACACACACACACACACACACACACACACACACACACACACACACACACACACACACACACACACAGGTTACTGTCCAGTAAAGTAAGTAAAACAAATTAACAAAATAACTCAAGTAGTAGGCTACTTATATAGGTTTTCAATTGTACTCCAATGTTCAACCCCTGAATTTACCATGATCCAAATTTGATATAATAATAAGAATAATTATTATTTTGTATTATTATAATTTTTTTGAAAATCCCAGGACTTTAAAGTGGACAGATATGATTGGTCATCTATTGCCCAATCACGGTACAGATACACGTTGTTATGAAGTTAACAGGAAGTAAGCGCGAGTTCTTATCGAATATCGAGTAGTACTATCGTAAACGAAACGTAAATCCATAGCCGAAATCAGTCAAAATAGCAAAACAGTATGAGACAAGGCTGTGGTCTTGGTGGAGACGACGAATTACATCGATCTGAATGAAGGTAAGAGAATAAAGCTGGACTGTGTATTTATTTTAGCTTTGCTACTGGCGTAGCCCCTCTCGGGACACCCTGGGTACTGGCGGTACGTCTGCCAAGCTGCCAAGTCGATGCTTGCCTTTAATGAGTTCTCCAGTGCTGCTGATTAGTGGATTACTAGACGTCTGATTTCCATAATAGTACTGTAAAATAATAAAAATAACTAAGTGAAGTCATAGTGGGATGTGCAAGAGACAACACAAGCTATTAACGTACACTAAGCTTGGTCTGCATTCTGTCACACTGTCACACATTGATCGAAAAGATTAAATTAACTACCTAAATTAACTTTCATCCTGGAGGCAAATCTTTCCCGGTGATAAAATGGCCACCAACGTAATCAAAAAGTCAACCAAAGAACAAGATTCCTATATATACAGGATCTCCTCACTGGTCAACAAAAACACCTTGAAGACCCTAACAGGAGCCCTCGTACAAGGTGGTCCCTAATCCCTATTGTAAAAGTGTAATGCTTTATGGTGTCGTCCACTCTGAAATGTACTGTGATTCTCCAAACTGTAAATAAATACTGCCATTCTTGCTTAACTGACGAAGAATGGCTGTAATGTTGACAGGATGGTGAGTTACTCAGATGACAGTGAATGGACAATTTAAGTAGGCCTACATTTTAAGCTTTAAGCACAACGTTTCGCTCTAAACGACCTTCATCGGGTATCTAAGTCTTTTTAATACCCCAAGAAATAATCGAAAACGACCATTACCGGATCAAAATTCAAAAGTAATCAACAAACTGTAATATGAAAACATTGGCCAAAATGTCAAATAACAAGAAAGTGGCAAACATTGAGGAAGTCTGTGAAACCGGCAATGCCTCAAGTACCCTCATTTTTTGTAATCATAAACTTCATGAAATGAGATGTTCATTACATGGACATTTCTTTTTAAATAATTATAGAATATTTTGTCCTTTTTTATTGTGTTGAATTGTACAGTATACTTAACTATATATACATATATACATATATATATATATATATATACATATACATACATATATACACACATAATTGCATACAAAAGTTCCTCAAGTCACACGGTACTAATCATGTGGCTCCACTACTTCCACAAACACAAAGATAAAGTTAAAGATTTACTGTCCTAAATACTAATATCACACTCAGAAACACATACAGAATGTGTGAGGAAGTTCAGATAGCATCTAGCCACAGTTGCTCTTGTTATCTTTTTTCTTTTGCACAGGTTACTATGGCAATAAGCAGCATTTCTCCACAGTCTTGAGTCAGTCAGACAACCACAGTTATGAATCCCAGCTGCTCGTCATCCTCTCCCTGTGAGGGCCAGTCCACAGAGGACGAGGAAAACATCATAGATGACTGGCTACACCTTTCCACTGAGTCCATAGCGCCCCAATGCTTTGAAGAGTTTAAGGATGACCAGGGGCAGGTGGAAATTGGCAAACTCAAATCCAAGCTGATCTCGGCATGGAACAGTGTCAAATATGGTATGTTTACCTGTCCTACATTCTAAACGTCTGCTGTGTTTTAGCAAGAGAGACCTTCCCTGTTTCTTTTTCAGAGTTTTGCTATCTTTTTCTACCTCAGGCTGGCCTTTGAAACAGAAATCTCGCTTCAAAAAAAGTTCTCCTGTGACAATGCTTGGTCATTCCTACTTGCTCAGTAATCAAGGTGAGACCTAGCTCATTTTAATTTAGCCAGTTACTAGAATGAATTAACTGCAGCACACCTACTAAACCATCCAAAGAGCACCTGTATGCGACAACACACCGAGACCAATCTGCAGCTGTGCTTCAAAACCCCCTTGTCTTCAGGTTTCTGTCGTTTCTGATTGAGGTTCTGTTCTGTTGTGTTTGTGTAAGTGGAGAGGGAGCGTTTCCGTCGATCTTTCTCATCTCTCCCATGGCTGACGTACAGACGAGGTTTCCTGCCTTTGTCTGGCACTGCCTTGACCACTGACGGAGGCTGGGGGTGTGTTCTGCGTACTGGACAGATGCTGCTGGCACAGGGCCTGCTGTTACACCTGCTGCCCTCAGGTGTGCACACTGCACAGACATACACAGACATATTGCACGTATTAAAAGTCCCAAACTACATTCTTTTTTAGGCTGTGCTGTGAAATACACAGAGGTAGTATGCTCATATGTAAGGTTACTTTGATGTCCAAAAACATTTGTGAAAATTAGAAACTCCAAAGCCAGAAACTAGAAAGACAGTGGAGAGATTAGTGGAGCATTATGTGTTAATAGCCCTCTGCATTGGTGGGGCACAGCACAGGATGGGATGAATTGTGTTTTAATTCTAAGAGACAGTTGCCGTTTACATTTTCAAACAAGAAAAAGTAATACAACATCTGGGGCGGGAATACATTGGTAGAAATGCATTTTCTACTTTTTTGAGCAACCATTTTCAATATGTCATCCTAACCCTGACCATAGAAAGTGATCATTCTCTGCATTCAAATGTACTTCTTTACGATGTCCTCATTCCCAGGGTGGACCTGGTCTTTGAGCCACCATAGGGTCAGGGATGACATTGATCTCCAAGTGTCACGGCCAGTAGAAAGTGGATGGATGGCACCTCGAAGAAGGGGTCGAAAAATGAGCTTGGCTTCCCTGCCAGACACACAGGCTCAACAGGAGGCTACACACAGACGGGTGGTGTCCTGGTTCGTGGACAACCCCACAGCCCCCTTTGGGGTGCACCAGTTGGTGGAGCTAGGTAAAAGCTCAGGGAAAAAGGCCGGTGACTGGTATGGCCCCGCTATCGTGGCACACATGCTCCGGTGAGACTTGCTGCTTATGTTATTTTAAATAACACTGTTGACCTTCAATCTATTGGTGTTACTAGACTAGTCCACCGGCCTACTCGGGAACCACGCATGTTGAGAACAACGTTACTGGGAATGCTGCAAGTCGGGAAAGAAAATGCATTGTTGTTTGACAACAGGTAAAAAAGCATAATGTATAACCTACTAGGCCTAGGCCTACTCGGGAGTGATGCAAGTTGGGAATGCGTGCCCCATCCATTTATATTCAATAATTAATTGTACCCAGTGTGATTTCCACCCTCTACCATACGACTACCCACAAAATAATGGAAATCTGGGGTTCCATGATGTCATCAGAAATGTTATGTTGTTGAGACTCAATTGGAGTTCCATGTGGACCGCTTATTCATACACAAACGTGACACAGTGATGTATTAATTGGGTAGCAGATGAACTATGGGCAGTGTGAAATGTGTGGAGAACAAACCCGGAGGAAGTAAAAGCTTATTTTCCAATGCCGGAGCGGTTGCACAAAGACCCGCCCGGCACCACTGTTTAATGCAATTTATTTGTGCGTGTATAAGTAATAAGTATTTTTGTTGACAAAGATGTAAATGTCAACTGTATGTATATCCATAACATAAGCATGCAGCACGCTAGCAGACAATACACTAGTTCTGTCTTTCAATAATTTTATTATTATTTTCACAATTACATTATCTGATCATCTTCTTAATTAAATACACTATATTCGTCACATTAAACGCTATGCCGTCAAAGGCCCGTCATATGCATACATCTGTCGCGCGAATTATCAAAACATTAGAAAGAAGCCGGTGTATCTGTGTATGAGATTGTGAAAATATAAAAACAATAATAATAAGAAATGGCTGCTTTTTGTGTGAACTTTGTATAATAAATAAACATATATATTTGGAAAATGTTTAATTTTTCTACTTTTGTTGAGGTGCAATATGCATTGCTGCATGGTCCTTTAGTGATGCAGGATAACTTTTTGTTTCAGTAAAGCTGTGGCTGCATCTGTTGACATTCCCACTCTGGCAGTTTACGTTGCACAGGACTGCACCAGTGAGTGCCTTTCTCACTTTTATTTATCTTCATATCTGCTAACTCGTACCTGAACCCCACCATACCTCTTTTATTTAAAATTGTCCCGGTTGTTGCTGTCCCATTGCAGTTTACAAAGAGGACGTGAGAGCGTTGGGTGAGCGACATCACACATCAAGAGGAACCAGTCAGCCTTGGAGGTCAGTCATCATCCTGGTCCCTGTACGTCTGGGAGGACAAGACCTCAACCCAAACTACATTGCATGTGTCAAGGTAACACAATCTGTAGAAAATATCTAGACCCTGACTTATATTTCGGTTTGGCCAATATATGGGCCATTACGCAATTATGCAGCCTCTGCTTGTCTGCATTAACATGTACTTCTGTACGATGTCCTCATTTCCATGTGTAACATACTGTACAGTATGAGATTTAAAGTTTTGATTCTATGTGCACATTTTGGGAGAAACTATTATAGAGAATAGTATAGTGAATGGATTGTAGAGTAGAGTCCAAACAACATCCAATCATTCGATATTCCTGTCCATAGAATCTCTTGGCATTAGAATGCTGCATCGGCATCATCGGAGGAAAACCAAAGCACTCCTTGTTCTTTGTTGGTTTCCAAGGTATGTGTGTACATTTGTCTGTCTGCCTGTAGACGCAGCTACACACAATCCCACATAGCCCCCCCCCCCCCCCCACACACACACACCTCAAACGAAATATTGGATCTTAATTGGTAATGTTGCTGTAATTACTATTGTGTACAGTCAGAGTTGTAAGTCACTCCATTTCCTCTGGTATCTTGTATCAGATGACCATCTGTTGTATTTGGACCCGCACTACTGTCAGCCTGTTGTGGACATCACACAGGAGGACTTCCCCTTGGAGGTAGGAGAAATGCCATTGTCTACTCTAAATAGTTCTGCTTTCTCTGGCCTGTTTAATGTAGTTCTGCTTTCTCTGGCCTGTTTACTGTAAACTGCAGAGGAACCTTGACAGACAAATAGGTGTATGCGATTTGATTGATTGAATACTTGTATTAGTCCGTAATGTAAACGCATTACGGACGCATGTGCGTTCTTGAAAGGGGAAACAGCCATGTTTGCACAGGTATGGAAATGATTATCCTCTGCACTTAATGAGACCTCATTTGCAGTTAACTTCTCCTCAACACCTCTTGCAGTCATTTCACTGCAAGTATCCCCGGAAGATGGGATTCAGTCGAATGGACCCCAGCTGCACGTTTGGCTTCTATGCCAAGGGCCAGAAGGACTTTGACTCACTGTGCTCAACTGTCATTGCAGTATGTAAAATTATGTGTGTGAAGCTTTGGCTGGATAAAAGGGTGTTTTGTGGTTGTTTGTTTGGTTTTTCATATAATTCTACCGGTATATTGGATGCAACTGATATGAATAGCTAATATGAATAAGATGTCTTAAAATTGCAAAACGTACTGTTTCAGTCACCACATTAAACCTGGTCCTGGTGTCAATATGGTGGCCAATTTATTTTATTTTTTTAGCACTTTTGTAGCACTTTGTCGTATGTCTTTAAAAAAGAAATGTTGGAAAGTAAAAACTCCTCTTGGAGGATGAATTTATTTCTCATTTATCTTTGCTTCCCCCAAGGCACTGTCAACATCTCCAGAGCAGTACCCCATGTTCACATTCGCAGAAGGTCACAGCGCTCCAGGCTGGGAGTTGGGAGGAAATGCTACACCCACAAACATCGCCTGTATCGTGAGGAAGGAGCAGCGGAGACTAGCTAAGACTAACACCAGCAACAGCATTGATGAGTTTGTTCTATTATGAACTATGACAGACAACATTCACTCACTGGTATAAAGTGATCTTTGTCTTCAGCTGACGTGCGGAACAGAGCTTTTTGTGGCAAATACTGACAAGCACAAGAATGGATGGACAATGTTGTCTGTATCCACAGACTATAACCTAAAGGGGAGGTAAAAAACAATATTGTGAGCCAAGAACATAATTTATAAGCTTTTTTGATAAAAGAAATTATTTGGTTTTTATTTATTGTTTTTTACGGTCTTAGGTGAATATGAATGATGATGCTTTTAATATGTTTTTTTTTTTTACTTTTCTATCTATTATGAGTGCACTATTACACAATCCTGTCCCAAGTTTGTGATTATTTAGTCAACATAAAGTTCCCCATTCTGGGAAATAATATTGTGTTAAGATCAAACTAACTACTCTGGGGTAGTCATTGGACCATGGGTTGATGTCATATGACAGGATGTGCTGTGTTTGAATGGATTGGGAAATTAGATTCCTTTGGCCGTATGACTTGCACTTCAGATTCCTGGGGAAATGGTTTCTGAATATAATGAAATGGTATTAGAATACTGTTACATTTAATAGTCAAGATTGCTCAAACATTACTATGCTGTGGGTAGTTTTTGCCAAAGGTTCACATGAATAAACATTTTATAAATGCTAAATGTCTTGTAATACTCTAAATTGGGTATGAAAAGGCATATAAAGCAAAGTGCACTTATTTAATTATTGAAAATAATGTATCTATCATCTGGGAGGGCTTTGCTGAATTTAGGCCCTCTTGTCTGCCATATTGCTGAAAATACAGATGGGCATGGTACTGAAGTTCAGGCAGCATCAGTTGCACACAGAATCTGCTGTGTTTAGGGAGAGCCTCCCACAATGGTATCAGTCTGCAAGTGCGTCACCGGGTCCTGATCATTGGGGAGCGTTCCTTCCCTGCCCTGGCCAGTGGCCACACATCTCTGCCTGAAGATCTTGTGCAGGCCAGCAGAGCCAAGCGCCTCATGTTCTAGCCTATAAGCAAGGACCTCAGGAGCACCAGTGGGCTGGAATCTGTACTCTTTAGCATAATAGTCCCTTATTGATCCAGATTATGGGCACTAGGGGGCCTGCCCTACTGGGTGAATGCACCATCTGCAAGCAGCACATGCCCACATTTAGATAAACTGCGCTCCAGTGGAAAGTTAAGTTAGTGAACAGCTACAGGTTCCTCAGCTTTGTCACTGTTGTTAAGGTGGTGTGAAGTGACTCACTGCTTGCTATGGAAGGTGAGGCAGCACATCACCAGGACTGAGCTGACAACCATGCAGGACCATTACACACTGGGCCTAATGGTAGGAGAGTTAAGATTGTGTCATGCTGGCTTTCTCAATCATCAACAAATGAACAAGTTGACATGCCTGACTCATTGACATGCCTGCCCCCCCATGTGAACGTTTTTATTGTGGGATATGAAGAACGAATTACTGACAACATTGTTTATAAAGAGCTGCTTTCATTGTCTTAATTTATTAATTCACTACCAACTGCTTTTCAGAGAAAAAAGTCCAATATATTTTAGAGACTCCACGCTTCACTTGGCACTGCCAGGTCAACCTCAAAGATGTTGTAATGGCAGTCCAAGATGGAGAGGTATATATCTATCATAATGACTATCATCATGTGTTGCTGTTTTTTTTTTTTTTTTTTAAGATATTTTTTTTGCGGCTTACGCCTTTTATTGATTTTTTTAAGGGACAGACAGTAGGCTGACAGGAAACGGGAGAGAGATGGGGGGATGACATGCGGTAAAGGCCGTGTTGGGTCCGGGAGTCGAACCCGCGGCACACCGCGACTGGATCACCAGTCCGGTGCCCAGACCGTTACGCTACGGCCTGGGCCTGTGTTGCTGTTTTTAAACCAGATGCAGATGATATAAAATCATAAAGTGGTGCAAAGTCTACAGTATTATTATGAGGCACTTCCTTCTGCTCCTCCGCAGACAAACAGGCACACAGGATGACAAGAACTGTTCCTAATGCTTGAAGGCTGTAGTGAATAAGTACCCAAGAGTATGAGCAAGAGAACTCTCCCCCATGGACACTAGGTGGCCTGTCATTGGGTGACAAACCAGAGGAGAGACATCTCCAAACAGCAGTCCTCCCTGATCTGATCTCTGTGACATTCTTTATTGCCAGCAGCAACCTGGCTTAAAGCCAGTAAGCCACCACTCTCAGCCACCTGACCTTACCTGACTTAAGATCGATCATTCAGAAGTCAAGTTGCTGACCACCCACATACAATGGTACATGTTCTCATGTACCCTACCCAGATAGAGATAGAGGGGGTGGGGCTGTATACAGTATGCTGCTGTATGCATGTAGGCCTACACACACACACACACACACACACACACACACACACACACACAGATCATAGTGCAACGGCATATATTATGCTGTCATTGCTGTGCAAAGTGTGCATACGCTTAATAATTAGCTGCTAACACCCACCTCTGTTCTTCCACTAAGAGGCATGCTACATTTCATGTTATATATCAAATGCATATCTTAGCAGCATATCTATATCTACACAAAGTACCCTACTCAAATGTACTGTAAATGGGGACTGGGATAGCTCTGATCCATAGCTCGAATGCCATGAAATGAAATGGCATTAGAGCTATGGACCAGAGCTAGGACTGGGAGTGCAATTATTCATTTTGTAGTAATTTAATTGGTTTATTATTATTTTTGCCTAACCGATGGGGAAACTATTCATTTCCCACATAACTTAAATAATTAAACATTAGTCTAAGTAACGTACAGAGCGATCATCATTCCCATTCCCCCCCTGTAATAACGTGTGCTTTTCAACTGGACTGGAACACCCATCCCCCACGCACGGTCGGTCGCTGCATTCCTCTCTGCAACGCAGCCATGAGCCATCATCAGTGGGCATGCGGAAACAGAGACAGACAGGGGGGGCGCTAGAGACTGTAGCCGAGGAAGAGAGGGGGGAGGTGGATGCAAAAAACCAGGGTAGGTCGCTCTTTGTTTCTGGGCAGAAGGAGTAAAACCAAGAGACATTGCACCCGGCGAGGCATCATTTATTCCTCAGAAACTTGGTGCTCGAGTAAGTCCAGCGATATTTATTTTTTGTGTAACGTTGATCCCTGTGAAACAGCCATTATTATATTACTATGTGGTTTTTATGTGGTTGGTTTTGATGGCGGAACAATGAGAGCTGAGAGACAGTACAGTGTACAGTGGCGCGGCAGCAGAGCAGAGTGAGAGCAATGAATGAGCCGATGTGTTTGTTGGAAATGTTTTTATTGTAGAGCGGAGGTACGGGAGGCGCGTGGGATCAATCAGCCACGGTGGATGACTGACTGATGCGCTCACCTTGGCCTTTAATCGCCGCATTTGGACCCAAACGGCCGCTGAACAGCGCAGTCTGCGCACATAGAATTGGTCGCAGAGAGCATGGTCGGCTAGGCTAGCTCAACCTAGACCGCTAACAGGCTAGCAGCGTTAGCATTTCTCATCATCATAGCCAGTCAATGTTGTCTGTTGTGGCTTGGCATTAGCAGCCGGTTTCACCGAGCCCGAGAGTGCTAAGAAAGGCTTTATTTGCGTTTAATCACACTGTAGCTGTTCTGTAAGGGCTGGCCACGGTCTCCGACGAGTGACTTTAAGTTATAGGACCATTTAAAGGGGGTTAAACTTTAAATGAAGTAGAACATGATGATAATAACAACAAACATGACAACAAAAGCTGTCTAGGCCTGGCTAGCGATAGCTTAGCCATTTGTCTGTTAGAGTAAACAAAACATTGTGTTGTTGTTAAACATAAACATTCGGTCAACTGTGCAGCAAACGACGAGTGTAATAGACAGTGTTTATTTTCACATGACTATGTATTGTTATTAAAAAAAAAAAACAGCCCGGTATCCAGCTCTGACTGTGTGGTGTTTTGTTCAGCGTTGTCTTCTAAGGCGAGACATTATTTAATGTGTTTCCTTAAAGGGAGATATCATGATGCAAACGTATATAAAAATAAATACATATACAAGTAATGTTGCATATTTATATAACTAAAAAAAAGGGGAATACGTATGAAACTGGACATTAACGAATAATAATGCAACTCCTTTATGTATTTGTTTTTATATTGCAATAAAAGTAACAAAATGCTTAAAGGCTTTTAGTTATTTTATTTCCTTTTGGGTGGTCTAAACCTCTGTTCCATTGATGTGTATTGGCTACTCTTATGTATTACAAGTGCACTGCAATCAGGAGCATTTCATTTTCACTTCTGAAAGTTGGTGTATAAATTAATTTGGTAAATGTTAGATTTATTGTTTGTTATTGATGATGGCTGATGGGAAGAAGGATCTGTCAGTGCTTGAACCTGCAACTGGATATAATGGATTTATTTATTTATAAATATTATTTGTGTGCCTTGCATTAATGAAGAGGTGCAATAGTGACAAATACTTGTTTAAAATCTATTTGCCCTGAACTGGAGGTTTGTTTAAATGTAATTTGTGTCTACCAATGATGTCTGACTGAAAATTAAGTCAATATCATCTTGGAAGAATCTGGCCAGAGTCATCTAATAGAGTTGTGATATTGAGGGGCAGAAAACAGCCCGGTCACGTGGTTCATGTACTCTCATGAGCCCATATAGACTCCAATGCATTCCGTAAACTTCCGGTTGTCACTATTTGAAGCCTTCAAATAGGGACTAACCAATAGAAGTCTATGTAGAATAGCCGCCATTGGACTGGCCCCATGAAGTGAACAGAGTTTGGGTAACTGTCTTACTCTATGGCTCTGAAGCTTGCATGCCGTGTAGTGATTAGTAGTGAGTAGACTAGTGATGACAACCTCTTGCCTTTCCAGAGGAGTGCTTGCTGCTGTCACACATTCCTGATCTCTGCTGAGAGATGTCCACCCCAGACCCACCGATGGGAGGGACACCTCGGCCAGGGCCATCCCCAGGCCCTGGGCCCTCTCCAGGAGCCATGATGGGCCCAAGCCCTGGGCCTGGTCCTTCTCCAGGTTCTGCCCACAGCATGATGGGCCCCAGCCCAGGGCCTCCTGGGTCCGGACACCCTCATCCTCCACAGGGACCCACAGGATATCCTCAGGACAACATGCACCAAATGCACAAAGTACGAAGGTTTACGGTTTTCACTTGGGACTTACAGGACCCCTAATAGAGTATGCTTATATAATGAGTGGCAAAGTGAGTTTAACTTTGATGAACGCAATCCGATGGGACTTTTCAGTTTGGATGTATGTGCTGTCAAGGGCCAGGCCAGAAAGTCATTTATTTGCCACTCAGTAGGCGTTCCCATATAACTTCCAGGTATGATGATGTCACATGCATACCCTCTATACCAGGGATGTCAAACTTAAATACACAGTGTGCCAAAATAAAGAAATTGGTGCAAGTCGAGGGCCGGACTGTGTTTCAACACACGGGCCATTTTTGGGGAGAGGGGTAGCTGAAAGTTGATCACAAGTGATATACTTTCACTGCTGATCAATAGTGAAGAGAAGACGCATGCTTGCGCTTGCGGGCCCCCGATACGTGACAAATTGACAATGCACTCGCAGTGCATTGTGGGACTTGTAGTATTATGGTGGTCCGTGCAATATACCAGAGGGCCAGTTCTAATACTAATTAAATATCATCCCGCAGGCCAAAGATAATTCATTCAACGTCCACTAAGTAACAATTATTATATGAAATGTACACCGGGGGGAAATTTGACCAATAGTGTAAGAATCTGTGTGTGTGTGTATCTCTATATATATATATATATATATATATATATATATATATATATATATATATATATATATAGATCTTATGCAGACTGTGGCCATCTTGCCAGCAAGGTGCTAACTAGGTGCAACTTCCCACTATTGGAAAGTTAAGAGAACCGCAGTAGAGCGCAGTGATTTCTTTCCCAATTAATTTCAATTGTAGCTTTGTCGAATATAAAATGTTCAGCTTTCACGTCGGTAATTGTTTTATGGACTGCTATTATATTGGCTACATTGTCATGCATTCTGTCTTTCCTCTGTAGCCCATGGAAGGCATGCATGAGAAGGGAATGCCTGAAGATGCTCGGTACGCCCAAATGAAGGGGATTGGCATGAGACCAGGTGGTCTCAGTGGCATGGGACCCCCGCCTAGCCCCATGGACCAGCATTCCCAAGGTATCAGACAGACTCCTGTTTTATGAATATATTTTTTCCATTGGTTGTGCAATCAAATATAACACATTCATCTCGTCTTGATCACATTGGTTGGTTTGATTGGTGAAAGCTCCAAAATAGAATGTTGTATTGTAAGAGCTTGTAAAAGAAATATATCATGATTTTTGTAGGCAATTACAAGAATCAATAGACTGTACGCAATCACATCAAAGTGGAATATAGACGAGATGTACTGTATGTGTGATCCTCCTGGGGCTATGGTTGCCCTCTTGTCATTAAAGATTTAAAGGAGAATTCCATACTAGAAGGCTTTCTTACCTTTTATTTGCAGTTCCCACCAAAGAGGTCCAGGTGTTATTTTGTGCAAACTGCAAAAGTGCATTATTGGCTATTTCCCCTAATATAAGCCCTCAATGGGGGTTGGGTTTTTGTGCTAATTCGCTTATTTCCATCGAAATAAGTAGTAAAGTGCACCGCTTGGGATACTATTTACATTATGAAGAGAGGATATATACAAACAAGATTTTTGAGCGATGGAAATAAGCGAATTAGCACAACACCCCATAGCCCCATTCAATGCAATTGATTGAGGGCTTATGGTAGGGGAAATAGCCAATAATGCGCTTTTGCACAAAATAACACCTGGTCCTCTTTGGTTACAAATTAAGGTATGAAAGCCTTCTAGTATGGAATTCTCCTTTAAAGGTGATGTAAATTGCATTGTTTTAGTTAAAGGTATATTCAGTGATTTCACTCAAAAAACCTTAGGTTTCGTTTTTGGCTGTGGGACCCAGCCTTTCGTCCAATCAGGATAGAGAGTCAAAAACGAAACCTAAGGTTTTTTGACCCCCAGGGGTTAACTGGGGACAGGGAGGAACTCCTTATATGGTCAGCACACTCTATAGTAGGGAGGATTATCACAACAAAACAAAAAAATAAGTGATATTTGAATTAAGTTAAATCACTGAATATACCTTTAAATTAAGTGTTAAATTGCTGTATATTTCCATTGTAATCATTGCTGTAGAGTATTTGTTTAGTAACTTCTCTTCAGCTTTTTATTAAACGGAAAATACATTTTCATGTCAGGATACCAATTTCATCAATCAGGAGAGGGAACTCATGCAGGATAAACAAATGAAGTGATGATACGTGAAAATGAGCAGACAGAATCGAAGCTATAAAATTGGATGTAACTGAAAAGGATCAGGTGCAGCCATGCAATCGCCACACATTATTTTCCTGTACTTAAAATGCTTGCAGAATGTTAGATGTTAAAGCGGATGTTAGCCTGCATTATGTTTTGAATTACAATAATTATAACAACACCACCATAACATAAGAGAGAAACGAGCACAATGTGTGCATGTGAACCCATCCAGCCAGTTCGTCCTCTTGTTTGCCATAGGTTTTCTCAGTTAACAGGTTCAGCAGACAGCCAGGGGGGGTGGGGGGGGGGGAATTCCCCTTTCACACAACAGTCACATATGGTACCAAAACAAATACCCACTCTGTCACCTAGGAAAGGATGGTTTGGAAACAGAACAGAGAGGGAGACTAGTGGAGAGGGAGTCTAGACTGGTGTTATTTGTATGCATCCGATTATATTAGGAAACTGAATGGTTTGTTGATGCTTCCATTTTTCATTATGTCCACACAACATATTCATGTCAGTATTTGACATGTTGCCATACTGTGGTGGTCTTTTCCTTAATCGGATCAAAATCACTTTATAATGAAAAATGTGAGGTTCATGTGAATTTTTATGTCTGGTGCCTATGACAAGTTATGATGCAGAGTGTAAACATTGAACACAATTGACAAGGTCCATACAGGGTAGGACTTTCACATTGGAGCAACATTACATAGTTTCCCAACCAGTGTGTCCCGCACTTTAGTGTTCTGACTGAAATAGCTGGGTGTGCCATATAAAATTTCGACCAAGAACACTCAAACGCATGTCGTTTGCGTGAATGCTAGCTATAAAAATGCAATTCATTAGAATGCTCGCCTCAAAACAGTCGCCTCGGGCATACAGCCGGCAGAATGGTCTCTGCCTGGTATTCCTAAATGTGACCTCAGTAAAATGTTAAAAACGAATCTTATTCCTAACCGTAACCTCAGTAAAACTGTGTCAAAAGCTAAACCCAGTAAAACTGTGCCAAAACCTAAACCCAGTAAAACTATGCTTAACCCTGAACGATAACCTTATCCTTTGTAAAACGAATACAAGAACCGCCCCAACGAGTGGTTGGCGTGAGGTTGGTGGAAAAAAAACTAGGGCAAGCGTGTTTTAACACATAATGTGCCCTATCATTCTTTCAAAATAGCGAAGTGGGGTGCCCACATTTAGACGCACATTTTGACATTATTGTTTTTTTTACCAAGACGTCCACACACGTCCTGGGCACTACATGCGGTAGTTCCTAGGATGTCTGTGGACGTCTTGGCTATATTGTGTTAAGGCAAGCATTCTGGTTACCGCTGTGTTTGGTTTAGAATAGATGCACAGATCGGTTCAGATCAAGGTATATAAAAAGATGACACTAAGCATGTTTCCATAAATAAGGCTCTTGCGAATAAAATCCTGAATGGAAACGCCTCAAAATGCGAAAAGTCTTCCTTGTGCTTGCAGAGGGTGGATTTTTGGGCTATTTCGAAAAAGTGAAATGCGCAAATGGGGCATGGAAACACTTTGCGGAAAAGATTTCTAATTAGAAACCATTGAACTCTCATTATATTGCTTTTGAACAGAAAAGAAAGAAAACATGCAAGGTTATCTGTCTGCAAGCTCTTGCTCTCCCCCGATGAGAGAGTTGATCATGGAAGTGATATTTATCCAAAACAACAGAAGCGACATCAACACGGCCAAAGATTTACCGTCCTCGCACATCACGTCCAGTCAACAACACACCCCTATTTATTTAACAGAGCCTGATTGAAAGACAGCCTCTGGACAGAGGACTTGCAGAGCAATTGCCAAACGGGCAGTCCGTGTATAATAATTTTGTATAGCCTAAAAGAGTGTGTGAGACATAAGATTTCAGATCGGGTAGTGTCTTAACTAACATCAAATGGTAAAATAAATTTGTCTCACTTGACTGGCAAAATAGCGCCACCTACTGCTTATTTAATATCTCCCAAGTAGCTCATTTTATCGCTTCCTATTTTTGCAAAGTCTTGATGGAAAAGCACCTACTGACGTCATTTTCGTTATCATGCAATTCCAGCCGGGAGATTTGTCGCACTGGGGTGTCGAACTCGCACTGGAAGTTCGGTGAAATTACTTTGTAGTCTATGGGCTGTATTTTGCGTGTCTTCAGTACCTGGTCTTATTACCTAACTTGAGTAAACTAAAGACCTGGAGGCGTGATCAATGCCATTTGGCTATTCTGAGTGGCCAAAGAGCATTGATCACGCCTCCAGGTCTTTAGTTTACTCAAGTTAGGTAATAAGACCTGGTACTTAAGACACGCAAAATACAGCCCTATGAGTGCCGGCTGGACAGCTTATGAAGCATTTATCATGAAGCATTTATCATGTTTCATGATAAATGCTTTTATATGATGTATTCCCATGCTTTTGTTCTTGCTTAAATGTAAGTCGCTCTGGATTAAGAGCGTCTGCTAAATGCCTAAATTGTAATTGTAAATGAACCAATCAACCAACACTATTTCTGAACGATTGAGACTTTTTAAAATACTTTGCTCAGGAAAATAAAATTATATCAAACATTTTTCTGCTGTGTTGCTTTTTTCTATGTGTATAATTGTATAGAGGTATCTAGGTATCTCACAAAGTATATTTCTGAACATATCGCGAGACTCCACCTTTTCCTGTCTGGCAACCAAATTTAGCGATAACTTTCAATTATGTACTGTGCACATCGACTAGCAAGTGATTAGAAAACAACCTATCGTATGTCTTTTATTTGTAAACCGATTTTATGACAAAGGTCGCAAATCTTTTATTGGTTTGTTCTGGTTTTTATGGTCGATACGATAAAGTATCAGCGCTGATAATTAGGTCATGGGTTAACACGTTACATTGGAAAACATTCATTTATGTGTATTCTATTTTTGTGTTTAGTACCAGACATTGTATAAGACGTTTTACTCTGGGAAGGTTTATATATTTGAAGGCCAAATACAGTTTTGTAATGTTGCATCTTGTGTACATGAGAGTAAATATTTTGTTCCTCATACATTGTAGCAGCAAGGTATAGGCAAGTGATCTAGCAACTGAGCTATCCGGACGAAATGGTTTCCTATAAGCTGAATTGCTCTTCACAACTATTAGAACACATATTCCTGGTCGTTAACTGACCATATTTATGCTCTTGTTCTTCCTAGGTTATCCCTCTCCATTGGGGGGCTCAGAACATGCCCCAAGCCCTGTCCCAGCCAATGGCCCACCCTCTGGCCCACCCATGATGCCTGTAGGCCCCCCTGGCCCTGGGAGTGGCCCGATGGAGGGCAGCGGGGACCCTGGCCAGGGCATGGGCCAGCCGAACCGCAGTGGTCCCCAGGGCCCAGGTGGGCCTGGCATTGTGGGAGTGGGACCAGGGGGACCAGGTGCTGCAGGCGGACCCACTCCTTTTAACCAGAACCAGCTGCACCAACTCAGGGCCCAGATCATGGCTTACAAGATGCTGGCACGCAGTCAGCCTCTACCAGAGCACCTGCAGATGGCTGTGCAAGGCAAGAGGCCCATGCCAGGCATGCAGCAGCAACCCATGCCCAACATGCCACCTTCCACTGGGCCTGGAGCTGTACCAGGAGCTGGTCCAGGACCAGCTCAAGCCAACTTTGCTCAAGCTAACTATAACAGACAGCATGGTGAGTTCTTATTTTCCATAATATGTATTTCTACTGAAATATCAACCTTAAGACAACACAATGGTGTCAAACAAAGAATGTGTATGAAGGCTGAACAGAGACCCCTGGTGGCAAGATGTGATTATGTTGGTCTTGCCTCCCCATTTTGAAACCATTCTGTTCTCATGTATAACATTTATGTTTGCAGGCATGGTAGGTCCAAATATGCCTCCTCCTGGACCTGCAGGTGTTCCTCCAGGCATGCCAGGTCAACCTACCAACGGACCTCCCAAATCATGGCCCGAAGGTAAGACTAGTCTTGACCAATTGACCAACTTAAACAATCTTTTTACGGTGTCACCCTCCCAAGGCATCCCTCAACATACCAACACTGCCCATAGCAGAGAACAGGCATGCAAAAAACTATTCCCTGAACTGAAACTTGCTTTTGATTTTAGAGAGGCCATGCTTTTGAACTCTTGTACACACAGCAAAGGATTCACAATGTCCCATTGTGAATCATGTGTTTTTAGGGCCCATGGTGAATGCTGCTGCGCCATCCAGTGCCCCCCAGAAGCTGATTCCCCCTCAGCCCACCGGGAGACCCTCTCCTGCTCCCCCCTCTGTGCCACCTGCTGCCTCCCCGGTCATGCCTCCACAGACTCAGTCTCCAGGGCAGCCTGCCCAGCCTCCGCCTATGATGCTTCACCAGAAACAGAACCGTATCACCCCCATCCAGAAGCCCCGCGGGCTGGACCCAGTAGAGATCCTCCAGGAGAGAGAGTACAGGTCAGCATTAGGAGGCGCTCCATTAACCACTTAAATCCTATACTGAATTGACCCCCAGGGATTTCACTCTGCTAAAATGTCTTCGCGGAAACTAGCCGATCTACAAGATGACACGTAGTTTTGAGCTTGTAGATGGGCTATTTTTGCAGACAGACTGAGAGTGTCATTTCAACCAGACCATACCACTGGTCTGGTCGATCTCAGGAAGTTCCTGACATTACTGAGTCAACCATTTTCTAAATCAAAGTTTGTTTTATTTAATTGGAGAAAACCCATGTGATTCAGCTCATTTCTGTACTGTATAGAAACGGCTTGAGATACTTTGTGAACTTCGTGTTCGTAATCGTAAACGACGGATGACAGGATGATGATACAGGATGTGCTGAATCTACCCAGTTGGACTTACTATTGGTGTTTGAGCGCCTGTGAATTTGAAATGTTTCTTTTTTTTTTTCATATAAAATTTGTATTTTGTGCATCAGGCTTCAGGCTCGTATTGCGCACCGCATCCAAGATCTGGAACATCTTCCAGGCTCCCTGGCCGGAGACTTGCGCACCAAGGCCAACATCGAGCTCAAGGCCCTGAGGCTACTTAACTTCCAGAGACAGGTAGGCAGGAATTATGTCGCTTAAAATAAATGTAATTATTTTATGAATTATACTATAGACCCAGCAGGATCCCAACGCTAATAGGGGTGGCAGTGGCCCAAAGTGGTCGTCTGAGAACTGGAAGGTTCTCTGTTCGTTACCGGCTCATCTAATACAGGTTGACACCTTGCATGGCTGCCGCTTATGTCAGGTGTCAGGGTGTGTGTGTGAATACGAGGCAACATTGTATGCCTCGATACTGAATTTCACAACTTATTTTGTACCCACAGCTGCGTCAGGAGGTGGTGGTATGCATGCGTCGTGACACAGCTCTGGAGACTGCTCTCAATGCTAAGGCCTACAAGCGCAGCAAACGGCAGTCACTACGTGAAGCCCGCATCACAGAGAAACTGGAGAAACAGCAGAAGATTGAACAGGAGCGCAAACGTCGTCAGAAACACCAGGTACACAGAGAGCTGGGACTGTTGCAGATACATTGGGCTTCTTTCACTAAGGGCCCAGGGGCCCGCACATATTTTGTCTGCATATTTTGTAGCATTTTGTCTGATCATCAATCTTGTTTTGTCTGTGAATTTGGGCAGACATACAATACAACTCACATCTGTTCTAGAGCAGATAATAACCAATATCCAATGTTTGTAACCGGTGGTCTTGTGTGTCATTGTTTCACTAGGAATACCTCAATAGCATTTTGCAGCACGCCAAGGACTTCAAGGAGTATCACCGCTCCATCACAGGGAAGATCCAGAAGGCCACCAAAGCCGTGGCCACATACCACGCCAACACTGAGCGCGAGCAGAAGAAAGAGAATGAGCGCATTGAGAAGGAGAGAATGCGGAGGCTCATGGTGAGGGCTACATGCTGTGAAAGCATGTGCAATGCATTTAACCACAGTATTACTATCAAAAGAAAATAAGTATTTAATTGGAATAAATCATAACATTCTGACAAGTCAGGCATTACATTTAGAAATGCACAGTTTAACATTTTTAAATAAGCGGCTATAGAAAACTGAAAAATAGCTAAACTTGATCTGTCATTTAAGAACAGACATAGCGATGCTCTAAAACCTAACCGTCATGATGATCTGATGGCACCCAGCACGCATAATAAAGATGTCTTGTGTGTTGTAATCCAGGCCGAGGATGAAGAAGGCTATCGTAAACTCATTGACCAGAAGAAAGACAAGCGTCTGGCCTACCTACTGCAACAGACGGACGAGTACGTGGCCAACCTCACAGATCTGGTGCGGGCGCACAAGGCTGAACAGGCTCTCAAAGACAAGAAGAAGAAGAAGAAAAAGAAGAAGGTGAAATGAACTTTAAATTGAAGTATGTATATTTAATTCAATATACATATTGGTTTTTTATGCATGTCTTTTCGATCTTTCCGAACTTTTCCTCAGAAGCCAGAGAATGCAGAAGGTGCTTCTTCTGCAATGGGCCCCGACGGAGAGGTGAGTTTGGAGGAGAATTTGTTTAAATTTATCTTCCTGTTTTACCACATTAAACCTTGTGTTACCCCTTTTTTTTAACGCCAAAAATGTCCAATCTATAAGCACACAAATTGGCTATTCTCGCAATTTGTGTGATGAAATCACAATCATGTGATGAAATATGTAGGGCATAAGTGGTTACCATTGTTTATTTTCTTTATATACTCAACCACTTTGCGTTTTCACCATGTTCCTTCACGCCGTTCACCCGGTCTCTCTCGCCCCCTCCCTTCTCTCCCAGCCTTTGGACGAGACCAGTCAGATGAGTGACCTGCCGGTAAAGGTCATCCACATTGACACCGGGAACACCCTGACCGGGATGGAGGCACCCAGGGCAGGTCAGCTGGAAGCCTGGCTCGAAATGAACCCTGGGTATGTCACCCGTCTGCGTCATGCTGAAGGAGATTCTTGGTCTTGTTTTTTTTGTAATTGAATGTTTTTGGTCAGTATTTTTGGACCGGATTGTGTAGCAAAACAGGGGCACGGTGGAAAGACATGCAAATTCAACTTGGGATTTTGGGACACACTATCCAGTCATATTCTGGCACACCCCTAATCAATTGAATGTTTGACACACACATTAAGTCCATCAAACCACGATGTCATTGCCTGAAAAGCCAATGGTTTTGGCGGTGTGTCTCAGTGATATTCGGCCATGAGCAGTGGCCATTCACCCGACTGAGCATGTCGAATTGGTGGCGGAGGGAGTTGGTGAGGCGGAGGGAGTTGTTGAGGCGAAAGCTCTGTTTTAGCCTGAGCAAATCGGGGCACAAGAAGAGAAGCAGAAGTCGGCACCAAGCCAACAAAGAGGCCACACAGACGCAAAATTTCATTTCCCTGTAAAATCCTAACCGCCTATTCTGTCCTTCAGGTACGAAGTGGCTCCACGGTCAGACAGTGAAGAAAGTGGTTCAGAAGAGGAGGAAGAGGAGGTTTGTCACTACTGAAGATACCCAAATGGATTGTTAACGCGTGACTTCTACAAATGTTTGACACCTCTGGTGTTTTGTCCCTGTCAGGAGGAGGAGGAGGACATGCAGCAGGCCCAGCCGTCCACCACCGCTATAGCCGTAGCCGTAGAGGAGAAGATCAAGATTCCTGACCCCGACGGTGCCGAAGTTTGCGATGAAGGGGACGTTAGGCACATCATCGAGTAAGACCCCCATTTGATATAATTTTGTATCTCTGTGACCATCTACACTGTAAAATCCCCAGTGTTTATTTAACTCTTGAGTGTACACTTTCAGAGTTAGAGCAGAACAGTGCTCAAGACCTCCGACATCTGACCGCTAATGGATATATTCTCTGTTAGAGAGATGTGACTGCTAGTAGATATATTCTCCATTTAGGCCTGACCTCAAAATTAAAAAAATATATTCTAAATCCTCCACTTTTCTGAAATAAATATTTTCACGATTTTTCAAAAATAGACCTACAAGGTCATAGCGCGCCACTTGGTGGCGCGCTATGAGCGGGCTGCAACACCATTAATCCATTTACTGTATCTATTGGTAAAAACAAATTAGTACAGTTTGATCATTCATATAGCTCCACATATTACTCGGTTTATTAGCTTGACTGAATAATATGCTGTTTGCTTACTATAATTGGGGAAATAACCTTATTACTTGCTTTTTAAATCCGATGCTGTAGGCAAGATTGTGGTTCATAGTATAATTTGAGTCTAACTCCACAGGCTGTTTTTTGTTGACAATAAAAGAAGCTCTAAGTGTGTTTTCTCTGTGCTACCAGACATGCCAAACAGGATGTGGATGACGAGTATGGCAATGCAGCCTTCGCCAGGGGCCTGCAGTCTTACTACGCTGTGGCTCATGCTGTCACTGAGACGGTGGAGAAACAGTCATCACTGCTGATCAACGGGCAGCTCAAACAGTACCAGGTGCGCTGCTGATCACCTCAGATAGTTTATATAAACAATTACATTTGGCTGTAAAAACTGCAACGCTGCAGAAGGGAAAGCACTGCAGAGGGTGGTGCAAACAGCACAGCACATCGTGGGAGGGGAGCTTCCTCCGCTCCAGGAAATTCACAAGAGATGTTGTGTGGCTAAGGCTGAAAACAACATCAGGGACATCCATCACCCCAGCCATAGCCTGTTCAACCCACTGCCGCGCCGCGCCCACGGCCGGGCAAACGTTTCCAGAGCATCAAGAGCTGCACCACCAGACTCTTGAACAGTTTCTATTTGTCAACAATTAGACTGCTGAACAAGAACTAGGTCTGGTGACACTGCACAGACTGAACTGAATTTGTCTCTTGTTTTAATAGAGACTCTATATTATACACGTAGGCCCATTACTTGTGATGTGACAATAAAGATTGATTCTGATTCTGAAAGTAACTGGCCGCTTCTCTTCAAAGGTCAAAGGTCTGGAGTGGCTGGTGTCTCTGTACAACAACAACCTCAATGGCATCCTGGCCGACGAGATGGGCCTGGGGAAAACCATCCAAACCATCGCCCTCATCACATACCTCATGGAGATGAAACGCATCAACGGACCCTTCCTCATCATCGTACCACTCTCGTAAGTCCAGGCCCAGTATGAGATTCACATTCCAAAGGCCAGATATTTCCTATATCTCAGTTCAAATACATTGAATCAATCGACTATTGATATTGGTAATGTAACAGAAATCTATAAAGCAGAAAAGCAGTAAGCTCCACAGCATGTAACCTTTTCTTATTGCCACTAGAGGGCAGCATGTTGTAAGACTATCTTTTTTTGTGGCGTTTTCAGAACTCTCTCCAACTGGGTGTACGAGTTTGATAAGTGGGCACCGTCTGTGGTGAAAGTCTCCTACAAGGTTAGTAGCTCTTTGGGAACCTTCAATTACTTTGTTTAAGAATGGGGCGTGTCATGTTCGATCTATGATATTAAGAGTCTCTGAAGTCACGGTCAGGTACTCTGGTCAGTAAACAGAAAATGATTTAATCATGTTTATTTTCATGGCTATCTTTATATGTTTTGACCTGGATTATCAGACTACAGCCAAAATGATGATAAAAAATGGAGCATCCAGAGTGTACGATGTCTGGTTTTAAAATGTATTTAATATTCCACTGCCAACACCTAAATATATGGTGTGCATTATCTCCCGTCATTTAAAAATATTCCCAGGGCTCGCCTCAGGCTCGTCGAGCATTTCTCCCCATCCTCCGCAGTGGCAAGTTCAACGTGCTGCTGACCACATACGAGTACATCATCAAGGACAAGCAAGTGCTGGCCAAGGTAAGATGATCGTTGGGCCTCGTCTGTCCAACACAATACTCTCGTTGCCATCCATCTATAACCACTTAAACCTCAATAGCGTTGCATTGTGAGCTTGTAAATGTGTTGCAATACGTTTGATTTAATTTTATTCATTTTTTACATTTTGAATTTTTGGCGAATGTTTCCTGTTTCTTTCAATGTATTTAAAAGCAAATAATGGCTCACAAAATAAGGGACACCAGGTTTAAGGTTTGTTTTGGTTAATAAACTTTAGTGAAGCTCACTGGACTGTACTTAACCCCACAGCTCCGTTGGAAGTACATGATCGTGGATGAGGGCCATCGCATGAAGAACCATCACTGTAAGCTGACCCAGGTCTTAAACACACACTACCTGGCCCCACGGCGCGTCCTGCTGACTGGCACGCCGCTGCAGAACAAGCTGCCCGAGCTGTGGGCGCTGCTCAACTTCCTCTTGCCTACCATCTTCAAGAGCTGCAACACCTTTGAACAGTGGTTCAACGCACCCTTCGCCATGACCGGAGAGAAGGTAAGCTTTTGTGTGCCAGATCTTGTACTTCCATTTCTTTTGTGAAAGAATGAGGAAAAGTTTGGACATCATGCTCATACTTGATTTGCAAAGGTAGCTTTTTAATTTAAAGTCGGGGTAAGGGCTAAAGTTTGCTGCGTAATATTGAGGGTCAAAGGGGCATGTTGCCTGATTTAGACATTGCAATCTGTTTGCATGTGCAACATGTTTTTTAAAGACATATTTTTATGGTTTAGTTTAGGAATTGAGTAATTAATGTAGTGAATGAAAGTATTGTATACTAGTATTGTGTTCCCCTTGCATTATTTCATACCCAGACTGACCGTAGGTTTTGAACATTTCTCCTCCAGGTGGACCTGAATGAAGAAGAGACCATCCTGATCATCCGTCGTTTACACAAGGTACTCCGCCCCTTCCTGCTGCGTCGACTCAAGAAGGAAGTTGAGGCCCAACTGCCCGAGAAGGTCAGCTTCTTTTACATTGGACTGAAATTCACGCGGCTTAATCGTTGTGTTGAGATTTGTTTTGCTAAACATTTCTCTGTTGGTTTACAGGTGGAATATGTGATCAAATGCGACATGTCAGCCTTACAGAGGGTGTTGTACAGACACATGCAGGCCAAGGGTGTTCTGCTCACCGACGGCTCAGAAAAAGACAAGAAGGTAAGGGTGTGAGTGGAATTGTCATAAGAGCTCTTTCATGCGTGGCCACTTTAACCACTAAAGCCCATTATGTAGATCGCAACATATTTATTTTGTAAACAAAGCAGTTAGTCAGCGAAACCTGTGACTAGTAGTGGTCTAAGAATGTCTTTATTTGAGGACGGCCTCAAAATGATTTTGTTTTTGTCTTGCAGGGTAAAGGCGGTACGAAGACCCTGATGAACACTATAATGCAACTGAGGAAGATCTGCAACCACCCGTACATGTTCCAACACATTGAGGTATGGTGTCCAACATGCCAACAACATAACTGGACAATTCTTAAATCACTCATTTTAATTCAGTTATGTTTGTCATTGATTTTATAGGAGTCTTTCTCGGAGCACCTTGGTTACACTGGTGGAATAGTGTCAGGGTAAGTAGACTTTGATGTCGTCTTATTTGCCTATGACATGATTGGTTAGTGAGCCCGCCTCGGACTTTGGAGGTCCCAGGATACGATTCCAGCTCTCTGCAAAGTGTCGAAGTGTCTCTGAGCAAGACACACCCATTTGTGCTCCTCCGTGGGCGGCACTCAGCTGGGTGAAGCTGAAAACTGAAGTTCCCCTGTGGGATATGATAGACATCGGATGCCATGTTGAAAGTGTTTACTGGTTTCATGTGGTGGTGTTAAAATACTAACCCAGTTTTCGTCGTGTCTGCAGCCCTGAGCTGTACCGTGCCTCTGGGAAGTTTGAGGTCCTGGATCGTATTCTGCCCAAACTGAAAGTCTCCAACCACAGGGTGCTTCTCTTCTGTCAGATGACGTCGCTTATGACCATAATGGAGGACTACTTTGCCTACCGCAACTTCAAGTACCTGCGTCTGGACGGTAGGGCATTCACGAACACAGATTTCTTCAATTTGAATACCTATTTGAATAGCCTATTCATCCAATACAAATGATCATTTCTCATTAAAACGCTGTGTTGCAAGTCTTGAAAACATCCAGCGAGTAAAGGGTTAAATAATGTAGGCAGGGTTGGTCAAATAAGAGTCATCGATTGGCTTTGAGAGGCTGTTAACACGGCAGCTGTGTGTTCTGATTGGACTAAACCCAGATCAGCCTGACTTTATTGGTGACACACTCCAAGTAAGTGCAGTGTAAAAACATTATTAAATGGACTTGATTTGAAATGACGTGAATGCGCTACTTGTTACAAATGATAAGAGAGAGAGGACGTAGAATACGCACAGATGGGTGGGTGCTGGGATAAAGAGACTTCAGTTTACAGATGTATGGAGCCTGCACACCATAGTATGTACAAAAAGACTTCTTCATTCGTCTGTATAAATAAAGACGTTTTTTTTGTACCTACTATGGTGTGCTCCATCTGTAAACAAATTATAAGAGACGGAACAGAACTAACAGAAGACACACAAGCAATAGCTAGACACAATATTTGGTCCCAGTTGCAAAACCAGATGGAGACACAATCATTATATGTATTGTCTTTGTATTTGAGGATTGATGTATTTTTGGTTTGTAATAATTTTCGTTGCGTTTGACTGTAGGAACCACCAAGGCAGAGGACCGTGGCACGCTGTTGAAGACCTTCAACGACCCGAACTCAGAATTTTTCATATTCCTGCTCAGCACCAGGGCTGGAGGCCTGGGCCTCAACCTGCAGTCTGCCGACACTGTCGTCATCTTCGACAGCGATTGGAACCCTCACCAGGTATGCCACACAAAACAGAGTGTACCTTAACCGATTTAGGCCTGACCTCAAAATTTTAAAAAGATATTCTAAATCCTCCAGTTTTCTGAAATAAATATTTTCACGATTTTTCAAAAATAGCAGACCTACAAGCTCGTAGCGCCTATGAGCTTGTAGATCTGCTATTTTTCAATAGCTAAATTATAACATAATGTTTAAAACACAAAGGGATTCCCGCCCAAAATGGCTTAATCTATAGGATATTCACATTCAATGTTTTATCTTACTGTGGCAAGATTCACCCCTTTTTTTAATTAACCACTTACCAGTAAGTCCTATTTAATTTAACTACTTAAGCCCTATTTAAAGTGGTTTCTGAAATAGTAGCCAATAGCCAATCTACAAGGTCACAACTCGGAAATCATTTGTTTCCCATATAAACTTCCCTTTTTCTTTTTTAACGATATGTTTTGGGAATTTTATGCCTTTATTGATAGGACAGTTGAGTATACTGACAGGAAATGGGGAGTGACATGCAACAAAGGGATCGGGATTCGAACCTGCGTCAGGCTGGCATTGTAGCCTGGGGTGCCATAAACGTCCCTTTTCTTGTTCTTAATATTAATTTAGCTGCTGGACCTTTACCCCAGGCATGCTGCTTCAGATTCCAATTCAAATGAGCTTTATTGGCATGAGAAAACATAGTTTACATCGCCAAAGTAAGTATCAAAATATTATAAAACTGTTGAAAATGGGGAAAGTATATTCAGTTGGAGCAGGGTACAGCATTGAGTAAACAGAGCTATGTACAGAGCTATGTCACATTGCATCGTTATATACACTAGAGTGGTGCCTCTACAGAGGGGCCCGTTGGTACGTCAGAAGAGGCAAGCTCCATATATGGAGCCTGGGCCCCTGCAGAGGCCTTTTTGGGGTGGTGAACGGTTCTTGAGTTACGTGGATTAGACACAGACAGACGTACGTACAGAGACTTGGTGCATTTATTTTTGAAACGAATAGCACAATGTTTTACCCCATTTTAGTAGTACTAAGTTAGGGTGGATGCATTCCATTGGCTAACCTTCTTTTATTGCAGCAGTTCACAATCTTGCTGCTGTTTGCACATTGTTGTATTTCTCCCAAAAGGTATGGGAGTTTTTTGTTGTTCATGTTTTCAAAATCACTTTGTGTGTTTGTAATCTGTGGGAAGTATGTGTCTCTGATATATTTGTATAGTGGGCAGGTTGTTATCTCAGTTCCCACCACATTTTCTGTGCAGTGGGTGCATAGTCTGTCTTCCCTTGAGAGCAGGGTCTGTCTGTGGCGGCCTTTCTCTATTGCAAGGCTGTGTTCACAAAGCTCTAGTCAAGGCTTTCCTAGGTTTTGGTTCGTTTATTGTGCTCAAGTATCCAGCCAATGTATATTCTCTTTTTATAGCTAGATAGCATTCCATTTTGCTTTGGATTCCACTTCACTCATCCGTGAGGGGAACAAACAAACCTCTCACGTAGAGTAAACCACTCACCCATCTCTTTGCGTCGCGTCTCCTCCACCACAGGACCTACAGGCCCAGGACCGAGCCCATCGTATCGGTCAGCTGAACGAGGTGCGCGTGTTGCGCCTCTGCACTGTTAACAGTGTGGAAGAGAAGATCCTGGCTGCGGCCAAATACAAGTTAAATGTAGACCAAAAGGTCATCCAGGCTGGCATGTTTGACCAGAAGTCGTCAGGCTGTGAGCGCCGGGCATTCCTTCAGGCTATCCTGGAACACGAGGAGCAGGACGAGGCCATTCCCATGGCAGATATGCCTCCTCCGGTATGTTTTCTTTTTTTATTACGGCTATGGATAATTGTTGTTAACAGTGGTTTATGGTCTTCTACAAGTGCTATTTAGAATTTTTATTCTGCAAATTATTTTCCCTTTAGTTAGGTTTAAGAGCACTATTTAATAGATAACTAGTCTAGTACTGCTAAAGAAAAATGTAGAGACCATGCTTGGGAGTCTTAACATGCCCATATGTAGAGACCACTTTAAATTAGATTTTCAAGCCTCCTGAAAATAGTAGATGATTGAAAGCTGTTAGATCTGCAATGGAGCGTAAAGATGGATGGGAGACGTTCATTTGACAAAACACTGCTGTAAGGCTGAAAAACATGCAGGTAACAGTACAGAATAACGGGTAGGATAACACAAAGTTAAAACAATATTTCTGGTTCGTGTACAGGAGGAAGATGAGGTGCCTGACGATGAGACTGTAAATCAGATGATCGCCAGGAGCGAGGAAGAGTTTGAGCTTTTCATGGTGAGTCCTCCTCCGTGCTTCATTATACAATCAACAAGAGTTAAGTTGTTAATGTCTGTTGACTCAATCCTCCCTTTCACTGGGGCCCCTCTCTTCACCTCCAGCGCATGGATATGGACAGACGCCGCGAGGAAGCCCGCAATCCCAAGAGGAAGCCTCGTCTGATGGAGGAGGACGACATGCCCACCTGGATCCTGAAGGACGACGCCGAGGTGGAGAGGCTGACATGCGAGGAGGAGGAGGAGAAGATGTTCGGCCGAGGCTCCCGGGCACGCAAGGAGGTGGACTACAGCGACTCGCTCACCGAGAAACAGTGGCTCAAGGTCAGACGCTCTGAGGATTCACCACAGACTGTTTGCCATGGAGTTATAGCATGCCATTCAGTTCAGTTTTGTTAAATTGGAAGAAGGGCTTCGTTAAGACCTCCATATTATTATGGTCAATGCCTGTGTGTAAAGTGGGAGCGATTGGTGCAGGCGGTGAGGAGATACGGCGGTGTTTCTGACACGCATTCAGACAGACAGACATTGACTGAATTATAGTATGATGATGATGATGATTAACATCTACTTTCTGTTGGATGTTAAGCTACAACTATGCAGGGTAATTTTGTTTTGGGGTCCAACAATGCAAAATGTTCTGTATCAAGTTAAAACGTTGATGCCTGTCATCTCTAAATTACACTGAAAGAGATGGAAACCTCTATTTCTACGGTGGAGTTGATTTAGCCGACAATTCAATCCAGTTCAATTTACGTTTTGCCTTTAAATCAACGCCATCCTGTGACCCACTAAAACCTCTCCACCCCAACAGGCCATAGAGGACGGCAACCTGGAGGACATCGAGGAGGAAGTGCGTCACAAAAAGACGACCAGGAAGCGCAAGAGAGACCGTGACCACGATGGCGGCGCCTCCACGCCCAGCTCGAGCCGGGGCCGTGAGAAGGACGAGGAGGTGAAGAAGGCCAAGAAGCGCGGACGTCCACCTGCTGAGAAACTCTCGCCCAACCCCCCCTCCCTCACCAAGAAGATGAAGAAGATCGTCGACGCCGTCATAAAGTACAAGGACGGGTAAGAAGTGAACGCCTCGTTTTCTCTGACGTGAAGCTAATTTTAAAGATCGTAATGACCATTCTGGTAAAACAGAGTAATGGAGAATAACGTCAATACTTTGTCTTCCCCGGAGGCTGGATGTTGAGCACAGTCATCACTGTTCAAACACAAGTTCAAGTTCTGAAGTGTACAGATATGATGGAACACAGGAATGGGGAGGGGTGTATATTAAAAGGGAAAATAACTGGAGTTTGCAACCATAGGAAATGTTTTAATTTGTTTATCAAAGTTGCTGTTGACATTGTATTGAACTCATCCTTTTCAGTAAGTATTTCAGTCAGACTGCATGTTATGTTCTAAGATGCTTAAAGGCTAATTGAATTATTGTAATTGGAGTAGAGTTAAAACACTGACCCACCACTGCAGTGTCTTTGGTTCAATTCCCTTGCCCTGGCCTACACCATGCATAAACCAGCAGTAGGGGTAGCAACAAGGTTCAAAATGACTAAATAGGGGTAAAACACATACTTTTTTGTTGAGTGAGGAAGTATAAATGAACTGTAGGATGTTATCTTATGTTGTGTTAAGGCTCCATCTTCCCTTTCTCCCTGGTTTACAGCACTAATGGGAGACAGCTGAGTGAGGTCTTCATCCAGCTGCCGTCGCGCAAGGAGCTGCCAGAGTACTACGAACTCATCCGTAAACCTGTGGACTTCAGGAAGATCAAGGTCTGAACTGGAATCCAAAGCAAAATGGAATGCTATCTAGCTATAACCAACTACAACTACTAACTAATTTCAGGAAGAGAAGACATTGTCATTTTGAAATTTTTTCATTATTTTGTTGAGTCCATAAGATGAGATGGTTTTGTATTTCCTCCATGCAGGAGAGGATTCGCAGCCATAAGTACCGCAGTCTGAACGACCTGGAGAAAGACGTCATGCTGCTCTGTCAGAACGCCCAGACATTCAACCTGGAGGGGTCTCTGGTGAGTGTCTGTGTCAGCCATCATGTCATTGACCTTGCTGTACTAGATGGACATTAGATGACATGGATCCAAGTTCTCAATCGCCACAACTGATTTCAGTCTTTTAGATTTAGAACTATTAAAAGTCTTGGCTTTCTCTAATCTACTGCGTCTTGATTGAAATTCTGTTATGTTCCTGGAACGTAAAAAAGCCCTGGAGATTTCTCGACCTCAATCCAAGGTTTATTTTTAAACCCATGCATTGACTTTAAAGGTATTGTGCAACCCTAGCGTTTGTCAGGGAATCGGCACATTTCCCATTTGATCCCAGTGTCCTTGAGCAAGAATCTGAACACCTAACTGCTCCCAAAGTTTAGAAAAGTGATTTAGTCCATTTAGTATCTCCCTGTGACTCCTCCCTGCAGATATACGAGGACTCCATTGTACTTCAGTCGGTCTTCACCAGCGTGAGGCAGAAGATCGAGAAGGAGGAAGACAGCGAGGGAGAGGAAAGTGAGGAGGAGGAGGAGGAGGCTGACGAAGGCTCAGAGTCTGAATGTGAGTCCTGGAAGAGCATACCAGTCACAATGACCATCGTCTGTCGAAATCTTGTCCTACAGGGACATGAATGGCATGAATGTGCTCCTCATGCCATCCCTTCTCCCACTGTCTCTCCCACAGCTCGTTCAGTGAAGGTGAAGATCAAGTTGAGTCGGAAAGAGAAGGGTGAACGAGGGGGGAAAGGCCAGCGTCGGCGGGGCCGTGGCGCCCGGGCCAAACCTGTGGTGAGCGATGACGACAGCGAAGAGGAACAGGAAGAGGTGAGAGATCACAGCACGTACCGCCATTGACAAATAGATTGATTGATTTTTATTTTGTGACAGAATTATACAAGTTCAACACAATATGGTGCATGGTACTCTGTACTGAACTCTTTGCTAAGGCTGAGAAAAATGCCCTTTTCTGTGAAGTTAAGTAAAATAAATCCTGGGGTCCTTCAGAATTCGAATATGTCCAGTTGGGGGTATGCCGAAGTCTGTTATGGTAATGTGTGAATAAAGCATGATACGATGTGAGCTTGCATTAGTTTAAAAACATGTTTTAAGTAAAGCATTACATTAAATGAGAATACACTTGCAATTGCATAAACTTTCAGATCATGCTATGTTTCGCCTGGTACTAAAGTGACCATATCTGCTCTTTATGTGTCTAATATCACTGATATATTGCGGTATACATTGTAAATAACTTTGAATGGTTGCACTTAAACATAGGAGTTTGTAGTAGCAGTCCGTTAACCATTTATGTTCTGTACTCCAGGAACACTCGGTCAGCGGCAGCGAGGAGGACTAAAGACAAACCTCTAGACGCGACAAACGGCCAACTGAAGACCCTCGACTGGACCCCATATATTTTACTTTAGATAACACAACGGGCAGACAGCCAGAGGAGGAGCACTAGTTTTACCTAGATGAGCTGATTTCTAGTGGGACAAAGGTATTCTCATTAAAGTTAAAACGATGAACTTAAAAAAAGAAGAAAAAAAAACTGTTCAACAACGAAGGCTTTACAAACCTTCCACTTCAATATTTAAGCAGGCTGATATGAATAGTAGAACTGTGTATGTCTTTTTGCCTTTTGTTTTCTCCTATACTATGATAATTATTGGCAGGGCTATTAGACTGATCGTGGACCACAACTGACTTTTTTTAAGTGGTATTATTTGTTTGTCTTATTCTGTTTCTTCTGAGACAAGAACGTGAACCAGAGTCACTGTTTCCTGAACTGAGTCCTTTTGATTTTGTTTTGTTTCATTTTTTGAATGCATGTCGTGCGTGTCAATGGAAATGCACCTGGATGTGTCGTTCTTTATTATCTGTGTTTAATTTAAGACTACAAGCAGGATCGCGGTTAATGTCCCATCCTGGAGCTGCTCCCTCTCTGTGTGTGTTGAGGGAGGGAGGGGTGGATGGGACTATTACTCGTGTAGGTGTCACTGGATTCCAAAAAGTACAATAAAGGCATCTCATAATTAACTTTTTGTGATGTAACTGCATTCATTTCCTTCTATAGCAGTGATTCTAAACGTTTTTAATTTCAAAGACCCCCAGTTTAATATGCACTCACAGCACATCTCATTCAAGACACTGAACTTGCAGATCTGCCATTTTTGCCATCTAAATGCATTATATGGTTAAATGGGCCCTAAGAGATGCAGAAATTAACTAGAAAAAGTGCCCTTCTGGGCACAGGTCTCCACCAGGAGGATAGGCGAGTGTGTGATGTGTGGCAAAATGTTTAGGAGTAATTTAAACGTGTGTGTGTGTGTGTGAGAGAGTGAGAGAGACGCAACTTGGCCTGTTGTAGCCACCATGAGGCTGATTTGAAAACTCAAGTGGCATTTCTTCCTCAGCCTATAGTGGGAATAGGCATGCACGGCTTGGGAAGCCGTGGATATGCACGGGTTGGGATACACTCCGACGCTGATGTGCATCACTTCAATGTCCACAACTTCAGTTATGATATTTAGCGTGGTGACTTCTCCTTGCACCAGCCATCCAAATACACTTTCCAGTGCAACTAGTCCTTCATTCAGTCTCTCCATTTTTCCTCTGACCATTTTCCAATATTGGTCTCTGCCAATTAGGACTCCTAATTCCACTGCATCCATCCCTATGATGGGTACATCTGCTATGGGCATTCCTTTTGCTTCCAAGTCCCTCCTTATCTTTCCGTTTGGCGCTTTAATCATAGAGCTCAACTTGGGTGTTTCCAATAAATGGACATCAATGCTTTGTTCTTAATATTTCTCAAACGAGCCTTCACTTTCCTGCAGGTAATTCTCTGGGGTGTTTTGGAACCAAACGCATACATATTCAATGTTTCTTTACCTATAACTGGCAGGTTAAGTGCTCTGGAAATATCCTCTTTAATGAAACTGCGGGTGCTACCCCCATCTAATAGGCACCTGTCTACTTGGCTTTGCGTTGGTGCATCTATCCAAATGGTAGCTGTCTGCAGTAATACTGTACTATTGTCAGAGTTGCTTGCTACACTACTAACTGCATCTGAAACAACACTGGTCAGCCTGTCTGTCGTTGCCGTGGTCGGCGCGTCTATCATGCGCTGTATATTGACTGGCTGTTTGATTGCAAAATGTTTTGTGGTGTCTGCGCCCGCACTCTTCACAGTGAATGCCCTGCGTTCTACAATTACGCGTGACATGCCTTCCTACCAGACATACAAAACACCTGCCTTGTTTCCTCAGTGTTTCTCTTCTTAGTTCAACAGTCAGTTCAGTACAGTTCTTAGTTCAACAGTCAGTTCAGTACAGTTTCTTTATTTTGTTTTACAACTTAATGTATAGATTTGACATACAAAATTGTGCATAAGCATATTGCACCAGCAGTTCGTTTCTCAACCTCTAGGCATGCACAACGTGTCACGGTCTAAGGGTCTATCTATGACTTGCTGAACTCAACTGCATGATATGTATGTCTGGTTAGCATCAGTACAGAGTTACAGTACACACATATGTCCACACGGGGGAGCACTAACACATGTGTAGGCTATTGTTTTTATTTTGTTGTACTTGACCTGCTTGACCTTTCATTATTAGGCTCGTAGCCGACGTGGCCTATTTTGTTTCACTAGATGCGTGTCATGATCCCAGCCAACTGAGTAGGCCCAAGGCCTGCTATCACCATGACGATGTCAGGCGTCAGGCGTGTATATCCATATAGGCTATGATGTCAGTGCTGGAGTGGATATTGCTTGGAAATGAAAGCCTTAGTAACAATATATTATGAACTGATTATCTTTTTTGTTCTTCTGAGAAATGTTGATCGTTACTGCAGTGCATGCAGTGTCTTCTTCAACAGTCAAAGCCTATTGTTGCTACTACTGTTGCTATTTAAGGAAATGAACTTGAGCAATATTGGGTAAAATCAGGAAGAAATTGGCATCAATACGACTGCTGAAATATAAATAAATACAAGCTATCCTATTCTCCACACTATATCAGCTCATAGAATCCACATAGTTGTTGTTTACTTCCATATTCCCCGATATATGTACGTGACTATTGACAAAGTATGAGACGGAGTTCTTTTAAAGAACTCTGTCGTCATACTGTGTCAATAGAGACACAGTATGATGACCATTGATAAAGAACTTCTTTATCAATGGTTATCAGTCAGTCACCCATAGGAAGTGTGTAAATATGCCACAAAAACAAACAATATAGATGATGGGAAACATGTTTTTGCAGAGTGAATCATTCTGATCAAGGATGTGAGCGCTTGGCATTGGTGGAGCTGGGGGGGAGAGGCTGTCTTTGAAGTCTTACATGAGAACTCAGCAGCTTGCATAAGAACAAATATATCACACATTGAAATGTCAAGGATCTGGCTTCACTTCCTACTTTCTAGGAATGTTGATAGCAGATATGGCAATAAACAGTTATTACTCTTATTGTTATTGCAACATATACATTCTCAGTCTGAAGTCCATAGTTTTCGAGGGTGCTTCAGATTATAGATAATTTAACACCCATTTTTTTAATCAGCACAGCATCTCATTAAATTGATATCTTTCCTGAGAGACATAATGGTCTATGTTCACATACGTTGTTGTTACCTCCCCCCCCCCCCCCACACACACACACACACACACACACACACACACACACACACACCTCATATACACACTCCTTGTGAATGAAAGAGCGAATGAGCGTACACATTGCGTGTTCGTATGTACATATCTGCAATTCATTCAAACAGACCCATATCTTTAATGATGTGATTGTTCTCTCTTGTTTTATCGGGATTGTCCTATGTTGCCCTGCAAGGTAATCTGTGAATTGAGAGGTGACCTGACTTGACATACACATTTAGATATATGACTGATGGTGACATTATTATTAATATTAATATAAAACCAGGAGTCCAAGGGTTCCCCTGTTAACAGAGTACAATAAATCAATTCCCTGGCAACCCAAATAATCTGTCAAACTGTAAATTCAATGCTGTAAAATCCTTTCAGAAAAATAACTACATCTCTTACTGAACATCAATGTTTGGCAAACATATACACTAAATGCTACTGATCATACTGAGGCACAATTAATATGCAAAACATTAGTATGAGACTGAATGCAGTCTGTTTATGTCCCTGTCTGCCCCCCTCTATGCTGAACTGCTGTGGGAAAGTAAATAAGTCCCACCTACACTCACTCCCACCTACGCAAACTGTCAGTGTACACATTTGTAGGTTCAGTCTATAGTGGTCAAAGTACACTCCAACTCCTCTTGTTGTGCTTTGGTGCTTATGGTAAATGAGGATATTTTGTAGCAGCATAAACAACATGAGAACCACAGAAGCATGTGTATATATATACACAATACACACTGAAAGTATAGTATTATATTTGCCTATCTAGTCTAGTCTATTTAGATACTGTACCGCTTATCTAAATTATACACATTTTACAACTGACAGATCAGATCCAAGATATGAAATGTTCAGGGCATTGGTAAAGATGTACATTACAAATAATGTCTCAGTTGAGTAGGCTAAACCTTTTGACCTGTGCTACTTTCTACTTTAACATGTCTTTAAAAGGCCCTTCTCTTAACCAGTAGTATCACAGGGTGACTATGAGCTGCTGGTGTGTATGACATGTGCTTGTCCAGTGGGCTACAGTACTGTAGATGATCTGTGTATGATAATTATGTGCTTGTCCAGTGGGCTACAGTACTGTAGATGATCTGTGTATGATAATTATGTGCTTGTCCAGTGGGCTACAGTACTGTAGATGACCTGGTGTGTATGTGTGCTTGTCCAGTATGCTACAGTACTGTAGATGACCTGGTGTGTATGATATGTGCTTGTCCAGTATGCTACAGTACTGTAGATCAGGGGTTCCCAAACTTTTTTGAACCAGGTACCCCTTTTGGGGTAGATATTTTTCCAGGTACCCCCTCATCCTCGCAACACAGATAACAATATATTTACAACCACAAGCAGTGTTTCCTGCAGGAAAAAGCTTTGGCATGGTGCTGGGCGCAGGCCGCAGGGGGGCCTTCTTGCGTCGAACATTTTGATGAATTATTTAATTTGATTCAATAATTAATTAATAAGTATTTGTATTATTGCTCTTGTATTGCTATTGGAGACACTGGGGGAACACTGGGGGACACTGGGCAGGCACTGGGGAGGCACTGGGGAGACACTGGGGAGGCACTGGGGAGGCACTGGGGAGACACTGGGGAGACACTGGGGAGGCACTCGGGAGGCACTCAGGGGGACACTGGGGAGGCACTGGGGAGGCACTCAGGGGGGCACTGGGGAGGCACTCGGCTGGGCACTGGGGAGGCACTCAGGGGGACACTGGGGAGGCACTGAGGGGACACTGGGGAGGCACTGGGAAGGCACTGAGGGGACACTGGGGAGACACTGGGGAGGCACTGAGGGGACACTGGGGAGACACTGGGGAGACACTGGGCAGGCACTCAGGGGGACACTGGGGAGGCACTGGGCAGGCACTCAGGGGGACACTGGGGAGGCACTGGGCAGGCACTCAGGGGGACACTGGGGAGGCACTGGGGAGGCACTGGGGGGACACTGGGGAGGCACTGGGGAGGCACTGGGGAGGCACTCAGGAGGACACTGGGGAGGCACTGGGGAAGCACTGAGGGGACACTGGGGAGGCACTGGGAAGGCACTGGGGAGGCACTGGGGAGAAACTGCAGCCACTGGGGAGACATTGGGGAGGCACTGGGGAGACACTGGGGAGGCACTCAGGGGGACACTGGGGAGGCACTCAGGGGACACTGGGGAGGTACTGGGGAGCCACTGGGCAGACACTGGGGAGGCACCATGGCGGACACTGGGGAGGTACTGGGCAGACACTGGGCAGACACTGCAGGGCAGACACTGGGGTGGCACTTGGGGAGGCACTGGGGAGGTACTGGACATTTCATATCACACACACACCATGATTCACTAGCCCCTGGCTATGCGTCGCGTACCCCTAGGGGTCCGCGGACCCCACTTTGGGAACCGCTGCTGTAGATGACCTGGTGTGTATGATATGTGCTTGTCCAGTGGGCTACAGTACTGTAGATGATCTGGTGTGTATGATATGTGCTTGTCCAGTATGCTACAGTACTGTAGATGACCTGGTGTGTATGATATGTGCTTGTCCAGTGGGCTACAGCATACTGTAGATGACCTGGTGTGTATGATATGTGCTTGTCCAGTGGGCTACAGTACTGTAGATGATCTGGTGTGTATGATATGTGCTTGTCCAGTGGGCTACAGTACTGTAGATGATCTGGTGTGTATGATATGTGCTTGTCCAGTGGGCTACAGCATACTGTAGATGACCTGGTGTGTATGATATGTGCTTGTCCAGTGGGCTACAGCATACTGTAGATGACCTGGTGTGTATGATATGTGCTTGTCCAGTGGGCTACAGTACTGTAGATGATCTGGTGTGTATGATATGTGCTTGTCCAGTGGGCTACAGTACTGTAGATGATCTGTGCGTGGGGGAATAAACGTTTCCAACAAAACATCCTTCTAGCCAAAAGGGGCAGTGGTCTATGAGCGCATTCCTGCGTACATCTGAGCAGCCCACAGGTTTGGCTGCCACGGTGTGCGTTTGAAAGAGGATGTGCTTTGGCCCACAAGAATGCAGAGCTGGATTCTCTTGCTAGCTATCTAAATCTGATTTATATTTTCTCACTATAAGTGTAGTCCGGGACTTTGGAAGAATCTAGAGCAGGTTCAGTTTAGACAAAGGTGAAGTTTTGCCAGAGATAGGGCACCTAAGTGGATGCTATACAGTATATCATGTGTGTATCACTTCTGTCAGGTTGTTGATAATGATCTATATCATGCAACATCGGGACAATGAATATACATAATAAAGACGTTTCTAAACCCCATATAAAGTGCACCTGCAATAAACAAATGGAAGAGAAATAATTTATATTACATTTATATTACAGATAAACATACATATTTAGATACAAGGCTACAATTATTAATTAGCCATTCCATTAGTATAATATAACAAATGCAGAAATCAGAAAAAACATTGTATTTGTTCAGTTCACCGCTGGTAATTACAGGAAAGACTGAACTGCACTGCATTTGACCTTTTGATATGTTAATGATTAATGATGTTAGAATCTTTCTTTGAAAATCTCTGTCTTTCTGCTGCCTCATGCCAACTAAAACAACAACCCTGTGGCAGTGAAAAATCTGTATTTAAACCAGAACAGAACTGACAATTGTCCAATTACAACTAATTTATACTTCATCGTACAACACTGTCACAAGTCTAAAATAGCTGACAATTACACAGACCTCACTGCTTATATGATATGGCCTACTTAGGATTTACAAAAATACTGAACCAGACAGATACATGTTTGTAAAGATGAGCAAAAAGTGAGAGTATCCACCCAAAATAAATTGTAATACCGGTAGACAGACGCACGTTGTTGTGTTCTTGATGACCTATATGTTACACTACTCATGTGAGTTATATTGGATGTTTTCTTGACCTGTCGCTTATCTCACCTGACTAATCACATTTGGCCTTCTGAAGCCTTGAACTTGGGCTGGGAGCCTCCATAGAGTGCTGGTGCATGACGTGGGTCTAACCCTTAAAGTTGAGCGTGATGGTTTGCCCTCTGACCGCCCACAGGTTGGAGGGAAGACTTCCCCCTCACTGATAGGCCTTCTTGTCTTTCTTCTGCTTCGGTTCCAGGTAACCACTCACATTATATATTGCTTCCAAGAAACGTGAGCTTCTGGTCACATCGGCTTGAGCCTCACGTTGTATGCAAAACACCTTGAGTTATGGCGTGCGTGTGTGCGTGCGTGCGCATCTGGAATTCTCGGAAACATGACTCATCACAAGATGTATTTTCCAACCATCTAAGGAATTGCTCCCAAAGACCACAAAGCGTCACTTTTAGCTATTTATCCCTATTGTAGGACATTCTAATGCATGAGGGGGCCATGATTTTTTCATTACTTTTTAATATATTTGTCTCCACCAGGCCGAAGGCATGTGGGGAGAGTATGTTTTGCACTCCGTCCGTCCGTGTGTCCGTCCGTCCGTGTGTGTGTGTGTCCGTCCGTCCGTGTGTCCGTGAACAGCTAATCTCGGCCACCGTTAACCCGGTCGATGCCATATTTTGCACACACACTCCCTGGATGCCAACGATGAACCTCTGCCCCAAACTTTCCACAACAGCCTGTTATAGCGCCACCAGGAGGCCGCTTTGTGCAAAACAAGTTTTTGCACAGTACACCTACAGATTTTGTCCAAACATCGCGCAAATTGGTACACAGTCTCTCTAGAGCCATTCAACGAAACGGGTCTTTCAGATTTATCAGACTCCATCCTGATTGGTTAAGATTGGCTTCCAAAGTTCACAGGAGTGCTCAGTTTCAAACAAAATGCTGTAAATCATGAACACATCGCGTGATTTCCGTGAAATTGTGCACGCACATTCCCACTAGGCCGAGGAAGAAATGCCACATGAACAATTTCAACTCAGCCTCAAGGTGGCGCTATAACTGGCCGAAAAGTGTTTTTACCTCTAACTGCACGGATCTGTGGATAACCTGGTGGAGACCTGTGCCCAGAAGGGCACTTTTTCTAGTTATATATATTTTATACAGTTTATTTTATTTGAAAGTGAAATATCCCTTTAACTTAATTTTAATTTGCAGATTACAGTCACAGTGCAGAGGTTCATACGTAACATTATCAAGCATGATATTCCAGTCCATTCATGAATGTCCATCATTGTTAGTGGTGTCGTCTTGTTGGGAAAAAACAAAACAAATTGCCTCAAATCATCCAATTGCCATCAATGGTGTAAGAACAAATGGCACCCTTTTCACATTGGCCTATTATAGCGCCACTAGGAGGCCACAACCTGACCTGGCCTGGTCGGGTCTTAACCCTGTTTTGTACCCTGATCCATCCCAAACTGGCAAAGTGTGTTGGAATTAGATGAGTCATATATGGTAGTAGTCATATCAGTTTGTTTTGTTGTTTTGTGGTGGGCAGGTATGGGGTCAACGATTAGACAGAAGATGGAGGAGGAGGCTCGTCCCAGGAGGACAATAATTCAACTGTACATGTATGTACAGTACTTGCGTCAGTGCTGACGGGGGAATGCCAGCTAAAGTGGCTGCTCATGAACTGCATTGGACTGTCAACTGCACCATCATTTCATCACAGAGTGTGTTAAGAAAATATGTAATCATATTTATCTATTTTCCCATCTCAGATTAGAGATGCATCCAAAAGAAATATCCCAATGGCAAAAATAGACTTTGGAATAGCGACGCTGGCGTTACAAGACAAAGACACTTGGAATGGGAAATATGGGGGGGGGATATTATTGTAAGGTATATTACTTTGTAATGCTAGTTTGTGCGCAACGCTCTTGAAAACGAAATATTGCTTTGTGGGTTTGAGTTTACAGGCCCTCTTTGATGTCAGTCAATCAAGTTATCTTAATTTACATATATATTATTCTTTATAAAGGATTAAATTATATAAATGTTTCAGGGTCATGTCATGTGGTCTATACCTGCACAGCCTTTGTGATATACTGATAGATCACTATCTACCTTTTGAGCAGCCTTTAGGCTATGTTTAATCAAATCATACAGGTGTATGTTTAATCATACAGGTTCACATTTCATTGTGCATGGTCATGCATGTCATCATGGGTCTGCAGTCTTCGAAGCTTCTGTTTTCACATCTTCTTAAATAAGTTCAATAACCTCTGTAAAAACACAGCCTTGTTTGTTCATGATATGTCAACCAAGACGTCACAGTCTGTGACACATCAGACTTCAACGGCGGGACATTGTTATTTCACAATGTTTGGAAACATGCGTGTTTATCAGAAACGGGCTATTCCCACCGGTGATAACGACTACAGTATGTGTGCATTCCAAAACAATAACATGGTGGGTTCATTTCACTCACATGGCACACACACACACACACACACACACTCATGGAAATTTCCACAGGGCGGAAATGACTGACCCAGTTATTGACTAACTGTATGTGACATATACCAAATGTACAGAAGCTGAAATACACTACAGTAACCTCTCTTTCCAGGAGGGAAAATCAAAAATATCGGAGTTGGAATCTGCAGAGACCTTGACCAGCCCCAGTTACCCGCTGAGAACTGTTCATGAGGTGGACAGCCGCTGCCCCCGCCGGCGGGGGATTGGGGTTTAAGAGGTTTTAAACAGGATACTAGTGACTTGACTTAACTACATGCATGATAGTCAGACAACACTGAAAAGATGAAAAATAAATCTAGATAACATTTCATGTAATATGGTGTGTTTTAATATATGGAATGTACAACATGGAATGCTATGTTATTTTAGTAATAACATAGTTATTTTAAATGAAACCGATTGTTGGAGAAGATGGGAAGGACAACTCAAACAGGTATCTTTAATAGAACAGTTTATTTATAAATCAAATCAGTTTGGAAATACAAAACTATAGGGAATGTATTTTACATATAGCTTTACTTACTTCACACTTGTACAGAAACATTTTTTGATTGATCTTTAAATGGCAAATTAACTTTATTACATGACTGTTCAAAATATTGATCCCACAGGGAAAATGTTCAGCCCTGCCTCACTGTGTCTTGCTCAAGGACACCTTGACACATTGACAGGGCTTGAACCTGGGAAACTTCTTTTTCCCAGGTGGCCTCTCTACCCATTCAGCTATGAACTTGATCACTCCTCTGGCAAAACGTTGACATGGAAGCCATCGTTTTCGAGACAAAACTGAAGGCTGAGGAAGTCTAGAATAAATAGAAGCATTTATTTATGTACAGCAAATACAAACTACACAATAACATTATGACCCAAAAGCAAATATTTACATTTATGAACAATGTATTTACACATTTTCTATCCGCACTGTTAGTTGACAATGTAAAAGGACGATTATTTGTGAATTATTCTCGGGCATTTCTTGTCAGCCCTGACATGAAAAACCCTGCTACAGTGTGAAACACTCAGTATTACTGTCAGGTTTAATCTGATTACAAGAATGCTTGTAACACTGTCACTTCCCTTTACGCATTTATATATACACACTTTTTGTACGTATATATAATTGTAAACAAACAGGCATGTCGATTTTATACAAATCCTTGGAATTCAACATTCAACACCCTATTCCAACATTAGGGTACTACACATTAAGTGGTTAAAAAGGCACAAAAACTTGTCACAGATACAAAACAATCCTAGATATCTTGTGAGAACTGTGTAGGAAAGCCTTTCAGGCATCCAAGAATGCAAGTGAGAACAAAAGCAAATGAATCTGCAGGTCCTATGGGAGAACGTGAATACACAGCAGCCTGTGTGCTGTTGCACATTAGTCACTGTACATCGTGGCTCCATTGATCATTATTCATTATAGGATCAGATGGCTTCACCTCACATGTATTTTAATGCCCATGTTGCTCAGTGGAAAAGTTTTCCACTGAGGAATGTTTCCCATTTCTCTTAAGTGATCCATAGAGTGGGGAAACTATTGGGCAATGAGGGAAAAGGGGAGAAAGAAAGACGGGGTGAATTTTCAACACTAATCTCTAGTATCTAGACCTCCAGTTAGACAGAAATGTACCGCAAGAGCCCACAGATTTATCAGATGGCTGCTTGGCCAGTTAGCTAGAGCCCCAGTGACTGAACTCATTTGGTGGTCAAGTTTACAGGTCATTAATCGAACCATAACCAAGGCACATAAACAATGGATAGGTGTGTTACAGTGTGTGTGTGTGTGTGTGTGTGTGTACGCACATGCATGCTTGTGCTTGTGTGGGACCTATACTGGCATTATAGGTCCCACTGGATAACATCACTGCTCCATGGCTGAGGTAATAGCTGGTGTTAAAAGCTAAATTAGTCTTCATTCTGTCATTTTACTGAGGTCAGACTGGTTATAACAACACATGATGAATTATAATCAATAATTACCAATCCCATTCATCTATATTCAGCGGTAGTGTTTGCTGTGGGACAAACTCTCAAGTTAAAGTTTTTGTTTAGTTTTGTAAAGCACAAAAATATAATCTATTTGAAAATAGTGCAAGGCATGATCACTTTCCTTGAGCAAAGGATCACTCACTTTTCATCAAAATAAACATCTATGCTAGTGATTTACAACAGATCATTGTTGAACTCCACGTGCCGAGAGCTGACAGAGAACTTCCATTAGTAGCATTAAATGACGGTGGAAGTTGAGAATAGAGGTCACTTCTGTTCCAAGTCAATGCTGTTCTTTCATGTTGTGGCTTTGACACAAGGACAGTCTTCTGTTACAATAAGGCATCATTGTTTGGATAAAGAGTCTCGGGTGAGTACTGTAGCGTTTAGCTGGGAATGATAACACCCCAAATTTCACGCTGGTCCACTGTGGATGTGGATGAACACTGTGTGCGACGGATATGCAAAACCTTCGTTCCTTCGCCGTGGTGTTTGGCTTGTTAGAGCACCTGTTTGTCTGTGAGGATATCATGGTTCGAGCTTGCATTATATAACCATAACTGGTTTCTTCTTCAATTTTGTTGTGGCTGACTGTGAGGTTAAAAATATTTAACCTTCAAATATTTAAATAAAACAACGTCCAACATAGCTTATTATCAAGGCTCTGTTACTCCTGTGGTCTTCAGTTCTCGAAGGCTGGGTTGTCGGCCTCCTCATCCAGACTCACAATTTGTTTCTGATGGGACACAAAAAAGGTGTAAATTAGATCAGTAATACACTAATACAATACACAAATGTGTTAATACACAACATGGGTGAGGGTGAAAGGCCATCCTATTCAAGAAAGCATGTTATGTTTGAGTCATGTGTGGCAATGAGTGTGGTTAAATACTATTAACGTTTACAGTAGGGAGATTAGATTAGGCTAGAATGGGAAAGTGTTAGATTAGAGATAGCAGATTAGAGATGAGTCAAGAGACAAAAATAAAGGACACACTAGAGTAGAGGAAATGTTCATCAGCGAAGAGGTTTTTGCTGATCGTCTGATGCTATCTGAGAATAATTCAGAAAGAGAGAGAGAGAGAGAAAGAGGAGAAAATCTCATCATGCTGAGCACTAGAACGCCATTCATCTCTCCATAAATGTCAAGGTTATAGGACGACTTTACCCATTTTCGACTTCTTCTTCATATAACTGGTCCTAAATAATGCTCATGATAAAATGGTACTATTTCTGCTACTAAATGGTACCATATCATAATGAGCATTAGTGAAGACCAATTACATGTACATGAAGTGCTGAAAATCTGTGGCGTGGCTAACCTGGCATATACAGTATACACAGGAATGTGAGTGATCCCACTAATAAAACCAAATAAGGTAACTACTATGCCTCAACCTTGCATGTGCTCGTTGGGTCACATCATTTGGACCAAAACAAAAAAGAATGACACTTTAATCGTTAACTGTGATCTACTACAGTTTACAGTACTGTAGCAAAAGTGAAAGCCAACCATTAAACGATGTCCTTTTAAATTATGTTGTGTCCTGAACAGATGTTTGTTTCCTATTAAGTATCTCTCAGTGTTTAACTTATTTTCTTTGGCTTCCTTTTTACTGAATTAAATTGTACTATCAATTATGTGTTTCCTTTGCTTAATGTTTAATGTAAAGCACACTGAATTGCCTTGTGCTATAATGTGCTATATGAATACACATTTATTTTCCTTTTCTTTGCGTTGGCTACTCAAAAATAGCCCAGGTACAAGCTCTCAGTGCGGCTTGTACCTTTTAGAAGGCATTTGTAGAATTGGCCTCAGGTAATGGGTTATATAACCTCAGACTGACCCTGGGTCAGTCTGACCAAACAAGACCAAACCTACCGCTGGGTAGGTGTACCCGTCTGGACTGTGGCTCCTGCAGATGTGCACCTGGTCCTCGGTGGTCTTCTGGTACACAGGGTTGTCAAAGTGGATGGTGTTGGTGTTCTTCAGCCTGTAGTTCCTCCATATGAGCACAGCACCGAATGCCACCATGCACAGTATCACTGAATGCCAGCGGGAGAGGAAAATTGTTATACTTTACTTATTTATTGTGCGTTTCTCTTGTATTGATTCATCAGTATTTAATGTGTTCAGAGATGAGAAGCGTATGAGATGCTAAAGCTACTAACCTAAAGGTAATACAATATATAGGGCTGTTGGGGTGGTAGGAGCAGGCTCGACTCTCTCGAGTATGGCATCGACCACATGAGGTACACCTGGCGAGGAGAGAAATACAACAATACATTACACTTGCAGACCATGTTCCAATACATGAACACAAATGATGGATTTTGAAACAACAAACTACTCAAAAATCCATTTAATGCTTTTTGGGAAATTTATAGTTAGCTTCCAAAATGTTTTCAAGCTAATAACTTCTACACCAATGGCAATGCTGTCTACCGTTAGCAATTTAATTATCTTTTTAATACCAATAGCATTATTGTCTCTATTGCATTTAGCCTACCCTCTTCCATTTAATATTACGCCTCATATACTGTGCTAACAGTGCTTTGAAGGTGTTTGTGAAGAAACACAAGCGTAACACAAAAGTAACATAGCACATTCCATGACACAGTCAGTACGAACATAACAAAAAACAATTACCATGCGAGTTGACGGGAGCCTTTGCAGTCGTCTGGGCTGCTTTAGTGGTCTGAGAGACCCAAGGCTTCACTGGTTGCTGGGCGGTTGTCCTGGCTACAGGTGATGCTGCAGTGGTTTTCACCACAGTCTTGGGGGTGGAGTGTGGCGCAGCCTTGGCGGTGCTGGTGCTGGGGATTATTACAGGTGCCCTGGTGGTGGTGGGGACCAGGAGCTTGGGTGTAGTCCTATCTGGCACCGGTAGTGGCTGCATTGTGGTGGTCACAGTAGAAACCTGGGTTGGTACAGCTGGAACATGAAGAAGAATGAGTCAAAACAAATGTGTGTGTTGTTTGGTGCTAATAATGCAACTATTATGACCCTGTGTGTCGTTCATCAAAGATGACGTGTTTATGTTGAATGGAAAAGTATGAATTAGCCTTAATACAATTTGTTTTAGTTAATTCTTCGATTAAGTCAATTGACTTACCTGGTACACATCGTCTCATATCTCTGGCTAGCATCATGTTATCAGCACATGCACAAGTGTATCTTGGGGAATGTCTGCCTACTTGAGGAGCTGGTAGACACAGGAACTCACAGCCACCATTGGCCGCCCTGCACACATCCCTTCCTGCAATGGACAGGATAATATTTGATATACACACTTCCATGCTTTTGCAGAGAGGCTATAGATGGATAGAGCATAGGATTTATACTAGATACAGCACAGTTACAAATGGATGACCATTGCAATATGCAGAGGTAGGCTACACAGAATTTACAGACAAGACAAGCTGCCAGAGACAGGCACCAAGTGTCTGTATTTGCCTGTCAGCTGTCCTGCCGTCCACAGCTGCTGGCTTGAGTGACACTGTATCACAACTTGCTTAATATTGTAAATATACAGTACTGGTTTGCTTTTGTGAAAAATACAATACAAATAATATGTTTAATATTCAAATAAATAAATAAATAGTGAAATAGGAAACATTTCCAGTAACATTTCATTTACAGCCGGTCATTGTGGTGTTTGTCCTGCCTCTCCTGCAATGTGATTGGATGGCTGAATAAAAAGTGACAGTGATGAGCGCAGCATTCTACCCAACCCAAGTGGAATATTTGACTATTGATGACCAGATGAAAACGTCAAAGGTGCACAGCACCTTGTCACACTCCCATTGAAAACAATTGAAAACATACACAGGCAAGAAAGACAGAGCCTTGCAGCCTGATGGAAATTATGAGAGGTGTCACGGTACGCTCCTCTGCCCTTGGACTTTGTTTGTGTTTTAGGACTTATTACTTGTATTTGTGTTCTGTACCTTATTTTGTAGTAGTGTTCTGTGATTTCCTGTCTGCCTTGTTTTGTGTCTCCTGCCTTGTCTCACCAGTCTGCTTTGTAATTGTATTTCACCTGTGTCCTGTTTAGTGTCAGCCAATCATGTGTTGTTTGTAGTTATGTTGCACCTGTGTCTAGTTAGTCTTTGTGTCTATTTAAGCCTCTGTGTATTCAGTGTTCACAGTTTATAGTTTATGTTATGGTGTGTAAAGCCCGTCCGTGTATGTCCTGTGTTAGCCAATTGACTTGTCGGTCTAGCATCAAATGTAGGATGAGTGAGAACTTTCTCAAGCTAAATGAGGATAAGACAGAAGTTCTCATAATCGGTTCTAGTGAGCAGAAAGAATCAATAATAAGCAGACTTGGCAACCTGACTAGAAAGTAGCAGTACAGTAAAGAACCTGGGGGTTATTATTGATTCTGAATTGAATTTTAATTCACACATTAATCATGTTACCTAGATTGCCTTTTTTCACCTTAGAAATATTGCACGAATCAGAGCCTATTTGTCCTTGGACGATGCAAAAACGCTAATCCACGCCTTTGTTTTTTCTCGGCTTGATTACTGCAATGCACCTTTTTCAGGACTGCCTAAGAAAACAACTGACAGATTACAACTTGTCCAAAATGCAGCAGCCAGAGTTTTAACTAGAACTAAGATGAGAGAAAATATTACTCCAGTTTTGGCATCACTGCACTGGCTTCCGGTTGTTTTTAGGATTGATTTAAAAATTATTTTACTTGTCTATAAAGCTCTCAATGGTCTCGCACCTTCCTACCTACATGACTGCCTGCCTAAATATGTCCCAAACCGCCCCCCTAAGGTCTTCCACTGCTGGCCTGCTCGCTTTGCCTAAAAAAATGGCAACTAAAAAATACGGGGAAGCAGCTTTTTGCTTCTACGGGCCGTCGGCATGGAACAAGCTCCCACTGTACCTTCGTCAGGCAGCCTCTGTAGACATTTTTAAAGCTCAGCTCAAGACCCACTTCTACAACATTGCTTTTAATTGATATTTTATTTTTTATTTTTTGTTATTCATGTCCTCACTGTATTGCATTACTGCTTGTTTTTTAATGTCGTTGCCTTGCTTTTCTTTTATTCTCCATTGTTCTGTAAAGCACTTTGAGCTGCATTTCATGTCATGAAAGGTGCTATACAAATAAAGTTTTATTATTATTATTAATAATAAATATCATTTGAACTTCATCTGCCATCTGCCTGCCTTCCTGTGGTTCGTTCTGCACCTGAGTCCTACATCTCCAGAACCACATCGTGACAAGAGGTTTGAAGCCCAGAAAAGTGTGCTTACCAGCAGGCTGCTTGAGGTTGTGGTACAGAACAATGTCCTCTGGAGATGACAGGTGCTCAACCAAGGCTCTGATGTCACCCCCGGTTATCCTGTTGGCACTCAGGATGGCATTGTTGCTGACGTCTGTCCAAAACACTCTTTCCTAGACGAATGCAGGACAGCAAGGTACGTTGTTAAGAATTCATAAAAGGTAAAAGGTACATAAAAGGTACTGATCGCAATGCATTAAGTGAAATAAAATGAGCTTAGAATCCCATTTTCTTCTGCCTTTATTGATAGCATCAAGTGAAGATGGACAGGAAAGAGGGAGAGAGAGAAGGGGAGAGACATGCAGCAAAGGGTGTCATGAACGGGACTTGAACACGCAATGCGCTGTCAGGTCAAAGCCTATATGTGGCATGCGCCTGGACCACTTGGCCAGCAGGCGCCTCATAGAATCCCTTTTTTAACCATTTAAAGTTCACCCAAAAATTACTTATTTTCTATCAATTACACAACCCATGAAGACTTTTAAAGAGTAATCAAAGAGACTATTTATCCATGAATTCAAGGCTCCATTGTGCAGTGAGTATTCAATAGAAAAAAGGTCATTTTGGGGGTGAACTATTCCTTTAAGCCTTAAGAACATATTTTGAAAGTAGAAAAATGAGCAGATCTACAAGCTCACAACACATAGCATCAAAACATGTGAGCTTGTACAGTAGATCTTCTATTTTCACTCTTTTGGAGAATTCGAAAATTGTCACCTACAATAATGGCATGCGCAAGCTAGGGACGCAACGTTGAAACTTGTTAAGTTATGCATCGCTATTAGTCCGTTTATAGCTGCAGTAAACGGTTTATGGTACAGCGGTATTTGTCACGGTCTGCTCCACATTACCTCCTCCCGTTCTCTTTGTCACCTTCTGACCCTCCTTCCTTTTCCATAGACACTTATTCCCCTACTTTCTTACTCTCTCACTCTCTGTCTCTTTCACTAGGGATAGTTGAGGCAACATAGGGCTGAGGGCACATAGGTACACAAAAGGTTTCCCAAAGGTGTCATAACTCATAACCCATCTTGGGTATCAGATTTTCATAGCTCTGCCTGACTGACACGGCAGCAGATTTCAACTGGTAACTTGCACGACTGTTTACGGTTTAAATCTGCTGCGGTGTCAGTGTTTCTTTGATTTTTCAAAAATAGCAGACCTACAAGCTCGTAGCGCGCCACTCGGTGGCGCGCTATGAGCTTGTAGATCTGCTATTTTTCAATAGCTAAAGCATAACATAATGCTAACAACAAAAGGGGTCCCTCCAGCTCTGCACAGAGCCAATTGTGAGTGGACTGGATGATCTTACCTCAAAAACAGTGATGCCCAAAGGATGGGCCAGCTTGTTCTCATCTATGATGAGCGTACGACGCCCTCCGTTATGCACATCGATACTGGAAAGGGTGTGGAGCTTGGAGTCCACCCAGTACAGCCGGTGGTTAAGCAGGTCTAGGGGAGAAGGAAGGGGGGGGGGGGGATAACAACAGGTTAGACTAGACAAGCAAAACACTAAATGGCTGTATTTTGCGTGTCTTAAGTACCAGGTCTTATTCCCTAACTTGAGTAAACTAAAGACCTGGAGGCGTGATCAATGCTCTTTGGCCACTCAGAATAGCCAAATGGCATTGATCACGCCTCCAGGTCTTTAGTTTACTCAAGTTAGGGAATAAGACCTGGTACTTAAGACACGCAAAATAATGGGCAACATTGAAACTTGAATTCCAACGTGCACACGGACAATGAGAAGTCAGCTGTTGGCGCTTACCAAGTGTAATTCCATTAGGCCACACAATGTTGTCGGTGACCAATGCAGAGCGGTCTCCTCCGTTGAGCCCTGACTTCTCAATCTTGGCTGGAGTTCCCCAGTCTGTCCAGTACATGAAGCTATATGAACACAGAGGAAAATATATCATATCATATCATATCATATCATAATATGTGCTGTAACAAATGATGGGACAGAAAGACAGACAATACTACGAGTGTGATTTATATAGTATACTGTATGATTTCGTCACTGAAACAGTTAAGAGTGGAAAGTATAGGCTATTGGTATTACTTGCTGTGGGGATCAACCACTATTGCGCGAGGCTTAGCCAAGCCCTGGTGGAAGATGGTTTTGCGGCGGCTTCCGTCAGCAGTGGCCACTGAGATGGTGCTGCGGATGCTGTCCGTCCAATACAGGTTTCCATGGATCCAGTCGTAGGCAATGCCCTCGGGAGCGTCAATGTCACTGTCAATCACCACGTGGTGCTGGGTGGGGTCTGCAGCCGTGTCCATGGGAGCTCTGGATTCATCAGGGAAGATGGAAAAAGAAAAGTTGAGGAATTGGAACTGAGAAAGATCTTTTTCATGTTGGTGTTGAACAAATTAAATGGGCCCATTCAGCAGTATAGGGAGTAAAAAGAAGAGGTTCCTGCTCACTTGTAGATCTTCTTTTGGGAGATATCCGACCAGTAAATCTCCTTGCCTGCCATGTTCATGTCCAGAGCCACCACGTTCTTCAGACGGGGGATGACTCGTGTGTACTCACTTCTGTCCAAAGTCATCTTTCTAACCTCATGACGATTGGTGAAGAACAGGTAGGCTATGGTTCCTACCAAATCAAACAAGAGCATGAGTGTTTGTTTTAAGCTGGCAAATACTTATCTAATAGTGGGAAAATAATGGAAATATAATTAAATAAACTGAAATAATGTTAAATAAACTACAGCAAACTCCAAAAGATTAAATTTACCAATGGCCTTGCAGGTTTTGGTTGCTGGGTCAACTTGGTAACCCTCCTGACACTCGCATTTGTAGCCACCTATCTGGTTGACACAGATCTGGGTGCAGATGTCCGGGTTTTCACACTCATCAATATCTGCAAAGGATGAACAGTAGAAATATATAGTCTGTTTTTTGACCGGCATCAACCATCATCACTGAGAGTGGGAACAGTGTTGAGTCATCAACATTGACATTTGTCAGCAGCAGACACACTCCCTTTCACCCACCCTACTGTTGCCAGCACAGGGGTTTGCGCCACTGAATAAATTGATTGTAAATGTTTGAAGTTCACATTGGCATGATCGTCACGCTGGCATGGACATGAAGTATTGTTTACTTAACAAGTGACTTCATGTACCTTGGGCTGACACAAATAGATAAACCAATAAAGCCATATTTTGTACTGCATCGTATGATGCAGTACAAAACTGTATATATATAAATATGTGTTAAAAAAACAAATTTAGAAAATTCTGGAAAGGTTTGGAAGATTCTTTTCCTATAATAAACCAAAATAGGGACATCAGGTTGAAAGTATTGATTCATAATGGGGAAATATGTCATGATAAAACTAACATTCATACTCAGACTACAAGAAGATAAGTTTTACGAAAAGTGGGATCTCTTCCTCCAGCCCATTGCCAATGTATGAGGAATTCAAATATTGAATTTATAGATTGTGTTAATCTGTAATATATGAAAAATGCAGTATTTCTTTTTTCTTTTGTTTTGTGTGGAAAAAAGAAAGAAAATAAAGTGTTCATTCTTGTCTGTGGTGTTGTACCTTCACAGCGCTTGTTATCAACTAGGCGGTAACCGTCCGGACACCTGCACTCAAAGCCGATCTTCAGGTCGTTGCAGACGTGGGAGCAGCCGCCATTGTTGTACAGGCACTCGTTGGAACCTGCAGCACACAAAGAACCAAAATGATCCTCAGGTCAGGTCAGTCAGCGACTAGCATTCTACACCCTCATTAGACACATGAAGCTAGCAATTAGCTGAGTCATTTAAATCTCGCCTCTCACCACATTCTCTGAGAGGCTCATCTGACCAATCCCTGCAGTCGCGCTTTCTGTCACAGACTCTCTCTATGGTGATACACTCCCCACTGCGGCACTTGAACCTGGTTGGACCCTCGCAATGTGTCGCTGTGGAGAAGACAGGGCAACAATGAATTCATGACACTAAATACGAATACAGATGTGATGTATTCCAAAAACAGATGGTATGGCATACCGTTAACACAGCCTGTCTCATCACTCCTGTCCCTACAGTCATACTGATGGTTGCACTGCCGGTTGCCGGGAATGCAGGTGCCATCATCACACTCAAACTCATCTGGACGACAGGTGGGGCGAGCTACAGACAGACAGACAGACAGAGACACAGAGAGAGACACAGAGAGAGAGAGAGAGAGAGAGAGAGAGAGAATAAGACAACGATATGGTTTACAACAATGGACAAAGTGACACAGCTCAAGGTCAACATAAAACATTTTAGCGGATACCTTTATTTGTAGAACAGTTAAGACCAAACATGAAAAATAATATAATATAATAATAAGGCAATAATAGTAATGGGGTGTCCACTTACTACAGTCGGCCTCGTCCGATCGATCCAGGCAGTCGGCCCCTCCATCACACCTCCAGCTGCTGTGAATGCACTCCCCGCTGCGGCAGTGGAACTCCAGGGGAGAGCAGTGATGAGTGGCGGCGCTGGTGGGTTTCTTGGCACCGCAGTTCTCTGGCCATTCGTCTGAGCCGTCAGAGCAGTCGGCATCTCCGTCACAGGCCCAGAGACGGGGAACACACACAGTGTTGTTGCACTGGAAGGCAGAGGTACTACAGGTGCTGGGCGGACAGCTGGCCTCGTCGCTGCCATCGTCGCAATCCGCCTCGTCGTCACACACAAACGTTGTCGACACACACTGTCCGCTTGCGCAGCGGAACTCTGTGCTTGTGCACTCTTTGGGGGCTGTACCAGCGGGAAAGAACACAAGGACCGGATGGAGGGAAGAGGAGGAAAATCGTTATAGTTAGTTTAGATTCTTGATTTGGATCCCCATTACTAGCTTCCACAAAGTGGTTGCTAGTCTTCCTGGGGTGGGGTCCACACAAAATTTCAAAAATAAAAACAGACAATACAATAGATAATTTATAGAATACATAATCTAATAGTTAGATTAGATTAAGTATTCTATAAATACTAGGTTAGATTACGGAAGGTTAGATTAAATTATGGTAGGTTAGGGTAGATTATATTATTTTAATTTAGGCTAGGATATTGTAGCATACAGTAGCGTATGTTAGGTTAGAATAGGGTATAGATTAGATTACGGTAGGTTACGTTAGCGTAGGTTATAGGACTGAGGAATTATGCAAAACCATAATAAAGAGGAGACGTTTGAGGAGTAAATAATGAAGGGATAAGTATGGCCACAGTGAGACCTCAACACTAGTCCAACTCACCACAGTCCTCCTCATCAGATCCATTTTCACAGTCTGCCTTTCCATCACAGTGCCAGGTGTTCGGCACACACTGGTTTAGACTCCCGCCGCAGCTGAACTCTGTTGGTCTGCATGTTTTGTCCACTGGAGACAAAACAAACAAAAAAGAACATCAAAACCAAAACAGAGGGTTCCCTGTAATCCTCAGTTTATTCATGAGTGTACAAAATTAATACTGAGGATCTGGGGTCCCAAAGGGTATCAAATGGGGGTCCTTTGCCTAATAATGCATATCAAAACGGGGGACCTTCAAACTCAAAAGGCTGAGAATCTCTGTCCTCCTGCTGTTACTGCTTATTAAACAGGTGAAGGATCTGCCCATATGACACACATGGTGCACTGTGCAATGTGACACTCACAGCAGGTCTGAGAAACCTCATCAGTGCCGTCTCCGCAGTCGTCTGCTCCATCACACACCCATCGGCTTGTGATGCATTTCCCATTGCCGCACTGGAACTGGCTGCTCCCACACGTTGTCAGTCCGCCTGTGACAAAAAAGGCACAGGTTGAGCCAAACGTGCAGCTGTTTTCAGCCATCATCTATCAGGGTTAGTCAACATAAGCAAACTGACGTGAGTCTGACGACTGCACGTGAAGAGAAATTAGCTTGGAAAGCGAGAGTAGCCCTCGAGGAATAAATTGTTTATAGAAGCGGGTTCTGAAATAGAATATGCTGGCGATGGTTCTATCATACGACATCTGGCAGTTGTTGTATTTGAGAACAACTGCCGAGCTGGCGGTTCTCAAATATCTTTCCTCGGTGACCTGGAATGTCCCATGTAAAAAAAGGTACTGCTTCAAGTAAGAGGTTACTATTGGCCACGGTTGTGTTTTGAACCGTATTTCATAGTGAGTGGGGGGAGGGAGGGCCTGTGCAGTGGGCCGTGGTATACATGATGATAACCTGCTACCATGGGAGCAGGGGGATGGGTTGAGGTACAATATAAGTGCTGTTGATGTATGACCTTCTGACAAGACCCTTCTGTACAGTCACACACCATACAGACATATACATCCTACTGGCAAGTTCAAGACACTACAGCTTTGTAAAGAGAGATTAGTAACGACTCATCTTCAAGACTCGACAGGTCTTACAAGTACAACAATGCATATTTCTTTTGACACTGTTGTGGTTCCATGTCAGCAAACACATACTGAGTCTGAATTGAGCTCATTCAGATTCAGTGAACAAAGACATTCTACGCCTCTCAGAGGTTGGTTCGTCTCTGCAGCCCCCAGCCCGGCTCTAATGGATCCCAGCTGCAAGAAAGAACCAATTAAGATACTGTACATCAGAGCCCCTGGCCAGAGAGAGCACTCTAACGAGAGGAAGCCTGGGCCCTTGGGATTTCTTAACCTGCCCCCCTCAGGCCTTGAAACCCTGGATGGACACCTGTTCCTGTCGGAGATCAGCGGGAGGGGTCAAAGAATCACTCCAACAGCAGTGTGATTGGTTCTAGCTTGTTCTGCACGTTAATGCCTGGTGACCACAGTAGCGAGGGTGCTTTTTCTTTTCTTTTTTTCCCCCACAGTGTTGTAATGTCAAGCTGAAATCCTCACCAGGCAAAATATTCCAGAAGCATGAGGTTTAAATCACAAATGGTTCTTGGCCTGATACAGACTGATATGACTGAAATTACTAACAATCTTTATTGCTACAAATCCGGTTATATTTGTAAACACCATGGATTTATGGCTCCATGTGGTTCCTGTACCTTATCACCTTCATAGCAATAGCGTTGTCCTGTCTTTACTGCATGAATACTGTATGGATACTGCATGTGCAAACATACTATTAAAACAAACCTATTAAAACCTATTAAAACAATTCTGACTGTAATTCATAAAGATAGCCACCAAGAACCTCACGAGTCACTTTGAATCTGGTCTAGGATTCCCTTGTGGGACAACAAAATACAACATAGGGTTAAACACAGACACCACCTGACTCTGCATGCTATCTTTGCTAAAGATAGGCAAAATATTCCTTCCTTGGTATACAGCTTTAAAACTTAAAGATTATACACTATCCAGCTCTTGTCTTAATACATGGGCTCTTTAAAGAAAGTGATGACTCATCGTTCCAAATGTAAATTCAATTATTTATTTATTTTTTGGGGCTTAAAGTCCAGAAGTTCAAAACAGGCCCACAAGATGACAGGGTTATTGACAGGAGGGAACTGTGACATGCTTGCAGTGCATGCTGTCTCTGATGTCTGGTGTACCTAATCGATCTGCTATCATTCTTATGTCAGGTTTATACCCTGAGAGGAAACTATAATCTCCTACAATCTGATAAGCCATTTGGCTTCACAACTTTAATTAGGTCTCCTTGCTTGAACTGCGGACATATGGGACTTAAAGCTGGGCATCACATGTTTAACCAGATGGAGATTAACACAGATTAAGAGGCTGCTTAAGAGTCACTTTCTGCAGTATACACTGTGCCGCCGCAGACACTTGAAGCCTATAGGATCCCTGTTCTGGGGGGAACAATTGGCCAAAATAATAAATCTACAAACTCCCAATGCTTGTAGATCTACTATTTTAGCCAAAGAGATTTGGTGTAAACTAGAGGGCAAAAAAGAGCAGACCAAGTACAGAGCCTTTAGTTGTTTAAGCGATTAACGGTTTCATTTGAACAGATTCATCTTTTTCCACTATACTCGGCCCATGCCATGCCGTAAATAATAAAAAGCCTTCATTCTGGAGAAAGGCTCAATATGTGCGGGTGTCCTGATAAAACAATAGACAATGTGGGGGGATAGAGAATGGACGGCAGAACTGAGCCAACACTGACTGGTGCTGCTGTCCTCAAACCACAACAACACAGGGTTCTGTTGTGAAACTGAACCAGTTCCAACACGTCCCACCATGCGCCCTCTCTCTCTGTCTTTTCCCAACACACTAGTCGAGCCCAAAACGTGATTCTAGGAAAACCAATAGTTTGGAATGTTGCCTCGAGACAAATATATGTCAAGGAAGGTGGGTGTGAGGGAATCACGGTCCATTTCAGTGATTTGGGGGTCGTCGTGTTTTTGGGGCGCCACAAAAACGTGAGGCAAGACCTTTGAATGTTGTTCCACTTCCAAAAGACCAAAACCTGCAGTATTCGAAGAAAAAAGCGCCAAAACTTGTATCGGTATCAGCGAGTATGTCAGTCTAATATAGTCTATATACCATTCTGACATGATGTAATTCATCACATGGTTTCATTTACAGTAGCCTATACAATTATTTTGTATTTTAAATGCTTCAGTTGATGTTACACTACTTGTTTATACTCTTACTATACTATTTACATTATTATTTTACTAACTTGTGGCTGAACTTTTACATTATTAATGAGATTGTTATTTATTCCTATAGATTTTATTGTTGCAACGGTACTCAGTATCGACTGATATGCAAGTTACAGGTTGTAAATGTTCTGATGAATTGAAAAGGGTGGACCCTATTGTAAACAAGTGTAATGCTTTAGTATCGTCCACAGTTAACAGTCTTTGTATTGAGTTGTGCTTGTAATGTACTGTAATTCTCCAAACTGTATACATTCTTCAATCAATCAATCAATCAATCAATCACATTGTGAGCTTGTCGATCGGCTATTTTCTGCAAAAGCTTTCCCCACAATAACTGAAAACTGAAAAGACACTAGTAAAGAGCCCTGCAGGACATAAGGGGTGGTGTGTGGTTCCCAACGTGGGTTCCGGGGACCGGCTACAGGAGTCTATGAGGGGGTTCCATTCAGGGGGAGGGGGTCACCAGCTAAATGATTGATAGGAACCAATTGGATCGTAAGGGCCTAAGCCCTAAGGGGTCCATTCAGTTATATTTGTACACTCTCAGGGTTAAGTGAACAGTGTAGATCCACTAGATCGGGTTCCCAGGAATGGAATCAAATGGGGGTCCGTACCTACAGTAATGCACAATCAAACTGGGGATCCTTGAAATTAAACTGATTGAGAATAACCATGATAAGCCATGCAGCACTTGAAACAGGCTGGATATTGCATCATGTGAGCACCACCATGACAATTATAATCCTAATGGAGGGGGGTAAGACTAGGCTATTTGTGTGCACCTGTAAGAGCTAACAATTACAGATTATCTAATTATTCAAAACGTTTAAATTGTTATGTTACTCAAACTCAATGGTGTGTTTGTAAATAAATAGCATACTTTCTCACATCATAAATAATAACAATGGAAACATCGCCCCCTCCCTGCATTCAACAACCGGATTTACAGAAACCCTCGTTTGACAACTGCAGGTTTTTGACAACTGCAGCTTTAGCTATAGGCACGCAAGACTGTATCATTTGCCCCCAAAAAAGAAAGTTGCAGTTGCTTAATACATTTTTACATTGTAGGCATTGGCAGGCTGCTACACCCGATGGAATATGAATCATACAGTGGTCACATACCGAGTCAAACTTCATTGGCCACTGAACCTCTAGTAATTTGAGTACCAACCAATGAGAAGCATAAAGCGTGGTCGATTCTTTACGAATGCCGGCAAAATACAATACAAAGCAAAAGATATATGAATACATTTATAAAACGTTTCATGTATAGCCTACTGAGAAATAAAAGCTACGAGTGATGGTAATATACACTATTTTGATGTTTTCTGAGCTTCTGACAAAATATGATTTACAATCCAGCCCCTCTCGTGCCCTCGAGTCTTTTCAGGACACGGCAGGGAAAAAAATTGACCTACATTTTGAAAAATATTGCCCCTCCCCCATCATGCCGTCAGAGGAGTAAACCCATAAACAGATAATAATTGGCTATTAATTAACTAAATGTAGGCTATAAAGGAAATAGAAAAGGATTTATTAACCTATAAAATATTAATAGTTCAATAAATAAGTAATTCAACACCCACGCAGTTTAACAGATAAATTAATTAAAATGAATGATAATATAAGCTGCAAATCAAAGGCAGTACATAAAATATAGCTTTCAAACTGAATGATAATATATGTTGCAAATCAAAGGCAGTACATAAAATATAGCTCTCAAACGGAATGATAAATAATATATCCTGCAAATCAAAGGCAGTACATTAAATATAGCTTACTTGTTTGGACAATGTGACAGATGAGAAAAGCCAGTGACACGTAGAGCAGTCGGTCCATATCTTTCAACCGAGTTGATAACATCAACACACGCTCTCTCAGTCCCAGAGCCCCTTCCCTTCTATGGCCAAATAAATAAGAGTGCAACTCTGATGTGGGTGATGATGGTGATGGTGTGCCTGTTCTGTTTGCTTGCTCTACTGACTACAGACTGTGCTGTTTTGGGGTGTTCAGGAGGTCCGGTGTCCTGAAGCTGGTCTGAGGTCCGCCTGGCTGTTGGATGCTCCCTGGCTTGGCTGAGGAGGCTGTATGGAAGGATGCTGGCCCCACGCACTACTCACACTGTAATGTTTGGCAACAACATCAGACCCATTTCAATGTGGTCCAGGGTGGGAGGGGCCCCGCTAGGGGAAGGCGGGATTTGGAGTGGTGTGATTCCTGAGATACATGGCTTTACAATGAGGGGAGGGGCTTCCGGGGGGGGGGGCGCTTTTAACTTTTACTACGAGTTTAACCCCCATGATGGATGTATTGGTTTAACCCTTGCAGCGAGGAAGAGGGAGCGAGGTATATTCCTAAAGAGGGAGAGAGAGAGAGGGAGGGGTCGGGGAGAGAAAGAGACTAGTTTGCACACGTGTACTCCTCCTGACACACTCCTCACACACACACACACACACACACACACACACACACACACACACACACACACACACACACACACACACGCGCACACACACACAGAATGACTTGACAATGACTTGCCTATGACTTGCAGATGTTTGGCTCCAACTGCCAATTAGCCTATTCTAATTCTAATTCTAATTGTTGCGTCATCCTTGGTGTTTTTATTTATTTATTTATTTTCAAGTCTACTTTAATAGCCTACTAGGCTATACTCTGGCTGAGAAGTCATAGGAAATCATAAAAATACCAACAAATGGGCAGTAAATGCATTAATAAGGCCATTAATGCCCTCACCTGAAAAGGTTTGACACCCCTACTGTGTAAGATTTAGGACCTGCACATGATCTCAAGTTCAAAGTTTCAAACGTAGGCTGGCAGAGCCATAACACAGTTCACCATAATAATAAGATACCATTACACACAACCCAGAGATAAAGCGCACCTAAAGAGATAAAAGTGACAAACAGCCTTGAACTAGGCAGAATGAGCGCTATACACACAAACACACACCCACTCATTCAAAGATGCTTCATGGCACAAACCTATTTCACAATCCGATCTGTTAATATGACCTTGTCTTTCACACCAGAAACAAAGATTGTTTTTTGAGGGGCGTTTTTAGTTTGTTGTTTAGTTTGTTTTAAAAACTCCATTGACAATGAAGAGAAATTAATGTTTGTTTTGTCCCTAACACAAACATTAAATCCCATTAACAATAAAGAGAATTTAATGTTTGTTTTGGACACCGTTTGTTTTACATCATCATTACATCATCTAATTCCTTAGATTAGATGACCATTGAATAAAGTAATTATAGCTGCTCCAAGCTATACCGAATTCCCTCCTCGATGTTGTAAGATGATAAGAACGCTTTCAACCTGGCGTCCCTTTAGCATGCCGTTATAGGTGAAAAAATATATATATCACACTTGTGTGAAGTGAGAGGCGCTTTTATCGTCATACATCATCATACACCACATTCCGTGCTCAGCCCATCAAATCTTTGGTACAAACACACAAAGCTGGCCATAGCCTCAAACATTATAAAAAAAGGAAAAATAGCAGATCTAAACAAAATGGAAACTAAATTAAAACTAAGCTATGAAGACTAAAACTAAGACTAAATATATTGACAATTTTGTCAACAAATAAAAACTAGACAAAAATGTTAGGGAGGGACTAGAGTGACTAGACTGTTGGTAACATGTGTGCTCTATACACCAGAGTGCTGCACGCAGCATTCTGGTGTAGCACCCATCGAGAGACTTTTGGCAGGGTTGGCTTCAGGGTCCAGCATTCACCGCCGTATAGGAGAACAGACTCTACCGTTGCGTAGAAGAAGCTGAGTTTGGTTTGACGGGGGAGGTTGGAGTTCCATACACTGACCATGCCGTTTAGGGCCCTCCATGCAAGTTCCCAATTCGGTTGAGTTGACCCATGAGCCTAGGTACTTGAAGTCCTTGACTTCCTTCAAAGCAGTGCCTCCTGTTGTTGTCATGATCCATAGACAGGTTTATATTATAGACCAGTGGATTTCTACCCTTTTCACATCAAGGTCCATTATATATTTGGCATTTGAGCCACAGACCACCATTTGATGAGATTTGGCCGTTCAGACCCAAAACTTTGAATATTTTGTTGTTGTCGGATTTTGCCCCATGCTGTATTGATGGGGTACCATTAGAAGAGATAACAGGCAAACGTTGATCAAAATGACAATTAAATTCTTCTACTTTCTCTATTGTGTAGACTTCTTGTAAATTAAGTGATGTTTAACTCTTGAGAGCGTGAAATATGTGTACATTTGCTTTCATGTTACTAGTTAAAGATCTATAAGGGTCTATTTGGTTGCCAACTCTGCCATCATTTAGCTGGGGACCACCTGGAACCTCTTCCATATCATTTAGCTGGGGACCACCTGGAACCTCTTCAAGGACCACTGGTGGAAAACCACTGTTATAGACAAAAGATGTGTAGTACCACAAAATAAACCCCTCGTTGAAATTATATATTTAAGAGGTATAGAGAGGAAGAGTTACAAAACACTGACTTATCATTTAGATAATTGTACTTAATTGATTGTATGTATATATATATATATATATATAATATACCATTATGTATGTATTATATGAAATATATGAAATATATAAATTATTTTTTATTGATCATAATATGATATATTGAATAGAATATATTATAGAGCATATACAATGACTTACACTATTACACTATTTAATGTACTTGGTTTCTCTGTTTCTCTGAAATTAAGCTATAAAGGGGTAGGGTTATATAAGTTTTTTACTTCAACCTACTCCTTTCTGAACATACAAAAGTTTAAAAATAATAATAATAATAATAAAAAAGAAGAGAAAAAATAATTATACTTGCAGCCAGTGTGGCTTGTTTTTCTTTTTTGTTTTTTTGTTTATACTTTGGGAATATTATTTTTGTTTTCTATATTGCACTTATTTTTTTTATTTTATTCTTTGACTTGTTATGTTTAGAATAAAGTTTTTCATTCATTCATTCATATAAATTCTATCGATAAAAATGTGTGACAGCTTGTACTGTACCCTAGACTGTTGTGAATGAGAGATTGTGTTCTTAATGCAGGCCCCACTCCGAGAGGAACAACCAAACACCGGTGAGCATTTAATATAAGTTGACAGGCTTACATTCAGGGGCCTCTGGAAAAACTGGGTTCTTGATGACCCACCCCAGAGAAAACTGCAAGGCATGGAAAGTTATTTTTGAAACGGTGCCCGAGCCCAGAATGGACCTCGGATCGCCTAATGAGACGAACTAATTACTCTTCCTTCTCGTGGGCCCCCTGACATGGAATTTCATGAAAAGATAGGTCATATTCATAGAGAGAGAAAGAGAGAGAGGAATTCCCTTACAAATCTTGTAGTAGTAGACGTCAAAGAGTTCATTTACCTCTGAGTGAAGAAATGGCTGGACCCGTAAGGGACATTGTTCTTACTATATCAGTATACAAACACTGATGATTTTACTATATGTATAAACTATAGCCCAAGGCAGAAGCCAAATATCAGTTTTGGGGCGTACAGGAAAGGTGAGTGGCTCTCTCTTTCTGCTCTATTCGTATGGAGGAGGAACCACAAAGTATCAACCACACCCCCCAACCCCACAATCCACCCCTAACCTGACCCCCACTCAGCATTACATTATTCATGATGTACAAGCAGACACACTGTCACCATGGGCCAGCATAAACAACGCCCAGCACACACCTTCTGGTTCTTCCAGTATATGCTGGAAGCAAGCCTTCTTTTCTGCTGCTGACAGCCTGACACACTCAAAACATACTGTATGCTGGAGCTTCTTATTCCCTGCCCACCCTTCTTCCTCAGGTCAAATCAGGTTCTCCCAGTTCCACTAAAGTCTTTATTTGGCAACGGCTGCTCCAAAACTTGGCTAGGGAATCATATTCCATGGTATGGGCTGCTGTTTCTCAGCAGATGTATTGCAGTGCAGAGGGTACACAAGGACAGAGAAGGAATCCTGGCGGAAATCCCAACCGCACCCCCAACCCCACGATCCTCCCCTAACGTGACAGACAACTTCCCTACAGCTTTGCGTTTCTTTATGCATTTACTGTTGCACTTCACCATGAGCCAATGCAAACACCATCTTATCTCTTCCTCAGAACATCAATAATTTGTCTTTATTTGGCCACTACTCTAATAACCCTGACCAAATTGGCAAAATACTGGGAATATATTCCATCATGTTATGGGCTGCTTTTTTTTTTGCAGAAAACCTATTGCAGTGCAGACTGCAGAGTGAATTTAAGGACACAGAATAAATCCTGGCTCCATGCCTGTGCTTGATTTTTCACATGCAGGGGCATTCACCTTGGACATCAGTTGATGCGTGTGTGGTTATCCATCATCCACTGAAAATAGCACTGGGCAGCAGGAAACATTTTCTGCATCTCCCGTCTGTAATAGTGGCTGATACTGTGAGCAATTGTTTAACTTTCTACTTTGAAATAACTTGTGAAAACTCACATTTGGCCTTATCATCCTGGCCTCGTAACTGAGGATAAGACAGGTCGAAAAAATGTAGGCTACTGTATAACTTGTCCTCCTGGCCAGTGTTAAATCTAACTAAATATTTGTCGGAAACAAACTTGCCAAGAACCTCTAAATAGTCAAACATACTGTACGTTATATAAACATAAACAACCCTAAATAAGACTCCCTTACTGCAAGGACAAACCGACAGGAAATGGCATGCTCAGAGAATAGCATCCAATCCAATCCAATCCAATCCAGTGTCCTATTCTAAAAGCTCAAGTGAGTTCTGAACTCACGTGAGGTTGGAATGAATGGCAGATCAGTTGAGATATGAGCTGCAGTGTTTGGACAGGTGTCATGGTATGTGGCCCCTAGCTGCCGCTAAATCCCTGTGAAGGGAAGAGAGGATATAGGGGGTGTCGGGGTCAACGGCTGCCCTCCGAGGAAGAGCACAGAGATCAGAGGCATGGAGGTCCAATGACAATATCACATCCTGGGAGGGAATTCAGCTACAGTCTAGGCTAAAAAACCCACAGAGACAAAACATACCTAATCCTACGAAGTTGAAAGATGACGGGATCAATTTCCACAGTTGTGGGTGTGTGTATCTCTGCTGTCCGGAAGAAACCACCTAACTCCAAAATGTAAAATTTTCCACCGTATATTTTGAAAACAAAGTAATGCTGCCTCATCAAAGTTGGTGTTGTGACTTTAGATTCAATTACTTGCATGAGACAGGGAGAGGTGGTGGAGTTAGCTGCTTTAGCGGACAGTTTGAGGGTCCAATGGAGTTAAGAGGTTTTGTCCAAAGCGTTTACTGCTTTCCATTGGTTCAATATTTCGAAACACACAGACGTAAAGGTTGTATATAGCAAAAACCTCAAAAATTGAGTTAGGTGGTTTCCTCCCGACAGCAATGAATGGTGTTGTGTATGCAGACTTCAGTTTAGCCACATAAACCCTATACTTATTTGATCTACAACCTCACAAAGTAACACTGAGCTTGTAGATCTGGTTTCGCCCATGTTTGTACCAGAATAGGGAGAGTAGGGTTCAAGAGGTTATGGTCAGTCACTACAGAGACAAAAACAACCCATAACACCCCCAACCACTAGCCCACGTTGCAGCTCTGACATTATGTAGTTGGTCTTGTTGAGTGGAGCCATCTAGTGTGCAAAATGGTGTAGTAAGAGCACACATGTTACCAACACTCTAGTCACTCTAGTCCCTCCCTAACATTTTTGTCTAGTTTTTATTTGTTGACAAAATTGTCAATATATTGAGTCTTAGTTTCAGTCTTCATAGCTTAGTTTTCATTTATTTTCCATTTTGTTTAGATCTGCTATTTTTCCTTTTTTTATAATTTTTGAGGCTATGGCCAGCTTTGTGTGTTTGTACCAAATAACGATGATTTGATGGGCTGAGCACGGAATGTGGTGTATGATGATGTATGACGATAAAAGCGCCTCTCACTTCACACAATCACATAATGAGCAGGTAACGAGTTGTGAGTCAAATCTATACATTAAGTTGTAAAACAAAATAAAGAACTGTACTGAACTGACTGTTGAACTAAGAACCAAGCTGTGCATATCCACGGATATCCCAAGCCGTTTAAATAGCAACATGATGGCTTTGACTGTTGAAGAGGACACTGCATGAACTGCAGTAACATTCAACATTTCTCAGAAGAACAAAAAAGATATTCAGTTCATTATATATATTCATTGTTACGAAGGATTTCATTTCACCTAGAGCTCCATATATGGAGACAAGTTAACAGCAATATCCAGCACTGACATCATAGCCTATATGGATATACACGCCTGACACCTGGCATCGTAGGCCTTGGGCCTACTCAGTTGGCTGGCATCGTCATCATGACACGCATAGATAGTGAAACAATAAGAAGAATCCTAATGTGAAATAGGCCACGTCTAGACTCGTAGCCTAATAATGAAAGGTCAAGCCTACCTACCTAGGTTCCATCCTGGAGGCCAATCTTTCCGGTGATAAAATGGCCACCAACGTAATAAAAAAAGTCAATCAAAGAACAGGATCTCCTCACTGGTCAGCAAAAACACCTTGAAGACCTTAACAGGAGCCCTCGTACAAGGTTTCTTTGACTATGCATCCACCTCTTGGTACCACAGCACCTCAAAGGCCCTTAAAACAAGGCTCCAGACCTCCCAAAACAAACTGGTCAGGCTCCTACTTGGCCTCACCCCCCGAACCCACCTCACCCCTGCCCACTTTGACAGGCTGGGATGGCTTAGGGTCGACGACAGAGTACAGCATCTTGCAATGGGTCTGGTCCACAAGATTCGATACACCACCAAGATACCCATGTACCTGTCTAAATACTTCCTTAATGTAAACGAAGTCCACACCCACAACACCAGAGGGAGTGCAACAAACCATGTACAACCCAGATTCGGCACAAACAAGGGACTCAATTCTTTTCGCTCCTATGCCACCAAAATGTGGAACGCCCTACCAACAGTCATTAAGACATGTGAATCCCTTGACTCCTTCAAAACCGCTCTCAAAGGGCACCTACGGATGGCTGCAATTCGAAACTGGCCTCTGTAAAATCTGAATCCCCCCCCCCCCATTTTCCCTCACTGTATATTGTATCTTTTCCCTTTTTTGCTTCCCATATGATGAATTCCTGTTCTGTACTTTAGCTACATAGAAATGTCTATTTGTATGTCTCTAAATGTTTGTATGTCTTTAAATGTTTTGATGAATTGAACAATGTGGACCCTGTTGTAAACAAGTGTAATGCTTAATTGGGTCATCCACTCACAGTTGACAGTCTTTGTATTGAGTTTGTGCTTAAAATGTACTGTAAATTCTACAAACTGTTAATAAATATTTCAATCAATCAATCAATCAAGCAGGGGCCTATTTCACGAAACTTGGATTAACTAATCCAGGATTTAGCCCAAAGCCAGGCTTTTAAAATCCTGATCTTTACAGCCTGGTTTATTCCGTTCCACTAAAGCCAAGCGAGGCTCAGAATTGGTGGATTTGGCGAGCCGGGATCAGCAAGCCTGGCTTAATAGACAGTCTGGCTTTTTGTCTCTAGACCCCTTATGTGGATCACAGATTTACTGATCCTTCTTCTTCATGCGGTATTATGGCAGTTTGCATCCTTAATAGTTGCATTACAGCCCCCTTCTGTATATCTCATTATCTTTACTAATCTATTCAAGACTTACTGATACAAGGACTTAAGCTTCTAAAATAAATACTGCTGCTGTAATTAAAGAGAGAACATACTCTCAATAGTGGATAGACTGAATGATTAACTACCCCAAAAATATAGTTTACATTTTACCACTACTATTAACTTAAAACAGAATTCTTAATATTGTAAGCATAATGATATTGTCGCATTGTGATATTTGGCCATAACTCCCTCCTCTGAGGGAGCTACCTTTGGGGAAGGGGGTTGTTGTCCAGACAGGTCCGGGTCATGGGTTCATGTAGCATGCCAAAGTTTGTGCTATTGCCATTGAGAATGCATTGGGCGTTTAAGTTAAATAACTCAGAAACTACAAAACATTTCAAAGTAAAAAGTTCCAGCATGTGTCTCCACAGTAAGCTGAATTTTACAAAGTGTGAATGGAGTTTCTAGGTGAAAGTTATTTTTTTAAGTGCCACTATCTGCCTATAAATGTCTCAAATTTGAAAGCACTATATTTCTAAAACGATGAAACATTTCAAAGATTCCTTTTCAGGCACACATGTCCACCGTAGGATGAACCTAAATAGGTTTGAATGGGGTTTCTAGGTGTAAGTATGTAGGACTAGTAGTGGGTGAAATGTTACAATGGTAATATGTTGTAAAACAATGAGTAATGGTAATATTTAGTGGTTTTCACTTTTACAAAAAAAAATTATAATAATATAATATAATATAATAATTCTTCTTAACCGTGCACTTGCACGACAGCAAACCTATTCATGGGGAACATTCACCAAAAGCAGCTGATCTACAAGCTCACAAGCTGTCATGATGTTGTGCAGCCTATATATTTTGGTTATTTGATTTTATATAGTGCTTAAATTAGTCCTTTAATGCAGACCGATACAAATAAGGCAACATAAACCCATAATAATTGAATAAATCTGGAAAACATCATTGGTTTGTGATCAGTTTGACTGCTTAATGAACAGTAAAGACATCAGGATTAGGTTAAACCAGGCTGTTAGCCTGGTCCGGAGCAGGCTAAGTCCAAAGCATTAGTTTCCATGGTAACTTATGTAGCATCACTTTCATGAAACCGAATCAAGCCTAAACATATCCAGGTTAACTGGTTAAGTTAATCTGGCAAGATCAACCAGCTTTCATGAAACCGGTTAAGCACTGATCCAGGATATATTAAGCCAGGATATGTGTTAAAGCCCGGCTTAATCTCTAATCCAAGTTTCGTGAAATAGGCCCCAGGTCAAGTACAACAAAATAAAAACAATAGCCTACACATGTGTTAGTGCGCCCCCGTGTGGACATATGTGTGTACCGTAACTCTGTACTGAAACTAACCTCGCGTCACCAGGCTTTCCACCTCGGAGGATACTGAACTAACTGTGTTCACCGGAAACCACGTGGTTGATGGTTGTAGCTCTTTACACATGCTTAACAACAAGAACTAGGCTACTTTTCCTGCTTAAGTACACTACTTTATTGAAATAAGAGTAAACGTTTACATCAAACCATGCCCGGTCCATCGGAATTGAAGATCAATTCCAAGTTCGCGGAGAAATATGAAAAATACCGTCAAAAAGAAGAGTTACAAAGGCGTAAGTGTGTATATTGTAAGCTAGCATGCTAGCATCCATAGCATGGGCTCCTCTAGTGCTCCTCTGTCGTGTAACGTTATATAAGGTGTAAATGTTTGAAAATGTATATTCATTGCACGAACGACAGTGAATATACAGCCTTGCGTAATGTGTGGTGTTGTGTTGTGTTGCTGTAGTGAAGGACCGGTATGGAGATGAAGCTGATCGAAGTGAGTCAGGCTCATCAGACTCTAGTTCTGATGACAGTGAGGTGGTAAGTATTATAATACATACTCAGTCACTCACTTACTCGAGTGACAGCATGGTGCACTGCATATGGTCTAAAAGGTCATAATTACTGATAATGCATATTTACAGATTTGTCTCAATGCTCAATAAGGCGTTAACCCCTTTCGGGACTCTTGTTTACCTTTTCTGTATTTGGGTCTCTGGGTTTCTGTTAGCCCTCCAAGCAGAACCCAAATGCTACTGAAGTTTCTGACATTTGTTCGACCCAGTGCATTGGGTCCTGTTCCGCGTCGTCCATGCCACCTGATTAAAACATTTACTGGCTCATGTTTACATGTTAAAACGCCTCCCCGCGCTCTTTGACGATATTCTTCAGTATGAGGCTTTCTGAATATGTAAAGTATAAGTACACATACATACCTTTGCGAATATCTCCTGTGGCGCGGAAGCCGTTAAGTATTTTTAATATATGTTTGCCCGATTTGGAAGCTTGGATTCTTCTTGTTTATTGACACCTCATTGTACCGCCTATCTGGCTAGCTAGTGGCGCTATAGCTATGACACAGCAGATCAGAGGCAGGGACGTAGCCTCACAAGCCAACCGCACACCGGGAGGCGGTACAATAAACGGTAAACAAACAAGAAGAAATAAAGCGACCAAATCGGTCAAACAAAGATTAAAAATACTTAACGGCTTCCGCGCCACAGGAGATATTCGCACCGGGATGTATAGCTACTTAAAGTTACCGAATTCAGAATAACTCAAGGAAAATAATGGCGTCACATGCCGCGGGTCCTATTTTAGAGAGAATCTCCATATCCGCATATAGGAATTTCCATACGAAAGTACAGTAGCGAGCAGGGACCCAACGTAAAACTCAACAAAATATCAAAAAAGTTTTACGTAGGGTCCCGAAAGGGGCTAGGTTTCTGTATTTGTATTTCCGTCTCCCCAAATACAGAAAAGATAACAAGACAACAGTCCCGAAAGGGGCTAAATAAGGGGTATATTTCGTGAAACAACTTTAAATAACAAGTTGTACTGGTTGATATTTTGACTGTATGTTATTATGTCAAATGCAGCTGCTGCTTAAATGAAGCAGGTTGTCATTTGACAAACTCGTCTATGTGTTTTATTGCAATGCAGTTGATCTGCATAGCCTACTGGAATAATAGAAAATTAGACTGTCACTTAAGGACTGTCACTCTTTGTATTGGTAATTGCACTAATTCAGCCCCTAGTACATAGTGGTGCAATGTCTATGTGCAATTTATATATCTGCTATACCGGTTTCATAACCTATGTCCTATGCAGTAGAAAAAAATTGTTTATTGTTTATATATATTGCCTTTCTCTACTGATTGATATACTTTGTTGTAGCTGTATTTATTCTGCTTGGTATAAGAATGTTCCTTTTATCATGGAAAATAGATACCACCTGTGGGCGGTCCCTCTCCATGGTAACGGATTGGCGTGTAGCACCTGATTGGCCCTCGCCGATCCCAGATTTGTACGTATGTAACGCCCGGGATTCGAACTCGGGCCTCCCGCGTTAAAGTCCAACATCTTATGATCTTAACCACTAGACCAAAGGGATATCCTTTTGGTCTAGTGGTTAAGATGTTGGACTTTCACCCGGGAGGCCCGGGTTTCCCCGTGGGAGGAGGTGTTTTGGCCCTTAATTAAATATCCACTGAAAATAGCTGAATTAGATCTGCTATATTCAGTGAAGGCTTTCTCCAGAATACTGGGATTAAGGGGTTAACTGTATCAGAATCCAACACTAGCCCATTGCAGAGAACTGTTCAACGATGCATTATTCTTATGACTTTATTTACCTTCAGGAATTTGACCCTAACGTTGAAAGGGACTTCTACAGAACATTGTCACTGTTAAAAAAGAAAGACCCTAAGATATATCAGGAAGATGCCAAATTCTACACTGAAGAAGAAGGTAATGTCATGCACAACAATTTTTGTTTGTTTGTTTGGTGGGTGGTAGCCTCGGAAACCCAGACATTTTTATTTCCAGTCCATTAAATATGAAAATTAAAGTTTTATTTTGAGATTGGGAAAGAGTGGGATGCATTATGTACCTGCATTTCCCTATTGATCAATAAAGGTTTGCATCTGGCTCTTGGAAAATGTTTAACTTGAAAAACATAGTCGAGTACTATAGTATAACATATCTAAGCAGATGTGTTGCTTTGTCATTTTACTTTTACAAAGCCTGGGTGCTGTTTCTTTTTTGTCAGTAAATCACATATCAATCTCTGACATACAGATGCATCCACAAGCAAAAGCCAACCTTCGACCTCAAAAGCCATTAAGCCAATGTATCTGAAGGACTATGAACGTAAAGTCATCTTAGAGAAGGGAGGGTAAGTGATCTACTCTTGTACAAGGTTTTACAATAGGCATGTATATCCAGCCATTTGACAGCATCTGTAAACGAAATGTCATTCAGGTGCCGGGCGCTCTCCTTGCTCGGTACCGACCGGTCAGCCTACAGAGTGGACGCTGCAAGGGCTTCATCAGGCTCTAGAAATAGTTAAACACAGACCAGGGATGGGGGTCAGGTGGTGTAATGTCAGTGGTTCAGTTCAGAGTGCCAATGATCTTAGTTTGAAGCGTATAGATTTTTGAATAGTCGGAAGTATAAAATAGGTTGACTGTGCACTGCCTTAAAAAAATATATGACAAACAACCAGCTGATTCATATTTTATTCACAGTAAATATGAAGATGATGACGATGAAGAAGACTACGATGATGAAGAGGCTGCCAAAAGAAGAGAGGTAGGATGCATTGTTATTATATTCATTCAGAAATGTTGTATATGGTGGTAGCGATTTCATTGTATGTTCTTTTCTTCTTTTTAAAGCGAGCTGCCTCTCCCAGTTACATGCAGGAGCAGAAGGAGCTGAAAGAGAGGTCTGATTGATAAAATTGCCTATACATGAACACATATTAGTACATTCGTACAAAAAAACACAAAGAAGCTTGAAGGTTTGTCTGTTGAGTCTAATTGTGTGTGTATTGTGTAAACTGAAAGCCGCAAGCCACATGTTGGGAGATATAAGGTTCAACCATAGAGCAGTGTTTTCAGCCCTGTCCACATACTGTAGGGTTGTTCATTGGTTAGCAGAACTTGTTGCCTACAGAAGGTATGCGCTAGTTCAAACCTGACTGGTGCCTTTCTGTGTGGAGGACATATTTTCCCCACATTCATGTGCGTTTTCTGCGACCCAACAGACAGACAGACTCCCCCTGAAGAAGGAAGCCTAGTCTGTCTGAAACGGGTGTGTTTCTAGTCTCTATGACCACTATAAACTATTGGCATCGGCAGCTACGAGTGTGTGGCTGTACTCCTTTATTCTTTAGAGACAAGACTCTGTGCATTTTAGCAAGGCCTTAGAGCTAAATCTGGTCCCCAGGTGCTGCTCAGTGGCTGCCTAGTGCTTTTAGTAGTTACTAGTTAGTGGATCACATGCAATGGACAAACTCTTGACCTGTTGAAATGTAGTTGGCTTAATGAACGTAATATTGTTAATGACGTGCCCTTCACTTCTGCAGCCTCCGTAAGTTTGTCCAGGAGAGCGACGAAGAGGACACTGAGGGAGAATCCCAGCTTCTAACCAGGAGAATTAAATCCCAGGATGAGAAGGTCAGTCAGTGGAGGGCCGGGAATGTGTCCACTTGGCTTATGTCGGGCAGAAACCATGTATCCATCTGTGTTTTATTTTGTACGTCACTACATTTGTGCAATAGTAGCTAAAATAGCATTAACTAGAACTGCACTCTGTCGAGTGCATACTTGCTTGTTGCACACTAGTAGGCCATAAATGGCCAACTAGTGCGCAAGCAGAGCGCGCAAGTCCTTTCGACCGCTGTAAAATGTCAAATCTCAGTATCTCTGTGAAGGAACGTTTGAAATGATTAATGTTTAGATGTAACTATTTGCTACCTACTTTATACATATAAACATCTAGTATTATTAAGTATGATTCAAGTTTCTATCTATATAAGAAATACTGTTTTATCGTTGTAGATATATTCTGGATCCCTTTTTAGTTTTTCAGAGACAAATAAATCATTTATATGTGTTGAAAAAAAAGGTATATAAACAGAATTAAAATATGTTATACAGTATAATTTTTCTGTAAACGGTGGAATCTCAATATCTCTGTGAAGGAACATTTGAAATGTCTAATTATTAGGTGTAACTATTTACTACCTATCTACTTTATGCATGTAAACACCTAGAAAAAAAAAGTATATAAACTGAATTAAAATTATTATACAGTATAATTATTGTATTAACAAAGTATTATTTATTGTAAATTGTTAATTATTTTAAATCTATTTCATGTTGGACTATAGTGATATTAATACTAAATCATGATCAGAGTAATATGTGTCTCTAACTTCAATTTCTTTAATAATACTTTCACATTTGTTAAAATATACATGATCTAAAATACTTCCGTAATCTGTAGTTGGATTTGTATTTAATTGTTTAAAGCCTAATTTTGACATGTAGGTCTTTATACTTCTTTCTATCTCAGTATTATGGTCTTCATTGAAATCTCCTATTATCATAATTACAAAGTCACCCGTGTGAAATTAGAGTCCCAGCAGATCAGGCACAATTTGCTATTTTATGATCTGCTGGGACCAGTGCTGGGACCATATTTCTTACGTCATCATTTAGAGCTAGTCATACGTATACTATATACATAATCAGTAAAAAATTAAATAGCAAATTGTGCCTGATCTGCTGGGACCAGAGTACGTGGTGTGTATGTGTATGACTAGCTCTAAATGATGACGTAAGAAATATATATAGTATATATATAGTATATAGGCATATACTATATACGTATACACTCTATACTCTATACTGTATAAAGTGTGTAGTTGTAAGTTGATTAGCGGTATACTGTGGTTACTTTGCGCCAAAAACCGTGACAGCTGTTCCGCCATTTGAGGCTTACGCAGAAAAACATCAAATCTGTGCCTGTGTTGCTGGACCAAATGACCACAAATGACCATATTTCTTACGTCATCATTAAGAGCTAGTCATACACATACACACCACGTACTCTGGTCCCAGCAGATCAGGCACAATTTGCTATTTTATTTTTTACTGATTATGTATATAGTATACGTATGACTAGCTCTAAATGATGACGTAAGAAATATATATAGTATATATATAGTATATAGGCATATACTATATACGTATACATATATACTCTATACTCTATACTGTATAAAGTGTGTAGTTGTAAGTTGATTAGCGGTATACTGTGGTTACTTTGCGCCAAAAACCGTGACAGCTGTTCCGCCATTTGAGGCTTACGCAGAAAAACATCAAATCTGTGCCTGTGTTGCTGGACCAAATGACCACAAATGACCATATTTCTTACGTCATCATTTAGAGCTAGTCATACACATACACACCACATACTCTGGTCCCGGCAGATCAGGCACAATTTGCTATTTTATTTTTTACTGATTATGTATATAGTATACGTATGACTAGCTCTAAATGATGACGTAAGAAATATGGTCATTTGTGGTCATTTGGTCCAGCAACACAGGCACAGATTTGATGTTTTTCTGCGTAAGCCTCGAATGGCGGAACAGCTGTCACGACGAAGGAGACCGGGCGAAAATATTACTTGCGCGCTCTGCTTGCGCAAGTAACAAGAGCTACATTGGATCCATTGGAACAAAGGTTATTTTTTCCATTTCCTGAAAAGAGAAGCTTTTGGACAAAGGGTTCCGCTCGACAGCGACATTTAGTAACGTACGCATAACAGGTCAGCAGCTGATTCACTGTTGGTGTGCGTGTGACATCCTTCTGTGTCTAGGATAAAGAAGAGGAGGATTATGTGGAGTGGCTGAAAGGCGAGAAGGAGTTGGATGGACCAGAAGAGGTGCAGGACATGGTGAGAGTGCATCACTGAATGTAGCCTGAAAGAGCCCCGTGCTTTTCTGCGCATAGATCAAACTCTGCATCTTGAAAGCTCTCTTGTCAGCTTAAAGGACAACTTTAGTTTTTTTCAACCAAGGTTCATGTTTTAGGTTGTTATTAGAGAAAGTAAAAGATGAGTTTTAGGGATTTTAGCTGTTTTTGACAGGGGGCGGGGGCATTCGAGCATGGGGCTAAATATGTATTATTTTACATAATTTTATAGCGATTCATTTTTGTATCATTTACTATAGTAAACAAATTTCTAGGTGTGACAATTGACGATGGGCTTAGCTGGAAAACACACATCACAAACGTAAAATATAAAGTAGCTAGAAGTATAGCAGTCATAAATAAAGCAAAACAGGTTCTAGATCTTAAGTCACTTCACACCCTCTACTGTTCCTTAGTCTTGCCATATTTCCATTACTGTGCTGAGGTATGGGGTAACAACTACAAAACATCAATTCATTCACTTGTCATTTTGCAAAAGAGAGCAATAAGGACTATTCACAAGGTTGGTTATCTGGAACACACAAATCCACTTTTTATACAATCAAAATTGCTCAAATTCACAGACATTGTAGCGTGCCAGACAGCAATAACAATGTACAAAGCCAAGAACCATAAATTACCAGCAAATATTCAAAATCTGTTTCATGATCGGGAGAGGGGTTATAATCTGAGGGGAGAACTCAACTTTAAAACTTTAAATCGTAATACCACATTGAAAAGTTTCTGCATTTCCATTTCTGGTGTAACACTTTGGAACAGCTTGAGCAAGGAACAAAAGCAATGTCCAAGCATCAATCAATTTAAAGCAATGTACAAAAACATGATATTTTCAAGATACAGGGAGGAAGAAAATTGATTTCACGAGTACTCAAAATATATTATATTTATGTATATTATATATTATATTATATTATATTTGTGTAGAATGTTTTGTTATATGGGTATTAAATTGTCTATATAAATAGACAATCTTTGGATTACGTATAATATGGATGTATGTGTAACTGAAAAGTAATTTCAGTTAAAGAGGGGTGGGAGTTTATAAGTTTTTACTTCTTCTCACTCCTTTTCGGATATGCTTAGATTTATTTATTTTATTATTTTCCTTTTATTTCTTCTTGCTATTTTTTCTGTTAACTATTTTATTTAAATTATTTTTCATTGTGAAATGAAAACAAAGCTTCACATTTCATCACATTGTAAGATTGATTTAAATAGTAAATGACTGAACAGTATTGAATTTGGTGATGGCAAACTGATCAGCGATGTGTGTGCATTGATACAGAAGTACCTGAGGGACTACTGGAATGACCCAGAGTTGGACTCCAAGGAGCGCTTCCTCAGAGACTTTGTCCTCAACAAAACCTACCTGGACGATGAAGATGATGATGACAGGTCAGTTGACAGCCCATCTACATGTTGACTTTTACACCACCAGAGGGGAGTGTTTTGATTCCTTCTTTCTGTTATTTGCCATTTATGTTATACACAATACAGACCTGTCACCATTTCCAAAATGGCATATTATGATCAAGTGAGCAATGAGTAAAACAATACTACAGTAAAGTAATCTGTTTGATTTAGCCAACTTTAGCTTTGTTCTAATTAGTTTTAAATTTTGCTGTTACATTTTTCCATTCTTCCCTTTTGACTGTACTGTAACTATTCCTGGTTGCGTTTGAAGGATCCCTACCTATGATGAAGTGGTGGATGATGTGGACGACTCTGAGGAGGAAGGGGAGACATTCCTTCGGCGGCAGGACGACTTTGAGAGAAGCTACAACTTCCGTTTTGAGGAGCCAGACGCCCTCCAGATCAAAACCTATCCACGCAACATTGCCACCTCCGTCCGCTCCAAAGACGACAGGAGGAAAAAGAAACGGGACGAAGTGAATGAGAGGAAGATAAAGGTGGGTCTGAGTATCTGTCTCCGTCCATATTGGGCCATTCACCATTGCTCTGATCATTGGGCCGACACACAAAAAACTATGTCACAATGTAACAATTGTCATTGTTTTTTTTTGCGGCTTACGCCTTTTATTGGTTTTTTGAAGGGACAGACAGTAGGCTGACAGGAAACGGGAGAGAGATGGGGGGAAGACATGCAGTAAAGGCCGTGTCGGGCTCGGGAGTCGAACCCGCGGCACACTGCGACTGGATTACCAGTCGGGTGCCCAGACGGTTACGCCACCGCCTGGGCCACAATTGTCATTGTTACATTGTGATAATGGTCAACTGTGATCTGTCGGCCAGTGGTTTTCTGCATCTCTAATAATTGCTTTACCCCCCTGATTTAGTGGATGTAGCGTTGGGATGTCATATAATGCAGTTTTCATTCAATTCATTTGAGGTTTTCGGATTCTTATTGGTATGATTTATAATGCAACACTGGATAGAAATAACTTTTGTATTGTTCATTATTTTTTATCCTGCAAATGAAGACGCGTAAGACTGAAAATAAATATTTTTGGGAAAATGATAATTATAAACTGCTTTTAAAGGACTACCGGTAGTTCACCTGAAAAATTACTTACAAATTATTGGCTTAGACAAAAACGAAACGATCTCCATGAATTCAAGGCTTCGTGGTGTCTGTAATTGATAGAAAACAAAGTCATTGTTTTGGCTGAACTACTCCTTGAACTGCTGCTGCATTTCCTCATTTTTCAGGAGAAAGAGCTGAAGCAGGAACAGCTGAAGCAGCTGAAGAACCTGAAGCGCAGTGAGATCATGGAGAAGCTGCAGAGGCTGAAGGAGCTGTCGGGGAACGAACAGCTGGCCTTCAACCAGGAAGACCTGGAGGGAGACTTTGACCCCCAGCACCACGACCAGCTCATGCAGGTGAAAACACTGCTGATAACCTTTGATCAAATAGCTGCCGAATCGATCCACAGATAAATCTATAGAATTGACCAATATGTTTGCAAACGTTTCTAATATGTACTATGTCACCAAAATGAACGTAAACTGTCTTTTGTTCCATAATATGGATAATATTATTTAATTGTAAAATGAAAATATGTTTACTCAGCAGTTAAAACATAACAAGCAATTTCCTGACGTCTGTCTGAGTTCATATAAATTGAGATGAGCATTTTCCGTTTTTTGTACTTTATTAACTTATTTTTCAAGTTCGTAAATTAATTGCATAGTTTGAAAGATAAAATGTAATGAGTGTTAGTCTTGGATCACGTACACAGTTCAATTCTCCACACTGATGTGTACAGTATTCCTTCCAATAATCCATCCCTGGAAATTTGTTGACCACCTTCCCTCCACTAACAGTGCATATAGACAAATCCGCACAGGCGGCCCTGGGCGCAATCATAGCTGCGGAGATTAGTTTTTTGGCTTTTTGCCTTTATGGATAGTTATTATTGAAGACAGACAGGAAAGTGGGAGTTAGAGAAGGGGAGTAACATGCAGCAAAGGTTGTCATGAACGGGACTCGAACACATGACGCGCTGTCAGGCCAGAGCCTATATGTGGCATGCGCCTGGACCACTTGGCCAGTGGGCGCCCCACATTAAGCTCAGCTTGACACTGCATCATTGATTGCATACAGCTGGCCCACATGGCACGGCTCCGTGGATTCGTCTATACAGCCATGCACAGAAGTCATATGACAAATTAGTCTGTATTACAATCATTGTTAGTTGAGTCATTTTGTTCCTTTTATCTTTCTACAGAAAATGTTTGGCGATGAATATTATGGTGATGAAGAAGGAGAAAAGCCCCAGTTTGATGACGACGAAATTGAAGGTGTTTGTCTGTTGGATGGTTACTCTAATACAGTATAGGGAAATGGTTGCACTGAATGACATGAAACCTTTTTTAGACTACTAGGTTGCTTTTGGGAGCAATTGGGTCTAGTCTGGAATAAATTCGCTTTGCGGTGCAATATGTGCGTGCAAATGACCAGATACAGTAGGCGAGCTCTAGCCCGGATCAGCATGGCTAATGTGTAATAGAAACCAGATTTTCCACAGTTACTGGGGAAAGCCTGGTGGCACAAGGCTAATTTGGCCAATTTCCATGGCAATTGGATCACAGGTCATGAAAAGGGAAATGTTTCTACAAGAGAATCAGACCTGTGAGCTTGCTATTCACTGTTTCAAAAAAGTATAAAATAGAGCTTAAGTGGTTAAAGCAGGGTGAGACTTGTGCCTGACACTACTTGTCTTGTAATGTATTGGTCTCTCTGGACAGGCATTCTATCAAGATGTAAACATTGTGTGTGTGTGTGTGTGTGTGTGTGTGTGTGTGTGTGTGTGTGTGTGTGTGTGTGTGTGTGTGTGTTACAGAACACTGGAACTGGGACACGTGGACGGGCGAGGGAGAAAAGGAAGACTGTGGTGGGGAGGAAGAAGAATATGAAGCTCAAGATCCAAACTGTGAGGATGCAGATTTCAATGTGAGTCACCTTGGTTCGAGGTTCTCATGTTTGGACAGAACAGCCTTTTTTGCTGGTGCTGGTTGTGTGTGAGATGCTCATAATCTGAATCTGTTGAAAACAGATGGATGCAGACTATGACCCCAGTCAACACACTGCCTCCAAGAAGTCGAAAAAGAAGGAGAGGCAGATGAAGAAGAAAGAGGCTGCCCCGCAGATGGGAAAGAAGAGAAAGAAGTCTCACTTTGCTGAGGTCATCACTAAAGAAAAGCCTGCATTTGATCCTCGTAAGTGTCAATGAGTCCCTGTCACATTCATGTCCCTAATTGTATGTGTTATTTGTATTTAGCTATAATTAGAATTTTAGTTTATTTTAATGGAAAATGGAAACAAAGTTATCGAAACGCTAGCCTGTACCCACCATTTTCACCCACTCATATGCCAATGGTCAATGCCCAGTGCATGTCAGTGCATGTTGATTCAACCCACTGAGGAGAAAAAGCGGATTAGACAGATTCCATGAAGTATAATTTTAATAATATATATTTATACATTTTATATTCAACAAGCCAACCCGAGATGCGCATTGTTGTAAATGTTAGATTCATATTATGCATTCCTTTCAGAGGAGAAGAGTTTTGAGCAGTACCTGGATGAGTATTACAAGCTGGACTATGAAGACATCATTGATGACATCCCCTGCCGTTTCCGCTACAGGCAGGTTTTGGCAAACGACTTTGGCCTGACCACAGACGAGGTATGAAATTAATGTCACCTTGTGTCATAAAATCTGAGTTATCTTATCAGGTTTATACTCTAATAAATAATATATTTTGGCTTTAGATAAATGGGCCATTTTAGAAGAACTCTTTTGAACATTTGATGGGAGTGTAGATGTATTCATTTAATTTACCAATGTTGTGGTTCCCTAGTCCTGCACTGATGAGTCTACATGTGTGATCTGGTATTGCTGCCCTACGGGGATAGCTCTGACCAGGGAATGATCTCACTTTAATCTTCTCTCTGAGCAGACAAGGACAAACGGCAATTGTGAAATCAAAGATACTTTTTGTGGTGCTGGCGTGTGCCAAAAAAACATAGATGTGTGATTGCACAGCATTGTGAAGATGCATTGAATCAAATCAGTGTAGGTTATTATAACTAACCTGAAAAAAATACAAGGCACACTTTATGAATTTGTCTGATGCATGGAAAGAATAAACGAATGCCAGACACATTTATGAAGGTCTTTTAAGATTCTTCCCATGTGAGTTTACAGCCAATTTACCTTTTTATAAGCTACACAACAGTTGTATTTTAGGCAATTTATACATCCCTGTATGAATGGTTTATGCTCTTATTCCACTGGTTCTCAAAATGGGGTCCTGGACTGCCAGGGGTCCTTCAGGGCCTCAGCAAAATGAGGAACAGCACTTATGCCCTGTTTTGGCCTTTCAAAAATAGCCGATCTATAGCTCACAATGTGTTGTGATGCAGTGCTTGTGAGCGTGTAGATCTGCTATTTTTGACAAATATTCTCTTATGGAGGTCCCTGCCACAACAACTTTTAAAATGGTGGTCCGTGGCCAAATGCACTAAGTTTGGTGTGTTCAGACATTAAAATGTTTTGAGAACCATGATCTATTCAATATTTAATGTTGCTGTTGGTAACTCAGTAGATTCATGGAAGACTCGGTTTCCCTCCAAAGGTCATGAAAGCTGATGAGAAGGAGCTGAACCGTTGGTGTTCTCTGAAGAAGACGTGCATGTACAGGTACAGATGCTACCCTTCACATGAAAACTTATAGATTGATAATGACAAGCCACTCACTTGATTGCAATCTTGTTATATTTTAGCTTGTGGCCCTGTAGCAATATGTAAACTACTCTGTCTGATGGTCCAACATTTTCACAGACGAAGATAAGAAATCAAGACTATAGTCAAGTCTTTTGGTATTTTTATCCGACTGGAAGCAGAGGAAAAAAATACTGCAAAGCACCCTTTGACACTCAATATCAATGTAGAGCATGTCTTAACTCTTTTGGTATATTTAGAAATCGTCCAGCTGTGCTGCTGCCCACAGTGAATGTCTTTACTCTCAACTAGGGCTTGATGCACTAACCCAATGGATTGCTGAACGTTTATTTGATTAATCATTTCACCCGTATATTGTCCTAGGTCTGACAGGGAAGAATTGCATGAGCTGAAGAACTATGAAATGAGGGGAAAGAACGAAAAGAAAAAGAGGCAAATTCTGACTTCCCTCTATACTGAGTGAGTACTGATATGACATTGCCTTTATTGTATGCAGCCATACACTATGGAAATTAATTTGACCAAAAACGTCTCTGGCTGGGTTTTTTTGTAGGAAGGACGAGGAGGAGACTGAGGGCACGTCCAAGGTGGGCAGGAACAGACAGAGTGCTGAGAAGCAAGGCAGCGGAGCAGAGGTGGATGGGGAACCAGGGACCAGTCTGGCCATCTCCGGTGGCAGCTCTGCAGAAGGAACTTTGGGCAAAGCTGACGTTGAGCTTCTGGATGCAAACGACGACGATGATGATTTCTTAATGCCCAAGAAGAAGATGAAGTCTGAAGAGAACTCTGAATCGCTCACTACCAATGAGAAATCGGCAGATCGAGCAGAGGATGACAGCAGAACTGGGGGGTTAAAACTACCCAACAAGAAACACAGGCAGCCGGGTCGCCACCTCATATCGAGACCCATACGAGTGAAGATGGGCGGCCGTGAGTTCAGTGGACAAAGACTCAAAGCCTTTGGACTGAACCCAAAGAGACTGCTGTTCAGACAGCTTCAAAAGCAGAAACGAAAGATCCAGGAGAAAATGGAGAAGAAGAAAAGCAAAGTATGATAGTTATTTAATGCAGTTTAAAGCTGCGTTGGCAGCTTTTTGTAATTGCCAAAGTTTTCCATTTCTCCCAATTTAATCATTAATATGCCAATTAACCGCTAGTTTGTATTGTCCCTTTCGCTGGCACTGCCAACCAACCACATGGAGTCACTAGCTGCTTCTTTTCACAAAGTAATTCATGCTTTGTCTCTCACATTAAATTATATAGGATATAGATGGTCCATTAGTTTGGTTTTTGTCAAGTAAAAGTTCACTTTATCGTGCAAAGCCTCCAAAAACACACAAAAGTTTAAAAGAAACAGCCAGCGACTGCTCCTGCACAGAGGAGGGATGTTTCCGATGCCTGGAGGATCAATGCAAGTCCTCCATAAATGTTTGTTTTTGTGGCTTTCGCCTTTATTTTATATTTTTTATAGAGGGACAGACAGTAGGCCGACAGGAAATGGGGGAGTGACATGCAGCAAAGGCCGTCGGGATCGGGAGTCGAACCCGTGGAACCCTGCCTGGACCGCTGAGCCACGTCCCAGGCCAGGAGTGTCCTTGATAGGGAGATCAACCTGAACAACAGGTTGTTGCAGCGGCTGGTCTTTTTTTCTTTTTGTCAGACATCAAACAACTTTATTCTGGAAAAAACACTATGCCATCAGAACACATGCTCCTCCGACTGCCTTGAGAGATATATATATATATAGATGGTCCATTAGTTTGGTTTTTGTCAAGTAACGGTTCACTTTGAGAGACAGATGGACGAACGGACTGATGGACAGAGTCACTCTGAGACTCGGATTGGAGTTTAACCTCACACGTCATTCATTGACTACTGACAATTTATCCTTTTGTAGTTTTGGAATCCCATCGCGGGTGGCAGACTGTCTGCCTATCTGTTTTGGGGGTTTATTTTTTTGTATCAGTACCAAGGAACCAGGTACAGATGTATGACTACATTAACCACTTTGGGCATGTCATTTTAGATTAAGATAAGAGAAATGTGGAATACATTTATGCAATTTATGTATGTTACTATAATTGAAGTGCTAAAATATGTTTAAACAATTTTAAAGGACGACTTCATATAGTTGGTCCTCACTATATGTTCATGATAAAATGGTCAGTTCAACCTGTCAATACTCTGTTCCTGTGCACAACACACTGCCTGCTTGTGACATCATCAGTAGCAATGTTTGGTCATTCAGAAAATGAGGGGAAAAAATATTTTTATTGATCCAATGATGATTACTCCATGGGCCAGACCAGAGACACACATTTTGATTTATAGGGTCCATATAAGTAAGTACTCATTATGCAGAATGTCTCATTTCAAATGTATAAAACATATTTTGAAAATGCAAGCTTGTAGATCTGCGGCTGTTTTCAAATTTTCGAAATGTATAATAGGGCTGAAGTGGTTAATGTGTTTTGTAAATTGTAAGAGAAAATTTAAGTAACTAGTAACTACATTTTCAAATAAAGGTAGTGGAGTAAAAGTACAATATTTGCCTTTGTGGATTAAAGTACAAAAAATTGGAAATCAATGTTTCTCCATTATATGCAGAGCAGTTTTTGTAGTCAACTAACTAACCCGCTGATGCGTTTATAAATCTCAGTTTTCTACTTGTAACTGTTTATTGCACTACCCTCCTGTGAATAAGAAATGGGGTCTTATGCTTTTATCCATCTTCGCATTTGATTTCATTTTCCTTTAGGACAAAGAAACCATTTCTCGAAAGATGCCATTTTATTTAATTTAAAGGTATATTCAGTGATTTCACTCAAAAAACCTTAGGTTTTGTTTTTGGCTGGCACCTAAGCCTTTCATCCAATCAGGATAGAGAGCCAAAAACGAAACCTAAGGTTTTTTGACCCCCAGGGGTTAACTGGGGACAGGGAGGAACTCCTTATATGGTCAGCACACTCTATAGTAGAGAGGATTATCACAACAAAACAAAGAAATAAGTGATATTTGAATTAAGTGAAATCACTGAATATACCCTTAATGTTTTATTTTCTTTGTATCCGTTTTCTCAAAGATTAAAGAATTTGATTTTGTGAAATGCCTGGATTGAGTGTTATTACTGCTGCCAGGAACACGTTGACTTTCTAACAATCAACGTGACAATTTGGTATTAAGGGCTGCCTTAAGTTATTCAAATTTTAACTTTAATGTGAAGATAACATACCATATATACGGTATGTTATCTTCACATAAGTTACAAGTTTAATATATACACACTGTTGAATTAAAAAACAATGTTGCACATTAAGCTAATCAACTGGGAACCCTTGGTTTAGAGTGGTTAGACATTTCAGGGATATTCTTTTCATGTAAGTTATGTTTGATATGTATGGCAGTGTCTGTATGATGCAGACGAACATTTATCTCTGACCCCAATTACACTCCATCTTCAATGCTTAATACAATAATGTTTAATCCCTTTTTCTAAAAAATAAATAAACATTGCAAAGAGTTTTCAGAATTCAGAACTTTTGATTTATTGATATTTACAAAAATATTGTATTGAAGTTACAAAACTTCGATTAGAAAACGATTAGAGATAAGTCAATATAACACACACACACACACACACACACACACACACACACACACACACACACACACACACACACACACACACACACACACACACACACACACACACACACACACACACACACACTATAACAATATTTACAAGCCTACAGTATGCCTACAGATTATTGTCTGAGGGGTCATTGTTTTACAGTAAAACAATAACCTCTGACAATAATTTGCAGTAGCCTACATTTATGATTTAACAGTTTAGGCCAGGCACTTAACCACTAGCACCACTAGTGGGTAGCCCCAAATGGGACCTCAGTCCCTTCGCTGACTGAGGTCCCATATGGGGCTAGTGGGTTCTGGGTTGCTTACTTGCTTGCCTTGTAGCCGTTGGCTGCCACATGGATTGGGAACAGATTTGATTTAGAAAAGCAACATTTTTAAATAAATCGAGGATTACACAAAAGTCCGTTGAGGTCCTCTCACATTAAACAGATAAATACGTTAACAATACATCCTAAACATGATAGTAACATATAGTCATATACAGTACATACCCGGTATGTAAAACTATTTACATGCAGTTCATTCATTCTGAAAGTAAAGGTTCCAGCAGGGAGGCCTCAGGCCTGGTGGCGGCCTCTTGGCTCTTACAATCAGGACATCCTTCCGCCGGTTCGATCGTGGTTGTTCGATGTGTAGCAAAGCTCCAAAAACAAAAGTAAAAAGACCAGCCAGCCACTGCTCCTGCTCAGAGGAGAGATGTTTCCGTCGATGCCTGGAGGATCCAGGCAAGAAGTGTCCTCCTTGAAACGGACATCAACCTCAACAACGGATTGTTGCAGCGGTGGGGCTTCCACGTTGGCGGTTGGACTCACTCGCCTTCTGCGGGCTGGGGGTCTCGCCCTCCTGCGTATGTCACTGTAGTCGCCTACGGTCCTATGGACGAAAAAACGGTGACCCATGGTGGCGGTTGGCTGCTAGTGCTGCTAACTGACTGCTGCTACTAGTACTCTTCTCTGGGTTGGGTTTAGAAACAAGGCTGTATGATGTTGTATTGTTGATCTGCAGGTTGGTTGTTACTTTTAAGTTGTAATGGTGTAGTTGTGTTAACGTTGATAGATGATCTCAGGCAAGAGAACTCCGTTGGAGCGACTCTGTTACTCGGTGAAGAATATCAGAATGAAGGTTGAACGGCTACTTCCGGTTACTTTTCAAATGTCGCGCTCATAGAGCATGGGGCCGGGGGTCTCGCTGCGGTTACCACGGCAACAGGGGGGGGGGGGTGGATCTCTGAGCTTGTAAATAGAACAGAAATGTCAATAGGGGCCAGGGGGATCATTTGGATTAGCAGAATCTGCCCGAATCAGCCGTTGGCAAAAAAAATGACAGTGTGATATTAGTCTTGCTTATTATTAGCCAAGCTACATTTGGATGGGCACTCTAAATAATTTGCAGTACATTGAGGAAATAAAATTAGTTATACTTCCGACCTGTGGAGGGCAGTAATAATATATGCCTGGCGGCGTCTACACTGCTGGAAAGTAAAAAAGAAGAAGAAAGTTCCATCCATCCCGGATGTGACGTTGACGCGCGCTGAAAGGAGGGCTCAGGGGGAAGTTTTGAATCGCGGAAAAGAAATAAATATTGTGGTATGTATTTTACATTGTTGCGCTGTATATTCCGGAAGAAATGTGTTTCTTTGTACACATCGACCTGTTTAAATGCTTTGACAGTTGTATGTAAGAACAGTACCACGAAGATATAGCATTTTTCTGGCCGGTATGACGAAGACGTTACTGTGTGATACCATCCACGTAAACGTTAAAACGTAAACATCATAAACATCATTAAAAAAAATTAGCTGCGATTTCATATAATTTTTATTTTCAAATGTAACCGCATGTTTTATTTGCTTGGTTTGTCGTGACACGCCCTCGTGTGTGTGTGTGTGTGTGTGTGTGTGTGTGTGTGTGTGTGTGTGTGTGTGTGTGTGTGTGTGTGTGTGTGTGTGTGTGTGTGTGTGTGTGTGTGTGTGTGTGTGTGTGTGTGTGTGTGTGTGTGTGTGTGTGTGTGTGTGTGTGTGTGTGTGTGTGTGTGTGTTACCTTACAATGTTACAACAGCAAAAACAACACTGGACTGGTTTAAAATTACAGGGGAAGCTAGCTTTCCTTCCCGATGCAGACCACACCGTATCTCATACAATATTCAAGAATTATGCAGTTGATGAGGATATAGTCACCTTTACAGTCAAAGCCAGATTACAGGTCCTTCCAACCAGACTCAATCTCTCTCTGTGGTATAACACGTTTCCTCCTCATTGTCTACTCTGCACCATGACCACACTCCAGTTACAGAAACACTGTCACATATTCTTATTCTTAATGGCTGCTATGTATATAATGGAATGTACATTGCTAGGAACGACAGAATTGTTGACCTATTAGCTAAGGACATAAATTCATATGTTTCATCATGCCCAAGCCGAGAGCTAAGGCATCGGCAAAATTCTGTTCAGTGTCTGCAATAATTGGCAGTCGCCATATATGGAGAAGGCGATGCTTTCTGTACCCGTGATCTGTATCCTGAAGCACTTGTTGTAGAGTTGTTTCAAGTTTGCGCATCCACTGTTGTTTGTGTTCAAGACATTTCTTGTAAAATGTGTGTGTGTGAGAGAGATATGTTGTTTAATTAATATACATATGATAAAGGTTTTTCTCAGCTGGATTGCAATGCAAACCGCTCAATAACATTTAATTTTCTCCCCTCTGCAGCTGTCACCAAACATGGCTGATCACCAAGACCTGGTGGAGACGGGAAACGACTTGATTGACTTGATAAGCGATGTTGCAAAAGACCGGGAGCCTGTGACTGCTGCAGTTAAGGAGAAAATTGAACAGGACATGGAAATGAAGGAGTGTGTTAAACAGATGTTAAATGGCAAGTAGGAACGAACCAATATTAAATGGATTCATAATTTATTCCTGTTTTTCTTTTGGGCTTGGACAAAAGAGTATAAAATGTGGTTAAAGTGGTTATACATTTCTTTTTTATGCGCCTCTCGATTAATACATAGGACCATAATAGAATCATGCCCTCATTACTTTTTATGTTATCCTTTTAGCATCATTGTACCACATTGTACTCTTTGCAAACAGGTAATAAATAAATCAATCAATCACAAAAGTAATTGATTAGAATCAACAAATTTCACTGCGGTAACGTGTGTGACAAATCGTATGACTTTGATGCATGTATGGAAATGGTGTGTAAAATTACATACATGAACTAGATAAAGTGCCAATCGGCACAGGTCTCCACCAGGGCAATCAAAACAAATATTGTATTAAGTGTAAATGTATAGATTTAAAATGAGAATTGCCAAAGGTTGTTCAAGCACAGATTTTGACCAGTGGGGGGTCTAGTTAGCCCTGCTCCCTGGCGTGTGTGTGTGTGTGTGCGAGTGCATGACGCGACTTGGCTTGTTGTAGCGCCACCATCAGGCTGTTGAAAACTGTCAAGTGGCATTTCTTCCTCAGCCTAGTGGGAATATGCGTGCACAGTTCGCAATCGGACGCTGCGTTGAGGAGTTGTGGCGATTTGTACAAAGCGGGCTATTCCTGAAAACTGTAGGAGCCAATCGTGGCCAATCAGGATGTAATATGAGAAATCAAACAAACCTGTCTTGATCACATGACTATGGAGATCATGTGTACCGATTTGCGTGAAATTTGGATAAAATCTGAAGGAGTAATAATAGAAAATGTGTTTTACATATGTGGGCCTCCTGGTGGCGCTATAAAGAGCAGATGTGAAAAATTCCAGGCAAAGGTTTGTCCTTGGCCTCTAGGGAGTTGGCATACAAACTTATCCACAGATCCGTGCAGTTAGAGGTGAAACACTTTTCGGCTAGTTATAGCGCCACCTTGAGGCTGAGTTGAAATTGTTCATGTGGCATTTCGTCCTCGGCCTAGTGGGAATGTGGGTGCACAATGTCATTGCAATCGGACGCTGCGTTGAGGAGTTGTGGCGATTTGTACAAAGCGGGCTACTCCTGAAAACTGTAGGAGCCAATCGTGGCCAATCAGGATGGAATATGAGAAATCAAACAAACCTGTCTTGATCACATGACTATGGAGATCATGTGTACCGATTTGCGTGAAATTAGGATAAAATGTGAAGGAGTAATAATAGAAAATGTGTTTTACATATGCCGGCCTCCTGGTGGCGCTATAAAGAGCAGATGGGAAAATTTCCAGGCAAAGGTTTTTCCTTGGCCTCTAGGGAGTTGGCATACAAAGTTATCCACAGATCCGTGCAGTTAGAGGTAAAAACACTTTTGGGCCAGTTATAGCGCCACCTTGAGGCTGAGTTGAAATTGTTGATGTGGCATTTCGTCCTCGGCCTAGTGGGAATGTGGGTGCACAATTTCACGGAAATGACGCGATGTGTTCATGATTTGCAGCATTTTGTTTGAAACTGAGCACTCCTGTGAATTTTGGAAGCCAATCTTAACCAATCAGGATGGAGTCTGAGAAATGTGAAAGACCCGTTTCGTTGAATGGCTCTAGAGAGACTGTGTACCAATTTGCGTGATGTTTGGACAAATTCTGTAGGTGTACTGTGCAAAAACTTGTTTTGCACAAAGCAGCCTCCTGGTGGCGCTATAACAGGCCGTTCTGGAAAGTTTGGGGCAGAGGTTCATCGTTGGCATCCAGGGAGTGTGTGTGCAAAATGTGGCATCGACCGGGTTAACGGTGGCCGAGATTAGCTGCTCACGGACGGACGGACACACGGACACACGGACACACGGACGGACGGACGGACGGACGGACGGAGTGCAAAACATACTCTCCCACCATGCCTTCGGCTGGTGGAGACAATGAAATGGCCTAGTAGGTATTAGACAAAGAATTGTCATAACAACTCATAACTCTGAGGATGGAAGTATTACAGAGTTGGGCTTTATTATACAGGTCTGTGCTGTACTGCTGCAGAGTTTCTAGTTTTCTCTAAGGTCATCTGTACCATTTCTGTATAGATCTTAATGTCATCTCCTTCTGTGCCATTTCTATCCAGATCTGTCTGTGTCTGAGCAGAACCTGGGCCAGAAGCTGCTGGACATGGAAGACAAGAGAGCCCAACAAGTGGAGGAGCTTGAGAGTTTGGACGACCAGCTTAGGAAATTAACAAAAATGAGCCAAAATAAAGACTCAGATATTGAGTATCCTTTATACATGGTGGAGTGTGATTGATTGATAACTTGGTGTGTGTGTGTGTGGTTTCTTTTTTTAGGTCGAAGATACATGCTGGATAGTCTGCCGTGAGGTTACTCCGTGGTGGGAAATAAATAAATAATACAAGTACGATATAATTAATCTAATTATGGTAAACCAATACTCACTAAAAAAGATCAAGGGAAAAGAGACCTTTTTACAGTACAATAATGTTTCAAGTTTACACATGTATACAAATAAACAGGCCAACGGCATAAACAATATTAGTTTGCCTCGTCTACAAAAGTTACTGTCGCGCGTGCCAAGCTGTCATTCTCTTGTATTATATCGTACTTGTATTATTTATTTTATTTCCCACCACGGAGTAACCTCGCGGAAGACTATCCAGCATACATGTATCTTCCACCTCGGAGGAAACTCTGGTAAGGCCGGCAGTGTCGGTAGGCCAATCAGAGGCAGGCGGGGCGTTAACATGTCTATGCTTGGACGTAGAAAAGATATAAGCGTTGGTGATGGCCGGGTTCGCTCGCCAGATTTCCAAAGTTTTTTCTTTGGGGTTTTATTTGTTTTGTAGTGAATATTGTAGTGAATTGCTTGTTCAAAAAGCGTTTTCTTGTTAAACACGTAATGCTCAGGCTCACAACAAAGTACTGTATATGGGGCATAAGTGGTTAATAAGGGCTCTTCTTTTTCCTTTGTTTTTAACCAATGGGGTGGGAAAAAACGGGTATGTTTCTTAACCTGCCCACCCACCAGGTTCCTGCAGAGGGAGCTAGAAAAGCTGAAATCCTCTGAACAAGAGATTCAGATGCTGGAGCAGGAGGTGGAAGAAGGAACTACAGAAATCATCCCAGATGCTCAGTGAGTCCATTATAATTTATAATCATCTTTTTCTCCCATCGGCCAGCTGACTTGTACCGTTGCCTTCAGTGATAACATAATGGATGCAAACGTATTGCGCTACAGTTCGGGACAAGGCAGAAATGTAGATTTCAGAAAATTAGACTGCAACTAGAACTGCACTCTGTCGAGTGCATACTTGCTTGTTGAACACTAGTAGGCCAACTAGTGCGCAAGCAGAGCGCGCAAGTACTTTCGACCGCTGTAAACTGTGAAATCTCTGTGAAGGAACGTTTGATATGTCTAATTATTAGGTGTAACTATTTGCTACCTACCTACTTTATGCATGTAAACACCTAGTATTATTAAGTATGGTTCAAGTTTCTATCTATATAAGAAATACAGTTTTATCAATTTAGAAATATTCTAGATTTTCAAAGAAAAATAAATCATTGATATGTGATGGAAAAAAAGGTATATAAACTGAATTAAAATATGTTATCACGTATACAGTATAATTATTTTATTATTTATTGTAAATTGTCAATTGTTTTAAATGTATTTAATCTTGGACTATAGTGATATTAATACTAAATCATGATCAGAGTAATATGTGTCTCTAACTTCAATTTCTGTAATAATACTTTCACATTTGTTAAAATATACATGATCTAAAATACTTCCGTAATCTTTAGTTGGATTTGTATTTAATTGTTTAAAGCCTAATCTTGACATGAAGGTCTTTATACTTCTACCTTTCTCACTATATTGGTCTTCATTGAAATCTCCTATTATCATAATTGCAGAAGTCGGAGATGATAGATACTTTACCATGTTTTCGAGAAATGTGTTTAATTTCGAAAGGTCTGTTTTAGGTGATCTGTACATAAGAATGATATATAGATATTTATCTTTTACATGTATGCATACGTGTTCTACTCTTTCTAATATCCTGATTTCATTTTGAATTATTTTAATGGAAATATCTTCTTTTATAGCAATTACCGTACACTCTGGCATTGGGTCCTTTAATCCACATATTTCTTACGTCATCATTGAGAGCTAATTATACATATACTATATATATATGTAATTTGTAAGTTGATTAGCGGTGTACTGTGGTTACTTTGCGCCAAAAACCGTCCCAGCCAACCCGCCACTTTTGATGCGTATGCAAATAAAACGGCAAATTGTGCCTGATTTGCTGGGACCAGATTACATACATATGACCATATTTCTTACGTCATCATTGAGAGCTACACTTTTGATGCGTATGCAAATAAAACAGCAAATTGTGCCTGATTTGCTGGGACCAGATTACATACATGACCATATTTCTTAAGTCATCATTGAGAGCTAGTCATACATATACTATATATATGTAATTTGTAAGTTGATTATCGGTATACTGTGGTTCCCAGCCAACCCGCCACTTTTGATGCGTATGCAAATAAAACAGCAAATTGTGCCTGATTTGCTGGGACCAGGTTACATACATGTATACACAGGAACATTACCTTTAATCCTCCCAACACTAAAACATATCGTCATTACGTCACAATCGAAGACCAATTACACTCTGGCATTGGGTCCTTTAATCCACATATTTCTTACGTCATCATTGAGAGCTAGTTATACATATACACACCATGTACTCTGGTCCCAGCAAATCAGGCACAATTTGCTATTTTATTTTACAAATTACATATATATAGTATATGTATGACTAGCTCTCAATGATGACGTAAGAAATATGGTCATGTATGTAATCTGGTCCCAGCAAATCAGGCACAATTTGCTGTTTTATTTGCATACGCATCAAAAGTGGCGGGTTGGCTGGGACGGTGCATACGGACCGGGCGAAACTATTACTTGCGCGCTCTGCTTGTGCAAGTAATTACATATTTTACCTATCATTTTATAATGGACAATTTACTTTTTGGGCAAGGGTGCATGACCTTTGAGCAAGTAGAACATGATTTTTACATGGCTACATGCCTGACGTCAAGTGCCTCTGAGACTATTCTTACACGATAAAAAAATGTTCTATAAATATTTATTGTCTTTCTTTAGTCTGTACTTGCTGAACATTACTACATTCCAAAACGTGGCACATGGAGCCAACTACTGTGGCTTAAATGGACAACATCAAAGTGGTTGACTTAAACGTCTCTTAAAATCTCTCTCTTGTAGCAAAACATAAGCGTAATGAATTGGACGGCCCGATGCACGATTCTTGCTCAAATTTTGAAATGAGATCTCATAGGTCCGAGATCTCTAAATCTGTATTTTTCCCAATTTATTGTGCAGCACTATGTCAACCAGCACTGTGTTGTAAGCTTGTAGATCAACTATTTCTGCTATTTTGGAAAGACAAATATTACAAATTATAAGTAATTTCTTTGTATATTTAAGTTATTTGTCATATCTGCCCTGTGCAATTTGATTATGAAACCTAAAAGGCAAGCAGAAATAAATTGGAATGTTCTAATTATGTTCAATGCAAAAAAACACAATTAACAATTAATCCTCAACTTACATTTGTAATTGTGACAGCCCTAATTACGAGGTGTACACAGAAGAACTGTAATATGAGTCATCTCATTCTCAATCCCTGTTACTTATTCAGTGGTAAATGGGCTGTATTTGGACTACTGTACTATGTAGCACAAGCAGGGGGGCAGTCAGCCAGATATTTCGTGAAGCCTCATTTGAAATCGGTAGTTCATATAATGGCCTGTTGTGGCGCTGGACTGGACCCAAAAAGCCCCATAGCTCCATAGAGGCCCATGTATTTTGGCCCAACTTCACCTAGACTGTATTACCTTAATAAACATGGTCATGAATACTTTCTTCTTCCAGTCACTAGTTTAAAGTCTCATTTCTAATGTCATAATATTCTTTTTGGAAAATTATGGTCCCATTAATTAAAAATGACCATAAAGAAAAAAAAACATTGCGTATGTTCTGAGGGGCGTGGCTACCGTTACAGTCTATGATCGGGATTCCCCTCCCACTCGAGTCAAAATAAAAACCAACGGAGAAGAAGGGGGGAAGTCCCGCCTCGTTGTCTGGGCAGCCAATGGCCAGCTGGTCCAAAACGGAGCCAGCCAATGGCCAGCTGGTACCAAACGGATCTAGAAAGATGGCGACTTACAGTGCAGGAATAACAGGCTTCATTTTACGTCCATGTTAGACCCGGCGAACGCTTTGTCCATATTTTTTACAGTCTATGAGCACAAGCCATTTACTTACACATACGGTGGAGTCATACCATCCTGCCTGTTCATTAGCCACTTAAACCTCAGCATCGGTATTGTGGGGGAAAGCTTCCCCACTACCATATACAAAACTGAAAATACACTAGTATTGAGCCCTGAGGGACTCCGGTTACCTAATTTGGGGGTTAAGTCTATTAGGGGTTCAGTGTTTTTTTTTGCTCATACCTACCTGGGATCAAAATGGAACCCTTCCACTCCTTAAGCAACAGATGTTCTTTGCTTTGTTTTCTATTTAATGGACCATTTACCTTTTGTTTGTTGGCTAATGACGGGTTCATACCAATTACTTCCGATATTGCACTTTTGTAAGTTGCCCTAGTCTAGATGAAAGTGTTTCTGCTAAGATACCTAAATTAAATTGTAATTTTGTTGTTGATTAGCTGATTTGTTGTTTTTTCACCAGGCACACCGCTAGGCTATACCACAACATAACCAAGATCAAGTGGGAATTCGAAACCATGCCAAACATTTTAAAAGGAGGTATTTGCCCTCAATCAGTTTCTCTTCAATTCTAATAGCTACACTATGTTTTCATGGGTATTCAGTATTTCTTTCTGTTTCTCTTCTTCTTAGTGCACTATGGTGATCTGGCCATTCCCATCAACATAGATACCTCTAAGGTATCTCCTTGTGAAGTCAGCAACCAGCTATGGGCCCTTATAAGCACCGAGTGGTAGACCACCATTTAGTTCAGAAGACATCGGAGAGCTTTGGGTTGCATCTACTCCTTGACAGTTCAAATGTTTTCACCTGTATATTCTGTATATTTACTGTTTTGTTATAGATAGGGCTGTCACGATTACAACATTTTAGTTGATGTAATCACAAAAGTAATCATCGCTAAGAATCTGTAGTTGCAGCCCTACATGAGTGTTCCTACCTTTTTGTAGTACTAAATAAAAACAACTCCTGCAATATACTGTGCTGAAATTTCTGCCACTAGGTGTCACTGCAGATCCATTAATGTGTCCTTAACGTTGTTGAACATGAGGATAGACAAATTGTCACTCAAGATTGGAATGAAATTGTACAGATGTAAAGTTTAGTCGCTGGAATGTGCCTTTAGCAGTGGTTCTCAATCCAGATGACAGTAAAGTGACCATTTACAGACTAAGATGTTTTAATACCTAAAAAAGACGATTATTGCTGCATCAAAAGTGATCAACAAACTAGTATAAAAACTGGTCAAACATTGGCTAAATTGTCAAATAATGTAAGAAAGGAAAAGAAATACATTATACAGTATATAGACATTCAGCTATTTTCACTCTCTGGAACAGAGTAAAACTAAATGTAATCCTCAACCCCTAAAAATCCAAGTGGAGGTCCCCGGTTCAAATATTATTTTGGGGGGAATTAAAAAATTCCAAAAAGGTAGCACATCCAAAAATTAAACAAGCGGTGGACAAAGTACTCACATTTCCATTTATTTATTGGCACACACCAAAAAGGACCGCTTATGCGTTTCGGCTATGCAGCCTTCATCAGAGCATAGCCGAAACGCATAAGCGTTCCTTTTTGGTGTGTGCCAATAAAGAAATGGATATGTGAGTACTTTGTCCACCGCTTGTTTAATTTTTGGATGTATTTTATTTTTTTATGTATACTGGATTTGGGTTTGACACAACCATTGCTGATTCGCAACCTCTTTTTATCATTTAATTATTTTGGGGGGGTCACAATCTGAAAAGTTTGAGAACCAATACCCTATAATGGCATCGCCATGTAGTTCGATGTGTGGATGACTTCACATCAGCATCCACACATTATGACATTATCATTGCAAGTAGGGCATTGAATAGTGTACCCCATTGCTGCTGATTCATCCATCTTAACCAGTCGCATGCCTCCTCGAAGACAGGGTTTTAGACGTTATTCTTTGTCTTTCATCCATGTTAAAAATTGTCAGTTTGAACAGTTGGTCAAATACATATGCATTCTGTAATAGTAGCTAATAGTGGATTAAAGAGGTCTTATTTTTACAGTTTTGATTTCTTATTAGTAAAATAACCGTTCATAAGATTAACTTATTGAAAGAGGCAAAGAAAATGTGCAATTTAGAAGGTATTTAGTTCATGGGTACACAGAACATAAAATAACTTTATTGTCATTTTAATGTACATATAAAACATTGGCATCATAACTTAAATACAGCTTTGATTATACCTCTGATAAGCTCAGGGAGACTGTTTGGCAGTATGACAGAAATGGAAATGTTTTATGTACAATCTGATTTTGTTCATCGGCATGAAAATGTTCAACATCACAGCCTATGCATTGTGTGGTTTTCTTTGCACATACTCTGTGGGAGAAACTAATCATATACTGATCATAATGTCACTACCACTATACAGGAAGAATTATACATAAATATAATTGCGTAAGAGCTAAACGTTTCCCCAAGAGCAGTACTCTTAGAAATCTTGTTTTTGTCCACAATCTGCTGTGGACTTTTGGCATGTGATCGCCACATTCTTGTCCATAAAACCAGGAAGGCGTCAACAACCCTCCATCATTAGCTTTATTGCTCCCCATCATGTCTGGTGCTACATATGTTGAAGGGACCTCCAAAGCTCTGAACAACCACCTCAAGCCTCCATATGACGTGGTATGTGCATCTCCAAGCCACCAAAGCCTCTGATCTTGGTCGAGGGGACTTCTACCCAGAATTCCTGCTCTCCCAAGTACAGATGACAGAAATTACATGGCTTTGGCTGCAGTTTTTGGGTGTGGATGCTCAAGAGTTTAACAACATGTTATTATGTGTTGACCACAGGAGGAGAAGAGATAAGGATGAATCTCATGTTAGATTCTTTGGCTGTTCATCATCCATTTACGTTTTTGTGTTAAACCTTCAGCATGGTTCTTTTTATTGTATTCTGTTGACCAAGCCAAGCACTGACAAAATTAATTGCCAGTTCGGTACACGTGTGGTCCTGACATCTGCACTCCAAGTACATAGAACCATGTTGCACAGCCTTTCACCATCTATGAAAGGATATAGTGCCACATGTTACAGTATTAACTGTGTATATGTCAAAATTGAGTGAGAATAATGCCAAAACTGAGTGACATTCCTTATGTGTTCTCAATAGTACATTATATTATAGACTAGAGGACCAGGTGGTCCAACTCTCTGTATATTAAGTCACTGAGCTGCAGTCAAGTCTTAGACATTCTTGGGTAGAAAGATTTAATAGTGGATGGTGTGAAGTTTCCGGAAGAGACTGTAGTCTCCAGACCCTCCAGTCTGTGAGATGCAGCATCAGCCTTACTGGTGCTGCATTCCAGGAAAGGGATTCCTATCTTCTTCACATGTCCATCTTTAGTCAGTAGACAGTGTCTGCAGAGCAGTCTGAGGATGGCTTTCCTCATGTCCTTGCTGGTCAGGGTGTAGATGATGGGATTGAGGAGAGAATTGAACATGGCGATGCCTAAGAAGTAGTCTGCTTTGAAGAGCACTTTGCACTCATTGGTCTTGCAGCTGAAGTCCAGAAGCAAGAGGATGAAAAGGGGCAGCCAACACACGATGAACACTCCAAGGACGATCGTGACCGTCTTTAGCAGAGCCATGTACTTCTGAGACTTGCGGGCCAAGCCTTTGCGCTGCGGTCCCGATCCCAGCCGCTGGGTGTTGGACTTGACAATGTGAAAGATGCGCACGTAGAGCACCACGATGGCGAGCAGGATGGCACTGAAGACTGTGATGCAGAAAAGGATGTAGCTTTTGGCGTAGAGGGGGAGGACGGTGGAGCACTGTTCGAGATTGCCCATACAGTTCCAACCCAGGACGGGCAAGACGCCCAGCAACACAGACAGCACCCAGCTAGCTCCAATCAGACCAAACATCCGTCCCTGCTTGTCCCCTTGGTAGGGCTTCATCCGTACCATGGTAACATGACGCTCTATGGCAATGGCCAGCAGGCTGATGACAGAGGCAGCTAACATGATGAACACACCCCCTTCCCTCAGGAACCACAGCACGGGGGTCATTTTTAGCGAGTTGGCTCCTGATGTTATAATATTCACCATGTAAGTAAAGCCGGCTAGCAGGTCAGAGAGAGTCAAGTTGCCCAATAAATAGTACATGGGCAGATGGAATTTCTTATTCTTCCAGATAGCCAGTAACACTACAGCGTTCTCCAGCACAATGAGCAGGCAGACCAGCAGGAAGATGATGGCCTCAGGTTTGAGTCCGTCCCTGTATTTGTTTTCCTTTAGTTTGCCTGTGAAGTTATAATGCTCCATGATGACATCGTTGCTTTGATATGCCCGGAACATCCGGTCCAGGTAGCCTCCTGATGGGGTGATGGGCACCGCAGAGGGGGCCACAGCAGCGTATGCGGCATGGGAGGCTTCCGTAGCCATGTTTTATTTATTTTTTATTTGTGATGGGAAGTTGTTGCCTTCTGTCCGTGTCTTGTTTTGTTTTTTACATCCACTCTTTCAATGTCATATAGTCCTTAGGTGGTGCATGATTTCTCATTCAAAAACCATTTAAAAAAACAAATACAGAAACAATTATATTCCTCAGGGAGAAAGGCAAGCCAAGCCAAGGAATCTTGGGATTTTTAAAGTCCTTTTCCTTGTGTTGTTGAATCACGGTTCTTCAATGCCTAATGTGTCCACTAAGGGGAGGCAATGAGAGCCAATGTCAGCCCCCAAAAACCTAGAAAATGCAATAAAAATAAAAATAAATCCAATGTTAGTTTATTATGTTGGTACTATAAGACGGAACAGAACAAGAATGAAAAGCAGACAATCGATCCATTAGCCATCTACATACTGTAGGCCCATTTACAATATTGTGAATAGACTAACATCCCATCCCTGTATATGGCTGTAATGCCAAACAGCTGATCGGGTAAAGGTAACGTTAGACAAGTACAAGATGATTAAAATATTATGAAACGATTCTTCATAACAGGCTACCAACATTGTAAAACACAAGCACGTATATTAGAGTGCATATTACGCTCTAATTATGCGTCCTTGTGTTATTTCCCCCCCGAGGTGATTGTAGCCTATTTAAATCAGTTAAGTGAGTTAGAAACCCAACGCAGTTTATAACTATAAGCGCGATTAACGGAACCTAGTATAATGGCCTACCGGTAGTTAATTAATCTATAAAAAATGCACGTAGCCATTCAGTATTAAAGAAGAAATGTCAGTCTTGCACATTCGTAGACACGAGGAAAAAGTTGTAATTAGGTACATTTAGTCTTGTCTCCAAAATAATGGATAGCACAGATTAAAGTAATATAACTGATACGGCAGCCAATATACTAGCCTACTATCACATAGCCCAATTACAAACCGTTGTCATATAGTAGAGAGAGATGCACAGATGAATCTGAGCAAACGCACCTGTAAAAAGTAGAGAATATCCTGTTGAAAGTTGTGAATTCGCAGTTATCCCACGGTCAGAGAGAAGAACACACGCTCCTTCTGTCGATCAACACAGGCCAAAGTGACATTAGAATGTGATGTGAGTGCGGGGCAGGACTCAACATGAAGTGGGTTGGTCTTTTCTTTTACCCTTCAACGGTTTACCTCCCTCCCTCCTCCATGACCCCGTGGGTTCTTCTGAACAGTTTAAAGTTTACACAGCAAAATCCTCAGTGTTAACTGAGAGTGTACTGTAAATGGAGTGGACCCTTATGGGTCATTAATTGGTTCCATTTTCACACGCTCGACGTTAAATTAACAAGTTAAATTAATTAATTTACGGGTTGCAGGCAGCAGCAATCAATTAAAGCAAAGAGTTATCAGGCTACCCCAGCCTGCAGGCAACCATGATAATAACTTATGTATGCAAATGAGGACTTTATCGGGTTATCCTCGGGCGTTTGGCACGTAGTGCATTTGAGTGATGCAATTTATCTGCCATAAGCGATTTGATCTGTTTTTAATTTTATGAGCAAAGTTGTAGTAGGCCAGGCTAGTCATAAAGCATGACTCGTTTTTCAGGTTTTTTGCAGTTAATATAAAACCTCTTTTTCCCATGACTTTGCCGCTGGAAAATAAAGAAGTAAACAAAACAAAACAATGATATAGTTATAGGATATAGTTAATCAGTAAGAAGAGAGCTGGAATCAATTGGGCTATGTGGTGCCACTGCTGCCAATCACTGTTGAATCACAGCACCCATGTAAGCAATCTGTGTTCCATAGGCCCGCCCGCTTACTTAGCGCTATAGTCAATTGCCCTGTGGCTATGCTAGCCTGCTCTAATTCTTACGTTGTTGTTATTTTTATTTTACACCGAATGGGTTCCCAATGGCATGCAGATTGTAACCCGGCCAGGCAGCAGACAAAATTGCCATCTCACTGTGGGTGGGGCCGGGGCAGCATCCTCGCTACCATGGTGCCACGCATGGACAAGCTGCTGGCCGGGCTGATAGCCAGGATAACCACAGTTAACTTCGCAGATAAGTAAGCCTGGGACGGTGGGACCGAGGCTAGGATAACCACGGATACCTGCGGCTGGTCCATACCTCTAGCCCTGTAATAACTAGCTCTCGGCTCTGGTCCATCAAAAGCAAGCCAATCTGATAACCCGTCGTCACAAAATTAGGAAAAACGGCGCCCTCCTTTCCTTTCAATTTGACGGAGTCGTGTCTGTCTCGACTCTCTCGAGCCAACCTTTAACCCATTTTGATTAGACTGATAGGAAGTTCAGCTTTGACGCCCCCGCCCCCCCCCCCCCCCCACTGCCTCATGCATGCAGGAGCAGGTAAGCTCATTTTAATAGCAAATGAAGTGATGAAACATACTGATACAGCTGAGCTGCTAATCACTTATCTTAATTATATTGTTATTTGTTATGAGTCGTGACCATAGGCATAAACGCCTGGTGAGGCGAGGCAGGGACAAATTAGCCAGTGGGGCCGTGGCCCAGCTGTGGTCCTTTGCTCTCTGGGGCCCTTCGGGGAAATTGGACCATGATGTACTAGGTTTGACGCGCTGAGAAGGGCTCCAGGGGCCCTTCATTGGCTGTTGATTTATTTAAATTTAGGTTAAAAAGATGATAAAAACACGAAAATGTCACACGCACGTGCGCTATGGTGGCCCTGCAAATATTACCGGCCCAGGGGCCCTCGTGTGGGTTAATCCGTCCCTGAGGAGAGGTTAGGCATATACCGTTAAGACCGGTTATGACCATAGAGCTATAAGGGTCATGACCTCTTGACTGACTATATATTTGTGCAACGTGGAAGGAAGTTCGAACTGCTTTGCGACATATCCAGACAGTTGAACTGGACTGGACCTGTGAAATGCCGTCGAGTTGGTGAAATTACCTAAAAAAGTATAGACAAATAATCAACTGGTTGTCATACTCAGGAAGCTCTCACTCAGACTCACCTAGCAGGCTATAGCTTGCACTGTCTGAGAGTGACCTTCTACTAGTATTTATTTAACTGACCGTATCAAGAGCTTATGGTCAAAAGTCAAGATGGTGTAAAACTTAGGCAAGCGAAATCATGTTTATTGTGACTAGGCTACTTTAAAAAAAATCAGTTTTTAATAGGCTTGCTTCTTGCTATCATCCGAATGGACCTCTAGTCCTCTACTGTTTCTTTTTCCAAAAATGGGAGTAGGCCCTGGCCTACATTATGTCACGTGTAGGCCTACTTGTTTTACTTGCTACTAGGACATAACTGACATAACTGACAGTAAAACATAAAAACATATCATTGTAATGTATAGTTCTATGTTATTTAGGGATTAAAGCCAATGTTAAATATTGCCAGTAGGCTAGTAGATGCGCCTGTGCCCATTTCATTTCTCTTTTATTAAAGAGCAATACACCACTCGACAACATGAAGCTGGTGACACAGCAAGTTTCATGTCGGATGTGTTACACTATTTGTACACAAGTGCTCAGCAGTGTGTATTCCCAAACCACACAGGTTGCAACTCCTTGCAACTAGTCACAACTCCTTGAAACTGCCATTGCGGATAATGGTCGCAAGTTGCATACCGGTATCGTATGGCCAGACTGTTGCCTCTCGCAAATTTAAAATGCTTCCGTCATAAATGTGGAGATTGTGGAATAGTTGTATGACTTTGCAAGACTCGATTGATTGATTGAAGTATTTATTAAGAGATTGGAGAATTACAGTATATTTCAAGCACAACTCAATACAAAACTACATGTTGCATGGGGATTTATCGATGCGGGTTGGGCTTTAAAAGTCACCAAATCTCTAAGAACTTTAATTTAGTTCTGTGTTATTAAAAAATTCAAAAGTCCATGTTGACTCAAGGACAACAAAACTGTAATGATTAGTTCCTGTTGTAAAATGAGAAGGATTCTTAAAATTCTGACAATGAATGTTTCTCTTCAACAGAAGTGGCAAACTGATCAAATCAATTGTGTGAGCTCATTCTGGACCATGGCTGCTGCTGATTTGACCATCCCAATGAAGGTAATTGGAACAAGTATCTCATTTATACTTGCACAATGTGCATGGATCTATTAGCCCTGTTAGTTAAAAGTATATTTCACTTTCAAATAACATTAACTGGAATGAAAATTATATATATATATATTTGAGTGGTGCAACCACTACGGAGCTATGGGTGGGTGGCTGGCTGCATGGGTGGGTGCCTGCCTGGATGGGTATGAGCACGAAAACAGCATGGTTGTTTTTCACCATTTGTGCGCAACCTAACACACACACACACACACACACACACACACATTAACTGTATATATCTGATTTCGGGTGTGCCAGTACAGTACAGTGACAGTACAGTACAGTAGAGGGACCGGCACACGGTAACTTTGTCATTTCTCAAACGTTTCGGACGCGGGGCGGCACGCTGGAACCCCACCCCCGGGGACCCCCACACGGAGTTGCACCACTCACTTCACACTGGTGTGATTATTTTGTTTGAAATTGAAATATCCCTTTAATTTACTTTTTCTTTGTTACAACAGTGATTGGCCTGACATGACTGATCACCAATTATTCTCATATTAATGCTATTCTTTATCATTATTTGTCATTGTTTATTACTGCTATTCTTTATTGTTTCTTTGTTACGGTTTTACTGCTACAAATATGAAGGTGGAAAAAATACTTAGGATATCTCCAGAGATCTTAATGACTTATTTCACAAGCACTGTCGAGAGCATCCTGTCAGGGAGTATCACTGCCTGGTGTGGAAACAGCTTCTAACAGATATGTAAGGCTATGCAGAGAGTGATAAGGCAAGCTGTATCTTCCACTTGACTAGGACATATAAGGCGATATAGGACCAGGGCAAGGATAGTTGTTGATCCCATTCCAAATATGGCCTTTTTCAAGTTTCAACTGCTTCAGTGGGGCAAACTCATTCACAAACTCCTTCGGTGCCATAAGGTTAATACAGAGAGATTATGGACAAGCTTCTAAAGCAGGGGTTCATGCGTGACATGAAAAGGGGTGCATGACAAAGGGGTGCATGACATGAAAAGGGTAATGACGGTTTTATGGTTATTTAGCACAAAGAGCAAAATCCGGTAAACGACTGTTGTAAGGAGATGTAGCCTATAGAGCAGCTGTGGGAGTATACAGCAGCTTGCATTAATAACAAAACTCAAAAGAGTATATTGGAGAAATGCTCTTTTCTTTATGACACATTACATTTATTTTACACAATGTCCAATGTAATCCAATGTCCAATGTAATCCAAGACCAAGACGTATTTTTTATTTGTTGTACGATGGTGTGCGGAAATAAAATATTTTCTAATTTTTTGTTACATAATGTTTGATGTGGTACATCCGCACACACATTACAGATTGTTGCCACAACATCAAACCTGTGTTTACATACAAGGTTTTATAAAAGGCATTGAAACCAACTTTGGCTACAGAAGAGTGTGGAGATTGCGTGAGTCAAGGGTGGGTGAGTGACGGCTGGACTGGACTTTCTCTAAACAGGAAGCTCCCTCATTGTGCCTAGAAAAGTGGGGGATATCCTTAAGAAACATCGATGAAGTCATTGGATGGAATCGACACTGGCATTGTGCATTCCAGACTGACGTGGAGCCTGGACGTCATCGTCAAAGTTACTCACTTCCACATCGGGACCAGCTTTTATTTTAACGATAAATCCTGTTTGCATGCAAACATCATTGGATTTGAGAGATTCAGAGCCCTAGGTTGTCTTGGTTTCTGAGGCCTCTTTGTCCAAATGCTTCGATCTATAAATAGTTTTGCCCTCTGTACCCTGGCAGAAATGTTCCTCTTTTTTAACCTTCAAGTGATGAGCTGACACGACCCTTCTCACCTCACCTGCTTGTCTCGGGTCAGAAGGTTTCTCCATTTGAACCCTTTAAGTGAATTACAGTGGGCAGCTGTCTGCATGGTTGAGGAAGACTGGTGCTAACTTTTAAGTGCCATCTTGCTCTCTGTCCCCTTGACCCCCGATCTTTCTCGGCCCACCCAGCGACACCGTTGTTGAGGCTGAGAGGTGTGCTTCAGCAGGATCGTCAACCAAGTGTCATTTAACCCCCCACAGGGACACCATGACAAGAGCTCAGAGCACCACCCCTGATTAGTTAACACACAGAGAAAGGACAGCAGGACTCCCCACTCATGTATTTTCTCAGTCACCACTTCTATCCCACCTCCCCCAGGCTGCAGCCAAACAATCCACTGGCTAGGAGGTGTTTTGTATTCAGTACTTTCTGTCCAGTGCTTTTCTGGCACAAGGTGATTTATTCCTATGACGTTAGTGTTCTTCCAGAGAGGAAGTCACTTAGGACTGAACCCTCCTCCCGATAGGCTGCTTATTTAGGCTACTGTTTGTGTGGACAGTGGGGGCCTACATGTTGTCTGTCTGGTCTCTGGCATGTTCGGAAATGCTTGTTTTTGTTAGAAGTAATATATATATATATTTTTTTTAATGTTTTTCCAGTGTTAATCCAGTGTTCATTTGTACACTCCCTGAATTAAATTAAATTAACTCCCCCCCCCCCCCTTTACTGTTTAGTTGCTGTTGGAAATATGTATTTACATAAATGATGTTAATATTATTAATTTAGACTAATATTACATTTAATTCACACACTCCATATGAAGGCCTTGCGATCAGACTACAACATGTTACAGAGTGACAGTGTTCTTTTGGTGCCAAACATTCTTCTCACCTGAGAATAACAATCCCACCTCTTGTTTACAGTTCGAAAACACAGCTTCACACAGGGAAACAATGACATTCACACATCTTTGTTTCCTACAGTCAACTGTTAGTGTTTTTCTAACGAAGCACTGATTAGAGCATGCTTTCACTGTAAGATACAGTTTTAATGAAGAAAAATAAGACATTCTTTATTGTATTTTTTTATTATGAGCGTGTGTGTGTGTGTGTGTGCACGTGCGTGCGTGTCTCTTGTTTATCCCAGAGACAGAAAGAAGCACAAATGTTTTTAATTAAAATGTCGGTGTATCATACCATCCAACAAGCTGATGTTTTATGGGAATCCTAAAAATAGCTCTGTCCTAGTCCAGGTTTTCGATGACACCGCTGCAGCTGTTGCAGAACCATGACCTCAGCACCAGTTCCCTAGTGACAGGAAATCAGAGGAACATATGAAAATCCTGGAGTTGCTTCCTTTCCATTACTGTTATGTCCACTCCACTGTACTAATTGTCATGGCAAAAATGACCCTCACTACCCTCCTAGCAGCTCCGTTTCTGGCACCCAGAGGCTCTGCATGTCTGTCCCCACACCCCACCATCCCCTTCTTGACTGAAACACTTGGTCCTCAGCAGGCATTGATGCCTCCAGTCATTGTATTAAAATTCTGCCCTTTTATTCCCTTCCTTACATATAGGCTTTTTCACTCAAAGCAACGTCTTCTGGAACAGTGTCTGTCCTCTTTCAAAACCTTTTATGTGAGTCACGTGTTTCTCTGTCATGAAAAACAAGTAGCTAAATTTATGGAAATGCAATACCACAGAAAATTAAGTACGTCAAGTAACGAGCCCTTTCTCTGGAGCCACTGCATGGGTTCGAATCCCACCAGAACCTTCTCCCTTCTCTGTAGGTTAATTCAACTGTGTCCTCACCTCACCTATCCCGTAACTTCGTAGGGTCGTTGGGGCACCACAGACGATCTGTTGACCAGCTCTCTCCATCCCGCTTTGTCCTCGACAGCTCTCATTGCCTCGCTGAGTTTCAAGTGTGTCCATTCTCCGATGTTATCTTCCCATCTTTTCTTTTGTCTACCTCTTCTCCTGCCACCTCGTACGGTGCCTTGCAGGATGGTCTTTGCAAGGCCTGAGGATCTGGTGATGTGTCCGTACCACCTCAGTTTACGCTTTATGACAATGGTCAGAAGGTCATCATGTCGGCCGATGGCTTGGCTGATCTTTTGCCGTACTTCCTCGTTTGTGACATGTTGGGTATAGGAGATACCCATGAGTCTTCTGTAGCATCTCACTGCCGGCCAGTCTCAAGCAGACTCATTGCCATTCGTATGAGAGCAACCCCATTCAACATCACCATCATTCAGGCCTACGCCCCAATTCAACTGTGTAACTGAGTGTAAATATTGCGAGTTAAATTAACACGCAGGATTTAAATATGCTGTAAATAAAAATGTATCAAAAGAGTGGACAGTCAACTCTTTCCATTTTAAATAAGGTCATCAAATGATAGCACAAAGTGCTGCCTATGTATAATGCGGTCTATATAGTGGGTGTTTAGAACTGGTAAAATCGTTTACCAGAGCTGATTGTCTAATAGCGTGCCGTGATCCCGACCTCATGTTTTACAAGGAAAAAGCACTCTTGAAGTTTCCCTTTTGTGTTAAAGCCAGGCGGTCTTTATAGTCTCTGCTCAGTTAAAAAAAAAGAGAGAAAAAAAATCTAAATTAGAGTAGAATGCATTCATGTATTTCATTGCTTACAACAAAGTTGTTTAATCTTTCCCCAAGTAGATTTTCTTCCGCCTTTCCCCCCCCTCTCTCTCTTAAGGAGACAGGAGACGGAAAAACCTTTGTTGGGGTCGACGCTGTAGAAATCAGTGGGGATGTTCTGCTACAAATAAACACAGGAAGAGGCTGCCATTTGGGGCCACTCTTATTATATACATAAACCCTGCATATGTGAATGTCATTTTGTCTATAGGCAAAAACAAACCTCTTCATATCCTCTAAATCTCCACTAATCATGTTGGAGAGTTATTCTGTTTTGTTGAAAGCTGCCGGCAACGGCTTCCATTTTTAGATAAAGCAGATATGTCTTTTGTTTGAGCTTTTCCTGCATATTCATGACTTGGACTCAATGTACTCAACAGCTGTGTTTGTCAAAACATCATAACGCCTGTCGCTCAAGATTAACAGCGCAATCTGTGCATAATCGTGTTTTGGTGTGCGCTGGCCTCCGGATCAAAATGTGTATGGTTTGCTCAGTCACTCAGAATGCTCCCCTCAGAATGGTTCTACCTCCTTGGAGCAGCTACTAAACCAATGGAAACGAGAGCTGCAATGTCCAACACAATGTTTCATGTTGGTCTCACGGGTGAACTCTTTGGAATTCTTGTCGCCCTCATTCTCACGCTTGCAACATTTAACCCTCCCCCTAAACAACTTATCACTCTCTGTCCATCCTACATTCTTTGATAAGCCTTCAGGGCAGACAGGGTCAAGCAAGAAAGAGAAAGGCATTCTTTTCTTGTACTGTTGACTGTGAGGTCAGCCGTGCAACACCATCCAATATCTTGCACGTCATCTTCGCCCGTGACTCACATGCTCCCCAAAAGACAGGCTGCCCTTTACAATTCACTGGGTACCACGCAGTGGTCAGTGACGGGTTTGGTCATGCTATATTACATATGTGATTTTTGAGAGATGTAGATGCAGAGCCTCATGAAAGGTTGTTTTGTTCCCAGCGCGGCAGTTTTGGGATGAGTTCATCTTGGAGCAAACGATGGAAGAAAGAAAGTTCCCACATTGGAGAAGAGGGTGGGGTGGAGGTGGGGGCGGGCGGACAGGCTGGGGGTTGGTGGTCTGGGAGGGGTGAGTCATGAGAGTGAGCTAAGGCCTGGTGAGATGTATTCAAACTCTCACTGCCAAACACCAACGGCCCACCGACTCCACTTGTTTACGGGGGGAGGTCGATTCTCGGAAGAGCTCCGCTCACTTCCTCACAGGCTGCTGTATGGGGTGGAGGAACGTGGGGTGAAATGATGAACCGCGTGGCTTGTTTTCATGACGAAGACGGGTGGGAAAATCCAACATCCTTCCTCTGCAATTGGCCCTTCGACCTTGGGCCATTGGGGTTTCCCCCTGGTACCACTTACAGGAGATGAAACGTAGAAATCCATGTATGATGCTGCTCAAGTGATCCAGTGTTGATCAGAACCATTTCTCTGTTCATTCGAGCCACACAGTGATTTTTTATTTGGTGCTTTTCCTGCAAGAGACTTATGAATGTTTCCACCTGTGTGTCAGCTGACTACAGCGCTGAATGAAAGCCTATAGGACTCTATCACAAGGAAGCCAGGCAGCCAACAGGTAGAGGCAAATTAGTAATACAATAGCCCATATATCTATTACACAGATACTTGGAATAGCCAGAAGGGCCTATAAATTGAGACGATCTCACCAACATAGTAAAGGATGCAATTGCGGTGTCATAGTATTTAGCGTCATGGTTAAAAATACCCTATTACACCACCCCATTGTGTGTATTCTATAGCCCTACCTTTCAACATTCACCCCCCCCCGGCCAATCAGCACATACATCTTTATTCACCAAACCATTGTATAAACGTTTCACCTCCAATAAAAATAAGACTGTTAAGTAGACCGCGTTTGTGTGTTGGCCTGAGGCCGCGGCGCGAGAGGCTGGCTTCCTGTCAGGAAGACTATTCTATGAAACAAGCAGCTGAATGTCACAAGGTTGATAAGGTGAAATGCAATAGAGAGAGGGGGCACCGAGTTCACCCCCAACCCCTGTAACTACTGCTCTTTTCAAGCTAAACATGAACACAGAATATGTAAACACAAATCACATTTGTAGTATTTGTTGCGATGCGAACAAACGGTAACCAGAAGGCCCACCCCATGCACGCTTGCCACCATTTGTTCCCCGCCAACCGCACGCTGGGGCGTTTCTTGTATTCTTGTATTTATTTTACTGAGGATAAGATTACAAATAAGTTTAGGGTTAGGCATAGTTTTACTGAGGTTAAGTTTGGGAATAGGGTTAGGTTATGGCATCGTTTTACTGAGGTTAAGGTTATGAATAAGGCTAGGTTTAAGCATAGTTTACTGAGGTTATGTTTAGGAATACCAGGTAGAGACCGTTCCAAGGTCGCTGGATTTGTGCCCAGGGCGACTGTGTTTTATGGCCTCTCAGTTCTATGGCCTCAAGTGAGAATCTATGAAAAGTCTGTTACTTCAGGCTATTGGCTTCTCTGTATTATAGAAAAGGATTGTTGTTTACATTAGAACTGAAATACATTTTGGCACCATAGGAAGTTAGGAACTCACTTCCACATCTGGGCAATCAACAAAATAGATATTGTCGGCAGAGAATTGTGTTACTAGTGAAATCTATTCAAACAAGTAATTTATTATGTATAAGGGGGAGATTGTGTATATTTTGTGCTGATGTGAGCTTTACCTTAATTTTTAGTATGCCTGCCTCTTGTTTTCAAAATATATTTTATTTTCTATTTGGTTTATGGTCTGCTACCCTGTCGAAACATTGGTGTCTCTTCATTTAAATGATTGCATCATGGCTAGGAGATGTGCGACCTGCACTCTTTTAAACTACTCATGGTGTGTATAGATATATTTGCAGTGTACATTGTCTTTGGGTTTTTCCTCTTATTTTATTTTATTCACCTGCTATTATAAACTATTATTATAATAAACCTATGATTTCACCTATTTATGGTGCTTTTACAAATACTTTTTATTAATATGTTCGTGTAGTAATGTCTGCTGATCAGAATCAATCTTTATCGTTAAATCACATTGCAAGTAATTACAAGTTCTTCATTGTTCAGGCTCGTCAGTGTTGCAGTTATTCACTTATGCATGTGTTTTATAGGCTATTTTGTAGCATACATGTAGCATGTCTTGTTTTTTTCTTCACTAATGTTTAGGCACCTTGAAGGCCGTGTGCTGCAACATGTAGGTGCTTTTTATGCATTAGCCATAGTTTTTCCTTTGACTTCACCCGGTATACCAAAGAACACCTTGACTTTTTCAGCATTTCTCCGATTTGAACAGTCCAGCAGATCTTCACTAATTTAAAGAAAAGGTTGTATTACTTATACGACTGAATGAATGTAATAACTACAAACATTGCCTTAAATTTAGATTCACTTATTCATATCACTTCTTAATTTATCTCAGAAACTGTCAAAGATTGACTCTCCTTTATAGTGCTGGGCCTGGCAAATAAACAGATATCCCAGTACTCTTATTACAATAATACTTGAATACAAATAGATTGGCTCTGTCTGCCAGAAGCATGTGGTGAGCTATTCAAGCTATTCAAACAATAATTCATAATGAATGAGGAGAGCCATGGGAAACTGTCTTCCACCACAGGAAACCAAACAAATTAGTCTGTTAATAACAATTTACTCACCAAAAGCAGCAAGGTAATGAATCAAATAAATAATTATTATTTTGATGAAGCTCTTTAATGTGAATATGAACTCGCAAGAAGCCCTCCAAATGAAAACAATAGAAAACGCATTTCATACACGTTGAGCCTTGTTTTGATCACATTTTTATTCTTGTGCTCATTTGAGATTTTATTTTGTATTTATATTCTTCTTCAGTTTGATGATTCTCACTTAATATTCTTTATTATTATGTATTATTATAGTTCTATTATGGACTTACTATCATCCACGCTGCCAGTAGTTAGAAGCTACATAGTACTGTATTAGTGTGATTATCTGCCCATGCATGTCAATCTCTCTCTCTGCCTATACAAGAAGTATATTTTGAATTAAACATACAGCCCTGGGCCCTAGTATCGTTTCACAGCACTTTCCTAAAAGCAGAGCATGAACCGGTCATTACAAGAGCGCTCTGTGAGCGAGTGGTGAAGGGCCCATGCAGGGGGAACCAGCATGCTGTTTGGCTTAGCCAGACCATCAGAGAGCGCCTCAGCCGGGCACGTTCCGCTGATCCTGTACTTAACTGAAACCAAAAGTATTGTTATTCCCATCTCTGGTTTCTTGTTAAAAAAAAAAGACTTGAGAGGGAACATTGGGCTGTTGGGAAGCACGTCGGTTGACTTGGATTTACAATGCAAAATGTTCTTTGTTTGGACACTTTGAAGTGTGTGAAGGCAGTTTCATCATTTCGGTGAAGTCTAACGAGGAAAAGATGAGGGTGGTTTTGGGAATGGTAGACAGGGGATTTGATGTAGGAACAGAGGTCATTTTGATCCATTTCTCCCCATTCTGCTGGTTCTCCTCTCCGTTGTACTGTGAAGCATGAGTATGAAGTTATGAACCACATTCAAACTCGTGTCCCTATTTTGGGTATATGTAAAGACTATAAACTGTCTAAAAATAGCAGATCTACAGCTCACAACACATTGCATCGTGACACGTTGTCCATCCATCCATATTCAACCGCTTATCCGTAGTCGGGTCGCGGGGGCAACAGCTCCACCAGAGTGCTCCAGACTTCCCTCTCCAGAGCAACATTAGTGACTTCCTCCTGGGGGATTCCGAGACATTCCAAGGCGATGTGTTTCCTCCAACTGCGCCTTGGTCTGCCCCGGGGTCTCCTCCCAGTGGGATGTGCGTCGAGGACCTCCCTAGGGAGACGCCCCAGAGGCATCCTAACCAGATGCCCGAACCACCTAAGCTGGCTCCTTTCCAGGCGAAGGAGCAGCGGTTCTACTCTGAGTCTCTCTCGTGTGACTGAACTTCTCACCCTATCTCTAAGGGAGATGCCAGCCACCCGTTGAAGAAAACTAATTTTGGCCGCTTGTATTCATAAACTTATTCTTTCTGTCATGACCCACACTTCATGACCATAGGTGAGAGTAGGAACGAAGATTGACACGTTGTGAGCATATACAGTAGATTGCTTTATTCTATCATGGTTAAGCATGAGGAACAGATTAAGTGTAAAAATATTCTTAATATGGTACAATAGCTTGGCGGTTGTCTCTGGTGCGAGTAAAGTTGATAAACCCATATACAGGAGGTGGATTGGCCAGCTTGTTCATGTCTTTGTGTTGTTATTGGCTGACACATGTTCACCCTCTGGAACCTATTTGAGCCTGCTCAGTCTGGCGACCACTCACACATACACAATAATGCACATTGCATATGGCTCACACACACTCAAACTCACACATTCTTCATTGTACAGTCTCTCTGAGTTATTATACTGGCGTGGAGTCTCAACACTTCATACATGTGATTTAGCATGAAGTTACAGACATACAGCTGTACCATTGACTCTACATGACTATTAGTGCCTCCCACCTCCACCCCCAGCAGCAATTAAGATGACTACTTCCCTCTACACAAAGCAGTTCTAGTTACTTCAGCAGATTGACTGTCATGTCATGGCGGTCTCTCCTCGATCGTGTATCATGTCAAACACATACGTGTTGGAAAGAGACAAGGCATAGGAGATGAGGAACAGCTGTGGGACCCAGTTACGTTGTACCGTATAGCGCGTACTGTAGCCCTGGGCGGTAGAGCGGTGATGGGGCCCGACACATGGCAGCCAGGGGACCCCCAGCAACCCCTGCTGTGCCTGAGCGCCAGCGGTGTTACTGTGGAGTTATGTGAAATATCCCACTGTAAAACGCATCCAGGGGACAAGGAGCATATTCTTTCCATTCCCTATAGCGGTGCAGTGTAACTGTATACCCGCCTGCGTCACAAACCCCTACAGCAATCTGCCTTGGGCCGGGAGAGGGGCCATGGAAGCGCAAATGTCGTCCACGAGTTAATTATCCTCGGAAAGCTCCTCCAAATCCTACCTCATCTCAACAATTCGACATGAGGAACTGTGCCGTGCCAAACAGTCATATTGCATTACGCTCTTTGTTGATATTCCTTGGTAATTAAGTCTTTCTGTACAACCTCATCCTCCTGTTTATTTTTGCTGATCGGTTGGGGTTGAATTGAGCAATGTATCATCGGTGGAGACAGCGATTTATTTGAACATATGTTGGCTGTTATTATCCTGATTACCATTTGGGACCCCATATTTCCTTGATCCTTCATTGGAAAGGTTTCTAGTATCCCAGTTTTGTATCAATTCAAACCAAATTTCTCCCAATCCTTTTTTCGCCCTCCATCTTCTCCCCTTTCACTAATTATGAATCATATGTTTACACACTGTTCTCTCACCAGCGTAAGACAGGCCCACTTTAATCACTGTAAACAGACGACGGGGTTGGAGTTAAATGATGTCTAAAGAATAAGATGAGAGTGGGTTTGTTTGAAAAAGGAGGTTTTACTGGGACGCTTCTGAGGGCTTAAGGGAGGCAGGCTTGGGGAGGAGAGTTGGGGTTCGACTCCACTTGGATGCCAGTGGTTTTAATGAGATGTCCATGCTTCCAAACCATCTTTAGTTGGAGGAGCCTCACTCCATCCCCACTGACATGTGGTAAACGGTTAGCATCCAAGTATGTGGGAGACGGCGTAGAAAGAGGAGCGTGTCTGGCGAGCACATGTCGCTCCTCAAAGGATATATAACCTTCGTTCGTAGGAACGCTGTTTGTCCCTCAAGCAGTTCACCTCTTTGCTGTAGCATTCATGCACGTTATAGTCTTGTTTATGTGAATTCTATTTTTTTCCATCAAAGCACCTGTGAGCTTACAACAACAGAATTGAGGAGTGATCTGATGTCTCTTCAAGGCTCCTCGGAGAGATGGAAAACTAATTATTATACCCAGCATAGGCTACTTTGTTGTACAACAGATCAGAGAAAATAGCTAAACTACAAGCTCACAACACATCACCATGCAACATGTCATGTGGCATGAGACTTTTGGTTTCCGGCTACAATGAAATGCCCAAAATAGGGGTGCCAGGTTGAAAATGGACAACCATACTACAGTGAATAACCTTAACTAAACTTTAAATCATACTAAACCTATGCCTAAACTTAACCATGTGCCTAATCTAAACTTACCAGCTCCGTGGCCTTATGGTTAGAGTGTCCGCCCTGAGACTGATCCCCGGCTGGGTCATACCAAAGTAGAAGAATGGGGCCCAGTGCCTCCCTGCTTGGCACTCAGCATCAAGGGTTGGATTGGGGGTAAGTCCCTGTGACATACTAGCGTCATGTCCAGGGGGTGTACTTGTACATCAAGCTGCCTTACGCTACAGAAACAGGAGATAGGCTTCTGCCCTATGGGCCTCATGCAAGGATTACTTAATCTAAGTTTAAAACACCCAACCAATCTGTCTGTAAGTAAGTAAGTACATTTTATCTATAAAGCACTTTTCAAAACAAAAGTAACAAAGTGCTGTACAGTGGTCAACAAGGTAAAAAACAATCAAAATAAAACACAAGATTAATAACACAACAAGAAGAAAAGCAAACGAAAAACAACAAAACAATGGCCTGTACAAAAAGGTAAAAATGCAAACGAAATAAATATGTTTTCAGCAACTTCTTAAAAATTTCAACAGACTCTGCATTCTTTATAGAAAGGGGGAGGGCATTCCACAGTGTGGGAGCATCTACGGCAAATGCCCGGTCACCCTTAGTTATCCGTTTAGTCGCCAGAATTTTCAGTAGGCCCTTGTCTGAATTAACTGTAGTTGGTGAATAGATGGCGCGGTGAGGGAAGTATGTAGTCCATTACAGTAGTCGAGCCGGGAAGAGATAAAAGCATGAATAATTCTTTCTAGCTCTTGAGTGGAGAGGAGTGGTTTTATTTTAGAGATATTACGTAGGTGGTAGAAACAAGACTTGGGTGACCTTCTTTACATGAAACTCTAAGTTCATGCGGCTATCAAAGAAGACACCAAGGTTTCTAGCAGAGTCTTTAATATTAGAAACCAAAGGGCCCAGGGATATCCGAATGGCATTAGCGATACTTTCGGGGCCGATGATGAGGATCTCTGTTCTGATCTGATCTGGTCTGTCTTTCCTGTGACATCCTGTCCTACTCTCTCTCATAGTTGCTATCAAAATAAAGCCATACCTAAACTTAACGATGGCCTACCAGAAATAATATCTGTCCCGGAAAATTATTTTGATATTCTTGGACAGAGAGAAAGATTGGACTGACAATTCCACCTATCCTATATTAAAATTGCCTAATGGGAGGATGTCACTCTGACTCAGACATAAACCCGTATGCACAATGACTTAGACTTATACCATAAACAAACCCAATAAGCCCATACCCGGTATCTATGCCCACCTGAAAAAGGCTTGTTAATGTTTAGCTAACTTCATATTCAAGCTATCTCATGTGGTAAGATTATCTACCTCATGCATGCATGCAAACAACTTGGAGAGGGGAGGGGGCATCACTGATACCAAGGAGAAATTCTGAGGATAAAACTTTCATTGAATCATGCTCTGCTAATTTGGTCTGTTAAAGAAAAGCAGTTATTCTGAACATTAAAATAATACACATGTATTATTCACAAAGGAAAGGAGAAATAAAATCAAACTCATAGGATTTTATACAAAATCGTCCATTAATTACCCTAAACCTCTTTTATTTTTATCACCTCATATCCAAGTCTTGTTCCCTCCATCATGTGTGTTATAAGACGGTCTGTCACAAGTTCCAGATCTGTGGGTCCGTCCAACTGCATATAGTCATCTGACTTTGACTGTTCACCCATACAACAGCATGGCAACATACGTATCAATCTATTCTAATCTAATACAATCTAATATATTAAATTAGCCTTAGCCTGCTTGACTCTAGCAATTATATGTGGCCCTTAATAATCACTCTGCTGATGAATGCCGATTTCTGTTTTTCTACTACAGTACTTAAATCATGTACTTGTAAAGTTGTCCTTTTTGTTAGTCTAACAGTTAAACACTGTAACAGAGCTGTATTGTATGTATGTGAGTGTGTGTCTCTGTGTGGGGTATAAACCAAGGATGAGGTATGTTGCTTTTTCCTTCTACTGACATATATTTATAGTAGATTGTGAAAGTAACTATTTGAGGGTCGAGTTTCCCTTAATTACTGCTCCAGACAGGAAATGGGTATACAATGTCGGCTATGGGAACTGTGGTGGTTGGATACACTTGAAGGAACATTATTTAATTTCACTCCTGAAGCAAAACTCATCCTCCCTCTCTTCCTTTACAAACGTAAGAACCCCAGTAGAGAGAGAAAGAAGCAACTAGACCTCTCCCCTCACCCGTGGTGCCATCGTTCATTATGAGAATATTTTAGAGCTGGTTGGGGGTGGGATGCAAGCTGGAACCAGGGGCATTTCCTCAGGAAACGAAGGCAGAGTGACCAACATGTGTTATTAGGAGCTCCTGACTTATCCTCCGTTTGTATGGCAACAAGTGGAAGGAAACGCACAACACAGATGCACCACAACATGCCCATTATAAAACCCCCCCCCCCCCCCCAAAATTATTTTTCAATTCCAACTTTATTGTAAGATCACAAGTTTACAGGTGTTCAAAATTGAGATTGTTTTTTGTACAAGCTCCCATAAATAATCTTAAAATTGAGGACAAAACAAAGGAAACAATTCAAATATCAAGACACAATAAATATACAGACAGTTGAGTGGTCAAATTACAAATAAAGAATGGCAGAATATCAGTCTCTTGTGCAAGTAGAGACACGCAGCAGTAGCAGATACTGTATATACAGTACAATACATATATAGCAGCAGATATAGAAGCTATAGAGACATCACTTAGCGGCAGATATCAAACATACAGTATACGTACGTTGCTTCCGCCCTTTGGTTTTGACTCATTTACAGAAATCAAAACGGGGGGGGGGGGGGGAGTGGTGCCCCAGTTTCTCAGCACTACTTATGTGTTTTCTTGTCAGTGGAACAGTGATTTGTTTTCGCCGCTTATCTCCAGAGCCACACATGCTGCAATGTACCACCACAGCCTCACACTCAACTTACCCAAAGGCCTGTTCTTGTAAAAAGAATATGTATATATTGGTGAGAAATATTATCTATGCTGTTTACTTAGACAGATGGTTACAATGTTATTTAGATAGATACCAGGTTTGCCCTGTTGTTGGCTTAGGGTTCATGCCGTTAACTCCACTTTATTTCTTATTTACAAGTCTCTCCGGACAAGAGGCTAAAAGACCAAAATCCCCAAATGTTAAATTGTAACACACTGACTCATAAATATGGTTTATTATTGTTATGTTACAATTTCCCTCTTTCTATGGTCTCTTATTCAGTGAAGTAACAAGAGTGGGTTCATTAATCACATGTACATTACTCATGAATTCCTGGCTGTGCCCCGGCCTCACTGAATAGCTGAGACTGTGGCCATAAAGAGAGGGTAGAAGCCCATTGCCTTTATGACTACTACAACACACACACTAATGAGCATTTAAATACAGGTAACCTTGCATGCACAGTGCACACGCACGCACACACGCAGACACACACGCATGCACACACACACACACACACACACACACACACACACACACACACACACACACACACACACACACGTCACACACACACCAACAAACAGACAGGCACGCATGTCCCCTTCGGTCCCAGACAAACTCTTGTTACACTACAGTAATTGCCACTGAGTCGCAAACGGGTGTCATTGTCAGAGCAGTGAGCACAGACAATAGCACAGTGACAAATTTGGGGCTTCAGCTGGCGGACAGCAGACACACCTGTGAAATGAAAGGGCTGATGCAGAGCAATGCAAACCGGGCCACTGAGAAAAGACAAAGCGGCGGTTTGTTTTCGCAGACTCCCCAGCTGGTCTTTGTGCCAGTTAAAAAAAAGGGGGACAGAGGGAGTATTTCGATGAGAGGTGAAATATTTACACTGAGCAGCAGCCCATGGCTTTATGTGGCTGACTAGCTGAGCCGTGTGTGCAGACCAGACTACTGTACGTCTGCAGGGTATGATACTCTCATTAAGTACTGTAGCCATTCTCAACCATTTTAATATCCAAGGACCCCACTTGATAATGATACTTGATAATTTGAAATCGTCTTTATAATAACTATATAATTATGTATTGGTCCATTTGGTTCCAATTATTGTACTTTCTCTGAGTTACAGACCCAAAAGGTTTCATTTGAAACTGGTCTGGTGGTCAGCGTTAAACAGGTACAGTACATATCTCATCTGATTTGCCTCCTCTTGCCATTGCAGGCATAATAGGAGACCCAAGGGATTTACATGATCTTGAAATCAAAATCTGTGAAACCAGTTGGAGCCAGAACAGGCTATTATTGTGTTAAATAAGACTATTCTTTTATCAAAGTTGCCATTTGGGTCCTACACCTATTAGTTGAAATTTCATTAGACATTCTTTCACACACTATCTCACACATTATGCTTCATTTGGCATCACCTTTTTAGTCAGTGCTTTAGCTATTAGGTAGACATATTTAAAGCAGTAGCAATAACACCTTACAGTAGAGAGATTGCATGATGCTGTCTACACAGTACATGCACTTACAAAATATATGCATACAGTGGCTACTCAGCTACTGTGACACTTCACACTTTACCATTGAAATGTATGTGGCAGGTCACTGCCACCTGTACACAAATAGCAGCATACAGCACATGCTGTCCCTTCACCTTTGCTCAGTTTCTAAGAACTATTTTACCATCTAGAATGATGCCTACAACTATGGAGAAACCATTCATTTCTATTTGTAAGTGGAAGCATATTATAGTATAACCCATAATTTGCGAATCTATGGATTAGACACCTGCACTTATTTACCCTGACTGATGTCCATTGTAAAGCAGGGATTTGGCTGTGCACATTATTATATAGTTGTTGTTTTTTTAAATTGCGGATAGATTGTACATTCTTCTTTTTACTCTCTGTTTATATATCATATAACGATAGTAGCCAATCTACAGTATAAGCTCACAATGCACCATTTTGAACCCATTCTGTGGGTTGCCTTATTTGGCTCTGCATGAACTCAGGACTTTGTAATGACTTAACCACATTGGTTTGATATAGATGGTGAGGTGTTCTGGGTGGAGCAGGCGTTTCCATTGTTACACATGATGTAAGGTGCACTGCATTCAAAGCACAATTCCACTGCGGTTTCACACATGCCGATGAATGCCTTTTACTGTAATGTATTTTTGTCTGTCATTGATGTTTTATGTGTGGCTGTAGCTGGGGTGAAAGCCCAAGACAAATTTCCCTTGTGGACAATAAAGTTTACCTTGACCTTGATCTCTTAGAAGAACCTCTAATGGAGCAGGACACACAACATTTCATTGCACATACAGTACTTGTATAATGAGTAACAAATTACAGCATCTTGAATCTTGGAGCCTCCTGCTGACTGGCTGATATGCACTCATTGTATTCAGACCTGACCGCCACTTGCCATTTGCAAGTGGTGATCTGCATGATAGCTCCACCTAGCACCTACTCTCTCTAATATCTCTGTTTGTCAACTTATCAGTAAACAGGACTCCTTTCTCTCACAGGACCTTTGAACTCCCAGTAGATATAAAATGTGAATTGGAATCTCCCCCTCATACATTTGTCTCCCACAGCCAGGCTGCCTTCCTGCACTGCTCTTCCAGTTCAGCTATAGGCTATCAGTTCATGATAAGACCAGGAAAAGAGAGATGAGGATCTCCACTGAACTTCCGAACTTAATTTTTAGGGGTCAGCAAACAGTACATTGTTATCATGTCAAAATGTCCTGTCCCCGAAAGGCCCTGCCATCTGATGCATTTCCTTTTTTTATTTGTGCCTGATTGTATTTTGCCCATATTGTTTGGTCTTCGTTGCATCGTCAGCTCATTTCCCACAGGAGATCACCACATTTCGTTCCCTACTTGGTTGTTTTGACTTGCTATGAATGGCTGTCTTAGTAGGAAGGGGGGCACTATTCACTGGCACTGCATGCACCCATTTTGACGGGTAAACACAGCTGAAGTTAGTAACATTAATTGCGGGTGTGTTTCATTAGTGTGGTTGCCCTAACAGGGCAACCAGACTATTGTTATTGTAAATGAGCGATACTTTGCCGCACTACTCCTCCCACAGTTTTTTCCGCACACACTCGAGTATTTTTTTTCCATTGGAGACCGTAAGCGCTATATTTACAAGACTTGGGAGGGAGGTTCATAATAATTATGAAAATTAATTGAAAAGGAAATACATCAGTCGGCCTCATGGTGGCGCTATAACAGCCCAGTTTACGTTTTTCCCTAGAACTCTTGAACCGTAAGTCGTAACATCAAATTTTCTTTTTCCATGGATTCCTTGGGTCATGATGCATTTCCACATATAGGCCACGCCCATTTGCGTCAGGAAAGAAATTCTAAATCTAAATGGGACCGGACCGCATCTCCATGATATGATCTACTGCACCACGGATATGTCAACATGAAGTCGAAATGAGTCATAGTTCTCTCTTTTTGTCATCAGTTTCCTCCTTTAAGTGAAAGAAAAGTAGTGTCAAAATATCTTTTGTATTCGGTTTCAAAACAGGCCGTTTTCGTCCGTTTTCGTGCTGGGGCCCTTACCGTTTGTCGCAAAAACATGATTTTTGGGATATAAATCTCCTCCGAAGTAGTTATGCATGATCACAGGGGTGACGTGACATTGTAATTGGCTGGCAATATTAGTGGGAGGGGCCTATGTAAGCGACTGTGGCAACCACACTTTGCAATTTTGAAAGATTGCGACCTTTCTAGTTTTAGGTGTTTCTGTGTGCCAGCAACAAAACAACATAATCACTTAATCGCTTAAATCCTGTATATTTAGTTGACCAGGTCCCCCAGGGCTCTATTCTTGGTCTGCTATTTTTTTCCCCTCCACTGAATATCTTCACCTGACACTGACGGCATGTGAGGGAAACATGCTGCGTCAAAAAGTCCATGGCAAATCCATGTCTGTTTTCACATTCTGAATATGCCAATCCAGAAGGTGAATTGGCATAGGCCTATTCTGGGTGAATTCTGGGCGGCTGTGGCTCAGGAGGTCGTCCAATGATCCATGGGTCGGCGGTTCAAATCCTGGCTCCTCCTGTCCACATGTCGAAGTGTCCTTGGGCAAGACACTGAACCCTACATTGCCTCCAATGAGTTGCCACCATTGGTGTGTGAATGTGGGAAGTGAGGACGCTGGCGTCGACTGGTTGCCGCTTCACCTCCCAATGTATGAATGAATGAACCATTGTAAGCGCTTTGAGTAGGCACGTAGTGCATAGAAAAGCGCCATGAAAATGCAATTCATTAATGTGCCAATTCACTCATAGTGTCTGAGTGAATTGGCACATTTTGGAAAAATGTGAAGTTGTGTAACTTTACAGAATAGAGATTTGAATCGATGTGTGCTGTCCTTGCTAAGAAATTAAGAAAATATGAATGAATGACAAACCTGTCTGGCAAGTATGTATGAAGGCCGGAGGGGTTGTATAATGTATCACTATATCCGAAACACCTTCAAGAAATTACTGAGGCAAGACGAGGTCAGATTGCAGACAAAATCCCACGGTCTGTTAATGATAACTTGCTTCTCTGACATCACTTGAAAGAAATGTGTCCCCCAGGCTTTTTATTTAAGGTTTTAATAAAAATCATTGTGGGTAATGTTTGGTATGATCACTATGGATTTAAGTCCGTACTGGACTAGATCAGTACCCTGCCGCGCTTGGACATACTGTAGATTAGAAACCGTTGTTTAATGGTGATGAGTCATGACATCTTTTTATTCATTGCTGGAAGCTGCAGCCTGGTGTATTTGTATTCAGTGACAGCATCCCAGCATGGGGGAAGTGACATTTTCCTGGCCAGTGTATTGTATGGAGCTCATGCTGAGGCAGAGATGTTAACAGTGTCACTGGCCTCTTTAGCCCACTCCGCTTTGGCGTGGGTGTGGCTGTTTTCCACAGGATTTCAAGAGTTTTTAATTTAACTTAGAGTTCCAAATGGGATAAATTCAAGAATCAATCAAGAGAATAAAGAGGTGTTCATATACAGGTACAAAATGTTCCACAAGACTGTGGTCACAACAGCAATCTAATATAAAAGATAATAGTAGTAGTAATAATAATAATAAACAAATACACACAGTATCTAAAACAAATTAATACAAAACATAAGATTATATTAAAAATAAGTTTAAAATGTAAAGGTATTCTAACCCTCTTTAAAAACATCTTAGCAGCAAAGGGGAATTTGCTAAATTAGAGATAATGTATATGCATACGCACTGTACATCAAGTAGGTGATATGTACATGAGGATTTTTTACTGTGTAGGCCAGTGTTTCCAAAACTTTTTCATGTCAAAGACCCCCAAATTGCCACTAATTAGCCCACGGACCCCCATTTGAAATGATATGCCAGTTTTTACGGCTCTAGCAGTGATTCTCAACCCGTTTAATTTCAAGGACCCCCAGTTTGACATGCATATTAGTCTACGGACCCCCATTTAATGGCATTTCTATCTCTGGGACCCCCAATTTATGTTGTAAAATCAATGTTAATTTAACTCTGAGAGTGTACAAATGGAACCAAATGGACCCTAACAGGTCCGTTTGGTTCCATTTGTACACTCTCAGAGTTACAGACCCATAAGGGTCCATTTGGTTCCAAACTATCATTTAGCTGGGGACCCCCTGGAACTCCATCAATGACCCCACTTTGGGAACCGTAGGCTACTCTGTTGTGAGGTGGGTGTGTCCGTTTCCCCCATGAGTTTATGAGCTGTTTGACTGTACTAGTTTTAGAATGGACTAATTACACAGCACATCAGGGCAATGTTGCTGCGTCACAAATACACCATTGGCTGTTCTATTGCTGTTGCAGCTATTTGTGGTACTTGAATACAACCTATGCGTATGTTTTGTTTACTTTTTTGAAGTTGCACACAGTAATCTCTCCAATTAGACAGGTCCAGTTTTACACCGAGTTAATTTTGCAGCGTGCTATTTAGAACAGGGATGCATTGCACAGCAATATAGAAAGATATTTTTTACTTTTCATTAGTTGAAATGCATCTTGATTCTTCTGATGACATCACCATCCACAGGCAAATCAGAGCACCTTTTGAGGCTAATATTCATAAAACCCCAGACAACAGAAAATCTATACTGAATGTTCAAAGTTCAGGTTTTTTGGGGCCAGACCTTTAATGGGTGTGTTCAAAATGTCCAAAACATCCACCTCGCCTTCGTGTTAGTATCTCAACACAGAATGATCTTTTATTATTTTCATGATTGATCATACCCTTCTGTCTGCAGCAGTCAGACGACGTCTTCCTGTTCACTTCACACGTACCTTTCAGACCACAATGAGCATCGTATCGGTGTTGCTTTGTCTTGCTGCAAACCTTTTAATTTAATTTTAAACCGTTTAATTCACAATACAAAACATGAAAGAGCGCTCTGCCAGTCCATAGCAATGTTTTTTTTTGTCTTCTTTTTTTATAATAGAAATGAACACCTGATTCAAACTGTTGTATTACAGCATAATATAATAATAAAAAACTAAAATAGGTCAAAAATACTAGCACCTAAAAATGTGGATGGTGAACTCATGAGTCCCGGAGCTACAGTACAGCAAAGGGTGAGGTCACAGATGGGGCTAGCTTGTCACATGCTTTTCACCTCTATAGGACCCAATCACACGTCTATGAACACTGCGTCAGTTCTTCTCATCTCTACTTCCTCTGAAGGAAGTAAGCATAGTGGTTAGCAAGTGGCAAACAAAAAAAAGACCATAATCCAGGCTTGAAAACCCCTCATAAAATATGACTTTCTCTCTCATGACCTGCCGACTGAAGGCAGGGCTGGAACACACAATAAAGCTTGGTTAGCCACTCATATTGTCACTCTGGATGTGTGGCCAGATGATTACATATAAAAGTATGGTAGAATTACCCCCTGCTCCCACCGCAAAACCAAAAACTAAACAAAAACATCAAAAAACTGCAGGGCCCACTTTATCCACCCTCAACCGCTCCCTTGCCGCCCTTTCTTTACCTTTTCTTTTCATGTTTTCCACTCCTATTACTGCACATGGACATCGGTAAGGAAGTCAAGAGTGTGACCAATCGTGAAACAAAATGACTGCTTGCTTTGGACTTTTCTGACACATCTAACTATTTTGCTGCACGGAGTGCACTGGCCCAGAGGAAAGATAAGAGAACATGGAAGGAAATGGTATTACGTTTGCAATGCTTTTTTTCACAGGAAGTCAGGAAGTCATTATTTACCAATTTGCTCCTGTCTGTAAAGTGGAATGAGTGGGTGTGCTGGGTGTGGTCTAAGGTCCAGTCTCCTTGCTCCTTGATCTCTGATAGAAGTAATAGTATACAGTATCTATTGCTAAAATCACCACACCACAACCATGCTGGAATTAACACACAGTGTGTGGCAGGGTAACCACTTTAACCCTGGTGGGTGGGTCTTTCAGTACCGCTTCATGATGCTCAGTGACATCATAGAATGTAGGTTTTTTTCCCTGCTCAAATCCCAGGCAGGTGTTCGGGTGAATTTCATTAAAGAAAAATCCCATACACCCACAATGGGATTTTTTCACTGGACCTTTATTGTACCAGGAATGGGTGGACCACAGGAGAAGTTCCTAGCTCCTTTTTGTTTAGTTTTTTTTTCTTAATTAAAAAAAGTGATGGACATGACATCCTAATAAGCAGGCATTCTGCGAAAATAGGTGAACGTGTCACAACACAAATGTGAGCTTGTAGATCGGCTATTTTCGATGAAAAGGTTTGATGTAGAGGGGGGGAAAGGAGGGGCCAAGTACAGATCCCTGCATGCAGGGGGACCCTGAGCAATAGACTTTAGTGGCTAATCTTCCTCTCCTTGTCTTACTCTCCCTTTCTCCCTATCTGTGATTTCCTCTGTTTAAGGGAGAGAGCTCTCTCATTTATAACCATTTATTTCCCATTTTACAAGATAGGCTTCTCACTTACAAGAAAGCAAAACCCTGGTAATGGCAAATCCCACTTAAAATTCCCCAGGCCTGCAAACTGTTTGCTGTGTCACTCCCAGACAATCACTTTCAAATGGCCATTAACAGCACACTACCACAAGTGATAGCATTGACTTGTGTCTAGACAGAGTGAGATACAGCTAATCTAAATTACCTGATGCCTCGTGGAAAACAGAGCGGGATTCCTGAGTCTATTGTTTGAGAGGACAGGCCAAGGCCTTGATGTGGGTTCAGGGAGCAGATAATATATAAGCACGGAAGGATGTGTGTTTGCTCATCATTGTGACACTACTCTGGGAAGCGTATGGAAATGTCCTCTCATTTGACAGGAAATGTGGCAGGTATGTGACTTCTGACGTTGGAGGTGGAACCATATATGAGAAAGGTGCATTAAGCCTTAATGCACCCTAATGACTAAGGGTCCATTTGGTTATATTTGTACATTCTCAGAGATACATATTGATAAATTAAAGCTGCAATCTGGTTATTTTAACCAATCTGTATACTAGCACATCTGCAATGGTTGGACAGGTACCAACTCGCCGCGATTTAGAGCATTTTAGTTTTACTTCACCTTAATTTAAATTGCATTGAATTGAGAGAGAGAATAGTTGTTTAGAGTTAACACTAGAGAAAGTAGGAATGCTAAAAGTTTAAACATCAAAGTACCAAAACATTGTAATTCATTTGTAAACAATTCCTTAAATGGTAGGCCTACTTACCATTGGTATTCACATACTCATGTTTTTATCATCATCTAGCTGACCATTTAATTGCACAAAATAATTTGATCACTTTGGAAATGAACTATAACATCTGTGGGTTTGACATACTACACAGCATTTTAGCATAACGATGAAGACATTGATGAAGAATTTTCGCTGTGGCGACTTGGTAAACTGGCGAGTTCTCCGGTATTCGTTGGACACCAGACCCTGGTGTTGGACACCTAGAGATTGACAGGTAGCCCTACCTGAAGCTCATGAGCCCAATATCTCTTATCTCTTAGATTTGGTTTGGTTTGGTTTCCCACATGGGAGACCTTGGTTCAAATCCTGGGTGTTGCATTTATCTCGCGAGGGGACATAAAACTTTGTGTACCTTTAACACTGTGGATTTTACTGTGTATGGGAACAACGCATTGAATTTCCAGAGCATGAGAACTATGCAATGCCATGAAACCATGTAATTTTGATGTATGTTGGTGTATGTTTGGTGTATGCAGAAGCCACTACTGGGCAATGTAAACTGTTTGTAAAATGTGACGGCCGGAAGACAAGCCCTGGAGCCCCTGAACACCATAAAAACTCATAAACAGTTGTTATACAAAATCATTTTCAGTTTATAGCTAAAGAAACATGGGGGGTATAGAGGGCCGTTTGTCATGTTTATAATACTGTCCCACATCTGGGACCTGCAACTGGCACGGTCATATTTCAAACTGGTTACAGAGTTATCACCCCCCCCCCCCCCCCGCCCGCCCACACGCACGCACACACACGCAGTCGCACGCACGTGCAACCCCGTTTTTCCTACCCAGTTTCGCACCAGTGAGGGGTGGGAGGGGCTAGCCCACACCGGGCCCGCAGCAGTCAGCACACACAGTTGTCAAGGCAGACGGCTGTGGAACTGGGTAGGAAAAACGGGGTCGCCACACATACACATGCATGTTTCCCACTTTGAGTACCACTGATCTCTAAGGGCTTGTGAAAGAACATGAAACAACAGGGAGTCTGTGATGTAGGCCGACCCTAACATAACAACAGGGCATAAGAAAGTATAAGAAAGTATCAACAATATCATCTTATCCACATTCCACAACAACAACGAAAACATGCAACACTTTGACACTAGAGGACACGAAAAGATTCAAGTCTGGAGAATTGCAACCATCTCCTCCCTCCAGCACACGTGCAAATACATTCATGATACATGTCCACACGTACACAGGCATGCACACACACATACGTACCTATATATATACACACACACACACACATACACACACAATCACACATGCATGAGCACAGTCCCTTATCGTGTCTTTTCATCAAACACTCATATCCTCGCATTGTCCCAGAGGAAGGCTGACCTTCCAGCTGTAGATGGAGGCTCATGTTCTCTCCCTCCCCCTCAGTAGACGGGGGCAAAGGGTGATCGGGCAAAAATATCTCCTTCTGAGGCATCTTTTAAAACGGGGCACCGTCTCTTCCTTTGGTTTTTGGGAAGCAGCTGCAGCCTTGCGTGACGTCGGGGGTGCAGTTGAGGGGTCGCCGGGCCAGGGGAAGGCATGGACGGGACGGGTTGTTTGGATAGGCACACGGCCAGGTCTGGAGGAAACACTCTGCACTCTCTGCAACAGTGTGGAGGTGGAACCGCAGAACACACTGCCAAAATGAACCACCTCTCTCTCCCATTCTCTCTCTGCCCTTTCTATCGTCTCAGTCTCTCTCAATGTTTCTCCTCTCTCTGAATGTCTCTTTACTTCACTCATGCTCTCTCTGACTCTCTCTGTTTCTACAGTATCTATTCTCTCTGTCTCTTTCCCTCTATCTGCTCCATTCTCTCTCTCTCTCTCTCTCTCTCGTCCTTTGTCATTTTCTCTGTTTTCTCTTCCTCTCTCTGTTCCCTTCCCTCACTGTCCTGCTGTGTTACTGGCAAAGGAAAACCTCCTTAGCTCCAGAGACAGGCAAATCCCTCATCACTGCTTCATTACATAGTCTCTGTTGTCCCTCAATGACCTTGTTCCAAACAAAGAAAGAGAAAATCAAAAACACATTCTTCGTTTATTTTTATTCCGTTATGTAACCTGTCAACCATGACAAATGAAAGCTTTAACCACCTATATACATTGTTGACTGGGGTCCCCCAGGGGCACGTACGTGGGGCCCCTCCTTTTTCCACTCTATACCAATTCTCATTGCTGAGCTTTATGAGCTTGTAGATGTGAAATCTTTGCTGGATGTACACGATTTTCACAGAATGTACTATTATGACATTCCCAGAATAGGACTGCTAGGGTTCATGTGATTAACTAACATGCTTTTTTTTGTTGCTTTCGTTTACTGATTTGACATTCCCTGTAACCTAATCTTTTATAGAAATAAGTCTTTGTCCTGTTCTTAGTGAACCAAACCATTCCTTTATTATTATTATTCTTTTCTTTTAATATAAAATAGTCAAAATAACCGACGTATTGTGACCTTGACATTCATTTACAAATTAGCATGGAGATACAAGGTTTCTGCCTGACAGCAACGATGTGTAAATGTGTCTTTACTTATCAACTTGATTACATAATGGTTTTTATTGACATATTGTACCTTTTTATTTGCAGTGCCAGTGGCTGAGGGGCCTGCAGTTGCTTGCATTCCTGCTGGGTGAGTTTCAGCACATGTGACTCATCAACGATGCCCCCTACATTACTGTAATCTTGCTCACGCACACACATACACGCACACACATACATGCACACACACACACGTACACACGCGCGCACGCACGACCCCCGCACGTACACATACGTACACACACACTCACAGACAAGAAACTACACTGGGAAAAGAACATAATGTGAAATTTGACCTTGTAACACTGCGAAATCTTTTGTGTCACTTTAACCCAAAGAGTGTAAGCGGGTGGTGAAAACATGGGTCCAATGTTGCAGTGTTGAGCTAAATGCTATTGTTGCCACCCTCAGACCAAACCACAAAGAATCCTGACAGCAAACAGAAAGCGTGTCATTTGTTTAGAGATGACTCGGTCTCTGTTGGCTGCCTATCAGGTGTGTGAATGTGTTTGATGTATATGACTGACTGACTGACCAACATCCTTACATCCAAACTTTGCATCAAACCACAGGTTAATACTTCAAGGCGGCATTATCAAAGAAACTCTTTGTATTGAGTAACTCAAATCAACTTGACTAAAATATTTGTAAATATTAACACACATTTCTAGATTCAAGATTCCTTTTACTGTTATACAGTATGTACACGAGCACAATTATTTGTTATTTTCCTCCTCTGCATTGACAATTTGAGATCAGTGAAACTCTGGGCCAGTGGTGGTTTCTTTAGCTTGCATTGTATTTCAAGTTTTGTGTAAACACACCAGCTTACCTGATGAAATAACTTTCCCTTTTGTACTTACCTTTGAATGAAATGCATATACTTTATGTGCACTAATGTGTGCTTATGTTTGTGTGTAGAGTTTGCAATGTGTCATGTGCTGTATAAATATTGAGAGTTTATCGAGGGGTGTGTTGTGTGATTGTGTTTGTGGCTGCCCCTACATACAGGCAACCATCCTAGAGTGTCATTCGTTCATAATCTTATTGCCTGAGGAAAAGCTTTTTCCAGCTCACTGCTCATGGTCTTGTTGTTTCTGTGGTGTCTTAATTCAGTTGTTACTGTGTGTTATAGAACATTATAGCACAGTTTTTTTTAGAGGCATTCTAATGAGTGCCAATTCGACCAGTCAATCTAAGCTAAAAAAGGGCCTGACTCAAAGGAAATTGCAATAGTAATCGGTCAAGGTTTTTATGATCCTACATCACATCACATCACATTTGGGCAAGTGGCTATGGCTGTTTTTAGCCCAAGGAGTGTTTTTTGTGCAAAATGAATGCTTGGAATGGAGTCAGAATCATGAAAACCCCCTAGTTTGACACATTACATGCTTCTTAAAGCATAATTAAAATTAGGGTTTTTTTCTCCGCCTTATAGGTTTTTAATGGTACTTCAACTTTAGACCCCTGAATTTACCATGATCCAAAATGTATATATAATAGTAAAGGATCATAAAAAACCTTGAACAATTAATATTGCAATTTCTTTTGGGTCAAATCTTAGATTGACTGGCCTAAATATCTTCCAATAGACCAAGGTAACCTTGTTTAACTTAGCAATGGCCACTGCCAACTCTAGTTTTCAAAATGATGTATATACACATGCATGCTTAGCTAGAGCTGAGATATTGCTGATTTGTTGTATGATAGAGTTGTTTATGTGGGGAAATTATTGTACTTGATGGGTAGGCCTACACTGGGCTTCCGCTGACTCGAGGCTTCCATGTTTGTGTAGTCTTAAGACACAAATGTACTGTTTACCACCTAGTCTGATTATTTCTGAGTTATCGGCAAAATACAAAGTTCCTAGTCATAATTACCAGTTGGTTGTTGATGATGTGAATGTATTTGTTAGTCAGTCATAAGATGGTAATTACGGTCATTTCCATAATGAGGCGCCGATTACTGTTCTAGAATATTCACAGAGCGACCCAGGAAGCCAGACAGGACCTATACAGACCTTAGATAGCAGCTATCAGTCGGTCTCCTGGCAGATCTGGTTTCTGCGAAGCCCTGACACTGAGCACTTTAGACGGATGTGTTTACGTCACAAAGCCGAGGTTCTGGCACATATCCTTTCTCTGCTGAAACAACGTCCCCAGTGACATTGGAAACTTCATTTTGGGTTTTTATGTTGGGAAACTGTAGGTATTTATGGATTCCTTTTAAAGGGGGAACTTGGGGCCAGTAAACCTCACACACGATGGGAACACAAGAACGAGGCGTTACATCACCCACTTCAAACGTTGTGAGAACATGTATCTCTGATCACTTGTCTTTACTTCATGATGTCATTTTGTGCAAGCTCACATGCCCCCTTTGAACCCACCCCCAATTGTTCTGTTGTTCATCTTACGTGCCGATGTAGTATCATTGTTGTCCCCACAGACACGGACAGGCTCCAGTAATCTCCTCTGAACAGAGCCATGCTATTAATCAAGTGCAGTTTATTTTATAATGTAATCCGTCTATTTACCAAACTGAGAACACGAGGCTTCCTTCTGCCACGTTAAAGCTGATTTATACTTTCTTGTATGACTGTGTCTAGTGACAAAAAGCCAATATACAAGCTGCCAACGCATCGTGGATGCATATGCGTTGTGAGCTTGTAGATCTGCTATTTTCGGCAAGCGACCCCCATCATACAACAAAGTATGCATTAAGCGTCACAGATGTCGTGATTAACCAAGACAGAATGCAGTGAAAGTGAGTGAAACTCGGGCCCCTCAGGGCCAAAGCAGAGCAGAGCAACGGCCTTGTTTGGGGTCGGCTGAAGAATCTTATCAGGAATCACAGTCTGTTTAGTGTCGTCTCTACCGTAGGTACATCAGATAAGAGTAGTGCATTAGTGAACCCCTGATTAACGTTCTACATGTCTGCGCCTGTCACTCTACGAGTCTACGTGACTACATGTTATACATAATCCAGATGCGAGTAGTACTACTATATGTTCTAATGTGCAATGTATGCACATGTGACTTACATGAATACAAACACCTTGTGGTGGCAATTACCTCACTGTCATGTACACATCCCAGTGTCAATGTAAATTAGCTTATGACTAAAGGTGGTTGCACACCGGCTGCGTTTTTCGGAAAACCGATGGAGAAACGCCGCTTAAAAATCCGAATTCGCGCTCGGTGTGTGGGGACCTTTACTCTGGCCCATTTACATGGATGTGAAAACTGACTGATGTTGATTAATGAGCTTTGTCCCTGTCAAATAAATAAATAAACATTATGTATCAAGGCCACCTCATGCTTAATTTTTAGCTTGACTATAGTTTAGTTTGTTTTTGTAAGTAGCCTAAGCCTACTTTTTAAACCTATATGTGTTTTTTAGGTTTCTTTAAAAAGCATGCACACACACACACACACACACACACACACACACACACACACACACACACACACACACACACACACACACACACACAATATGATTGGTAGACTGTACTGTAGCTTTGTAGTTACCAGTGTGAACATAGCATTAGATGTTGAGTCACCTGACTGGTGTTCGGCTGTGACATCCCTTGAGCAGTGGCCCGGGAGGTGGAGCAGTGGTCTTTTTCTCTTTGTAGAAAAGTACAATAAAGCACGCACATCCACTCACTTAAAGCCAGGTGCTGGGCAGAGGTAGTAACGATATAACAAAAGTAAGGTCTGCACACTGGGTCATGCTCCAAAGCTTTAAAAATATTTATTAAGGTTCCTTACACCATAGTGGACATGACTTTTCAAACCTGGTGGGGGCTGCATGTGTTCCTCGGCTGCCAGTTGCCCATAGTTTACAGCATGGGCCACCAAGTGTGTCCACTTCTCCACACCATTACACTGCTGGCAGTAAAGTATTTGGCATGATGTAGTTTTGATGTGTAAGAAGGATAGGGTTAGAAGCATGGTGACCAGTCACCACACACACTGTAATATCAAGTCTAATTCAATCCCAGACAAAATGCCCATATCATAGAATAAACTTGGCAGAATATTTGAGGCCCTTAGAGTATATATTAATAGAGACGTCACCGGATTTCTCCTCCCATCCACTTGCATTAAGTTGCTCAAAAGCGCATGAGGCGATTTCACTCCTCCTTCCCGGTAGTACATTCTGGGATGGATTGGGCCAAATCGTGAACGTGCTGGCCGTTGACTATCATTGCGCCATTTGCGCGCGTTCATGTATGAAACATAGCGTTCACGTGTCATCACCCCAATAACATGAACGTGCGCACGTGTCATCACCCCAATAACATGAACGTGCGCAAGGATAGTCAACGGCCCAGCACTGGCTCGAGCTGCAATACCAAATTGGGCCACTATGTCCATTTTGCCTCAGGGTTTCCTCTCGGTGACGTCTCTATTATATTTATACTCTAAGTTGAGGCCATATTTGTTCAGGTGCTATGACAATTAGCAGCATGAGACTGTTAATGCAGGGTAATACTACAGGGAAGTTCATTTTTTTTGATAATTAGTAACTTCTACCTTTACCTTTAATGTAAGAAATTACTGGAGAACATTGACCGGTGTCGTCCTACTATAAATGCGCCACGTCTCTGCGTGTGTGTGTGTACGGTTGTAATGCATGTAACTCGAGAACCGTTTGCCCCACCGACTTCATATTCGACACACGCGTTCCACACCCCCACAGGGAGTGCAGTGCTCGGTGTCGAGTTAGTTGGACCCACGGTTCTCCAGAACCACCACAAAAGGCTCTGCTCAGGCTCTGCCAGTGGGCCTAATCAGCCTAAATCCCATCACCTGTGCAATTTCCAGCCTCTGCCTCAGCCAATTGATTGCCATGGCAACCCCACACCTGACAATTGATTAGCCTACTTAACCAGTCCCCTTTTCACACACAGGCAGATACAGAGATCTCCATCTCCATGTGGGACACAGACAGATAGTTAAAACGGGTGCTATGACAAGTTGACAACGGGTATTATTAGGTTCTCAAGTTGCATCGTTCTCAAGTAGGCCAGTAGCCGACAGGCACCTACAGGTCTAGTGTGTTAAATCACAGGGAATTACACATGCAGTTTTGTGAAGTGTGTGTTTATTCTGTGTAATACTGTGTATGTGTAATTGTGTATGTGTGCGCACTGCGCATGTGTGTGTGCGTGTGAGTGAACAGCAGTTCACCCGCCAATTGCAGAATTACTCCAGGAATTTGTGGCTGCTACTTTGGGGGTTCCAGCAGGAATGCTGACATGTGCTGAGGGACTTGTATAGAATATCTGTGGGAAAACACAAGGCACGGAGCTCCCAGTGGTGGTGTGACCTGACAGCCTCGTTAGCCCCCGCCACGTTAGGAGAGGACCATTTACTTCCCTTGTGTTTTTCAAGGAATGGTCATCTCCAAGTGCTGTGCTTCTATCATAAATGGAATGTAATATTATATGTAATTCCATGCTAAACAACTGTATTGCAAGTAAAAGTCTTGGGATTACCTCAAATTGTAATAATTAATAATGAGATTCATGTTTAGTGAAGTTAAATCTACCCTCCATGTGGTTCTCAAAGTGGGGTCCTTGGGGGTGTTCAAGGGGATCTGCATAAAAAATGTAACCCCTATTTTCACTATTTGAAAATAGCTCTACATTGTCTACAAGCTAAAATGTGGTCCCCATATGACAGTGAAGTGACAATTGTAGGACAATGTAATGCCTTTTTAATACCTCAAAAAGGAAAAGAAAAGATACAAGAGGTCCGTTACTGCATCAAAAGTAATCAGCAAAATATAAAAACTGGTCAAACATTGGCCAAATTGTCAAATACCATGAGAAAGAGGCAACATTTGTGAAAATAGCCGATCTACGCCTCGCAACGCTGTGAAACCGAGTCAATGCCACAACTTCTACACTTTCAAGTGTTTGTTAGGGTGGGGGGTCCCCAGTTCAAATATGATTACCGTACTTTACACACCATGTTCATGGTCACGTCATGTGTCCAACACTATATATTCCCTGAGAAAAGAAACAGGATCAATACATGATAAAAAGAGAAGGATCCGGGTACACAAAGTAAAAACATTGGGAACGCCTTTATTAAATTAAAAGGCAACTGCCAACATGTTTCGACCTAACAGGTCTTCATCTTCTTGCCCTGAAACATGTTGGCAGTTGCCTTTTAATTTAATAAAGGCGTTCCTCATTTTTTAACTTTGTGTGCCCGGATCCTTCTCTTTTTATCACTATATAATCCCTGTGTGTAATAAACTTTGTGAACCTGTCGCATGATACTGCCTACATCTTGTTCTCCCGGGCCTGCTGCTTTACACAGAGGATTACTTCAACTGAATTGTCACACACCGCCCAGTACTGTTATGACCACACCGAGGGTCTCCTAAATTCACAACGACCACTGCTCTACATAATAGACATCTGAATCAGTTAAGGCTGGAGGCTTAGGACACTGTGTTAATGATATCTATATAGGTGATAATGTCTATTTAATTTGTTAATGGAGTCTCTCTTCAGGGTAAACACAGTCCCTCTGGACAGAATGGGAACCCTGGGACTCTAAAACATGCCTCTTTCAAATGCAGGTTACCCCCCACTGAGATAAACACTGTTTAACTCAGCATAAATACAAAGTCATGGTCAGTCCCTTTTGTATTCTAATCTCAGGTTGTTGCTGTCAATTGGATGTTATTCTAATTGACATTCTATGCTAAATTGGAGTTTTTAAATTAATTAATAATGTAGTGTGTTTTTTTTTACACTAAGCATTAAGAGCATTAACAGAAAGTGCAAAATAAACACATTTTACAAAGACATTTCAATACAATGAAAAATATTTAACAGAATAGAAATAAGACTAAACTCAAATAAAACGGATACAAATATAACAAAGTTACCGTGCAGCACAAGAAATGAATACAAAACTAGAAAAAGTGCCCTTCCGGGCACAGGTCTCCACCAGGTTATCCACAGATCCGTGCAGTTAGAGGTAAAAACACTTTTCGGCCAGTTATAGCGCCACCTTGAGGCTGAGTTGAAATTGTTCATGTGGCATTTCGTCCTGCCTAGTGGGAATGTGGGTGCACAATTTCAGGGAAATCACGCGATGTGTTCATGATTTGCAGCATTTTGTTTGAAACTGAGCACTCCTGTGAACTTTGGAAGCCAATCTTAACCAATCAGGATGGAGTCTGATAAATCTGAAAGACCCGTTTCGTTGAATGGCTCTAGAGAGACTGTGTACCAATTTGCGTGATGTTTGGACAAAATCTGTAGGTGTACTGTGCAAAAACTTGTTTTGCACAAAGCGGCCTCCTGGTGGCGCTATAACAGGCCGTTCTGGAAAGTTTGGGGCAGAGGTTCATGGTTGGCATCCAGGGAGTGTGTGTGCAAAATATGGCATCGACCGGGTTAACGGTGGCCGAGATTAGCTGTTCACGGACACACGGACACACACACAAACGGACGGACGGACACGCGGACGGACGGAGTGCAAAACATACTCTCCCCACATGCCTTCGGCCTGGTGGAGACAATAAAAGGCAGCATCACATTTTATTTAAAAGAATAGAAAGAAGAGTTGCTGGAGACCTGCAGTTCTGGCGACAGAAATCGCCAGAACTGTCTCAGGCGACCTGAGGACTGGATGGTTCATAGCTTCATAATGTAAAACAGAAGATCAGAAATGTTTATTGGCCCTAGACCATTGAATGTTTTATAAACCAGCAGTAGTATTTTTAAATCAATCGTTTGACAGTCCAGGAAGCCAGTGTAAAAACTCTGGGAACTGGAGTAATTTGATCCACTTTCAGTCTAGGGGAGGACTTGATCAGCAGCATTGTGAATCAACTGCAGCATTTCTGAAATACATGTGTTTTTAAAAATGGCCGCTGCCATATACAACATAGCCCATATCTTTGTTTCTGTTAGAGCTAAAATGATGAAATTGGTGTCAAAGTGTACATTTATGGGGTCAAGGAATCCAATTAAATATGTTTCAAGACAAAAAAAAATCCAATACGTTTTCTCATTACCATGACAACAGGGGTAAAATATGATCATTTCATTAGAAGAAACATGTTTTAACAGGGTAACTTTCCACCCCCTCCCCACCACCCTATAACGTACTTAGTTTTCCATTTGGCATGGAAGTAACATTGCAAAGAAATTATTCAAAGAGACAAATATGATCACTCTTCATTTCTGAAATGTCTGCCGCCATTTACAGCAATACAACATAGCTCATATCATTCTGTTAGAGCTATAATATTGGTTTCAACAAAGGAATTAATTGAGTAGTTTTCAATGCAAAAAATACAAAATCACTAATTACCATGACAGTGGGTGGACAAATATGCAAATGTCATTCAAAAAAATACATTTTAACAGGGTAACTTACACCCTCCCACGCTTTTACCTTATAGGGCATAAGGGCAATAAGAAAGACATTATTCAAAGAGACAAATAAGAACACTCTTCATTTCTGACGGGAAGCAGCCAGTTAGGCAACTCCACAGTGGCAAAGCCCCAGAGGTTGGTGAGATCCGTTGAGAAATGCTGAAGGCTCTGGGTGTTGAGGGGATTGGTTGACACTTGACACATCTTTTCAACATAGGGACAGATAGGGTGAGAAGTTCAGTCACACAAGAGAGACTCAGAGTAGAGTCGATGCTTATTCGCCTGGAAAGGAGCCAGCTTAGGTGGTTCGGGCATCTGGTTAGGATGCCTTTTGGGTGTCTCCCTATAGGGAGGTCCTCGTTGCACGTCCCACTGGGAGGAGATCCATTCATTCACAACCATTCATTGGCCTTGGAACACTTGGAAGTTACTAATGTTGCTCTGGAGAGGGAAGTCTGTAGCTCTCTGGTGGGCTGTTGCCCCCGTGACCCGACTACGGATAAGCGGTTGAAGATGGATGGATGGATCGTTTCAATATTGCGTGGAAGTCTGATACTGTGCCTAAAGAGTGGCAGACTGGGATAGTTGTGCCATTCTTTAAGAAAGGGGACCAGAGGTTCTGTGCCAATTTTAGACGTATCCCATTGCTCAGTCTCCCTGACAAAATTTACACCAAGGTACTGGAAAGGAGGGTCTGGCCGATAGTCAAACCTCAGATTCAAGAGGAGCAAGGTGGATTCCGTCCTTGTCGTGTAATAACTGACCAGCTCTTCACTCTTGCACATATCCTGGAAAAGGCCTGGGCGTATGTTACCCGGTCTACATGTGTTTTGTGGATGCAGGGTGCAGAAATATGGGTGAGGGGGTCCTTGTTGAGGGCCATTCAATATCTGTACACCCAAAGCGAGAGCTGTGTCCGTGTGTTGGGCAGTAAGTCATATTCTTTTGTGGTGGGGGTTGGCCTCCACCAAGGCTGTGCATTGTCACCTATCCTGTTTGTGATATTCATGGACACGATCTCGAGACGCAGTCGTCGAGGAGAGGGTATAGGCCTACGCTTCGGGGAGCTAAGGGTTGCTTCACTGCTTTTTGCAGATTATGTGGTCCTGATGGCACCTTCGGTCCGAGACCTTCAACTCTCACTGGATTAGTTTGTTGTCGAGTGTTTGGTCGCCATAGGAAGAGGATCAGCATCTCCAAATCTGAGGCCATGGTACTCAGCAGGAAACCGCTGTATTGTGCAATGCTGGGCGAAATTTTATGTCACCTTGTTGAGACTTATTTGATTAATTACATGTGCATATTTTACCACAATTGTGATGGTAATGAGAAAAACATTGTTTTTTTGAGCGGCACTCCTATATGCACAGCTTTGTGTGTACGTGTGTATGTATGAGCACGGAATGTGCTCAGCTGATTGGCTGATGATGTATGATGATGAGTGGAAATGAGCAATTTTTTTGTTGTTATGGTAATGAGATTGTTTTATTTGTATTTATTTATTTTGCCTTGAAACCTATTGAATTTGATTACTTGGCTCCAAAAATGTACAATTTGACATCAATTTTATTATTATAGCTTTAACAGAAGCAAAGATACGGGCTATGCTGTATTGCTGTAAATGGTGGCGGCCATTTTGAAAAACGTGTATATTTCAGTAATGAAGGGTGATGCAGCTCGTCTCTTTGGATAAAACTTTTCCTATGACCCTAAGGTACTTCCATGCCAAAGGGAAAACTAAATTAAGGTTTTAGCACTAGAGGGGGTGTATCGTTAAGTTACCCTGTTAAAATGCTTAATGCTTCATATTGACATCTGCAGTGTCCAGATCATATCTCACACCAGGGCTGCAGGGCTGAATCATTCAGGCCGCGGTAGTCAAGTCATACACCCAGCCAGGCCACCCTATCCCTATACACACACACGTGTACGTTTGGATTACAAGCCATAGAGTATAGACAGAGTTGCGACATTGAGGGGGCATAAAACAGCCCGGTCACGTGGTTATGTACTCACGTGAGCCCTATCAACTACAATACATTCCGTAAACTTCTGTATTTCATATCTCTGTATTTATGCCAAATATTGTGATATCGATACGATATATGATATTACCGTTTCATATTCTACATTTTAAGTGTTGCAACACTTATACATACACGCACGCACACGTGTGGGGATTGAAAAACCATAAAACCTGGGTGATCTATTCTACTGTATGCTATCAAATTGTATGTTTATGCATGCAGCATAGTACTGTACAGTATATTGGTGTTTTAAGAAGTATGTTATACTTTAGCTATTGAAAAATAGCAGATCTACAAGCTCATAACGAGGCACCGAGTGCCACGCAACGAGCTTGTAGGTCTGCTATTTTTGAAAAATCGTGAAAATGTGGTGCAAATCTTTGAATATATATTCTGTCAGAGCGATCGTTTTTAACTCAATCTTTGCTTCATGGGGGGTCCCTGGAACAACATTTTCAGATGGGGGTCGGTGAGCAATTACATATATTTTTGGGGTCCTTGACATGAAAAACTTTAAGAATGACTGACATAGAAACATAGGATTTCAGAAAACTGACATTTGCAGAAATGTCTTCAGGTCTAAATGGGACCGGACCGCATCTTCATGATATGATCTACTGCACCACGGATATGTCAACATGAAGTCGAAATGAGTCATAGTTCTCTCTTTTTGTATCTTTTTGTCATCAGTTTCGTCCTTTAAGTGAAAGAAAAGTAGTGTCAAAATATCTTTTGTATATTCGGTTTCAAAACAGGCCTTGGCTTGCAATATTAGTGGGAGGGGCCTATGTAAGCAACTGTGGCAACCACACTTTGCAATTTTGAAAGATTGCGACCTTTCTAGTTGTCACTGCTTTCGTGTCCTACTGACTCACGTGCCAGTGAGGAGTCCCCTATAGGAGGACATAGGGTCTACTCCTCCCGCCCAACACTCCCCACTGAGAGGTGCCTGCAGGATTACGTACCAGTGTCACTCTCCCCTCCCAGCTTCCCTATACTCTCCCTGTATTCATCTAGAAGCCCGACCACGGTGGATTTGAACCCACAACCTCTGTGGTGGTGGGCAGGGACTTTACCACTGCGACCACCAGAGCTCCCTTCCCTGATATATTCTAGTAGCCTGACTTTGTAATGGCTTTTGATTCTAAAGTGCAGGTCTAAGTCACCAAATTCTGGCTTGCATGGTTTGTGGTTTTTAACATAACCGATTGAAGCTGTTCCCTGTGATATTTATTTTCTCTTCCTTGGCTCCAAAAACAATTACTTCAGTTTGGTCTCTGTTTAATCTAAATTAGAATTAGAAAGTGGAAATTAAGTAATGGTTTTGTGTTGACCCGGTTACCCCTTGGACTAGCCTGAGCTAACGTGTTAGGTTTCTGGTCTAGAGGGGCGGGTCGCGGCTGAGATTTGCGCACGCCCTGATTGGATCTCATCGATCTGTCCGTCACCCCCGGCCCCTCCTCTCCCCCCTAGTGCAGCGCTACGTCACATCATTTGGAGCGACGCCCACCCGGAAGGGTTGACTCCCACTTTTAGACCAGAGCGGCCAATGCGTTCCTCCAGGCTTTCAATTTTTGCACCAACAAAAATGAAAGCTTGGTACCGAGGCTACACCTTGGACTAACCTGGAAATACTAAGTCAGTATAATGAAATGTGTTATGTTAAAACAATGGCCAAATGCAACCTTAAAATATTGATGTTCGTAGGGGAAGCAATCATTTCAAGCACAGACAGAATTGTCCTGATCAGCACATTCAGCTCCCTGGCATTCATGAGCAAACCCATTATTCCTGCTTTGCGTTTGTCTCGAGTCCCTCTGGTATTCCAACAGCTCTGACCCTGCGGTTAGTGAGTTCCTGCACACCAGAAGGCTTGGAGCTGCATCTTGAACTCGGAAAGACTCGGAAACCCCAGAACGTTGGGTTCCGTCAGAAGCATCTGACCGCGAACTGCAGACGGCAGGACCGCGTCGTCCTTTACTAGCCATTATGTAGCAAATGAGTGCAGCCCCCTCCCCTGTGTCCGGTATTGTTTTAACTCTCTTAAAAGTAAATGGCCCCGAACCTCAAACTTTCAGCAAAACGGAATCTAGTGTTTCTGTCTGTGGGGTAATTTCTTTTTTGTTTGCTTTTGTTTTTTTCCTCCTTCCACCCTCCTTCACAGGCACTCCCCCCCCCCCCCCCCCCCCCCCTCGCAGAGCGCCCCGACTGGACCAGACTCTCTGCCTGTTTGTTTTGCGGTGGTGCCTTGCTTTAAGGGGTTTCTGGATAATGTTTGGTGCTTTGGAGAAACTGGACGAGCCTCAGATGTGGGAGGGAAATAGAAAGAAAAAGGGAAGGAAAGAAAGAAAGAAAAACATTGAAAGAAGGCAGCAATAGAAAGAGCGGAAGACCTTTCCCTGAGAAAGCCTTTATAAAAGGTCAATATGGGCACCCCCCTAACTATATAAAGACTGATTTATACTTAGTTGTGTGCAGTGGATGTCACGCATCGAACATACCAGATCTACAAGCTCACAACGCATCGCAGGATAATGCAATGTGTGCATAGATCGGCTGTATTCCGTGTGTGACACCCACGCGCAGTCAAGTATAATAACTCAGGCTTAACCCACGCTTTCTTGTGTCTTTTCCTATTTGGGAAGCAGCCTAAATCCTCAGAGGACATCAGGCCTCGACCCTGCAGCAGTGTCATCATCAGTTCATCTCTACTGACGACTTCCATGCGTCCAGATGGGTGATGTTGTGAGGAGAGCATGTTAACTGCCTCTGTTAAAGCAGGGGTTCTCAAAGTGGGCCCTTGAAGGGATTCCAGGGGGTCCCCAGCAAAAAAGTTATATATATAGTATCAAAATCAGTTTAACGGTACCACTTTAACCCTGTTTTACACTTTAACTCTGTTGGCTATTCTACACAGCTAACATCCTGTCATATTAGAATGCATGGTGAGCTTGTAGATCGACGTTCATTTTTTTTAAACAAATGTGGAAGAAATGTGTACACATATTTTCTCTTCTGGGGGTCCCTGGCACAAACTCTTCATGATTGTCCCTACAGCAAAGTGTGAGAGAGTGTGTGTGTGTGAGAGAGAGAGAGAGACAGAGACAGAGGAGTATAGCTCCCTTTTTAATATGCCTTGTTTTAATAAGCCTCGGATTTCTGCTGGGGGTCACTCTGTGACGCCTGAAGGGGTGTGCGAATCAGGCGACTCCCTTCAGGGACATTTAGAGGGGTGTGTGTGTGTGTTTCAAAACGGGTGCCTCATTCTCCCTGTGGTCGATGTGTGGGAGGGAGGTCATTCACCCGCCCTCCTTATTTGGGTGCTGCAGGCTAGAAGGGGGAAAATAACAGGGTGAACGGGCCCAAGGGAAACACAGTACAGCCTCAGTACCTCCCTCTAATCACCACTGCTACACTCACACGCGCTGACAAAGAAAGACATACATGTGCACATGCATGTGCGCACACACGCACATTCACACCAACATAAAACATGTATATACTATATGTATGTACAAAGACGCAGCATACATACATATGTGTACGCGCACAGTAACGCACACATCCACACCCATTGAAAACAACACATGCTTATACAGTAAACAATCATAGAGTGTGTTGCCCACACAAAGTTAAGCTGAGCTAAAAATAAATGTAGCCCATGCAGTCACTGTACAGCGTGTAGGTGTACGCACGCGCACGCACGCATGCACAATTGCTCAGATACAGATACATACTCTATTACTCACTCAGAGCAGCCCTAACAGTTCTTTTTTTAAATGCCACTTTTTTAAGAGTCCTTCAACATTGAGGAAAGGCAGGGAGTAAAGCTTTAAATAGACTGCTGGGATTAAAACATCAATTACATGTCAGTGGAGTGCGGTCGCAACACTGAGAGCAAATATGTGCCATTGACATAGGTGATTTATGGTCACTTGAACTTCAAACATCCATGGTTTATTTGAACTTCTGGTCTGTTTTACTTCCCTTTCGCTTTTTCTCACATGACTCGTCTCGTAAAGACAAGACGGACGGACGGACGGACAGACAGACAGATGGATGGTGGGCTTACAAAGACAGAAGAAAAGATAACTCCTGGCTTTTCACAATGCCAAAGTCAAAAGAAGGAATGCTGTGGAAATTATGTAGATTTGTAGAGCACATAACTGGTGTAGTGTGAGGGATTTTGGTCTCATGTGACGAAAGCTTTCCTGCCAAATGGAGAAAGCCAGAAAGGCATATTTGAAGTTGAAAGTTATACAAATGTATGTGTGCTGCGTGCGTGCGTGCGTGTGTGTGTTTGTTTCTGTACATGTATGTGTACTTTTATTACTACAGTTGAGAGGGTCAAATGTCCCCAGAAATATAGCAGAATATGTTAATTCCTTGCAAGAAAATGTTTTGTTTTATGGATAAAAAAGATGGCTTACTCACTTGGTTTGGCTTACAATTAGGTTGGGGTTAGAGTTAGAATGACATTCATAAAATCGATATGGTAAATTCTTGATGTCCTCACAAGTATAGTAAAACAACAAGTGTTTGTGTGTGTGTGTGCGTGTGTGCGTGTGCGTGCGTGCATACAAGTGTGTGTGTGCGTGCATGCACACACGTGTGTGTGTGTGTGTGTGTGTGTGTGTGTGTGTGTGTGTGTGTGTGTGTGTGTGTATGGACGGACGTCTGCACAGTGTATGTTTTCACAGATGAGAAACAGCAGGTCTTTTACAATAGGTGTTCCGTGGAGCGGTGTGATCATCAGCTCTGATATATAGATATAGATATATTTCTGTAGCAGACAGCTGAGAGCTCTGGGGGTAAAATCCGTTTCGGCATGCGTCCGCTTGGGAAGAGCAGCGTGCTACAGTGCAGCGCATGCTGCACGCATCAGCATCTCCTCTGTGATGATTTGTGGCAGCATTGGTGCTGTATGACATCTTTACTGTCAACATTTGGTCCAACTTGTGTATGCAAAGATTTTTCATTTCCCCACAGATGTCCCATTTTCACAGATATCATTGAAAGGTCAGTGGTAAATGGGCATGTGTGCATGATGGTGCGTGTGTGCAATGCGCGTGAGTGTGTACTGTAAGTTAAACCCAGTTGAGATCAGTAGTATGAGGCCAGACAGACTGCAGGAATTCTCCTGTGAACCGTGCAGTGGATTTACGGGTGCCAGGGTGCACGGGTTGGCCGCTCAATGTCTTCATTGTGTGGAGAACACGTGTGGTGCTGGGTGAAGGGGAGATGAGGGGCATTACTCTGTCCCCTTGTAAGGGATCAGAAAGAGCACATGCCGAGCAAAACGCACACCTTTTTACAACATGCAAACATACATAAACCATTTTAGACTATACAATTTATAGTCTTAAAATGGTTTAAGTACACGCACACGACCACATTATTGCAGTATTTCTCAAACGTTTTCATGTATTTGACTGCAGATCCCCATTTGAAAAGAATGTTGTGCCTAGGGACCGCCATAAGAGAATATCTTTTTTTTCTTCTTTTTACATTTTCCAGAAATTAGAGCTGGGACTCGATTAAAAAAATTAATCTAATTAATCAGAGGCTTTGCGATTAATTAATCTAGATTAATCGCATTTTAATCGCATATCATTATTTGACCCGAGAACAGTGAGAAAGCAATTTTTTCAAATGGATTTTGGTATACTAGTGAATACATAAGTTTAAGCAATAAAACATTGTTTTTGTAGTAATAGGGGTAATAATTCTTTATTGAATAATTACACACAACTGTGCTGTAATCCACGCTACCATCGGATAAACTGTCCAGTGACAACGTTCCGCGGTGAAAAAAATAGTGCGATTAAAATGCGTAATTTTTTTTAATGCATTAATTTTTCTGTAGTTAATTAATCGTAATTAATCGCAATTAGTCCCGGCCCTACCAGAAATACTATATCTATACAAGCCCAGCTATTTTTGAATAGCGAAAAAGATTAAAGGACCACTTCACCACTTTTCAACCTATCTTCATATAATAGGTCCTCACTAATAATTATGAAAAAAAAAAATCTACTCGGTCTGTGTCTCATAGGAGGGCTGTGGGCCAGTGACATCATCGATGGGGAATCCAAGCTAATAGAAATTGCAGGCTTTCTAGTCCTGAAAAGTTGCAATGCGAAAATGGAAGAGAATATTATTCTCACGATAATGAAAATCTAAACATTATTCAGATTATTGTAAACAAATCTTGTTTAAAAAAACATCTGCCTAATGATGATGTCACTGGAAGACGGTTTCTGAACTGCCCACAGCCCTCCTATGAGACACAGACTGAGTGGAAAGAAATCGTGCCATTTTATCATGATTATTAATGAGGACCTATTATATGAAGATAGGTTGAAAAGTGGTGAAGTGGTCCTTTAATAGTGATTATGTGTTAAAAAACTGTTCCTCATTTTGCTGGGCACTCCCTGGAACGCTCTCTAGCTGTATTTGCGAACCACTACATTAATACATCTGAATGCACAGGCAACTTATATAACTCACACTTTCATGCACACACGCACGCACACGCGCGCGAACACACACGCACACGTGCATGCACACACACACACACGCACACACACACACACACACACATTGATTGATACACACATCACTGCTGTTTTGAAGGCACCATCATTGTGCATCACAGAGTGATTGTGGAAAGTACTTGGGGCAGTGATTTACTTGCGGCTCTGGCGTGTATCACTGTAATCAGAATGTGATTGGACGAGACAAATAAAACGCAAACACTGCAAGTCCAGCTATATATGTGCTCCCCTCAAACAATCAGGGAAGAATGAGGCAAACAAGATTGTATGACAAATAATTGGAACATCTCATAGTGATGTTAGTGAAGCAAGGCCAGCATCGCCTAGCATCACTTCCTTCCCCCAAAACCGAAAACGACGTTGGAAATGGATGGTGTCACAGCTGGAAGTCATTAACGCTATCAGATGATAAGAGTTCTTCCCTTTCATCTGTGCTTTTCTTGGCTCCATCGTCTTGTTGGAAAGGCGCAGCGAGCTTGGACTTCACTGGAACCATAGCCTTTGGGGGGGGACATTTCTTCACAATTGGCATGTCTCTGCTCATTTGCATTTCACGCATTGCCATTCTCCCACACACAAACACACACACACACACACACACACTCACACAAACACAACACACGAGCATCACCAGCCAAAATCTGAGCACAATAAACTTCCAAAAGTTTTGTTGTGTAGATGTGTTGGGACTTGGGAGTTGGACACAAAACCACTTTCTCTCAAGTTCCAGGCCTCCTATCTATGAAATAGTGTCAACAGAATGTAAAACCATCGTGTTGACATGCAGAGCTTGTTATAACCTGTCCATCTGTGACACAGCAACATCACAGCCTCACAGTGGCAGAGAGATGGGTGTGACTGTGTGCACCCACTGTGAGCTGTTTTTTCTTCAGAAATATATGTAAGAAAGCAAATTGTGTTTGTACAAGTGTCAAGTGTGTGTGTGCGTGCTTGTGTGCATGTGTGTTTTTCGGTGTGTATATTTTTGCCTCTGCGTGCATGCATATGGGCTTCTATTATTGTCCTTAGGGTTACATTCTTGAAGACCATACATCAAGTCATGTCAAGTCACGTTAAAATTTCCCTTCATGTGTTTCGAACAGTCTGGACTAGACTGTAAAAACAAAAACCTATACCAACGAAAACAACAGAGTAGAAGAAGGAAGCAACATTCTTAAGCTATGTTCCTTTTTTCCATTTGAACAACTTTATTTTTATTTTAGTAGCATAGACGCCCTATAAAGCCGTATGCATCACACTGATCACAGTGGATTCGAACTCACAACCTGAACCTCCATGGTGGAGGGCATGGACTTTACCACTGGGCCACTGAGCTCCCACCTTTCTTTATAAACAACTTTCTGCCAGAAAAGTGAAACGTGACCAGAAAGGCAGAAAGGTGTGTAAACATAAAGATACTGTAACATCAAAATCAGTTGAGCTGCAGGAGGTGTCAGGGAGACGTCCCTGTTCACTACCAGGATAAGGGATGAAACATCCATGAGTAGTGATCCTCAGCTTATGACCCCCGCAGCAAAACTTTGAATATTTATTTTTGGTATGCGGTCAGTTTTAGGCATGGCTCAGGGAAGAGGATGACCCTGCCATGCATAGTCCACCATGGGTACCATTGAAGGTGCAACAGGCCCAAGGCCTAGCATGCAGGAAGACCATCCCTCTGTATGAAATAATGCAAACTTCATAGAGCAGGGGTTTTCAACTGATTATGAACCAGGGACCACCACCCTGACTGAGAATCAACCTGGGGACCACTGTTGTGTTGGGAGGGGGGATTTTACCTTTCCTTATAATGGTGACTCAACCAGGCAATCCGGTAGTTTTCTCTTGAGTTTCGAACTCCCTTTTCTGTGTAAGGGCCGATTCATACTCCTATTTTACCGCTGTTTCGGCGCTGTAGTGCCGAAATGATTTCGGCTCGTCAGAAATTTTCAGTAGCACCGAAGAGCCGACTTTAGGACGGTACCCGCCCCCCCGAACCTCAAATGACGTCAAATTGTAGGCTCTACAGAGCCGAACCGACTTTTATTCGGCTCTAAAATAGGAGTATGAATCGGCCCTAAGTTCTTGATTGACGTCCAATTTCCCAGTAACTGACAACATTGACGCGTCACCAGGTAATTTACTGCATTGTTTCTCAACTTGTCGTCAATACAATAAATTAAAAGCTGACATCAGTTTGTTGATTTCATTCATTAGTTCATTGGCTGGAGATGATTCATGTGCACATTAATCCTTGTTCCCGCTTGGAGCCGGGAGAGCGTGCAAGCTGGCGTTGCTATGGCAACCTGCTGATAACTTTCCCTGCACTGTGAACTCTTGACAGAGAAAAGCACTCCCTGACTCCCACTCTAGCCAAGGTCACACTTGCTGATATCAGAGCAGCTGTATGTAGAATTAAATCAAAACAGGGCTACTACTGTGAGTTTGTGGCTGCCGGCAGGCAGTATGGAGACTTCAATAAATCTGAGCCTGGCATCAGGAAATACATAATATAAATAAATATAATATATATAATATAGTGCTTACAGCGAGTCTCTCTCTGATGCCCTGTGGAAGTCCCTTCTGCAGCCCTCTAGCGATTTTCTCACTCCCGTGCGAGTGTTTACAATTCCCAGCAAATAAACAAAACGACGTAACTACTCACCGAAACAAAGCCTGCTAGACCTTGGTAAAAGTCTATTCTCGGAGCTGGGAGGCATCTCAGGTGCCCATGCAGCTTCTCTCTAAAATGCACTATTTTAATCATTAAATAAAATTAATCCAACCAGATCGGCGCAGGCAAAACCCGGAAATGACATAGTAGAAGAAATGACTCTGCCCGGTAAATTCAGGGTACATTGCGTTATTAAAATGGCACAAAGTGCATTTTAGAGAGAAGCTGGGGACCTGAGATGCTTCCCAGCTTCGAGAATAGACTTTTACCTTAAGGTCTAGCAGGATATGTGTCGGTGAGTAGTTACGTCGTTTTGTTTATTTGCTGGGAATTGTAAACACTCGCACGGGAGTGAGAAAATCGCTAGAGGGCTGCGGAAGGGACTTCCACAGGGCATCAGAGAGAGACTCGCTGTAAGCACTGGACCAGGCCTATGCCAAGGATAAATGATGATATGGGCCTATCTGTGCTGACAAACAGAATATGATGAAGTGACCAACTTGACATGACATGTAAACAACATATAAATTTTTATCCATCACTTGCAACAACCACAGGTTGGGAATCACTGGGTTAAATTATATACACCAGTGAATGGAGACTGGTGAACTTGTAACTTCAATCTCTCTAACAAGTAAGCTACTGTTTGTGTGTAGCAGAAGATTGGATGAAAGGGGTAGGGAGGAAGAGAGAGTTGGTTTGGAAGAGGGTGCATGGCGTCCGTCCACCCGCCCACGTGCGCGTGCGCCTATACCTACGTGGGCGATTGCACGCATGTATGCCTCTGTTGTTTCTACAGTAAGCAGACAATGTGACCTGGATTTCCTATCACGGGTCACTCAGACCCCAGAAGAAGAACGGGAGTCCATGGTGAATCAGTTAGCACTGTTACCCGTCATCAACTATCAGCACTGTGACACACTCACTGGAACCAATCCTGAGTCCCAGTGCATGAATTTGTCAGTGAATGTTAGTGTTACAGCTGCTACCTGTAGTGAAGCCTACCATGTGGTGATACTTTTGGAATACAATACTTGGCTGTCAAATTCAGCTCGCGATGGTTCAGCTGTTCCTAACCTCGCAAATATGTAGCTGAGTGTATTCTCTCGCATACACATTTGCAAGAAATCTGACTTTGATCAAAGTCATTCCCTTTCCTCATTCTAGCCCTTGAACGAGGAAGAGGACATTCTACAGTACAGTACAGTCAGGTACATAGATTATTCCTGATGTCTCTCAACAGGACTCTATTAGGCTCTGGTAGATGGAGAGGGAAAGTGAGGCCAGTCTGGATGAGTTACAGCGTACATGGTCTGTGTAATGCATACCTTATACTTTGGTAGAACTGTGGTTGTAGTGCATCAGGGTTTCGTCTGAATGACTTTACCAGGCATTGAGAGGATGGTGTCAGAGAGAGAGAGAGAGAGACTCAGAACATCAGTTTAAATCTCTCTCATCTCTCATCACTCAAACTCCTGCACATCTGCAACATCAACAGTCTCGCTCCAACACAAATAGCGTGGTTAAGACATTAGCTGTGGACAATCAGCATCATGTCTACGCCGCCAGACAACGGGTTTCGACTCGGCACAGAACCTCCTGAAAGTGATACAGTACCACAGGCTGTGAGACATTCCTTCTACATCAATCATTTCACTTGTATCAGATGAAGGGACATTCCAGTAGGTCTGCTGCTGCTGCAAATAATTGTAATCGAAAACGTTAAAACGCACATAGCGTACAATGGGGCACAGGGCTGTTTCCAATGCTGTGCCCCTTAAAATATAACACTGATGGTGACATCAATACTATGGAGTATGGACCCCTATGTAGCCTCGGGGGAGCCAAGTATCTATCTTCTTTCACTGTTTTATGAAGGCCCAGTTGGGGACCTGAAATAGAGAGCCAGGTGGCTGTGGAGAAGGAATGTCACATGTGGAAGGTATCTGTCTATGTCGCACGGAACGGGCCCTGGAATGTGCTGCCATCACAGATGGGGGGGGTCAGGAGGTGTGGGTGTGGGTGTGTGTGTGTGTGTGTGGGGGTGTGTGTGTGTGTGTGTGTGTGTGTGTGTGTGTGTGTGTGTGTGTGTGTGTGTGTGTGTGTGTGTGTGTGTGTGTGTGTGTGTGTGTGTGTGTGTGTGTGTGTGTGTGTGTGTGTGTGTGTGTGTGTGTGTGTGTGTGTGCACGCGCGCGCGCATATGTTGGGGGGGGGGTGGGTCAGGTGTACAGGCTCTAAAAGCATGATGAATTGTGGTGCCAGTTTTCCATTTTTAGCAAACTGTATAACCTTATTTGTCAGACCTGTGTGCAGTTGAGCAATTTCAGCTTTATTTTCAGATCATTTTTTTTATGACAAATAGACAAAATAGGTGATCTACAACCCCTATTTCTTTATTTGTCCACAATGATGTTACATGTGAGAGTTAGCTATGATTTTGTGCAGCATGCTACATCTGATCATTGTGCCCCTTTAAGGGGGGCCCGGCCAGACCATAGAATGTGAAACACTGCATTAACAGTTTGAGGTTTCCTGCATACTGTACATGTGTGAGTGGTAAGTGCATGCGTCACTCTGCCAATGAGGCTGTTGTAGAATTAGGAAGTCCTGTTAGAAGAACAACAGGCCCCTCAGTGTAGAGGTTTGACCTCTAACCACACGCACAGGCACGCGCACAGGCGCACACACGCACACTACCCAGGGATCATGACCTCCCAGGGTACCCAAGGAACAGTTGCTGCTCTATATAACTACCGGTATTCATGACGGGGGGTGGAAGCAGTCCTCATGCACATGATCAAGACTCTTCTGATTTGCTGTGGTTCTATACTCTGACAGACTGACAACGTTGTCATAATGCTGTGTGTGTGTGTGTGTGTGTGTGTGTGTGTGTGTGTGTGTGTGTGTGTGTGTGTGTGTGTGTGTGTGTGTGTGTGTGTGTGTGTGTGTGTGTGTGTGTGTGTGTGTGTGTGTGTGTGTGTGTGTGTGTGTGTGTGTGTGTGTGTGTGTGTGTGTGTGTGTGTGTGTGTGTGAAAAAGGGAGTATTACATTTACCACCATTGTTTTTCTTCATCTAGACCATGGGTTTTCAACAGGTGGTCCGTGGACCACTGGTGGTCCGTGAAGGTGTTGAATGTGGTCCCTGACGATGCATTTAGTAATGTAGGAAAGTGAAGATTCGTATTTGAATTTATTGTATTGAACACAAGTTGAGAAACAATGCAGTAAATGATCTGGTGACAAATGATGACGCGTCGATGTTGTCAGTTACTGGGAAGTCGGATGTCAAGAACTTCCACAGAAAAGTGAGTTAGAATCTCAAGGGAAACCGTACCGGATTGCCTGGTTGAGTCCCCAGGAAATGTGCCCATAATCAATCGCAAGTGTCTGCTTACTCAAATGAACAGCAACATGAGTTTAATATGGAAGGTTAATATATTTCCCCCACACCACGACCATATCCCCCCTCCCAACACAGCAATGGTCGATTGTTGATTCTCAGTCAGGGTGGTGGTCCCCAGGTTGATTCTCAGTCAGGGTGGCCGGTCCCCAGGTTGATTCTCAGTCAGGGTGGTGGTCCCCAGGTTGATTCTCAGTCAGGGTGGTGGTACCCAGGTTGATTCTCAGTCAGGGTGGTGGTACCCAGGTTGATTCTCAGTCAGGGTGGTGGTACCCAGGTTGATTCTCAGTCAGGGTGGTGGTACCCAGGTTGATTCTCAGTCAGGGTGGCCAGTCCCCAGGTTGATTCTCAGTCAGGGTGGTGGTCCCCAGGTTGATTCTCAGTCAGGGTGGTGGTCCCCAGGTTGATTCTCAGTCAGGGTGGTGGTCCCCAGGTTGATTCTCAGTCAGGGTGGTGGTCCCCATGTTGATTCTCAGTCAGGGTGGTGGTACCCAGGTTGATTCTCAGTCAGGGTGGTGGTCCCCAGGTTGATTCTCAGTCAGGGTGGTGGTCCCCAGGTTGATTCTCAGTCAGGGTGGTGGTACCCAGGTTGATTCTCAGTCAGGGTGGTGGTCCCCAGGTTGACTCTCAGTCAGGGTGGTGGTCCCCAGGTTGATTCTCAGTCAGGGTGGTGGTCCCCAGGTTGATTCTCAGTCAGGGTGGTGGTACCCAGGTAGATTCTCAGTCAGGGTGGTGGTCCCCAGGTTGATTCTCAGTCAGGGTGGTGGTCCCTGGTTCATAATCAGTTGAAAACCCCTGATCTAGACAGTACACAGTAGGAAGCCCAGACCAGCATGTGATCCCAGAAGTCTAAAAGCCACTACTATGCTACTGACGAGCACAATATGTTACAATTTAACTCTGCACATAGCAACAATTATGTGTCAATGATACAGCAGCCAATGAAAATGAAAGAAAATGAGAACTACGAAAGAATCTGAGAATAGTTTCAGACCTTCTGCTCCAGCTGTTAAGTGATTTTGCATACTGTAGCAAGAGGGGAAATTTGACCATACATCCTTTCCCCCTGACGGCTCCAGTCAAAGCATACTACCTTACAATTGTGTTTTTACGGATTACTAAAACCAGGTGGTCCGTTCTCCCACTGACCCCGAGGTTTCTCAAATCCAAACTTTGCAGAGCCTCATGAAAGGAACCGTGCGGTGGAAGCCCTGCTGGGTGTGTTTATGCGCCAGGATCAACTGTACATGGTTGCCCGGGCCTAAAGCCTACCCACGTACATGAGAAAACCCTGTGTCATCAGTCATTCTCAGGCTTCGCCCCTTTGTTCTGGGCCTCAGGGAAATCTCAGGACAAACAAATCATCATCATACCTTTTCTCTTCCACTGAACTTTGCCGTGTGGTTCTGAGAGACACGCTGCAACTCGCTGTCGCAGCCATGCACGATAACGATATAAAGTTGGCATCCCATCTGAGGATCCTTTTCTGATAGAGGGGAGGATACAGGAAGTGAATAAATGGTATGGCAAAGCCAAGGCCTATAGTCTATCACACAGCTCTTATCTCTATCCCTCATCCGCCAAGGCTGCGCACTCGGCAGGCCTCCAGGAGACAAACATTTACTTTCTCTTCTCTCCTCGCCCTGTAAAGCCCAGTCATAACACCACGGCTGCTTTCTCTCTCAGTCTACGTGTTAACAACAGGCTCACGCTCACCGCTGTACAGCCGGCCCTTTGACCCCTCTGACTGTCAGTCCCTGTTGACGCACGCTGAGCTTTTGAAAGCAAAACATCTGCATTCCTTCCCTCATCAGGCCCTGCGTGAGCTCTGACAACAGCCAGGAACACTATACTGTCGACAAACCACGCTGCCATTCGCAATAGAACATAATAAAGGGACTGTTCAACCGTAGTGTCCACAGACATTTTGGCTTGGCGTGGTGGCGAACATGTGCATGAAACAGTAGACTAGTGACTGAGGTCAGCTGATTGGCATGGTGCATTTGAACATTCTGACCCAGTGCAACGTGGACTGACCTCAGCATGTGAAGGACAGACACCTGTTCATCTTGAGTCTTCTGTTTTAAAGAATAGAGATGAATTCCAAATAACCAACTTACGTTTACATTCAATATTTTTTTAATAAATATTATTTCAGCACAGTGTCTGTTGGATACATGCTTGAGCTGCGGAATCAAACCCAGTTTAATGAGGTTATGTGGTCCAGACAGATTTCCTGGCTGAGGTACCAGGGTAACTCGTCACCTAGAGAGTAGATCCTGAGGTCTGAGAGAGAAGTGACATCATGACTATATTACCCCTATAATACCCACAGCCATTGAAACCATTAAACAAACACTATGTCTGCGGTTGCATCCTACGTGAAATGTATATGTTTAATTGGTAGTCCAGTAATCATGCAGTTGCAGTGGCTCTTTACAAGGAATTAGAGAGAGAGAGAGAGAGAGAGAGAGAGAGAGAGAGCTGCTGTGACAGCTGTGTACACTGTTTATCAAAAGTATAAAGCTAACGTCTCCTATATGGATGTATATTGTATAACTATCTCTGATAGAAAATGCACAATCTTTTTATAGTTTCACAAGATAGTATTACCCAAAGTGTTAATATAACACAGCTCTGTTTACACCTTTATTTAATTCCTATTTATATCCAATATTTATTTGTAAATACATTGTTTTATTTTTTTCCACTTCTGCTTTGGCAATGTGAACGTTTTCTCATGCCAATAAAACTCCTTTGAATTGAAATGAATTGAGAGAGAGAGAGAGAGAGAGAGAGAGAGAGAGAGAGAGAGAGAGAGGGAGAGAGGGAGAGAGGGAGGGAGGGAGAGGGAGGGAGAGAGAGGGAGGGAGAGAAGAGCAACACAGTACATTGCAATCCTATTCCCAATGCACGCGCGCCCCCTCGTGGTGAACTCAATGAACTTAATGTGTAATGGCCCCCATCATTCTCTACCAGGCTGGAGAAGTAGGCTTAGTACCCCTCGTGGTGAACTCAGGAACTTAATGTGTAATGGACCCCATCATTCTCTACCAGGCTGGAGAAGTAGGCTTAGTAGGGCTATGCAAACTTTGAAGTAATTATTTAGAAGTTTCTATTTTACACTCAAGGTTGGTTCATTGAGTCCTGTATAGTCTGAGTCACAGAGTGGCCTGATCCCCGAGGCAGAGGTCTGTTTTGATCCTTTTGAAGACTATGATGATGATGTTGATTTAATCTGTGACTGAAGAGACAGAAAACACAACATGTTTATTGTTATAATCAGTTAAATCAGCTTGTCAGTTGTCACATGTGAGACCAATCTGCTCTTTTTGACTACAACCTACTTTTTCTGAGATCAGGTTGTTGGTTATGATCTGTTAAATACAGGTCACCGTCTAAATGAGTAATTCACATGCATCCCAGTTGGAAAGACGAAAAGAAAACAGAATAGCTACTGTGTTCATTATTTACAGGACCTTACTACTTCTGAAGAACACAATATCTAGCAGTATTAGTAGCCTTTGTCCTACCTATGCTACACATTGTTGTCTCCACCAGGCCAAAGGCATTGGGGAGAGAGTATGTTTTGCACTCCGTGTGTGCGTGAGCGTGTGCATGTGTGTGTGTCCGTCCGTCCGTCCGTCTGTGTACAGCTAATCTCTGGCACCGTTAACCCGGTCGATGCATACACACTCCAGAGGTTCATGCCAACGATGAACCTCTGCCCCAAATTTTCCAGAACGGCCTGTTATAGCGCCACCAGGAGGCCAACTTTTGTAAAACACATTTTTGGATATTACTCCTCCAGATTCTGTCCAAAAACCCTGCAAATCGTTACACAGTCATGTGTTCAAGACGGTCTGTCCAATATTTCATATTCCATCGTAATTGGCTAACATTGGCTTTCAAAGTTTGCAGGATTGGCCCGTTTTGAACAAAATGCCTCAAATCATGAACGAGCAACTTACGTGAAATCTTTCACAGACTTTCCTACTAGGCTGAGGAATATATCCCACCCTTTTCACATTGGCCTGTTATTGCGCCACCAACAGGTGGATTTTAGCAAAAGCATTTTTGGGAAAAAATGCCTCCATCCAAGGCATAAAAAGAAATGGCACCCTTTTCACATTGGCCTATTATAGCGCCACCAGGGGGCCACAACCTGACCTGCCCTGGTGGAGACCTGTGCCCCCCGAGTGCCCCCACTTTATCTAGTTAGCTTAGATCTGTTGTGTTTACTTTGTTGTATTATTTCACCTATGAAAGCCATTTATATGTTAGAAGGGTAGGCACAATAAGCTTAGGCTTCAGCCTACACCTTTTTGGTCAATGTTTCTTTTGCAAAAAAAAACCCCAAAGCAGGCACTGTATTAATCTGTTTTAATGACCAAAATAAATAAACTGAACTAAAAAAACTGAAATGTAGGCTACTTGTACCCCACCAGATGGCGGCGTTCTCCATTTAGTCGGCCTAACTCGCCTCATTTCTCTACTGAGCACTGGACAGACTGTGCACTCACTGTGCAGTGTGCCTGTGGGCTCTTGGGCTGCTGTTGTTGTAAACCTGTGGTCACTTTCAGGGGATATTCAGTTGTGTTGCTCTGCTGTGGCTGTCACATCCGAAGAGATGGTAACGTCGGTCTATCTTGTAAAACCCAATGGACACAAACTGCGACATATACACTATGTATATATAGGCCTACAGGAGGTTGCATTACGTCATACCTGGGGGGGGGGGGGGTTCCATCCTCCTGGTATGACGTAAGAGCAAAATGGCCGACGTGTAAATTATGATCAAATTTAAGGTCGGTTGTATAAGTCAGACAGGCCCAGTCTAGCAATTGAGCTGATGAGGTTCACACATGGACTTTCAAAACAACAAGACGCAGTCACGCAGTGGTTTTCAAAGTGAGGTCGAGGGAGTAGGCTGGCTAAAGTTTAGTTTACTATATTTCAATTCACTTGACATTTTTACAAGTAGCCTAATCTTTCAATAAACAAATCTATTTTTGTTTTCTTTACAGGCCTACAATTATGATAATTAGACAATTTAATAATATAAACCAAAACCTATCTTCTCATTCTCATTCCAGGGTCCCTTGCAGATAATAATTAATTAACCTATAATATGGTACATTTTGGGTTACAAAATAGTCTGCACACTGGTGATGCTGAAAAAGCTCCTCTGTATTTTCAGGACATAATGGGAATGGGCATATGCATGCCTATGTATACAGTATACACACATACGTTTAGTTCACCATCTACACACTGATAGGCTAAGGGCAAGTGAGGACACAACAGTCAACTCAACTCATCAATTGTCTGGCTTTGCAAAGAATAGAAAATAAACATGTGTACCCATCCCGGAATCCAAATAGCAATAAAGATATTAGATTTAAAGTATCGCAATACTATAATATATCAGGTAGGCTACTCAAATAACAAAGGAACACAGTGACAAGCTATACAGTATCGTTCACAGAGAGGCTTGTGTGCACATCTCTTGCCTGTATTTAGGCTGCAGGTGCTGGATGTCAATTTAAGGCATCAAGGCAAACATCAAGCTCATGTATGTAAGTGTTTTTGTTTGTTATAATCATAACTAATAATGATAATTATACAACAAGGTCTGCATAAATTGTTGGGCACTATAGAATGAATCTCTCCAGAAGTACCCAACAACACTATGACAATTTCTGAGTCTGTTTGCTGATACTCTATAGTCTTTCCATCCAAGTCTTGTTCAGTGTTTGCAGGCCCACCATGCATATGTTTTGCATTGGCTATGGGAAATATAGGCCTGATTTTTTTAATGGTAGCCTATACTTATTAAGAACACACACACACACACACACACACACACACACACACACACACACACACACACACACAAAATAATCTCTCTTTCTCTGTGTTCACATTTAACAAGAAATTCTTGAACACAAATAGTAGTGAATGCACAAACTTGGGAAGCCCAACAATACGTGTTTCAGGATACAGGAAGCATTGTCTCCTCCAGTGGCGACTGCCAAGTGCATTATCACAGACACTGAACAGAATTTAGCCAAGCTCTAGCATTCCTGCAATCTGCAGGCCTCTCACAACAAATGTATGGACATTACCGAGGCTTCCAAATATGAGCACAAGCTGTTTATATTTGTAACCAAGCTGTAGCCTATAATAGCATCCGTTGGTAGTCTACTTTAGCACTAAGCCTAAGGAATGCTTCTTCCAGACTGTGGTTGAATGTACAACTTATACTCTCAAATGGTCACTGCTCTACTGTCCTCATCAGCAACATGATGATAACAAGTATATTAGCTGTATAATCTGAAAAGAGAGACACACACACACACACACACACACACACACACACACACACACACACACACACACACACACACACACACACACACACACACACACACACACACATTATGGTATAGATGACAGACAGACAGAGAGACAGACACTGACATATACAGACAGACATGATTATTGGATGGATGGATGATGATATTGAATTTTGTTGTTATTCTTCATGTCATGTCTATGAATTGATTGCATATAGGGCCTAAATGCATGGAAACAAGACCGCAAGGACTTTTTTTGCGATTCCTTTTGGACTAAATGTTTGACTATACTCTGTTGCTGTTTTTTACATTTCTGTCTAATAAACTATTCAATCAATCAATCAATCAATGGATGGATAGATGTTGGGTAGATATAGCGTTTGTTTCTTGTCGATTTGAACTATGGCCTATAGGCATATATAGGCTTAGGCTATTGTTTATTTAGCATTGCCAAGTTTTTAAAATATACGAGGAGGTGTTTATGTGAAAATGCCCCCCAAAAAACACAACCTATAGTTCTTTGAAGTTGTCTCGACATTTTCTCAATGAAAACCACACTCTGTTTTTTATCACGTTCGGGACTCGGGACCGTGCAAATGGTTTTGACGGAACGGGAAGTTTAGATGAAGAAGTAAAACACTGCAACTTCAGTCACAGGCTCAGCTCGTTCTAGTATAAAAAGAAATATGCCCAAAAATGTCATGCAGGAGGGACGAGATCCATGCTCGACGAACGATTTATCACCGGTTTGGGTTATGTGACCACCGCGTGACCACCTTTATTACCTCGCTAACACCTATTATAGGCCTGTATATACATTTAGCCAATAGGCATGATTTAATATGAATGATTTAATTGTATCTGACCCATTTGACTTAAGACTCTTATTGTGCATTGCATGCATTAGCTACTCTCAGAGTATAACCTAAGAAAAAACAATATTGGAAAAGCTTTTCTTAGTCACACAACATGCGTTTTTGATGAAATACCAACGGCATAGTGTTGGTTCAAAATGTGGCATTGGGCATTTAAATATTTCTTTGTTTTCCCCCCTCTTATTTTCCAAGGGTAAAAAAAACTTTATTGCACCTATCTGTGGAAATGCAGCCGGATTTCTTTTTTTAACCCTCTTCAGATACTGAAACCACACAACTCGCTTTCAGCCACAGTGTTGGGCCTGTTTCCAATCTCGGGACATGCGTGATGAATTTGGGAAATCATCTGCAGCTTTGTCGGTGCCGTGGCCCACCCACACCCGCCCCAGTCGGCCGCTGCCCCGAGGTATCAATACGATTAGAGGGAGGAAATGTGGGAATCCCCAACAAAGGGTCCCATCATTAAACACAAACAACCAGGGGCCTTCGAACAATACCAAAAGCGCCCTCCACTCCCGACTCGCCTTTTATGTCTGGGCAAGTGAAAATCTATTACTTTCATCCCTAATATTACCATGGTCTCAGTCGCCCATTATTAAAGAAGATAATCTGACAGGTTTAGGGGGACTTTAGTCGGTTTGCGTTCAAATAGAGCGCACAGGGCGTATAGGGTTTCAGGACCAAAATGAACAGGTTATGCACCAGAACAAATGTTTTTTTTATTCCCCATTTGGCATATGGTGAAATGTAGCAATATAGTCCTGTCTTTTATTTCTACGATACATTGTACCCGTTCCATGGAAAATATAAACCGCCCAGTGCATTTTAGTTGATTTAATATAATAAATCCGCATGTTATTAGTTTTATTCAGAGAGGGCTATACACTGTACAAATTATTGTTTTAACGTCACTACAAAATCAGTCATTGCCGCATTATCCCTTGCTGTAGGTTTACTGATAACATATAATTGTGCGTAAACGTGGCTATCCAGCACAGTGTTTATAGCTTAGGCTTTAAGCCTCTGGCTCGCGTCGATTACTTTCCCCTTTGACACGCGCTGCACCCTGCAGAGGGAGTGAGATGTCTCTCTCCAGATATATACTGCAATTCGCTAAATATCTCTCCTGTTTCCTTTGTTGTTGTTATAGATTAATATACACAAGCAGACACACTTTTAGGGGTGTTTTTTATTTTGTTTTGTCTTTAGTTTAGATTGCCTAATTATTTTGCGTAAAGCCTATTTTAAAATGGAACGTTACGCAAGGCCAAATAATGCAGTTAATTAACCAAAATATAAAGTTACAGAAATTATCACTTGAAAATATTTCCAGGAAAATACTCTTTTCTTATTTCTACTTTTTAGTATATATACTGTAGGCTAGCTTTGGCGTATATTCTTGCACTATACTAGCCCTATATATTATACTATTTCACCGTTTACCTTGTTAATTAATTTAACTTAAATTAACATTTTTTTGCGGTTACAGACTAAATTCTTTCTGACAAATAGCCTACACATGCAGACTCGTTGTCATTCCATGCGTAAAGAGGCATTTGACTGAATGGAGCTGTAAGTTTTGATTGATGGGATGATGAGAATGGGCTGTTGGCTGGTAGCGCTCCCTGGTACCTCTGCGTCGTTTCCATTGGTCAGGAGCCGTTTCCTCGTGGCTCAACATGACATCACAGCCACCCGACCCACACATCGCTGAAGCTCCAACAGGAAAGGCAGCAAAGGATCCAGAAGATGCTGGACATCTAGGGAAGACGGACACTTTTATACGCTTTACACACATTCCCCGCGACCGTTTTCTCGCGTAAAAAAGGTAGGATATCCGTTTGGATTGCGGTGCGTCGGTGCGGATGTCTTGTGGCTTGGAAAGGTTGTTTTGTCGATTTAGCAAAGTAGGAGGAGGCTCCGTGCGCGGATTGTACGTTCACTTTTTTTGTGAATGGAGATGACTTGCGCGTAAACATCTGTCCCTCTTCAATAACATAACTATCATTCTCGCCACCTGTTGTCAGGTGGGATTGGCTCTGTCCGCGGAGCTCTACTAACTATGACATTGGACTTCGACCTCATGGAAGACATTGTTATCGACGTGGTGGGAGAGGGGCTCAAGGAGAGCGGAGAGGAGCACCACCACTTAGCCGTGGATGAAGACCCCGACACGGAGACGTCGGCGGTGTCTTCCGGTAGCCAGGGCAACAAGGACAGGGACAGCTACAGCCCACAGTCCAGTGACAGTCCTGCGAACAAGACCAAGAGTCCCACGTCGGTGAAGCCTCCGTACTCCTACATCGCTCTGATCACCATGTCCATACTGCAGAGTCCTAAGAAGCGGCTCACTCTCAGCGAGATATGTGACTTTATCAGCCACCGCTTCGCCTATTACCGCGAGAAGTTCCCGGCCTGGCAGAACTCCATCAGACACAACCTGTCCCTCAACGACTGCTTCGTCAAGATGCCCAGGGAGCCCGGCAACCCGGGCAAGGGCAACTACTGGACGCTGGACCCCAACTCGTCGGATATGTTCGAGAACGGGAGCTTTCTGCGTCGGAGGAAGAGGTTCAAGCGGCAACACTTTCGATTCGGAGTCCTCAAGGAGCAGCACCTGGAGCCCAGCGGATACCACAACTTCCCGCACGCGTACGGACTCAACGCGGCCGGTCTGCAGCTACCCAGCCTGGAGCTATACCCGCTGGGCTTCCATCACCACGTGCACTCGCCGTGCGGCCCCGCCACCATCCCACCTGTCAGCAGCATCCTGCCGGCGCTCTCCAACTTCTTCTCCCGGAATGCCCTCGCGGCCAAGGCGTTCCTGCAGTCCCAGCAGCTTCATCCCTCCGCCGTGGTGGAGCCCTTTTCCCCGGTGCAGTGTCCAGCGTTCCCGTCTCCCCTGAGCTCCAGCGCGCCACACTACCCTTCCCATCACGCGCTGTTCCACCCGGCGGCGTCCCCGCATCTCCTCAGTTTACACCAAGAATATCACAAATTACAGACTCAGCGCGCCACGTCTGACCTGGTCAAACATTTGAATAGTGCTCATGAATAGTTTCTTGTTATGTCAATCTCTGAGTTTAATCATTGTTTCGTTTGTAATCTCTCAGGAATTAAGGGACAGTCGAAGAAGCACACTCCACCGGTGTTGGAAATTGGACGGATTTGTAAAATACTAAAATGAGACTGAGTGTTGTAGATATGCTTAAAGCAATTCCTCCCTACATTGCTGGCACGTTTTTTATTTTAACATGTGGCGCTTTTATTTGATTATGAAATATAGTTGTTCGTTCAAATATTTAATTGACGAGTTTCCCAGAATTTCTTTTGGAAAGAAATAAAATAAAAAATGATTATTTAAATGTATGCTTTCAGTTGCATCTTATTATTCAAATATAGGTTCAATATTATTCAAGTTTTGAAGCCTATACATGTTAAAATGTTAAAAATAAATCTTAATTACTCACTCATCTCATATATATATTTTTGTTTACATATTTTATTATTTATTTATAGGAATTTGGCTGAAATTTAGTTTAGGCCTATTACTTTATTAGCATACATTTGTTATATCGCCTTTAATGACGCACATTCATTCAATTGGCTATTGAATAAATGCACAATTGTCATGAATAATAATAATAAAATAATAAAAATGACAAACGTTTGCAAAATACCAAGTTAATAATATAGAAAATGCCCAAGAGATCTTTGATGAGTTGACAAGTGAGGCTGACTTGAAATTGAGGGAAATGTGTCATGCCAATATACAGAAAAATATTTATACAACAAACGAACATGCTTTGCGAGATTAAGATATCTAAACAAGTGGGATTTTGTACTTGTTGAATATAGCCAATATAGCCATAAACCACTTTCAACATGGCGTCCTTACTTTGGACATGCATGTCATTTGGCCAAATGTTCAAACATTTAAAGAAATGTCCAAAAATAGCAAAACGTTTTGATCTACAAGCTCACAAAGCCCATGCAACACGTGCAGCTTGATATATTTCCGATGCGCGCGACACCATCATAATTTATGACAAAGTAGCTATAAAATAAGGTTTAATTGGTGAAGGTCACGGTTAAAGACCCACATGGACGCACCGTCACGTCACTGTTTCAAGCCACAGGCCACCTTAGAGTTCGTTGCTGTCAGGCATAAACTCCATTTCAACTTCTTTATGCTTTTCCCCCGCAATGCCCTATACTTGATGATAAGTATCGCACAAGTGTATATAGGCTGAAAATAGCAGATAAGCTATTTTGTATTTTTCACTCCTGGAGTCCTTTTATTAAAATAAATAAATAAGTAATAAAATAGGAACGTTTTGGACATACAAGGTTTCCACCCGATATTGGAGGCATGGAGATAAATTGACTGGCTATATGATACTCGGTCAGGTCATGCCAATTGCCAATGATCATTAAAATCAACAACTCAACATGCAGTCATATATGATCATTAGGCCTACCCGTGTGTGTGTGTGTGTGTGTGTGTGTGTGTGTGTGTGTGTGTGTGTGTGTGTGTGTGTGTGTGTGTGTGTGTGTGTGTGTGTGTGTGTGTGTGTGTGTGTGTGTGTGTGTGTGTGTGTGTGTGTGTGTGTGTGTGTGTGTGTGTGTGTACACGCGCGTGCGTGTGTGCGCCGGTCGCGTTCAATCAGTGGCATTGCATTCATATAATCTACATCAAACTACTATAGACTTTATGTGTGCAGTGCACGCCTATAATTGCCTTATACTTTCTGCCTGCCGGAGTGCCGGGGCCACACACCGCTCTCCAAGTTCCCAAACCAAGATGGGAAAAAATCTGTACAACACATTTCATGTCAAAGACTTCATCTGTTCATGTCGGATTGTGAGGTAATCATAAACCCGCTATTTGGTCGTTTACCTCCAAAACCTTCCCGCAAGGGATTTTTGGGATATCGCTGAAAATATGTTAGCAACGGCGGGCATGATCTTGATGGAGCATATAAAATGCTCCGCCACATGCAAATATTTGCCGGTTGACGATCTATTCAAATATGTGTTTAAATATACATCGGTAGGCCTCAGAGAGCTTTAAGATGTGCAAGAATCTTGAAAAGCCATACTTATGGAGGTATTAGGCAGGCTACTTATAACAGCAAGTTGTGTATGAATTTCGCTTTGACCAAAGCCAATTATATGTGATCTTCAAAAAGTAGCTATATAGGCCTACCTCAAAAGACAAAAACTTGAAACTGAACTCCATAAACTTTAATGGAGAATAATGTTCAGGATAATGTAATGCTATGATTAACAATACATTTAATAACCTATACAATATTAAATAATTTTAAACATAGACTATATGCCAACTTGTGTTATTTATATATATATATATATATATATATATATATATATATATATATAAAACATATAATTTATTATGAAACAATCTGTGATAAGGACACACTAATTTATTTATTTCACTGGCAAGCTTAAGTTATGAATTACAGAATGAGAAACAATATTTTATATAGTCGTAATCTATGAAATTATTTTTTCTTCTTCCTTTTTTTGTGTTCCATTGTATGTATACAGAACATATACAGTTGTGTAGTCAGTAGAACAATAAGCATACACATATTTTAGACCTCAACATGCTTCATCTGGAAATATGCATACCGGTAGAGGTAGTTAGTCTATAAATTCAGATTTCATCACTGAAACTATATGTTCCATGCATTATAACACTGTCGCGTATAAAGCACTTTCTAATCATTTCTTTATTTGGCTTGTGCAGATGCACAGATTTATTTGGACATTTCTTTTTTTATTTACTTGAACAGCAATAAAATAATTCTATGTTTTAGAGCATGGAAGTATTTATTCAATTCTATTGTAAAGTCTGCTTTAGATGGATTACTGCTCTCCAATTATTGGACGTGGCTGATGGATCATATATACCACGCTCTCTGCTGCAGTCCTTCTGCAGGCTTTGGCACCAAGCGAAGGACTGAAACAAATAAAAAGATTGTTACCTGATGGCCAATTGTTAAGTCACCCCGCTTGCAAAGGAAGAGTACAAATGTACACACACAATGATTCTCTTTGTGTGTTTTCACTCTCCTCCCAGGAAATGTAGAGACTCGCTCGATTTTATTGCATGTTTTATTTGATCCTTTTTCGAGGTTGGATTTTTATTGTTTTTCTTTAAAAAAAGATTCATAACTCCGTACCATTGTCTATTATTAGTGCTAATCTTAAACGGTGTGGTGAGAACGGTGGTTAAATTGACCCTCTATGCGATTCACACCATAAACCTCAACATATTTGCCATTAAAATGGATCTGATAGGAAATGTTAATATACCATGTATGTTTAATTTAACTCTGAAGACGTAAAAATTGACCCTTGCACGTCTCATTTCAGAGTTACATTTAAACTAAATTAAAACTCTCTGGATGTTGTATGAGTGTGAGATAGGCTTAGACATACAAACCACCCTAGCTTTGTGTTTGTATGCATTCTATGCTTGGCAATACCGTATATGTCATTGATTGAAATTACACACATGGAATAATGCATGTGTGGACACACACACACACACACACACACACACACACACACACACACACACACACACACACACACACACACACACACACACACACACACACACACACACACACACACACACACACACACATGCAGGTTGTTTATTTGGTCTGATGTATACGTAGTTCAGCATCGTCTTCCACTGCAGGGATGAGTCAGACATAGCAGTATAGTCTGCCATCAATACCTCTCATTATGAACCAGTAGGTCCGTAGCAGACTCTCAGTGAGTATTAGAATTAACATGCCACCAGGCTCGTCTGAGGACGACCTAGAGAGGCAGCAAAGAGAAGTTCGGTGTGTGTGTGTGTGTGTGTGTGTGTGTGTGTGTGTGTGTGTGTGTGTGTGTGTGTGTGTGTGTGTGTGTGTGTGTGTGGGTGGGTGGGTGGGTGGGTGGGTGGGTGGGTGGGTGGGTGGGTGCGTGGGTGCGTGCGTGTGGGAGTGTGTCATTAATTCATATATGCTAAAGATCAGTAAATGTATTCAACTGTGTGTGTGTGTGTGTGTGTGTGTGTGCGCGAGCGAGCGAGCGACATGCATACTTGCATGCATGCATGCGTGCATTTGTGTGTGTGCATGTGTGAAAGAATGTGTGAGAAAAACGGAGTGTAAACTGCCAGTGTGCATCATTAACCATCAATCATTCACTCTAGGGGAGGTAAAAGTTGCCAATCGTCTGCTTGATATGTTGCGTCAGGCCCTCGTTCCTTCATGCCTCATTGAAGGTGACGGAGGGCGTTTTGGTAAATATGCTTCTGCATCTGTACGAGTTTAGCAGTGAGAATTCGCCCAGTTCTTCATTCCGCATTTTAGCATAATCCCCATTTTAAGACAGAGCACACTTTCCTGGAACTGTACTGTAATCTGTAAAATAAAACAAACAACCAAAGGCCTAAGAAAATGTACCAACACAGACCCCCAGGGCCTTTAAATTGAATACGTCACTGCTGAAAACTCTAATCAATGTCACATAAATGTTATTTATAACAAGGGTGGACGTGATGAATGTACGTTTATGTGACAACTGATCAATGGTGCGTGCTACGTTGCACTGCTGAAGTGTTTCTGCTCAGTTCCACGTGGATTATCGGTTATGAGTTATCATAACTCATATCTTCCCTCTGATGTACAGACAGGTTTTTTTTTCCCTGGGAAAAGTGAGTCAATTCAGTCAGAAGTCCATTCATGCTTAACTCTGCCGCTGTGCCACGCTCCCATTCTCCGGTTGTTAATGCCAAGCCAAACAGGCAAGATAAACTAATTCCCTCAGCACCCCCGCCTTGCTACCTCGCTCCCCTCGCTCAGCTTCAACAGCCACGATGCCAAGTCATATAGGCAGGAGAGCGGTGCATTCTGGGATACCCCCTGCAAGTTCAGGCAGGTTGGAGGGAAAATAACACAATGCTCCTATGTTGTTTCTGTGGGTTTGAAATGCACGATTTGGAATAAATTCCCCTCAAATGTTTTGTCCCTCCTATAGGCCGCTTTTGTTTGAGGGTGGGCTGTGAGGCCGTTGCAGGCTGAAACGGAAAAAAAACAGAAACCGAGCCAGCCTGTGGCGTGATTTCAGCTGGACGCATTGCACGGAGGCCAGAGCGCCTCGGAGTGGCGTGAATAGAGAGGCTTATACTAAATAGGTGTTGTGGTTTTTCAGTTAGCCTTAGTAAATCTAGCACCTTTCTGCTGAAGCAGATCAGAGCCGAGGTGCCCCCCTCCTCTCACTTTAATGGCTGACTTCCACAGGCCTCGCTCGCTCCTTGGCGTTTGCTTTTCCTGGCAGGGCCGATCCCTGCTGCCCTGCTTTTGGAGAGTTATTCAATTATAAATCTTCACCCCCCTCTCTCACCGGCCCATGTGTTGCACTGCCAAGCCCAGTAAAACACGGCGCTCTGCTGGTGCGCCCCCTTCTCCAGTCTCGTGCCCAAGAATTTATTATGCTCGCGGTGGTGGAGCGGAGTGCGGTGTGTTTTTGGAAAAGGGACCCCCCCTCAAGCCCCAGTGCCAGCAGATGACAGTGACATATAGCAGGAAAGCCACCCAGAAGGAAAATGATCTCACACCTTAGCCACGCACACACAGGGAGCGAGGGAACGAGGGAGAGAGAGAGGGTGCTAGAGAGAGGGGCAGAAGGAGAGACCGAGAGACGGATCTGCAGATAGGAGTAGAGGGGAGAATGAAGATGAAAAGACAGAGAGGGACAGACAAAAGAAAAAAGAACAGCATGACAAGCAAATTATGTGATCATCTGTGTAGAGGGAACGATTCAGAAATCAGCTTGTGATTTGTCTGTGCCATCCTGGCTTATTTCAAGATACACTGTACAATGCGTACGTGCTGTACTGTATATTGCTCCTTAATAATTCTGTCTGAATAGGCTCTAGTTTTGTTAAACATCTCAGCGTGTCCTTTTGATTGACTAACCATGCATGGCCTTGTTCCAAAAGCCATATTCCTGAGGAAATGCACAACTTCCACTTGTAATAAGATGCAGATATCAAACGGCAACAACAAGTAACATCAGAAACCCCACAGTTTTTATTGCAGATTCTCCTCATTACGACATCTGTATGACAAACATACACAGAGCCTGCATTACAGCCGCTTATGCAGTTCATTGGGTGGCATTGGGTCTTGACCCCCCTCTTCCTCCGTATACTCCGCTACATGATCTTTCAATCTTCCTGCTGGCACTCCAGCTGTTTTCCAGCTGGCGACCTCATGCCCTTACCCTGCCCATGCAGGCCGGGCACTCCAATGGGTGGCACGTGTCTTGGGGGGGGGGGGGGGGGGGGGGGAGTCGTGCAAAGCAAAACACCCTCTTCTCAAGGTTCACGCATGAGCGTGCGCCCGGGCGTTACCGCCTGCAGAACTTCAGAAAGACTTTGCCCACGCCGCAGGTACTAGGCCACCAACTGCTGCTTTCAGCAAAAAGCCATGGGCCAGGAAGAAGAAACGCTCACTTGCTCACCCTTTACATGCCTGAGATCAAAGGCAGCGGGATGCTGATGTCACCCACGGCAGCCCCTGAAACCACTTATTGCGCCAAATGAGAGCCATTAGCCGTACAAACAAAGACTTAAAACTCGCTGTCATTTAATCAAAAGGAGTACAGGAAACACAATTAACATCTGGGCCAAGATGTGTCAGAGAGGGGTCAGACCATAGCCAGGCGAGCTCTTGTTACACTCATATAGTCCTGGCCTGGCTGTGCACGGCTTAATGAGAGTGACACAGTCAGTAACCCCAGCCTGGATGTGGCCCGCCCTGTCTCACTGATCTCTGACCAAGACAGAGTGGGCCGCGTTGCTGCACCATGCAGACACCGCCATGGAGGAGAGGTGGAGTTAGGAATCGAGGCCGTTAACAGCTGGAGACCTCACTCACTTGGACTTTCTCTCTCACACTTTCTCCATCTCTCTCTCTCTCTCTCTTCCTCTCTCTAATTCTGTCACTTTCCTCTCTTTCTTCTCCAATTCTCTTTTGGTCTCTCTCTCTCTCTCTCTCTCTCTGTTTTACTCTCTTTTTGTCCCTCTCTCCAGATCACATTTGGTTTTCTCCACTCAATAACGTCTGCAGTGGCATATTACAACTTGGAAATGGATTTTAAAAGGGGGGAATAGAGAGCAGTACCAGAATGGGAAAAACATGGACTGGCTCAGTGGAAGCAGATTAAGTGGGCATGCCAAACCTCACGCTTTGTAAGAAACAAGAAAAAATACCCCCTTTTTTCCTCCTTCTTTTACGTTAATGCTCTGGAGTTAAGGACCAACCGCACAGCAGGGAAATAAAAAATCCCACCCTCCTAGAAGAGCAGAAGGAATGGAATGGTCCAGGCAGTGAATTGTCACCCCATATCTCTGTGTCATGATCAAACTGCAAGGATGTCTGTCTGTCTGTCTGTCTGTCTGTCTGTCTGTCTGTCTGTCTGTCTGTCTGTCTGTCTGTCTGTCTGTCTGTCTGTCTGTCTGTCTGTCTCTGCATTTCTGTTATCTTATAACAATGCTGCAGGTCTCTGTGTGTTCAGGGAGATGTAAAGCCAATTCACAGGCCCTGCAAACATCCTGCAACACCAACATAAATCCAATAATTCAGGCCTTTACGTCGGATAATGGATGTTGTGCTCTGTTATGTAAATGTGCATGATAGGATTGATTGCTGTGAAGATCAGTGGGGCTGCAGCATTGCAGCACCACCCTGCCACCCAAACCGTCGGCCAGCGAGCTGTTCATCCCATCGTGCCTCTGTTGGTGGTCCCTGGTGTAAGCTATATTTTCCCTTCACTTCTCTCCCTCCCTTCTCTCTCTCTTTTTTTTATAGCGAACACAAAATTGTTCCTAATTCGCTGCTGCTGGAGGGGGGTAATTTGCGGCTTTTGGCTGAGTGTCGCAAGCCCCAAATTTGAAAAAGCTGCTGGGTTTTCGAAGGCGTTCTGTGAAACGCAGTAGGAGCAACAGTAGGGGAGAGAGAGAGAGAGAGAGAGAGAGAGAGAGACAGACAGAGACTAAATTCAATCACTTCACTCCATCAAAAGCAAAACAAGAAACAGCAAAAACAAGATGAGCCTCAAAAGGCATAAGACAGTCGCGTAATAATAACTGTTGGGAAATACAAACCATAGCCACCGATAATTATGGTTCTTTTAATGAAATGATCATTATAATATGTGCTCTGCTCTTCCAAGTTCATATGATTTCCGTAGAGCCTATGAAAACACTCATGTTCTACGCTAGCTTTCTTGGCCAATGATACTCATATTTCACTTGGGCTTAGTTGAATTCTGAGCCATTAAAGTTGTAATTTTTTTTATAAAAAACTCTGCGAAATAAACCCTGCTATCCCACTTACTATCTTTCATCCGAACTCAATAGTAATAATGAAAGGGGGGAAAAGATGGCATGTAATGGTTTCATTCCATGCATGTTATTGTGACCCTGTTATAAGACCTGATGTGTGCAACATGCTGGAGAGCCGAGCATTCAGGAAACAACTGATAGACTGTCTACTGCAGCCAAGCCGCCTTGGTTTGGTGCAAGCTGCACGCTGTGTGCGGGAGGTGGGAGAGAGAGAGTCTGGAGTCTCTCTTTACATTGGAGCTGTGGTGCCTGAGGCAGAGCAGGGTGCTCTGACTCTGAATGGCCATGTGGCCGCATGTCGACGCAGGGACCGTGAGAGGTGCTCATTCATTTTGATTAACAGGTCTTCCTACTCTCTCTAATCTCTGACCTCAGTTGTTCACTCTCTCCTCTGTGCAGAGGAAAAGCCCACAGGGACAGTTTGGAGGGAAAAAAGGGGGAAAAAAAGTCCTGCATGGTCTTTCACTTCCACAACAGCGCGTCATTACACCGGGTGTTTAAACACTTAGGAATGGGTTTTAAAGGAGGGAAAACATACACACGCACTCTCTCTTTCTCTCTCTCTCTCTCTCTCTCTCTCTGTCTTCCGATGTTCAGATCTACATTAACTCAGCATTGCTTCGGGGAGCAGTAAAGGCCGCCCCGTAAGCCAAATGAAGTCAATAAATAAACGCGTCTGTTGTCAGATGTCTGGAAGGGCTTGAGAGGCTTCCAGCGGCGGGGGCGGCCCACCGCGTTGAAACTTAACGGAGCTATGTTTGGCCCCCCTCCCTCCTCGCCCTGCAGAATTAGACACTACAACTTGCTGAGTGCCATTGACTAATGAGGGTGCATGATAAATTCAAACGTTATAGGCGCATTTGATCCACGCTGAACCACAGTTTGTCAAGCGACACAATGTGTGTGCAGATCAAGGGGGGTATCGTCGTCGTCATCATCATCACACTGAAAGGGGGTTTATGAGATTGTTCGGATTCCACTTTAGCCGTGTAAGTGATACTTATGCCTGATCTTACACCTCCCCGAGGCCTGCAGACGTAGCAGTCAGTCAAAGGCAGTTTGTGTGTCATGTGGAGTTCATGATTTGGAGGCAAAGGAGGCTGATATCCTCCACATCAACAATTAATATGAAACATCAACAATTTAAACATGTCAATTTAAACATGACCAAACGTCTTTGAATGTAATCGCTTATTGCGACCAAAGGTCTCAGTTAAATATGGAATCGTGCATTTCCCGTGTCGGGCACATATGGTGCCCAGGTCTTGTGACATCATGTGACATCATCAGGGATGGAGCTGTGGAGATCCTGATGTCATAGTAAATGCAACCTGCTGTCGCAGTTAAGCCCAAAATGGAGATCCCTGATGTCATCAATATTGGCCAGCAACTCTACATCTGACCTCAAACCTCAAACTCTTAGATCTCCATATATGGATATATGTCAGAACCTCTTTTGACATTCCATATGTTGATCCTTCCCCATTCATCCATCCTCTTCTTCGATGTCTCCTTTTTTACATACCTGTCCATTAAAATTTCAAACTCTAGACGGGCCTGCTCCAAAGTTATTAGTGCAGCCGCACCCGGCAGCCAGCGAAAACTAGAGTTTTCAACGGCTCACATGTCCATTAAAACTCTAGATGGGCCTACCCCAAAGTTATTAGTGCAGCTGCGCCTGGCAGCCGGCGAAAACTCGAGTTCTCAACAGGCCCGGCCCTACCTGGGCCCTTATCAAACCCTGTACACTCTGTGTCCTGTTCTGACATTCCATACTGTATGTTGATCTGACCTCATTAAACCCTGTACACATCTAACCCCCCCAAGCCAAAGCGCCAGCGCTCGCCCAGCAGTCTGCCATCAACGAGGCGGATGCATGCACGCGACCTCGCCTGCTTCTCGCCCTCAGGGTTATTACTTGTTACTTGCGCAAGCAGAGCGCGCAAGTAATAATTTCGCCCAGTCTTCGTTCATCGCGACAGCCACCCGCCATTTTATGCGTATGCCAACAAAACAGCAAATCTGTGCCTGGTTTGCTGGGACCAGATCACATAAATGACCATATGTCTTACGTCATCATTTAGAGCTAGTCATACGTGTCCTATATACATAATCAGTAAAATAAACTAGCAAATTGTGCCTGATCTGCTGGGACCAGAGTACATGGTGTGTATATGTATGACTAGCTCTAAATGATGACGTAAGACATATGGTCATTTATGTGATCTGGTCCCAGCAAACCAGGCACAGATCTGCTGTTTTATTGGCATACGCATAAAATGGCGGGTGGCTGTCGCGGTTTTTGGCGCAAAGTAACCACAGTATACCGCTAATCAACTTACAACTACATACTCTATATAGTATATGTATATGTATGTCTTACGTCATCATTTAGAGCTAGTCATACGTATACTATATACATAATCAGTAAAATAAAATAGCAAATTGTGCCTGATCTGCTGGGACCAGAGTATGTGGTGTGTATATGTATGACTAGCTCTCAATGATGACGTAAGACATATGGTCATTTATGTGATCTGGTCCCAGCAAACCAGGCACAGATTTGCTGTTTTATTGGCATACGCATAAAATGGCGGGTGGCTGTCGCGTTTTTGGCGCAAAGTAACCACAGTATACCGCTAATCAACTTACAACTACATACTCTATAGTATATGTATATGTATACGTATGTCTTACGTCATCATTTAGACATACGTATACTATATACATAATCAGTAAAATAAAATAGCAAATTGTGCCTGATCTGCTGGGACCAGAGTACGTGGTGTGTATATGTATGACTAACTCTCAATGATGACGTAAGAAATATGGTCATTTGTGTAGTCTGGTCCCAGCAAACCAGGCACAAATCTGCTGTTTTATTGGCATACGCATAAAATGGCGGGTTGGCTGTCGCGGTTTTTGGCGCAAAGTAACCACAGTATACCGCTAATCAACTTACAACTACATACTCTATATAGTATATGTATATGTATATGTATGTCTTACGTCATCATTTAGAGCTAGTCATACGTATAGCCTACTGTATACATAATCAGTAAAATAAAATAGCAAATTGTGCCTGATCTGCATAATATGCATATATGCATAAAGTAGGTAGGTAGCAAATAGTTACACCTAATAATTATACATTTCAAACGTTCCTTCACAGATATAGTGATATTTGACAGTTTACAGCGGTCGAAAGTACTTGCGCGCTCTGCTTGCGCACTAGTTGGCCACTACTAGTGTGCAACAAGCAAGTATGCACTCGACAGAGTGCAGTTCTAGTTTTTTATTTTTTTTGCCATCTAATGTCTAAAATTGTGTGTGTGTGTGTGTGTGTGTGTGTGTGTGTGTGTGTTTATGATGAAAAACGGCATGCCTTCCGAGACCATGGGCTATAGACCATGGTGAAATGTCATGAATGTGATTGCTGTTGGAACTGTAAATTACAACAAAACAAACTAAGGCACTGGTGTGGTACTTCCTGGTTTACCAGAACAGGGTTCAACTCCCTGCAGTGCCCTGCTCAATGTGTTGTATTTACATGATTTATCACCCTATAGCAGGTGCTCCGAGACGATGGACTATAGCCTGTCGCTTTTCCGTGATTTTCACCTTTTTTTCATCCTCCGAAATCGTGAAAAATGGCAACCGATAGCATGCGCTCCGAGACGATGGACTTTGCTTTCCTATGATTTTCACCTTTGTTTCAAATCCTCCAAAATTGTGAAAAATGAAAACCGATAGCATGCGCTCCGAGACGATGGACTATAGCCTGTCGCTTTCCTGTGATTTTCAGCTTTTTTTCAAATCCTCCGAAATCGTGAAAAATGGCACTCTATAGCATGCGCTCCGAGACGATGTACTATATAGCCTGTCGCTTTTCCGATATTTTCACCTTTTTTTCAAATCCTCCGAAATCGTGAAAAATGGCACCCTATAGCATGCGCTCCGAGACAATGGACTAGCTTGTCGCTTTCTGTGATTTTCACCTATTTTTCAAATCCTCCGAAATCGTGAAAAATGGCACCCTATACCATGCGCTCCGCCTGTCGCTTTTCCGATATATATATATTTTTCCAAATCCTCAAAAATGATGAAAAACGGCGTGCTATAGTATGCCGTACGATATGGGCTATAGCCCATGGCCCAAAATGATGTTTTTTTTTTTCAAAAATTAAAAAAACGATGGGCTATAACCCATCGTTTTTTTATTTTTATTCAAATCCTCAAAAATGATGAAAAATGGCGTGCTATAGTATGCCGTACGATACCAGACGTTCTCTCTACCGCAACATACTTAAAAGTATAGCGGTGTATGAGAACAAACTTTGGCATGCTACTAGTCCTACATACTTACACCTAGCAACCCCATTCTAGCCTACTTAGGTTCATCTTACGGTGGACATGTTTGCCTGAAAAGGAATACTTGAAATGTTTCATAGTTTTAGAAATATAGTGCTTTCAAATTTACAATGGGGCTCAATGGCAGACATTGGCACGTAAAAAATCACTTTCACCTAGAAACTCCATTCACACTTTTTATTATTCAGCTTACTGTGGAGACTGGAACTTTTTACTTTGAAATGTTTTATAGTTTCTGAGTTATATAACTTAAACGCCCAATGCATTCTATATGGCAATAGCACAAACTTTGGCATGCTACTAGTCCTACATACAAAATGATGAAAAACGAGGATATTTTCTTTTTCAAAAATTCTAAAAACGATGGGCTATAACCCATCGTTTTTTTATTTTTTTTATTTTTCATACTTTTTCGTGGTTCAAACCGTATTCGAATACGTTAAACGTTTTTTCCGAAATCGCAGTTCAATCGCAGGCCGTTTCGCCTAATTAGTGCCAACTTAGAGTGCGGGGCTTCTTTGACTAGAGTGCGGAAGACAGAAAATCTTTCCTTGAAAATTTACCAAACTAATTGTCGTCCCGGCCAAAATATTCATTTTACACGCATGTTCTTTGGTCATTTTGTAGCCACACATGTCCTCTTTCACACAATGTGACCACCAAAGCACAGAGACATACAGAATGTGAACTACGGCCTTTTAAGTGACACAAATACAGTCAAGCTGCTCATTGACCTCCATTGTAAAATTCTTACGAGGAAATTATCGCAATGACAATTCTTAACTCGCTCTTATAACCACATTTTCGATCGTACCAACACCACAATCGCACATGGTGTACCTCAATATCTCAGGCCACTCACAGCGAAAAAAATATTTGCATTCGACTTTTACTTTTTGCGATAGAGCAATTTGTTCGGGCATAGTTTCCCCCCATTCAGGACCATTGTAAAATAGCAGACCTTCAAGTTGCGCGCCACTCCCAGTCATAGTGCTGGCAGGCTTTTACACTTCCACAGCTGAGACATATAAGGGCTTAATTACAGGGCTTTTAATAAAGAACTTAATATTATTATTTTTTTACATTTAAAGAAAAATCTTAGACCATTATCAATAATCATTGTGTTTATGCTTTTAAAGATAGGCCTATATGCTATTTGAACCTTCTTTTTACATGTAAAAGTATGCTATTTCTGTTAAGCTCATGGATGCTTTTATATGTATACTCCATTGGATGTACTCTTTTTTTTCTTTTTCTTTTTTACCTTTTCTTAATTCATCAAGAATACATTGTAAAGCATTATTCATACATTACAAATCATTAGTAGACAGTAATACTTTACTTACTTTATTCTGCCACTTTTTGGGCATCGTACTACTTCCACATACTTTATTCCGCTTTATGCAGTTATTTATGCTTATTCTTTTTACCAATTTTTATACATTCTTTTTTAAACTTTTCCTTCAGCTTTAATACATTTTCTACTGTACATTATATACATTGCGTCTTTTGGCGAGCCCACGCAGTTTCTGCAGGGAACTGCTTTCTAGTTTAACTTACGCCCAATGCATTCTCTATGGCAATAGCACAAAATGTGGCATGCTACTAGTCCTACATACTTACACCTAGCAACCCCATTCTAGCCTACTTAGGTTCATCTTACGGTGGACATGTTTGCCTGAGAAGGAATCTTTGAAATGTTTCATAGTTTTAGAAATATAGTGCTTTCAAATTTGAAACATTTAACATGGGGCTCAATGGCAGCTCTATAGACACGTCAAAAGTCACTTTCACCTAGAAACTCCATTCACACTTTTTATTATTCAGCTTACTGTGGAGACACATGCTGGAACTTTTTTTTATTTTAATGTTTTGTAGTTTATGAGTTATTTAACTTAAACGCCCAATGCATTCTCTATGGCAATAGCACAAAATTTGGCATGCTACTAGTCCTACATACTTACACCTAGCAACCCCATTCTAGCCTACTTAGGTTCATCTTACGGTGGACATGTTTGCCTGAGAAGGAATCTTTGAAATGTTTCATAGTTTTAGAAATATAGTGCTTTCAAATTTGAAACATTTAACATGGGGCTCAATGGCAGCTCTATAGACACGTCAAAAGTCACTTTCACCTAGAAACTCCATTCACACTTTTTATCATTCAGCTTACTGTGGAGACACATGCTGGAACTTTTTTTTATTTTTATTTTTTGTAGTTAATGAGTTATTTAACTTAAACGCCCAATGCATTCTCTATGGCAATAGCACAAAATTTGGCATGCTACTAGTCCTACATACTTACACCTAGCAACCCCATTCTAGCCTACTTAGGTTCATCTTACGGTGGACATGTTTGCCTGAAAAGGAATCTTTGAAATGTTTCATAGTTTTAGAAATATAGTGCTTTCAAATTTGAGACATTTAACATGGGGCTCAATGGCAGCTCTATAGGCACGTCAAAAGTCACTTTCACCTAGAAACTCCATTCACACTTTTTATTATTCAGCTTACTGTGGAGACACATGCTGGAACTTTTTTTTATTTTTATGTTTTGTAGTTTATGAGTTATTTAACTTAAACGCCCAATGCATTCTCTATGGCAATAGCACAAAATTTGGCATGCTACTAGTCCTACATACTTACACCTAGCAACCCCATTCTAGCCTACTTAGGTTCATCTTACGGTGGACATGTTTGCCTGAGAAGGAATCTTTGAAATGTTTCATAGTTTTAGAAATATAGTGCTTTCAAATTTGAGACATTTAACATGGGGCTCAATGGCAGCTCTATAGGCACGTCAAAAGTCACTTTCACCTAGAAACTCCATTCACACTTTTTATTATTCAGCTTACTGTGGAGACACATGCTGGAACTTATTTTTATTTTTATGTTTTGTAGTTTATGAGTTATTTAACTTAAACGCCCAATGCATTCTCTATGGCAATAGCACAACATTTGGCATGCTACTAGTCCTACATACTTACACCTAGAAACCCCATTCTAGCCTACTTAGGTTCATCTTACGGTGGACATGTTTGCCTGAAAAGGAATCTTTGAAATGTTTCATAGTTTTAGAAATATAGTGCTTTCAAATTTACAATGGGGCTCAATGGCAAAAATGATGAAAAACGGCGTGCTATAGTATGCCGTACGATATGGTCCAAAATGATGAAAAACGAGGTTAAAAAAATAATTAAAAAAACGATGGGCTATAACCCATCGTTTTTTTATTATTATTATTTTTTCAAATCCTCAAAAAAGATGAAAAACGGCGTGCTATAGTATGCCGTACGATATGGGCTATAGCCCATGGTCTAATATGATGAAAAACGAGGATTAAAAAAAAAAAAAAAGAAAAAAAAACGATGGGCTATAACCCATCGTTTTTTATTTTTTTTTATTTTTTTTTCAAATCCTCAAAAATGATGAAAAACGGCGTGCTATAGTATGCCGTACGATATGGGCTATAGCCCATTGTCCAAAATGATGAAAAACGAGGATTAAAAAAAATATCTAAATTCAAAAAACGATGGGCTATAACCCATCGTTTTCTTTTTTTTTTTTTTTCAAATCCTCAAAAATGATGAAAAACGGCGTGCTATAGTATGCCGTACGATATGGGCTATAGCCCATGGTCCAAAATGATGAAAAAGGGGTTTTTATTTTTTTCAAAAATAAAAAAAAACAATGGGCTATAACCCATCGTTTTTTTTAATTTTTTCGAAATCCTCAAAAATGATGAAAAACGGCGTGCTACAGTATAGTATGCCGTACGATATGGGCTATAGCCCATATCCTCGCGGTGTATAGCGGTGTATGAGAATGGGTGTTGCGGAGGATGAGAGCATTCCTCTCATCCTCCGCAACACAATGCATTCTCTATGGCAATAGCACAAACTTTGGCATGCTACTAGTCCTAAATACTTACACCTAGCAACCCCATTCTAGCCTACTTAGGTTCATCTTACGGTGGACATGTTTGCCTGAAAAGGAATCTTTGAAATGTTTCATAGTTTTAGAAATATAGTGCTTTCAAATTTGAGACATTTAACATTGGGCTCAATGGCAGCTCTATAGGCACGTCAAAAGTCACTTTCACCTAGAAACTCCATTCACACTTTTTATTATTCAGCTTACTGTGGAGACACATGCTGGAACTTTTTTTTATTTTTATGTTTTGTAGTTTATGAGTTATTTAACTTAAACGCCCAATGCATTCTCTATGGCAATAGCACAAAATTTGGCAAGCTACTAGTCCTACATACTTACACCTAGCAACCCCATTCTAGCCTACTTAGGTTCATCTTACGGTGGACATGTTTGCCTGAAAAGGAATCTTTGAAATGTTTCATAGTTTTAGAAATATAGTGCTTTCAAATTTACAATGGGGCTCAATGGCAAAAATGATGAAAAACGGCGTGCTATAGTATGCCGTACGATATGGTCCAAAATGATGAAAAACGAGGTTAAAAAAAAATCGAAAAACGATGGGCTATAACCCATCGTTTTTTTATTATTATTATTTTTTCAAATCCTCAAAAATGATGAAAAACGGCGTGCTATAGTATGCCGTACGATATGGGCTATAGCCCATGGTCCAAAATGATGAAAAACGAGGATAAAAAAAATAAAAATCTAAATTCAAAAAACGATGGGCTATAACCCATCGTTTTTTTTCATTTTTTCATTTTTTTCAAATCCTCAAAAATGATGAAAAACGGCGTGCTATAGTATGCCGTACGATATGGGCTATAGCCCATGGTCCAAAATGATGAAAAACGAGGATATTATTTTTTTCAAAAAAAAAAAAAAAACAATGGGCTATAACCCATCGTTTTTTAATTTTTAAATTTTTTCCAAATCCTCAAAAATGATGAAAAACGGCGTGCTACAGTATAGTATGCCGTACGATATGGGCTATAGCCCATATCCTCGCGGTGTATAGCGGTGTATGAGAATGGGTGTTGCGGAGGATGAGAGCATTCCTCTCATCCTCCGCAACACAATGCATTCTCTATGGCAATAGCACAAACTTTGGCATGCTACTAGTCCTAAATACTTACACCTAGCAACCCCATTCTAGCCTACTTAGGTTCATCTTACGGTGGACATGTTTGCCTGAAAAGGAATCTTTGAAATGTTTCATAGTTTTAGAAATATAGTGCTTTCAAATTTGAGACATTTAACATGGGGCTCAATGGCAGCTCTATAGGCACGTCAAAAGTCACTTTCACCTAGAAACTCCATTCACACTTTTTATTATTCAGCTTACTGTGGAGACACATGCTGGAACTTTTTTTTATTTTTATCTTTTGTAGTTTATGAGTTATTTAACTTAAACGCCCAATGCATTCTCTATGGCAATAGCACAAAATTTGGAATGCTACTAGTCCTACATACTTACACCTAGCAACCCCATTCTAGCCTACTTAGGTTCATCTTACGGTGGACATGTTTGCCTGAAAAGGAATCTTTGAAATGTTTCATAGTTTTAGAAATATAGTGCTTTCAAATTTGAGATATTTAACATGGGGCTCAATGGCAGCTCTATAGGCACGTCAAAAGTCACTTTCACCTAGAAACTCCATTCACACTTTTTATTATTCAGCTTACTGTGGAGACACATGCTGGAACTTTTTTTAATTTTTATGTTTTGTAGTTTATGAGTTATTTAACTTAAACGCCCAATGCATTCTCTATGGCAATAGCACAAAATTTGGCATGCTACTAGTCCTACATACTTACACCTAGCAACCCCATTCTAGCCTACTTAGGTTCATCTTACGGTGGACATGTTTGCCTGAGAAGGAATCTTTGAAATGTTTCATAGTTTTAGAAATATAGTGCTTTCAAATTTGAAACATTTAACATGGGGCTCAATGGCAGCTCTATAGACACGTCAAAAGTCACTTTCACCTAGAAACTCCATTCACACTTTTTATCATTCAGCTTACTGTGGAGACACATGCTGGAACTTTTTTTTATTTTTATGTTTTGTAGTTAATGAGTTATTTAACTTAAACGCCCAATGCATTCTCTATGGCAATAGCACAAAATTTGGCATGCTACTAGTCCTACATACTTACACCTAGCAACCCCATTCTAGCCTACTTAGGTTCATCTTACGGTGGACATGTTTGCCTGAAAAGGAATCTTTGAAATGTTTCATAGTTTTAGAAATATAGTGCTTTCAAATTTGAGACATTTAACATGGGGCTCAATGGCAGCTCTATAGGCACGTCAAAAGTCACTTTCACCTAGAAACTCCATTCACACTTTTTATTATTCAGCTTACTGTGGAGACACATGCTGGAACTTTTTTTTATTTTTATGTTTTGTAGTTTATGAGTTATTTAACTTAAACGCCCAATGCATTCTCTATGGCAATAGCACAAAATTTGGCATGCTACTAGTCCTACATACTTACACCTAGCAACCCCATTCTAGCCTACTTAGGTTCATCTTACGGTGGACATGTTTGCCTGAGAAGGAATCTTTGAAATGTTTCATAGTTTTAGAAATATAGTGCTTTCAAATTTGAGACATTTAACATGGGGCTCAATGGCAGCTCTATAGGCACGTCAAAAGTCACTTTCACCTAGAAACTCCATTCACACTTTTTATTATTCAGCTTACTGTGGAGACACATGCTGGAACTTATTTTTATTTTTATGTTTTGTAGTTTATGAGTTATTTAACTTAAACGCCCAATGCATTCTCTATGGCAATAGCACAACATTTGGCATGCTACTAGTCCTACATACTTACACCTAGCAACCCCATTCTAGCCTACTTAGGTTCATCTTACGGTGGACATGTTTGCCTGAAAAGGAATCTTTGAAATGTTTCATAGTTTTAGAAATATAGTGCTTTCAAATTTGAGATATTTAACATGGGGCTCAATGGCAGCTCTATAGGCACGTCAAAAGTCACTTTCACCTAGAAACTCCATTCACACTTTTTATTATTCAGCTTACTGTGGAGACACATGCTGGAACTTTTTTTTATTTTTATGTTTTGTAGTTTATGAGTTATTTAACTTAAACGCCCAATGCATTCTCTATGGCAATAGCACAAAATTTGGCATGCTACTAGTCCTACATACTTACACCTAGCAACCCCATTCTAGCCTACTTAGGTTCATCTTACGGTGGACATGTTTGCCTGAGAAGGAATCTTTGAAATGTTTCATAGTTTTAGAAATATAGTGCTTTCAAATTTGAGACATTTAACATTGGGCTCAATGGCAGCTCTATAGGCACGTCAAAAGTCACTTTCACCTAGAAACTCCATTCACACTTTTTATTATTCAGTTTACTGTGGAGACACATGCTGGAACTTTTTTTTATTTTTATGTTTTGTAGTTTATGAGTTATTTAACTTAAACGCCCAATGCATTCTCTATGGCAATAGCACAAAATTTGGCAAGCTACTAGTCCTACATACTTACACCTAGCAACCCCATTCTAGCCTACTTAGGTTCATCTTACGGTGGACATGTTTGCCTGAAAAGGAATCTTTGAAATGTTTCATAGTTTTAGAAATATAGTGCTTTCAAATTTACAATGGGGCTCAATGGCAAAAATGATGAAAAACGGCGTGCTATAGTATGCCGTACGATATGGTCCAAAATGATGAAAAACGAGGTTAAAAAAAAATCGAAAAACGATGGGCTATAACCCATCGTTTTTTTATTATTATTATTTTTTCAAATCCTCAAAAATGATGAAAAACGGCGTGCTATAGTATGCCGTACGATATGGGCTATAGCCCATGGTCCAAAATGATGAAAAACGAGGATAAAAAAAAAAAAATCTAAATTCAAAAAACGATGGGCTATAACCCATCGTTTTTTTTCATTTTTTCATTTTTTTCAAATCCTCAAAAATGATGAAAAACGGCGTGCTATAGTATGCCGTACGATATGGGCTATAGCCCATGGTCCAAAATGATGAAAAACGAGGATATTATTTTTTTCAAAAATAAAAAAAAACAATGGGCTATAACCCATCGTTTTTTAATTTTTTAATTTTTTCCAAATCCTCAAAAATGATGAAAAACGGCGTGCTACAGTATAGTATGCCGTACGATATGGGCTATAGCCCATATCCTCGCGGTGTATAGCGGTGTATGAGAATGGGTGTTGCGGAGGATGAGAGCATTCCTCTCATCCTCCGCAACACAATGCATTCTCTATGGCAATAGCACAAACTTTGGCATGCTACTAGTCCTAAATACTTACACCTAGCAACCCCATTCTAGCCTACTTAGGTTCATCTTACGGTGGACATGTTTGCCTGAAAAGGAATCTTTGAAATGTTTCATAGTTTTAGAAATATAGTGCTTTCAAATTTGAGACATTTAACATGGGGCTCAATGGCAGCTCTATAGGCACGTCAAAAGTCACTTTCACCTAGAAACTCCATTCACACTTTTTATTATTCAGCTTACTGTGGAGACACATGCTGGAACTTTTTTTTATTTTTATCTTTTGTAGTTTATGAGTTATTTAACTTAAACGCCCAATGCATTCTCTATGGCAATAGCACAAAATTTGGAATGCTACTAGTCCTACATACTTACACCTAGCAACCCCATTCTAGCCTACTTAGGTTCATCTTACGGTGGACATGTTTGCCTGAAAAGGAATCTTTGAAATGTTTCATAGTTTTAGAAATATAGTGCTTTCAAATTTGAGACATTTAACATGGGGCTCAATGGCAGCTCTATAGGCACGTCAAAAGTCACTTTCACCTAGAAACTCCATTCACACTTTTTATTATTCAGCTTACTGTGGAGACACATGCTGGAACTTTTTTTTATTTTTATCTTTTGTAGTTTATGAGTTATTTAACTTAAACGCCCAATGCATTCTCTATGGCAATAGCACAAAATTTGGAATGCTACTAGTCCTACATACTTACACCTAGCAACCCCATTCTAGCCTACTTAGGTTCATCTTACGGTGGACATGTTTGCCTGAAAAGGAATCTTTGAAATGTTTCATAGTTTTAGAAATATAGTGCTTTCAAATTTGAGATATTTAACATGGGGCTCAATGGCAGCTCTATAGGCACGTCAAAAGTCACTTTCACCTAGAAACTCCATTCACACTTTTTATTATTCAGCTTACTGTGGAGACACATGCTGGAACTTTTTTTTATTTTTATCTTTTGTAGTTTATGAGTTATTTAACTTAAACGCCCAATGCATTCTCTATGGCAATAGCACAAAATTTGGCATGCTACTAGTCCTACATACTTACACCTAGCAACCCCATTCTAGCCTACTTAGGTTCATCTTACGGTGGACATGTTTGCCTGAAAAGGAATCTTTGAAATGTTTCATAGTTTTAGAAATATAGTGCTTTCAAATTTGAGACATTTAACATGGGGCTCAATGGCAGCTCTATAGGCACGTCAAAAGTCACTTTCACCTAGAAACTCCATTCACACTTTTTATTATTCAGCTTACTGTGGAGACACATGCTGGAACTTTTTTTTATTTTTATGTTTTGTAGTTTATGAGTTATTTAACTTAAACGCCCAATGCATTCTCTATGGCAATAGCACAAACTTTGGCATGCTACTAGTCCTAAATACTTACACCTAGCAACCCCATTCTAGCCTACTTAGGTTCATCTTACGGTGGACATGTTTGCCTGAAAAGGAATCTTTGAAATGTTTCATAGTTTTAGAAATATAGTGCTTTCAAATTTGAGACATTTAACATGGGGCTCAATGGCAGCTCTATAGGCACGTCAAAAGTCACTTTCATCTAGAAACTCCATTCACACTTTTTATTATTCAGCTTACTGTGGAGACACATGCTGGAACTTTTTTTTATTTTTATCTTTTGTAGTTTATGAGTTATTTAACTTAAACGCCCAATGCATTCTCTATGGCAATAGCACAAAATTTGGCATGCTACTAGTCCTACATACTTACACCTAGCAACCCCATTCTAGCCTACTTAGGTTCATCTTACGGTGGACATGTTTGCCTGAAAAGGAATCTTTGAAATGTTTCATAGTTTTAGAAATATAGTGCTTTCAAATTTGAGACATTTAACATGGGGCTCAATGGCAGCTCTATAGGCACGTCAAAAGTCACTTTCACCTAGAAACTCCATTCACACTTTTTATTATTCAGCTTACTGTGGAGACACATGCTGGAACTTTTTTTTATTTTTATGTTTTGTAGTTTATGAGTTATTTAACTTAAACGCCCAATGCATTCTCTATGGCAATAGCACAAAATTTGGCATGCTACTAGTCCTACATACTTACACCTAGCAACCCCATTCTAGCCTACTTAGGTTCATCTTACGGTGGACATGTTTGCCTGAGAAGGAATCTTTGAAATGTTTCATAGTTTTAGAAATATAGTGCTTTCAAATTTGAGACATTTAACATGGGGCTCAATGGCAGCTCTATAGGCACGTCAAAAGTCACTTTCACCTAGAAACTCCATTCACACTTTTTATTATTCAGCTTACTGTGGAGACACATGCTGGAACTTATTTTTATTTTTATGTTTTGTAGTTTATGAGTTATTTAACTTAAACGCCCAATGCATTCTCTATGGCAATAGCACAACATTTGGCATGCTACTAGTCCTACATACTTACACCTAGCAACCCCATTCTAGCCTACTTAGGTTCATCTTACGGTGGACATGTTTGCCTGAAAAGGAATCTTTGAAATGTTTCATAGTTTTAGAAATATAGTGCTTTCAAATTTGAGATATTTAACATGGGGCTCAATGGCAGCTCTATAGGCACGTCAAAAGTCACTTTCACCTAGAAACTCCATTCACACTTTTTATTATTCAGCTTACTGTGGAGACACATGCTGGAACTTTTTTTTATTTTTATGTTTTGTAGTTTATGAGTTATTTAACTTAAACGCCCAATGCATTCTCTATGGCAATAGCACAAAATTTGGCATGCTACTAGTCCTACATACTTACACCTAGCAACCCCATTCTAGCCTACTTAGGTTCATCTTACGGTGGACATGTTTGCCTGAGAAGGAATCTTTGAAATGTTTCATAGTTTTAGAAATATAGTGCTTTCAAATTTGAGACATTTAACATTGGGCTCAATGGCAGCTCTATAGGCACGTCAAAAGTCACTTTCACCTAGAAACTCCATTCACACTTTTTATTATTCAGCTTACTGTGGAGACACATGCTGGAACTTTTTTTTATTTTTATGTTTTGTAGTTTATGAGTTATTTAACTTAAACGCCCAATGCATTCTCTATGGCAATAGCACAAAATTTGGCAAGCTACTAGTCCTACATACTTACACCTAGCAACCCCATTCTAGCCTACTTAGGTTCATCTTACGGTGGACATGTTTGCCTGAAAAGGAATCTTTGAAATGTTTCATAGTTTTAGAAATATAGTGCTTTCAAATTTACAATGGGGCTCAATGGCAAAAATGATGAAAAACGGCGTGCTATAGTATGCCGTACGATATGGTCCAAAATGATGAAAAACGAGGTTAAAAAAAAATCGAAAAACGATGGGCTATAACCCATCGTTTTTTTATTATTATTATTTTTTCAAATCCTCAAAAATGATGAAAAACGGCGTGCTATAGTATGCCGTACGATATGGGCTATAGCCCATGGTCCAAAATGATGAAAAACGAGGATAAAAAAAAAAAAATCTAAATTCAAAAAACGATGGGCTATAACCCATCGTTTTTTTTCATTTTTTCATTTTTTTCAAATCCTCAAAAATGATGAAAAACGGCGTGCTATAGTATGCCGTACGATATGGGCTATAGCCCATGGTCCAAAATGATGAAAAACGAGGATATTATTTTTTTCAAAAATAAAAAAAAACAATGGGCTATAACCCATCGTTTTTTAATTTTTTAATTTTTTCCAAATCCTCAAAAATGATGAAAAACGGCGTGCTACAGTATAGTATGCCGTACGATATGGGCTATAGCCCATATCCTCGCGGTGTATAGCGGTGTATGAGAATGGGTGTTGCGGAGGATGAGAGCATTCCTCTCATCCTCCGCAACACAATGCATTCTCTATGGCAATAGCACAAACTTTGGCATGCTACTAGTCCTAAATACTTACACCTAGCAACCCCATTCTAGCCTACTTAGGTTCATCTTACGGTGGACATGTTTGCCTGAAAAGGAATCTTTGAAATGTTTCATAGTTTTAGAAATATAGTGCTTTCAAATTTGAGACATTTAACATGGGGCTCAATGGCAGCTCTATAGGCACGTCAAAAGTCACTTTCACCTAGAAACTCCATTCACACTTTTTATTATTCAGCTTACTGTGGAGACACATGCTGGAACTTTTTTTTATTTTTATCTTTTGTAGTTTATGAGTTATTTAACTTAAACGCCCAATGCATTCTCTATGGCAATAGCACAAAATTTGGAATGCTACTAGTCCTACATACTTACACCTAGCAACCCCATTCTAGCCTACTTAGGTTCATCTTACGGTGGACATGTTTGCCTGAAAAGGAATCTTTGAAATGTTTCATAGTTTTAGAAATATAGTGCTTTCAAATTTGAGACATTTAACATGGGGCTCAATGGCAGCTCTATAGGCACGTCAAAAGTCACTTTCACCTAGAAACTCCATTCACACTTTTTATTATTCAGCTTACTGTGGAGACACATGCTGGAACTTTTTTTTATTTTTATCTTTTGTAGTTTATGAGTTATTTAACTTAAACGCCCAATGCATTCTCTATGGCAATAGCACAAAATTTGGAATGCTACTAGTCCTACATACTTACACCTAGCAACCCCATTCTAGCCTACTTAGGTTCATCTTACGGTGGACATGTTTGCCTGAAAAGGAATCTTTGAAATGTTTCATAGTTTTAGAAATATAGTGCTTTCAAATTTGAGATATTTAACATGGGGCTCAATGGCAGCTCTATAGGCACGTCAAAAGTCACTTTCACCTAGAAACTCCATTCACACTTTTTATTATTCAGCTTACTGTGGAGACACATGCTGGAACTTTTTTTTATTTTTATCTTTTGTAGTTTATGAGTTATTTAACTTAAACGCCCAATGCATTCTCTATGGCAATAGCACAAAATTTGGCATGCTACTAGTCCTACATACTTACACCTAGCAACCCCATTCTAGCCTACTTAGGTTCATCTTACGGTGGACATGTTTGCCTGAAAAGGAATCTTTGAAATGTTTCATAGTTTTAGAAATATAGTGCTTTCAAATTTGAGACATTTAACATGGGGCTCAATGGCAGCTCTATAGGCACGTCAAAAGTCACTTTCATCTAGAAACTCCATTCACACTTTTTATTATTCAGCTTACTGTGGAGACACATGCTGGAACTTTTTTTTATTTTTATCTTTTGTAGTTTATGAGTTATTTAACTTAAACGCCCAATGCATTCTCTATGGCAATAGCACAAAATTTGGCATGCTACTAGTCCTACATACTTACACCTAGCAACCCCATTCTAGCCTACTTAGGTTCATCTTACGGTGGACATGTTTGCCTGAAAAGGAATCTTTGAAATGTTTCATAGTTTTAGAAATATAGTGCTTTCAAATTTGAGACATTTAACATGGGGCTCAATGGCAGCTCTATAGGCACGTCAAAAGTCACTTTCACCTAGAAACTCCATTCACACTTTTTATTATTCAGCTTACTGTGGAGACACATGCTGGAACTTTTTTTTATTTTTATGTTTTGTAGTTTATGAGTTATTTAACTTAAACGCCCAATGCATTCTCTATGGCAATAGCACAAAATTTGGCAAGCTACTAGTCCTACATACTTACACCTAGCAACCCCATGCATTCTAGCCTACTTAGGTTCATCTTACGGTGGACATGTTTGCCTGAAAAGGAATCTTTGAAATGTTTCATAGTTTTAGAAATATAGTGCTTTCAAATTTACAATGGGGCTCAATGGCAAAAATGATGAAAAACGGCGTGCTATAGTATGCCGTACGATATGGTCCAAAATGATGAAAAACGAGGTTAAAAAAAAAAATCGAAAAACGATGGGCTATAACCCATCGTTTTTTTATTATTATTATTTTTTCAAATCCTCAAAAATGATGAAAAACGGCGTGCTATAGTATGCCGTACGATATGGGCTATAGCCCATGGTCCAAAATGATGAAAAACGAGGATAAAAAAAAAAAAAACTAAATTCAAAAAACGATGGGCTATAACCCATCGTTTTTTTTCATTTTTTCATTTTTTTCAAATCCTCAAAAATGATGAAAAACGGCGTGCTATAGTATGCCGTACGATATGGGCTATAGCCCATGGTCCAAAATGATGAAAAACGAGGATATTATTTTTTTCAAAAATAAAAAAAAACAGTGGGCTATAACCCATCGTTTTTTTTATTTTTTTATTTTTTCCAAATCCTCAAAAATGATGAAAAACGGCGTGCTACAGTATAGTATGCCGTACGATATGGGCTATAGCCCATATCCTCGCGGTGTATAGCGGTGTATGAGAATGGGTGTTGCGGAGGATGAGAGCATTCCTCTCATCCTCCGCAACACAATGCATTCTCTATGGCAATAGCACAAACTTTGGCATGCTACTAGTCCTAAATACTTACACCTAGCAACCCCATTCTAGCCTACTTAGGTTCATCTTACGGTGGACATGTTTGCCTGAAAAGGAATCTTTGAAATGTTTCATAGTTTTAGAAATATAGTGCTTTCAAATTTGAGACATTTAACATGGGGCTCAATGGCAGCTCTATAGGCACGTCAAAAGTCACTTTCACCTAGAAACTCCATTCACACTTTTTATTATTCAGCTTACTGTGGAGACACATGCTGGAACTTTTTTTTATTTTTATCTTTTGTAGTTTATGAGTTATTTAACTTAAACGCCCAATGCATTCTCTATGGCAATAGCACAAAATTTGGCATGCTACTAGTCCTACATACTTACACCTAGCAACCCCATTCTAGCCTACTTAGGTTCATCTTACGGTGGACATGTTTGCCTGAAAAGGAATCTTTGAAATGTTTCATAGTTTTAGAAATATAGTGCTTTCAAATTTGAGACATTTAACATGGGGCTCAATGGCAGCTCTATAGGCACGTCAAAAGTCACTTTCACCTAGAAACTCCATTCACACTTTTTATTATTCAGCTTACTGTGGAGACACATGCTGGAACTTTTTTTTATTTTTATGTTTTGTAGTTTATGAGTTATTTAACTTAAACGCCCAATGCATTCTCTATGGCAATAGCACAAACTTTGGCATGCTACTAGTCCTAAATACTTACACCTAGCAACCGCATTCTAGCCTACTTAGGTTCATCTTACGGTGGACATGTTTGCCTGAAAAGGAATCTTTGAAATGTTTCATAGTTTTAGAAATATAGTGCTTTCAAATTTGAGACATTTAACATGGGGCTCAATGGCAGCTCTATAGGCACGTCAAAAGTCACTTTCACCTAGAAACTCCATTCACACTTTTTATTATTCAGCTTACTGTGGAGACACATGCTGGAACTTTTTTTTATTTTATCTTTTGTAGTTTATGAGTTATTTAACTTAAACGCCCAATGCATTCTCTATGGCAATAGCACAAAATTTGGAATGCTACTAGTCCTACATACTTACACCTAGCAACCCCATTCTAGCCTACTTAGGTTCATCTTACGGTGGACATGTTTGCCTGAAAAGGAATCTTTGAAATGTTTCATAGTTTTAGAAATATAGTGCTTTCAAATTTGAGACATTTAACATGGGGCTCAATGGCAGCTCTATAGGCACGTCAAAAGTCACTTTCACCTAGAAACTCCATTCACACTTTTTATTATTCAGCTTACTGTGGAGACACATGCTGGAACTTTTTTTTATTTTATCTTTTGTAGTTTATGAGTTATTTAACTTAAACGCCCAATGCATTCTCTATGGCAATAGCACAAAATTTGGAATGCTACTAGTCCTACATACTTACACCTAGCAACCCCATTCTAGCCTACTTAGGTTCATCTTACGGTGGACATGTTTGCCTGAAAAGGAATCTTTGAAATGTTTCATAGTTTTAGAAATATAGTGCTTTCAAATTTGAGACATTTAACATGGGGCTCAATGGCAGCTCTATAGGCACGTCAAAAGTCACTTTCACCTAGAAACTCCATTCACACTTTTTATTATTCAGCTTACTGTGGAGACACATGCTGGAACTTTTTTTTATTTTTATGTTTTGTAGTTTATGAGTTATTTAACTTAAACGCCCAATGCATTCTCTATGGCAATAGCACAAAATTTGGCAAGCTACTAGTCCTACATACTTACACCTAGCAACCCCATTCTAGCCTACTTAGGTTCATCTTACGGTGGACATGTTTGCCTGAAAAGGAATCTTTGAAATGTTTCATAGTTTTAGAAATATAGTGCTTTCAAATTTACAATGGGGCTCAATGGCAAAAATGATGAAAAACGGCGTGCTATAGTATGCCGTACGATATGGTCCAAAATGATGAAAAACGAGGTTAAAAAAAAAATCGAAAAACGATGGGCTATAACCCATCGTTTTTTTATTATTATTATTTTTTCAAATCCTCAAAAATGATGAAAAACGGCGTGCTATAGTATGCCGTACGATATGGGCTATAGCCCATGGTCCAAAATGATGAAAAACGAGGATAAAAAAAAAAAAATCTAAATTCAAAAAACGATGGGCTATAACCCATCGTTTTTTTTCATTTTTTCATTTTTTTCAAATCCTCAAAAATGATGAAAAACGGCGTGCTATAGTATGCCGTACGATATGGGCTATAGCCCATGGTCCAAAATGATGAAAAACGAGGATATTATTTTTTTCAAAAATAAAAAAAAACAATGGGCTATAACCCATCGTTTTTTTTATTTTTTTATTTTTTCCAAATCCTCAAAAATGATGAAAAACGGCGTGCTACAGTATAGTATGCCGTACGATATGGGCTATAGCCCATATCCTCGCGGTGTATAGCGGTGTATGAGAATGGGTGTTGCGGAGGATGAGAGCATTCCTCTCATCCTCCGCAACACAATGCATTCTCTATGGCAATAGCACAAACTTTGGCATGCTACTAGTCCTAAATACTTACACCTAGCAACCCCATTCTAGCCTACTTAGGTTCATCTTACGGTGGACATGTTTGCCTGAAAAGGAATCTTTGAAATGTTTCATAGTTTTAGAAATATAGTGCTTTCAAATTTGAGACATTTAACATGGGGCTCAATGGCAGCTCTATAGGCACGTCAAAAGTCACTTTCACCTAGAAACTCCATTCACACTTTTTATTATTCAGCTTACTGTGGAGACACATGCTGGAACTTATTTTTATTTTTATCTTTTGTAGTTTATGAGTTATTTAACTTAAACGCCCAATGCATTCTCTATGGCAATAGCACAAAATTTGGAATGCTACTAGTCCTACATACTTACACCTAGCAACCCCATTCTAGCCTACTTAGGTTCATCTTACGGTGGACATGTTTGCCTGAAAAGGAATCTTTGAAATGTTTCATAGTTTTAGAAATATAGTGCTTTCAAATTTGAGATATTTAACATGGGGCTCAATGGCAGCTCTATAGGCACGTCAAAAGTCACTTTCACCTAGAAACTCCATTCACACTTTTTATTATTCAGCTTACTGTGGAGACACATGCTGGAACTTTTTTTTATTTTATCTTTTGTAGTTTATGAGTTATTTAACTTAAACGCCCAATGCATTCTCTATGGCAATAGCACAAAATTTGGAATGCTACTAGTCCTACATACTTACACCTAGCAACCCCATTCTAGCCTACTTAGGTTCATCTTACGGTGGACATGTTTGCCTGAAAAGGAATCTTTGAAATGTTTCATAGTTTTAGAAATATAGTGCTTTCAAATTTGAGACATTTAACATGGGGCTCAATGGCAGCTCTATAGGCACGTCAAAAGTCACTTTCACCTAGAAACTCCATTCACACTTTTTATTATTCAGCTTACTGTGGAGACACATGCTGGAACTTTTTTTTATTTTATCTTTTGTAGTTTATGAGTTATTTAACTTAAACGCCCAATGCATTCTCTATGGCAATAGCACAAAATTTGGAATGCTACTAGTCCTACATACTTACACCTAGCAACCCCATTCTAGCCTACTTAGGTTCATCTTACGGTGGACATGTTTGCCTGAAAAGGAATCTTTGAAATGTTTCATAGTTTTAGAAATATAGTGCTTTCAAATTTGAGACATTTAACATGGGGCTCAATGGCAGCTCTATAGGCACGTCAAAAGTCACTTTCACCTAGAAACTCCATTCACACTTTTTATTATTCAGCTTACTGTGGAGACACATGCTGGAACTTTTTTTTATTTTATCTTTTGTAGTTTATGAGTTATTTAACTTAAACGCCCAATGCATTCTCTATGGCAATAGCACAAAATTTGGAATGCTACTAGTCCTACATACTTACACCTAGCAACCCCATTCTAGCCTACTTAGGTTCATCTTACGGTGGACATGTTTGCCTGAAAAGGAATCTTTGAAATGTTTCATAGTTTTAGAAATATAGTGCTTTCAAATTTGAGACATTTAACATGGGGCTCAATGGCAGCTCTATAGGCACGTCAAAAGTCACTTTCACCTAGAAACTCCATTCACACTTTTTATTATTCAGCTTACTGTGGAGACACATGCTGGAACTTTTTTTTATTTTTATGTTTTGTAGTTTATGAGTTATTTAACTTAAACGCCCAATGCATTCTCTATGGCAATAGCACAAAATTTGGCAAGCTACTAGTCCTACATACTTACACCTAGCAACCCCATGCATTCTAGCCTACTTAGGTTCATCTTACGGTGGACATGTTTGCCTGAAAAGGAATCTTTGAAATGTTTCATAGTTTTAGAAATATAGTGCTTTCAAATTTACAATGGGGCTCAATGGCAAAAATGATGAAAAACGGCGTGCTATAGTATGCCGTACGATATGGTCCAAAATGATGAAAAACGAGGTTAAAAAAAAAATCGAAAAACGATGGGCTATAACCCATCGTTTTTTTATTATTATTATTTTTTCAAATCCTCAAAAATGATGAAAAACGGCGTGCTATAGTATGCCGTACGATATGGGCTATAGCCCATGGTCCAAAATGATGAAAAACGAGGATAAAAAAAAAAAAATCTAAATTCAAAAAACGATGGGCTATAACCCATCGTTTTTTTTCATTTTTTCATTTTTTTCAAATCCTCAAAAATGATGAAAAACGGCGTGCTATAGTATGCCGTACGATATGGGCTATAGCCCATGGTCCAAAATGATGAAAAACGAGGATATTATTTTTTTCAAAAATAAAAAAAAACAGTGGGCTATAACCCATCGTTTTTTTTATTTTTTTATTTTTTCCAAATCCTCAAAAATGATGAAAAACGGCGTGCTACAGTATAGTATGCCGTACGATATGGGCTATAGCCCATATCCTCGCGGTGTATAGCGGTGTATGAGAATGGGTGTTGCGGAGGATGAGAGCATTCCTCTCATCCTCCGCAACACAATGCATTCTCTATGGCAATAGCACAAACTTTGGCATGCTACTAGTCCTAAATACTTACACCTAGCAACCCCATTCTAGCCTACTTAGGTTCATCTTACGGTGGACATGTTTGCCTGAAAAGGAATCTTTGAAATGTTTCATAGTTTTAGAAATATAGTGCTTTCAAATTTGAGACATTTAACATGGGGCTCAATGGCAGCTCTATAGGCACGTCAAAAGTCACTTTCACCTAGAAACTCCATTCACACTTTTTATTATTCAGCTTACTGTGGAGACACATGCTGGAACTTTTTTTTATTTTTATCTTTTGTAGTTTATGAGTTATTTAACTTAAACGCCCAATGCATTCTCTATGGCAATAGCACAAAATTTGGAATGCTACTAGTCCTACATACTTACACCTAGCAACCCCATTCTAGCCTACTTAGGTTCATCTTACGGTGGACATGTTTGCCTGAAAAGGAATCTTTGAAATGTTTCATAGTTTTAGAAATATAGTGCTTTCAAATTTGAGATATTTAACATGGGGCTCAATGGCAGCTCTATAGGCACGTCAAAAGTCACTTTCACCTAGAAACTCCATTCACACTTTTTATTATTCAGCTTACTGTGGAGACACATGCTGGAACTTTTTTTTATTTTATCTTTTGTAGTTTATGAGTTATTTAACTTAAACGCCCAATGCATTCTCTATGGCAATAGCACAAAATTTGGAATGCTACTAGTCCTACATACTTACACCTAGCAACCCCATTCTAGCCTACTTAGGTTCATCTTACGGTGGACATGTTTGCCTGAAAAGGAATCTTTGAAATGTTTCATAGTTTTAGAAATATAGTGCTTTCAAATTTGAGACATTTAACATGGGGCTCAATGGCAGCTCTATAGGCACGTCAAAAGTCACTTTCACCTAGAAACTCCATTCACACTTTTTATTATTCAGCTTACTGTGGAGACACATGCTGGAACTTTTTTTTATTTTTATGTTTTGTAGTTTATGAGTTATTTAACTTAAACGCCCAATGCATTCTCTATGGCAATAGCACAAAATTTGGCAAGCTACTAGTCCTACATACTTACACCTAGCAACCCCATGCATTCTAGCCTACTTAGGTTCATCTTACGGTGGACATGTTTGCCTGAAAAGGAATCTTTGAAATGTTTCATAGTTTTAGAAATATAGTGCTTTCAAATTTACAATGGGGCTCAATGGCAAAAATGATGAAAAACGGCGTGCTATAGTATGCCGTACGATATGGTCCAAAATGATGAAAAACGAGGTTAAAAAAAAAATCGAAAAACGATGGGCTATAACCCATCGTTTTTTTATTATTATTATTTTTTCAAATCCTCAAAAATGATGAAAAACGGCGTGCTATAGTATGCCGTACGATATGGGCTATAGCCCATGGTCCAAAATGATGAAAAACGAGGATAAAAAAAAAAAAATCTAAATTCAAAAAACGATGGGCTATAACCCATCGTTTTTTTTCATTTTTTCATTTTTTTCAAATCCTCAAAAATGATGAAAAACGGCGTGCTATAGTATGCCGTACGATATGGGCTATAGCCCATGGTCCAAAATGATGAAAAACGAGGATATTATTTTTTTCAAAAATAAAAAAAAACAGTGGGCTATAACCCATCGTTTTTTTTATTTTTTTATTTTTTCCAAATCCTCAAAAATGATGAAAAACGGCGTGCTACAGTATAGTATGCCGTACGATATGGGCTATAGCCCATATCCTCGCGGTGTATAGCGGTGTATGAGAATGGGTGTTGCGGAGGATGAGAGCATTCCTCTCATCCTCCGCAACACAATGCATTCTCTATGGCAATAGCACAAACTTTGGCATGCTACTAGTCCTAAATACTTACACCTAGCAACCCCATTCTAGCCTACTTAGGTTCATCTTACGGTGGACATGTTTGCCTGAAAAGGAATCTTTGAAATGTTTCATAGTTTTAGAAATATAGTGCTTTCAAATTTGAGACATTTAACATGGGGCTCAATGGCAGCTCTATAGGCACGTCAAAAGTCACTTTCACCTAGAAACTCCATTCACACTTTTTATTATTCAGCTTACTGTGGAGACACATGCTGGAACTTTTTTTTATTTTTATCTTTTGTAGTTTATGAGTTATTTAACTTAAACGCCCAATGCATTCTCTATGGCAATAGCACAAAATTTGGAATGCTACTAGTCCTACATACTTACACCTAGCAACCCCATTCTAGCCTACTTAGGTTCATCTTACGGTGGACATGTTTGCCTGAAAAGGAATCTTTGAAATGTTTCATAGTTTTAGAAATATAGTGCTTTCAAATTTGAGATATTTAACATGGGGCTCAATGGCAGCTCTATAGGCACGTCAAAAGTCACTTTCACCTAGAAACTCCATTCACACTTTTTATTATTCAGCTTACTGTGGAGACACATGCTGGAACTTTTTTTTTTTTTTATCTTTTGTAGTTTATGAGTTATTTAACTTAAACGCCCAATGCATTCTCTATGGCAATAGCACAAAATTTGGCATGCTACTAGTCCTACATACTTACACCTAGCAACCCCATTCTAGCCTACTTAGGTTCATCTTACGGTGGACATGTTTGCCTGAAAAGGAATCTTTGAAATGTTTCATAGTTTTAGAAATATAGTGCTTTCAAATTTGAGACATTTAACATGGGGCTCAATGGCAGCTCTATAGGCACGTCAAAAGTCACTTTCACCTAGAAACTCCATTCACACTTTTTATTATTCAGCTTACTGTGGAGACACATGCTGGAACTTTTTTTTATTTTTATGTTTTGTAGTTTATGAGTTATTTAACTTAAACGCCCAATGCATTCTCTATGGCAATAGCACAAACTTTGGCATGCTACTAGTCCTAAATACTTACACCTAGCAACCCCATTCTAGCCTACTTAGGTTCATCTTACGGTGGACATGTTTGCCTGAAAAGGAATCTTTGAAATGTTTCATAGTTTTAGAAATATAGTGCTTTCAAATTTGAGACATTTAACATGGGACTCAATGGCAGCTCTATAGGCACGTCAAAAGTCACTTTCACCTAGAAACTCCATTCACACTTTTTATTATTCAGCTTACTGTGGAGACACATGCTGGAACTTTTTTTTATTTTATCTTTTGTAGTTTATGAGTTATTTAACTTAAACGCCCAATGCATTCTCTATGGCAATAGCACAAAATTTGGAATGCTACTAGTCCTACATACTTACACCTAGCAACCCCATTCTAGCCTACTTAGGTTCATCTTACGGTGGACATGTTTGCCTGAAAAGGAATCTTTGAAATGTTTCATAGTTTTAGAAATATAGTGCTTTCAAATTTGAGACATTTAACATGGGGCTCAATGGCAGCTCTATAGGCACGTCAAAAGTCACTTTCACCTAGAAACTCCATTCACACTTTTTATTATTCAGCTTACTGTGGAGACACATGCTGGAACTTTTTTTTATTTTTATGTTTTGTAGTTTATGAGTTATTTAACTTAAACGCCCAATGCATTCTCTATGGCAATAGCACAAAATTTGGCAAGCTACTAGTCCTACATACTTACACCTAGCAACCCCATTCTAGCCTACTTAGGTTCATCTTACGGTGGACATGTTTGCCTGAAAAGGAATCTTTGAAATGTTTCATAGTTTTAGAAATATAGTGCTTTCAAATTTACAATGGGGCTCAATGGCAAAAATGATGAAAAACGGCGTGCTATAGTATGCCGTACGATATGGTCCAAAATGATGAAAAACGAGGTTAAAAAAAAAAATCGAAAAACGATGGGCTATAACCCATCGTTTTTTTATTATTCTTTTTTTTTCAAATCCTCAAAAATGATGAAAAACGGCGTGCTATAGTATGCCGTACGATATGGGCTATAGCCCATGGTCCAAAATGATGAAAAACGAGGATATTATTTTTTTCAAAAATAAAAAAAAACAATGGGCTATAACCCATCGTTTTTTTTATTTTTTTATTTTTTCCAAATCCTCAAAAATGATGAAAAACGGCGTGCTACAGTATAGTATGCCGTACGATATGGGCTATAGCCCATATCCTCGCGGTGTATAGCGGTGTATGAGAATGGGTGTTGCGGAGGATGAGAGCATTCCTCTCATCCTCCGCAACACAATGCATTCTCTATGGCAATAGCACAAACTTTGGCATGCTACTAGTCCTAAATACTTACACCTAGCAACCCCATTCTAGCCTACTTAGGTTCATCTTACGGTGGACATGTTTGCCTGAAAAGGAATCTTTGAAATGTTTCATAGTTTTAGAAATATAGTGCTTTCAAATTTGAGACATTTAACATGGGGCTCAATGGCAGCTCTATAGGCACGTCAAAAGTCACTTTCACCTAGAAACTCCATTCACACTTTTTATTATTCAGCTTACTGTGGAGACACATGCTGGAACTTTTTTTAATTTTTATCTTTTGTAGTTTATGAGTTATTTAACTTAAACGCCCAATGCATTCTCTATGGCAATAGCACAAAATTTGGAATGCTACTAGTCCTACATACTTACACCTAGCAACCCCATTCTAGCCTACTTAGGTTCATCTTACGGTGGACATGTTTGCCTGAAAAGGAATCTTTGAAATGTTTCATAGTTTTAGAAATATAGTGCTTTCAAATTTGAGATATTTAACATGGGGCTCAATGGCAGCTCTATAGGCACGTCAAAAGTCACTTTCACCTAGAAACTCCATTCACACTTTTTATTATTCAGCTTACTGTGGAGACACATGCTGGAACTTTTTTTTATTTTATCTTTTGTAGTTTATGAGTTATTTAACTTAAACGCCCAATGCATTCTCTATGGCAATAGCACAAAATTTGGAATGTTACTAGTCCTACATACTTACACCTAGCAACCCCATTCTAGCCTACTTAGGTTCATCTTACGGTGGACATGTTTGCCTGAAAAGGAATCTTTGAAATGTTTCATAGTTTTAGAAATATAGTGCTTTCAAATTTGAGACATTTAACATGGGGCTCAATGGCAGCTCTATAGGCACGTCAAAAGTCACTTTCACCTAGAAACTCCATTCACACTTTTTATTATTCAGCTTACTGTGGAGACACATGCTGGAACTTTTTTTTATTTTTATGTTTTGTAGTTTATGAGTTATTTAACTTAAACGCCCAATGCATTCTCTATGGCAATAGCACAAAATTTGGCAAGCTACTAGTCCTACATACTTACACCTAGCAACCCCATTCTAGCCTACTTAGGTTCATCTTACGGTGGACATGTTTGCCTGAAAAGGAATCTTTGAAATGTTTCATAGTTTTAGAAATATAGTGCTTTCAAATTTACAATGGGGCTCAATGGCAAAAATGATGAAAAACGGCGTGCTATAGTATGCCGTACGATATGGTCCAAAATGATGAAAAACGAGGTTAAAAAAAAAATCGAAAAACGATGGGCTATAACCCATCGTTTTTTTATTATTATTATTTTTTCAAATCCTCAAAAACGATGAAAAACGGCGTGCTATAGTATGCCGTACGATATGGGCTATAGCCCATGGTCCAAAATGATGAAAAACGAGGATAAAAAAAAAAAAATCTAAATTCAAAAAACGATGGGCTATAACCCATCGTTTTTTTTCATTTTTTCATTTTTTTCAAATCCTCAAAAATGATGAAAAACGGCGTGCTATAGTATGCCGTACGATATGGGCTATAGCCCATGGTCCAAAATGATGAAAAACGAGGATATTATTTTTTTCAAAAATAAAAAAAAACAATGGGCTATAACCCATCGTTTTTTTTATTTTTTAATTTTTTCCAAATCCTCAAAAATGATGAAAAACGGCGTGCTACAGTATAGTATGCCGTACGATATGGGCTATAGCCCATATCCTCGCGGTGTATAGCGGTGTATGAGAATGGGTGTTGCGGAGGATGAGAGCATTCCTCTCATCCTCCGCAACACAATGCATTCTCTATGGCAATAGCACAAACTTTGGCATGCTACTAGTCCTAAATACTTACACCTAGCAACCCCATTCTAGCCTACTTAGGTTCATCTTACGGTGGACATGTTTGCCTGAAAAGGAATCTTTGAAATGTTTCATAGTTTTAGAAATATAGTGCTTTCAAATTTGAGACATTTAACATGGGGCTCAATGGCAGCTCTATAGGCACGTCAAAAGTCACTTTCACCTAGAAACTCCATTCACACTTTTTATTATTCAGCTTACTGTGGAGACACATGCTGGAACTTCTTTTTATTTTTATCTTTTGTAGTTTATGAGTTATTTAACTTAAACGCCCAATGCATTCTCTATGGCAATAGCACAAAATTTGGAATGCTACTAGTCCTACATACTTACACCTAGCAACCCCATTCTAGCCTACTTAGGTTCATCTTACGGTGGACATGTTTGCCTGAAAAGGAATCTTTGAAATGTTTCATAGTTTTAGAAATATAGTGCTTTCAAATTTGAGATATTTAACATGGGGCTCAATGGCAGCTCTATAGGCACGTCAAAAGTCACTTTCACCTAGAAACTCCATTCACACTTTTTATTATTCAGCTTACTGTGGAGATACATGCTGGAACTTTTTTTTATTTTTATCTTTTGTAGTTTATGAGTTATTTAACTTAAACGCCCAATGCATTCTCTATGGCAATAGCACAAAAGTTGGCATGCTACTAGTCCTACATACTTACACCTAGCAACCCCATTCTAGCCTACTTAGGTTCATCTTACGGTGGACAATTTTGCCTGAAAAGGAATCTTTGAAATGTTTCATAGTTTTAGAAATATAGTGCATTCAAATTTACAATGGGGCTCAAAAATGATGAAAAACGGCGTGCTATAGTATGCCGTACGATATGCTCCCAAATGATGAAAAACAAGGTTAAAAAGAAAATTCGAACAACGATGGGCTATAACCCATCGTTTTTTTATTTTTTTATTTTTTCAAATCCTCAAAAATGATGAAAAACGGCGTGCTATAGTATGCCGTACGATATGGGCTATAGCCCATGGTCCAATATGATGAAAAACTAGGATAAAAAAAAAAAATCAAAAATTCAAAAAACGATGGGATATAACCCATCGTTTTTTAAATGTAATTATTTTTTTCAAATCCTCGAAAATTATGAAAAACGGCGTGCTATAGTATGCCGTACGATATGGGCTATAGCCCATGGTCCAAAATGATGAAAAACAAGGATTTTTTTTTTTTTTAAACGATGGGCTATAACCCATCGTTTTTTAAATTTAATTATTTTTTTCAAATCCTCGAAAATGATGAAAAACGGCGTGCTATAGTATGCCGTACGATATGGGCTATAGCCCATGGTCCAAAATGATGAAAAACGAGGATATTATTTTTTTCAAAAATAAAAAAAACAATGGGCTATAACCCATCGTTTTTTTAATTTTTAAATTTTTTCCAAATCCTCAAAAATGATGAAAAACGGCGTGCTACAGTATAGTATGCCGTACGATATGGGCTATAGCCCATATCCTCGCGGTGTATAGCGGTGTATGAGAATGGGTGTTGCGGAGGATGAGAGCATTCCTCTCATCCTCCGCAACACAATGCATTCTCTATGGCAATAGCACAAACTTTGGCATGCTACTAGTCCTAAATACTTACACCTAGCAACCCCATTCTAGCCTACTTAGGTTCATCTTACGGTGGACATGTTTGCCTGAAAAGGAATCTTTGAAATGTTTCATAGTTTTAGAAATATAGTGCTTTCAAATTTGAGACATTTAACATGGGGCTCAATGGCAGCTCTATAGGCACGTCAAAAGTCACTTTCACCTAGAAACTCCATTCACACTTTTTATTATTCAGCTTACTGTGGAGACACATGCTGGAACTTTTTTTTATTTTTATCTTTTGTAGTTTATGAGTTATTTAACTTAAACGCCCAATGCATTCTCTATGGCAATAGCACAACATTTGGAATGCTACTAGTCCTAAATACTTACACCTAGCAACCCCATTCTAGCCTACTTAGGTTCATCTTACGGTGGACATGTTTGCCTGAAAAGGAATCTTTGAAATGTTTCATAGTTTTAGAAATATAGTGCTTTCAAATTTGAGACATTTAACATGGGGCTCAATGGCAGCTCTATAGGCACGTCAAAAGTCACTTTCACCTAGAAACTCCATTCACACTTTTTATTATTCAGCTTACTGTGGAGACACATGCTGGAACTTTTTTTTATTTTTATCTTTTGTAGTTTATGAGTTATTTAACTTAAACGCCCAATGCATTCTCTATGGCAATAGCACAACATTTGGAATGCTACTAGTCCTACATACTTACACCTAGCAACCCCATTCTAGCCTACTTAGGTTCATCTTACGGTGGACATGTTTGCCTGAAAAGGAATCTTTGAAATGTTTCATAGTTTTAGAAATATAGTGCTTTCAAATTTGAGACATTTAACATGGGGCTCAATGGCAGCTCTATAGGCACGTCAAAAGTCACTTTCACCTAGAAACTCCATTCACACTATTTAATATTCAGCTTACTGTGGAGACACATGCTGGAACTTTTTTTTATTTTTATCTTTTGTAGTTTATGAGTTATTTAACTTAAACGCCCAATGCATTCTCTATGGCAATAGCACAAAATTTGGCATGCTACTAGTCCTACATACTTACACCTAGCAACCCCATTCTAGCCTACTTAGGTTCATCTTACGGTGGACATGTTTGCCTGAAAAGGAATCTTTGAAATGTTTCATAGTTTTAGAAATATAGTGCTTTCAAATTTGAGACATTTAACATGGGGCTCAATGGCAGCTCTATAGGCACGTCAAAAGTCACTTTCACCTAGAAACTCCATTCACACTTTTTATTATTCAGCTTACTGTGGAGACACATGCTGGAACTTTTTTTTATTTTCATGTTTTGTAGTTTATGAGTTATTTAACTTAAACGCCCAATGCATTCTCTATGGCAATAGCACAAAATTTGGCATGCTACTAGTCCTACATACTTACACCTAGCAACCCCATTCTAGCCTACTTAGGTTCATCTTACGGTGGACAATTTTGCCTGAAAAGGAATCTTTGAAATGTTTCATAGTTTTAGAAATATAGTGCATTCAAATTTACAATGGGGCTCAAAAATGATGAAAAACGGCGTGCTATAGTATGCCGTACGATATGCTCCCAAATGATGAAAAACAAGGTTAAAAAGAAAATTCGAACAACGATGGGCTATAACCTATCGTTTTTTTCATTTTTTTCAAATCCTCAAAAATGATGAAAAACGGCGTGCTATAGTATGCCGTACGATATGGGCTATAGCCCATGGTCCAAAATAATGAAAAACGAGGATAAAAAAAAAAAAATCTAAATTCAAAAAACGATGGGCTATAACCCATCGTTTTTTTAATTTTTTAATTTTTTCCAAATCCTCAAAAATTATGAAAAACGGCGTGCTACAGTATAGTATGCCGTACGATATGGGCTATAGCCCATGGTCCAATATGATGAAAAACGAGGATTAAAAAAAAATCAAAAATTAAAAAAACGATGGGCTATAACCCATCGTTTTTTATTTTATTTTATTTTTTTTAAATCCTCAAAAATGATGAAAAACGGCGTGCTATATTATGCCGTACGATATGGGCTATAGCCCATGGTCCAATATGATGAAAAACGAGGATTAAAAAAAAAATCAAAAATTAAAAAAACGATGGGCTATAACCCATCGTTTTTTAATTATTTTTATTTTTTTCAAATCCTCAAAAATGATGAAAAACGGCGTGCTATAGTATGCCGTACGATATGGGCTATAGCCCATGGTCCAAAATGATGAAAAACGATGATAAAAAAATAATAATCAAAAATCAAAAAATGATGGGCTATAACCCATCGTTTTTTTTCATTTTTTCATTTTTTTCAAATCCTCAAAAATGATGAAAAACGGCGTGCTATAGTATGCCGTACGATATGGGCTATAGCCCATGGTCCAAAATGATGAAAAACGAGGATATTATTTTTTTCAAAAATTAAAAAAACAATGGGCTATAACCCATCGTTTTTTTATTATTATTCTTTTTTTCAAATCCTCAAAAATTATGAAAAACGGCGTGCTATAGTATGCCATACGATATGGGCTATAGCCCATGGTCCAATATGATGAAAAACGAGGATTAAAAAAAATATCTAAAATTAAAAAAACGATGGGCTATAACCCATCGTTTTTTAATTTTTAATTTTTTTTCAAATCCTCAAAAATGATGAAAAACTGCGTGCTATAGTATGCCGTACGATATGGGCTATAGCCCATGGTCCAAAATGATGAAAAACGAGGATATTATTTTTTTCAAAAATTTAAAAAACAATGGGCTATAACCCATTGTTTTTTTATTATTTTTTTTTTTCAAATCCTCAAAAATGATGAAAAACGGCATGCTATAGTATGCCATACGATATGGGCTATAGCCCATGGTCCAATATGATGAAAAACGAGGATTAAAAAAAAATCAAAAATTAAAAAAACGATGGGCTATAACCCATCATTTTTTAATTTTTCTTTTTTTTTCAAATCCTCAAAAATGATGAAAAACGGCGTGCTATAGTATGCCGTACGATATGGGCTATAGCCCATGGTCCAATATGATGAAAAACGAGGATTAAAAAATAATAATAATAATAAAAAAAACGATGGGCTATAACCCATCGTTTTTTAATTATTTTTATTTTTTTCAAATCCTCAAAAATGAGGAAAAACGGCGTGCTATAGTATGCCGTACGATATGGGCTATAGCCCATGGTCCAAAATGATGAAAAACGAGGATTAAAAAAAAAATCAAAAAATGATGGGCTATAACCCATCATTTTTTTCATTTTAATTTTTTTTTCAAATCCTCAAAAATGATGAAAAACGGCGTGCTATAGTATGCCGTACGATATGGGCTATAGCCCATGGTCCAAAATGATGAAAAACGAGGATAAAAAAATAAAAATCTAAATTCAAAAAACGATGGGCTATAACCCATTGTTTTTTTATTATTATTCTTTTTTTCAAATCCTCAAAAATGATGAAAAACGGCGTGCTATAGTATGCCATACGATATGGGCTATAGCCCATGGTCCAATATGATGAAAAACGAGGATTAAAAAAAATATCTAAAATTAAAAAAACGATGGGCTATAACCCATCGTTTTTTAATTTTTAATTTTTTTTCAAATCCTCAAAAATGATGAAAAACTGCGTGCTATAGTATGCCGTACGATATGGGCTATAGCCCATGGTCCAAAATGATGAAAAACGAGGATATTATTTTTTTCAAAAATTTAAAAAACAATGGGCTATAACCCATTGTTTTTTTATTATTTTTTTTTTTTCAAATCCTCAAAAATGATGAAAAACGGCATGCTATAGTATGCCATACGATATGGGCTATAGCCCATGGTCCAATATGATGAAAAACGAGGATTAAAAAAAAATCAAAAATTAAAAAAACGATGGGCTATAACCCATCATTTTTTAATTTTTCTTTTTTTTTCAAATCCTCAAAAATGATGAAAAACGGCGTGCTATAGTATGCCGTACGATATGGGCTATAGCCCATGGTCCAATATGATGAAAAACGAGGATTAAAAAATAATAATAATAATAAAAAAAACGATGGGCTATAACCCATCGTTTTTTAATTATTTTTATTTTTTTCAAATCCTCAAAAATGAGGAAAAACGGCGTGCTATAGTATGCCGTACGATATGGGCTATAGCCCATGGTCCAAAATGATGAAAAACGAGGATTAAAAAAAAAATCAAAAAATGATGGGCTATAACCCATCATTTTTTTCATTTTAATTTTTTTTTCAAATCCTCAAAAATGATGAAAAACGGCGTGCTATAGTATGCCGTACGATATGGGCTATAGCCCATGGTCCAAAATGATGAAAAACGAGGATAAAAAAATAAAAATCTAAATTCAAAAAACGATGGGCTATAACCCATCTTTTTTTTTAATTTTTTAATTTTTTTCAAATCCTCAAAAATGATGAAAAACGGCGTGCTATAGTATGCCGTACGATATGGGCTATAGCCCATGCCAGACGTTCTCTCTACCGCAACATACTTAAAAGTATAGCGGTGTATGAGAATGGGTGTTGCAGAGGATGATGTCTCATCCTCCGCAACAAACTTTGGCATGCTACTAGTCCTACATACTTACACCTAGCAACCCCATTCTAGCCTACTTAGGTTCATCTTACGGTGGACATGTTTGCCTGAAAAGGAATATTTGAAATGTTTCATAGTTTTAGAAATATAGTGCTTTCAAATTTACAATGGGGCTCAATGGCAGACATTGGCACGTAAAAAATCACTTTCACCTAGAAACTCCATTCACACTTTTTATTATTCAGCTTACTGTGGAGACACATGCTGGAACTTTTTACTTTGAAATGTTTTATAGTTTCTGAGTTATTTAACTTAAACGCCCAATGCATTCTATAAGGCAATAGCACAAACTTTGGCATGCTACTAGTCCTACATACAAAATGATGAAAAACGAGGATATATATTTTTTAAAAAATTCAAAAAACGATGGGCTATAACCCATCGTTTTTTTAATTTTTTAATTTTTTTCAAATCCTCAAAAATGATGAAAAACGGCGTGCTATAGTATGCCCTACGATATGGGCTATAGCCCATTGTCCAAAATGATGAAAAACGAGGATAATCTTTTTTTTTTTAATTCAAAAAACGATGGGCTATAACCCATCGTTTTTTTCATTCATTTTTTTCAAATCCTCAAAAATGATGAAAAACGGCGTGCTATAGTATGCCGTACGATATGGGCTATAGCCCATGGTCCAAAATTATGAAAAACGAGGATATTATTTTTTTCAAAAATAAAAAAAACAATGGGCTATAACCCATCGTTTTTTTAATTTTTTAATTTTTTCCAAATCCTCAAAAATGATGAAAAACGGCGTGCTACAGTATAGTATGCCGTACGATATGGGCTATAGCCCATATCCTCGCGGTGTATAGCAGTGTATGAGAATGGGTGTTGCGGAGGATGAGAGCATTCCTCTCATCCTCCGCAACACAATGCATTCTCTATGGCAATAGCACAAACTTTGGCATGCTACTAGTCCTAAATACTTACACCTAGCAACCCCATTCTAGCCTACTTAGGTTCATCTTACGGTGGACATGTTTGCCTGAAAAGGAATCTTTGAAATGTTTCATAGTTTTAGAAATATAGTGCTTTCAAATTTGAGACATTTAACATGGGGCTCAATGGCAGCTCTATAGGCACGTCAAAAGTCACTTTCACCTAGAAACTCCATTCACACTTTTTATTATTCAGCTTACTGTGGAGACACATGCTGGAACTTTTTTTATTTTTATCTTTTGTAGTTTATGAGTTATTTAACTTAAACGCCCAATGCATTCTCTATGGCAATAGCACAAAATTTGGAATGCTACTAGTCCTACATACTTACACCTAGCAACCCCATTCTAGCCTACTTAGGTTCATCTTACGGTGGACATGTTTGCCTGAAAAGGAATCTTTGAAATGTTTCATAGTTTTAGAAATATAGTGCTTTCAAATTTGAGACATTTAACATGGGGCTCAATGGCAGCTCTATAGGCACGTCAAAAGTCACTTTCACCTAGAAACTCCATTCACACTTTTTATTATTCAGCTTACTGTGGAGACACATGCTGGAACTTTTTTTAATTTTTATCTTTTGTAGTTTATGAGTTATTTAACTTAAACGCCCAATGCATTCTCTATGGCAATAGCACAAAATTTGGAATGCTACTAGTCCTACATACTTACACCTAGCAACCCCATTCTAGCCTACTTAGGTTCATCTTACGGTGGACATGTTTGCCTGAAAAGGAATCTTTGAAATGTTTCATAGTTTTAGAAATATAGTGCTTTCAAATTTGAGACATTTAACATGGGGCTCAATGGCAGCTCTATAGGCACGTCAAAAGTCACTTTCACCTAGAAACTCCATTCACACTTTTTATTATTCAGCTTACTGTGGAGACACATGCTGGAACTTTTTTTTATTTTTATCTTTTGTAGTTTATGAGTTATTTAACTTAAACGCCCAATGCATTCTCTATGACAATAGCACAAAATTTGGCATGCTACTAGTCCTACATACTTACACCTAGCAACCCCATTCTAGCCTACTTAGGTTCATCTTACGGTGGACATGTTTGCCTGAAAAGGAATCTTTGAAATGTTTCATAGTTTTAGAAATATTGTGCTTTCAAATTTGAGACATTTAACATGGGGCTCAATGGCAGCTCTATAGGCACGTCAAAAGTCACTTTCACCTAGAAACTCCATTCACACTTTTTATTATTCAGCTTACTGTGGAGACACATGCTGGAACTTTTTTTTATTTTCATGTTTTGTAGTTTATGAGTTATTTAACTTAAACGCCCAATGCATTCTCTATGGCAATAGCACAAAATTTGGCATGCTACTAGTCCTACATACTTACACCTAGCAACCCCATTCTAGCCTACTTAGGTTCATCTTACGGTGGACAATTTTGCCTGAAAAGGAATCTTTGAAATGTTTCATAGTTTTAGAAATATAGTGCATTCAAATTTACAATGGGGCTCAAAAATGATGAAAAACGGCGTGCTATAGTATGCCGTACGATATGCTCCCAAATGATGAAAAACAAGGTTAAAAAGAAAATTCGAACAACGATGGGCTATAACCTATAGTTTTTTTCATTTTTTCATTTTTTTCAAATCCTCAAAAATGATGAAAAACGGCGTGCTATAGTATGCCGTACGATATGGGCTATAGCCCATGGTCCAAAATGATGAAAAACGAGGATAAAAAAAAAAAAATCTAAATTCAAAAAACGATGGGCTATAACCCATCGTTTTTTTTTTCATTTTTTCATTTTTTTCAAATCCTCAAAAATGATGAAAAACGGCGTGCTATAGTATGCCGTACGATATGGGCTATAGCCCATGGTCCAAAATGATGAAAAACGAGGATATTATTTTTTTCAAAAATAAAAAAGAACAATGGGCTATAACCCATCGTTTTTTTAATTTTTTAATTTTTTCCAAATCCTCAAAAATTACGAAAAACGGCGTGCTACAGTATAGTATGCCGTACGATATGGGCTATAGCCCATATCCTCGCGGTGTATAGCGGTGTATGAGAATGGGTGTTGCGGAGGATGAGAGCATTCCTCTCATCCTCCGCAACACAATGCATTCTCTATGGCAATAGCACAAACTTTGGCATGCTACTAGTCCTAAATACTTACACCTAGCAACCCCATTCTAGCCTACTTAGGTTCATCTTACGGTGGACATGTTTGCCTGAAAAGGAATCTTTGAAATGTTTGTACGATATGGGCTATAGCCCATGGTCCAAAATGATGAAAAACGATGATAAAAATAAATAAATCCAAAATCAAAAAATGATGGGCTATAACCCATCGTTTTTTTCATTTTTTCATTTTTTTCAAATCCTCAAAAATTATGAAAAACGGCGTGCTATAGTATGCCGTACGATATGGGCTATAGCCCATGGTCCAAAATGATGAAAAACGAGGATAAAAAAATATATATCAAAATTCAAAAAACGATGGGCTATAACCCATCGTTTTTTTTAATTTTTTAATTTTTTTCAAATCCTCAAAAATGATGAAAAACGGCGTGCTATAGTATGCCGTACGATATGGGCTATAGCCCATGGTCCAAAATGATGAAAAACGAGGATATTATTTTTTTCAAAAATTAAAAAAACAATGGGCTATAACCCATTGTTTTTTTATTATTATTATTTTTTCAAATCCTCAAAAATGATGAAAAACGGCGTGCTATAGTATGCCATACGATATGGGCTATAGCCCATGGTCCAATATGATGAAAAACGAGGATTAAAAAAAATATCTAAAATTAAAAAAACGATGGGCTATAACCCATCGTTTTTTAATTTTTAATTTTTTTTCAAATCCTCAAAAATGATGAAAAACTGCGTGCTATAGTATGCCGTACGATATGGGCTATAGCCCATGGTCCAATATGATGAAAAACGAGGATTAAAAAATAATAATAATAATAAAAAAAACGATGGGCTATAACCCATCGTTTTTTAATTATTTTTATTTTTTTCAAATCCTCAAAAATGAGGAAAAACGGCGTGCTATAGTATGCCGTACGATATGGGCTATAGCCCATGGTCCAAAATGATGAAAAACGAGGATTAAAAAAAAAATCAAAAAATGATGGGCTATAACCCATCATTTTTTTCATTTTAATTTTTTTTTCAAATCCTCAAAAATGATGAAAAACGGCGTGCTATAGTATGCCATACGATATGGGCTATAGCCCATGGTCCAATATGATGAAAAACGAGGATTAAAAATAAAAAATAAAAATAAAAAAAACGATGGGCTATAACCCATCGTTTTTTAATTTTTCTTTTTTTTTCAAATCCTCAAAAATGATGAAAAACGGCGTGCTATAGTATGCCGTACGATATGGGCTATAGCCCATGGTCCAATATGATGAAAAACGAGGATTAAAAAAAATATCTAAAATTAAAAAAACGATGGGCTATAACCCATCGTTTTTTAATTTTTAATTTTTTTTCAAATCCTCAAAAATGATGAAAAACTGCGTGCTATAGTATGCCGTACGATATGGGCTATAGCCCATGGTCCAAAATGATGAAAAACGAGGATATTATTTTTTTCAAAAATTTAAAAAACAATGGGCTATAACCCATTGTTTTTTTATTATTATTTTTTTTTCAAATCCTCAAAAATGATGAAAAACGGCGTGCTATAGTATGCCATACGATATGGGCTATAGCCCATGGTCCAATATGATGAAAAACGAGGATTAAAAAAAAATCAAAAATTAAAAAAACGATGGGCTATAACCCATCATTTTTTAATTTTTCTTTTTTTTTCAAATCCTCAAAAATGATGAAAAACGGCGTGCTATAGTATGCCGTACGATATGGGCTATAGCCCATGGTCCAATATGATGAAAAACGAGGATTAAAAAAAAATCAAAAATTAAAAAAACGATGGGCTATAACCCATCGTTTTTTTTATTTTTTTATTTTTTCCAAATCCTCAAAAATGATGAAAAACGGCGTGCTACAGTATAGTATGCCGTACGATATGGGCTATAGCCCATATCCTCGCGGTGTATAGCGGTGTATGAGAATGGGTGTTGCGGAGGATGAGAGCATTCCATCTTACGGTGGACATGTTTGCCTGAAAAGGAATCTTTGAAATGTTTCATAGTTTTAGAAATATAGTGCTTTCAAATTTGAGACATTTAACATGGGGCTCAATGGCAGCTCTATAGGCACGTCAAAAGTCACTTTCACCTAGAAACTCCATTCACACTTTTTATTATTCAGCTTACTGTGGAGACACATGCTGGAACTTTTTTTTATTTTTATCTTTTGTAGTTTATGAGTTATTTAACTTAAACGCCCAATGCATTCTCTATGGCAATAGCACAAAATTTGGAATGCTACTAGTCCTACATACTTACACCTAGCAACCCCATTCTAGCCTACTTAGGTTCATCTTACGGTGGACATGTTTGCCTGAAAAGGAATCTTTGAAATGTTTCATAGTTTTAGAAATATAGTGCTTTCAAATTTGAGATATTTAACATGGGGCTCAATGGCAGCTCTATAGGCACGTCAAAAGTCACTTTCACCTAGAAACTCCATTCACACTTTTTATTATTCAGCTTACTGTGGAGACACATGCTGGAACTTTTTTTTATTTTATCTTTTGTAGTTTATGAGTTATTTAACTTAAACGCCCAATGCATTCTCTATGGCAATAGCACAAAATTTGGAATGCTACTAGTCCTACATACTTACACCTAGCAACCCCATTCTAGCCTACTTAGGTTCATCTTACGGTGGACATGTTTGCCTGAAAAGGAATCTTTGAAATGTTTCATAGTTTTAGAAATATAGTGCTTTCAAATTTGAGACATTTAACATGGGGCTCAATGGCAGCTCTATAGGCACGTCAAAAGTCACTTTCACCTAGAAACTCCATTCACACTTTTTATTATTCAGCTTACTGTGGAGACACATGCTGGAACTTTTTTTTATTTTTATGTTTTGTAGTTTATGAGTTATTTAACTTAAACGCCCAATGCATTCTCTATGGCAATAGCACAAAATTTGGCAAGCTACTAGTCCTACATACTTACACCTAGCAACCCCATGCATTCTAGCCTACTTAGGTTCATCTTACGGTGGACATGTTTGCCTGAAAAGGAATCTTTGAAATGTTTCATAGTTTTAGAAATATAGTGCTTTCAAATTTACAATGGGGCTCAATGGCAAAAATGATGAAAAACGGCGTGCTATAGTATACCGTACGATATGGTCCAAAATGATGAAAAACGAGGTTAAAAAAAAAATCGAAAAACGATGGGCTATAACCCATCGTTTTTTTATTATTATTATTTTTTCAAATCCTCAAAAATGATGAAAAACGGCGTGCTATAGTATGCCGTACGATATGGGCTATAGCCCATGGTCCAAAATGATGAAAAACGAGGATAAAAAAAAAAAAATCTAAATTCAAAAAACGATGGGCTATAACCCATCGTTTTTTTTTCATTTTTTCATTTTTTTCAAATCCTCAAAAATGATGAAAAACGGCGTGCTATAGTATGCCGTACGATATGGGCTATAGCCCATGGTCCAAAATGATGAAAAACGAGGATATTATTTTTTTCAAAAATAAAAAAAACAGTGGGCTATAACCCATCGTTTTTTTTATTTTTTTATTTTTTCCAAATCCTCAAAAATGATGAAAAACGGCGTGCTACAGTATAGTATGCCGTACGATATGGGCTATAGCCCATATCCTCGCGGTGTATAGCGGTGTATGAGAATGGGTGTTGCGGAGGATGAGAGCATTCCTCTCATCCTCCGCAACACAATGCATTCTCTATGGCAATAGCACAAACTTTGGCATGCTACTAGTCCTAAATACTTACACCTAGCAACCCCATTCTAGCCTACTTAGGTTCATCTTACGGTGGACATGTTTGCCTGAAAAGGAATCTTTGAAATGTTTCATAGTTTTAGAAATATAGTGCTTTCAAATTTGAGACATTTAACATGGGGCTCAATGGCAGCTCTATAGGCACGTCAAAAGTCACTTTCACCTAGAAACTCCATTCACACTTTTTATTATTCAGCTTACTGTGGAGACACATGCTGGAACTTTTTTTTATTTTTATCTTTTGTAGTTTATGAGTTATTTAACTTAAACGCCCAATGCATTCTCTATGGCAATAGCACAAAATTTGGAATGCTACTAGTCCTACATACTTACACCTAGCAACCCCATTCTAGCCTACTTAGGTTCATCTTACGGTGGACATGTTTGCCTGAAAAGGAATCTTTGAAATGTTTCATAGTTTTAGAAATATAGTGCTTTCAAATTTGAGATATTTAACATGGGGCTCAATGGCAGCTCTATAGGCACGTCAAAAGTCACTTTCACCTAGAAACTCCATTCACACTTTTTATTATTCAGCTTACTGTGGAGACACATGCTGGAACTTTTTTTTTTTTTTATCTTTTGTAGTTTATGAGTTATTTAACTTAAACGCCCAATGCATTCTCTATGGCAATAGCACAAAATTTGGCATGCTACTAGTCCTACATACTTACACCTAGCAACCCCATTCTAGCCTACTTAGGTTCATCTTACGGTGGACATGTTTGCCTGAAAAGGAATCTTTGAAATGTTTCATAGTTTTAGAAATATAGTGCTTTCAAATTTGAGACATTTAACATGGGGCTCAATGGCAGCTCTATAGGCACGTCAAAAGTCACTTTCACCTAGAAACTCCATTCACACTTTTTATTATTCAGCTTACTGTGGAGACACATGCTGGAACTTTTTTTTATTTTTATGTTTTGTAGTTTATGAGTTATTTAACTTAAACGCCCAATGCATTCTCTATGGCAATAGCACAAACTTTGGCATGCTACTAGTCCTAAATACTTACACCTAGCAACCCCATTCTAGCCTACTTAGGTTCATCTTACGGTGGACATGTTTGCCTGAAAAGGAATCTTTGAAATGTTTCATAGTTTTAGAAATATAGTGCTTTTAAATTTGAGACATTTAACATGGGACTCAATGGCAGCTCTATAGGCACGTCAAAAGTCACTTTCACCTAGAAACTCCATTCACACTTTTTATTATTCAGCTTACTGTGGAGACACATGCTGGAACTTTTTTTTATTTTATCTTTTGTAGTTTATGAGTTATTTAACTTAAACGCCCAATGCATTCTCTATGGCAATAGCACAAAATTTGGAATGCTACTAGTCCTACATACTTACACCTAGCAACCCCATTCTAGCCTACTTAGGTTCATCTTACGGTGGACATGTTTGCCTGAAAAGGAATCTTTGAAATGTTTCATAGTTTTAGAAATATAGTGCTTTCAAATTTGAGACATTTAACATGGGGCTCAATGGCAGCTCTATAGGCACGTCAAAAGTCACTTTCACCTAGAAACTCCATTCACACTTTTTATTATTCAGCTTACTGTGGAGACACATGCTGGAACTTTTTTTTATTTTTATGTTTTGTAGTTTATGAGTTATTTAACTTAAACGCCCAATGCATTCTCTATGGCAATAGCACAAAATTTGGCAAGCTACTAGTCCTACATACTTACACCTAGCAACCCCATTCTAGCCTACTTAGGTTCATCTTACGGTGGACATGTTTGCCTGAAAAGGAATCTTTGAAATGTTTCATAGTTTTAGAAATATAGTGCTTTCAAATTTACAATGGGGCTCAATGGCAAAAATGATGAAAAACGGCGTGCTATAGTATGCCGTACGATATGGTCCAAAATGATGAAAAACGAGGTTAAAAAAAAAAATCGAAAAACGATGGGCTATAACCCATCGTTTTTTTATTATTCTTTTTTTTTCAAATCCTCAAAAATGATGAAAAACGGCGTGCTATAGTATGCCGTACGATATGGGCTATAGCCCATGGTCCAAAATGATGAAAAACGAGGATATTTTTTTTTTCAAAAAAAAAAAAAAACAATGGGCTATAACCCATCGTTTTTTTTATTTTTTTATTTTTTCCAAATCCTCAAAAATGATGAAAAACGGCGTGCTACAGTATAGTATGCCGTACGATATGGGCTATAGCCCATATCCTCGCGGTGTATAGCGGTGTATGAGAATGGGTGTTGCGGAGGATGAGAGCATTCCTCTCATCCTCCGCAACACAATGCATTCTCTATGGCAATAGCACAAACTTTGGCATGCTACTAGTCCTAAATACTTACACCTAGCAACCCCATTCTAGCCTACTTAGGTTCATCTTACGGTGGACATGTTTGCCTGAAAAGGAATCTTTGAAATGTTTCATAGTTTTAGAAATATAGTGCTTTCAAATTTGAGACATTTAACATGGGGCTCAATGGCAGCTCTATAGGCACGTCAAAAGTCACTTTCACCTAGAAACTCCATTCACACTTTTTATTATTCAGCTTACTGTGGAGACACATGCTGGAACTTTTTTTTATTTTTATCTTTTGTAGTTTATGAGTTATTTAACTTAAACGCCCAATGCATTCTCTATGGCAATAGCACAAAATTTGGAATGCTACTAGTCCTACATACTTACACCTAGCAACCCCATTCTAGCCTACTTAGGTTCATCTTACGGTGGACATGTTTGCCTGAAAAGGAATCTTTGAAATGTTTCATAGTTTTAGAAATATAGTGCTTTCAAATTTGAGATATTTAACATGGGGCTCAATGGCAGCTCTATAGGCACGTCAAAAGTCACTTTCACCTAGAAACTCCATTCACACTTTTTATTATTCAGCTTACTGTGGAGACACATGCTGGAACTTTTTTTTATTTTATCTTTTGTAGTTTATGAGTTATTTAACTTAAACGCCCAATGCATTCTCTATGGCAATAGCACAAAATTTGGAATGTTACTAGTCCTACATACTTACACCTAGCAACCCCATTCTAGCCTACTTAGGTTCATCTTACGGTGGACATGTTTGCCTGAAAAGGAATCTTTGAAATGTTTCATAGTTTTAGAAATATAGTGCTTTCAAATTTGAGACATTTAACATGGGGCTCAATGGCAGCTCTATAGGCACGTCAAAAGTCACTTTCACCTAGAAACTCCATTCACACTTTTTATTATTCAGCTTACTGTGGAGACACATGCTGGAACTTTTTTTTATTTTTATCTTTTGTAGTTTATGAGTTATTTAACTTAAACGCCCAATGCATTCTCTATGGCAATAGCACAACATTTGGAATGCTACTAGTCCTACATACTTACACCTAGCAACCCCATTCTAGCCTACTTAGGTTCATCTTACGGTGGACATGTTTGCCTGAAAAGGAATCTTTGAAATGTTTCATAGTTTTAGAAATATAATGCTTTCAAATTTGAGACATTTAACATGGGGCTCAATGGCAGCTCTATAGGCACGTCAAAAGTCACTTTCACCTAGAAACTCCATTCACACTATTTAATATTCAGCTTACTGTGGAGACACATGCTGGAACTTTTTTTTATTTTTATCTTTTGTAGTTTATGAGTTATTTAACTTAAACGCCCAATGCATTCTCTATGGCAATAGCACAAAATTTGGAATGCTACTAGTCCTACATACTTACACCTAGCAACCCCATTCTAGCCTACTTAGGTTCATCTTACGGTGGACATGTTTGCCTGAAAAGGAATCTTTGAAATGTTTCATAGTTTTAGAAATATAGTGCTTTCAAATTTGAGACATTTAACATGGGGCTCAATGGCAGCTCTATAGGCACGTCAAAAGTCACTTTCACCTAGAAACTCCATTCACACTTTTTATTATTCAGCTTACTGTGGAGACACATGCTGGAACTTTTTTTATTTTTATCTTTTGTAGTTTATGAGTTATTTAACTTAAACGCCCAATGCATTCTCTATGGCAATAGCACAAAATTTGGAATGCTACTAGTCCTACATACTTACACCTAGCAACCCCATTCTAGCCTACTTAGGTTCATCTTACGGTGGACATGTTTGCCTGAAAAGGAATCTTTGAAATGTTTCATAGTTTTAGAAATATAGTGCTTTCAAATTTGAGACATTTAACATGGGGCTCAATGGCAGCTCTATAGGCACGTCAAAAGTCACTTTCACCTAGAAACTCCATTCACACTTTTTATTATTCAGCTTACTGTGGAGACACATGCTGGAACTTTTTTTTATTTTTATCTTTTGTAGTTTATGAGTTATTTAACTTAAACGCCCAATGCATTCTCTATGACAATAGCACAAAATTTGGCATGCTACTAGTCCTACATACTTACACCTAGCAACCCCATTCTAGCCTACTTAGGTTCATCTTACGGTGGACATGTTTGCCTGAAAAGGAATCTTTGAAATGTTTCATAGTTTTAGAAATATTGTGCTTTCAAATTTGAGACATTTAACATGGGGCTCAATGGCAGCTCTATAGGCACGTCAAAAGTCACTTTCACCTAGAAACTCCATTCACACTTTTTATTATTCAGCTTACTGTGGAGACACATGCTGGAACTTTTTTTTATTTTCATGTTTTGTAGTTTATGAGTTATTTAACTTAAACGCCCAATGCATTCTCTATGGCAATAGCACAAAATTTGGCATGCTACTAGTCCTACATACTTACACCTAGCAACCCCATTCTAGCCTACTTAGGTTCATCTTACGGTGGACAATTTTGCCTGAAAAGGAATCTTTGAAATGTTTCATAGTTTTAGAAATATAGTGCATTCAAATTTACAATGGGGCTCAAAAATGATGAAAAACGGCGTGCTATAGTATGCCGTACGATATGCTCCCAAATGATGAAAAACAAGGTTAAAAAGAAAATTCGAACAACGATGGGCTATAACCTATAGTTTTTTTCATTTTTTCATTTTTTTCAAATCCTCAAAAATGATGAAAAACGGCGTGCTATAGTATGCCGTACGATATGGGCTATAGCCCATGGTCCAAAATGATGAAAAACGAGGATAAAAAAAAAAAAATCTAAATTCAAAAAACGATGGGCTATAACCCATCGTTTTTTTTTTCATTTTTTCATTTTTTTCAAATCCTCAAAAATGATGAAAAACGGCGTGCTATAGTATGCCGTACGATATGGGCTATAGCCCATGGTCCAAAATGATGAAAAACGAGGATATTATTTTTTTCAAAAATAAAAAAGAACAATGGGCTATAACCCATCGTTTTTTTAATTTTTTAATTTTTTCCAAATCCTCAAAAATTACGAAAAACGGCGTGCTACAGTATAGTATGCCGTACGATATGGGCTATAGCCCATATCCTCGCGGTGTATAGCGGTGTATGAGAATGGGTGTTGCGGAGGATGAGAGCATTCCTCTCATCCTCCGCAACACAATGCATTCTCTATGGCAATAGCACAAACTTTGGCATGCTACTAGTCCTAAATACTTACACCTAGCAACCCCATTCTAGCCTACTTAGGTTCATCTTACGGTGGACATGTTTGCCTGAAAAGGAATCTTTGAAATGTTTGTACGATATGGGCTATAGCCCATGGTCCAAAATGATGAAAAACGATGATAAAAATAAATAAATCCAAAATCAAAAAATGATGGGCTATAACCCATCGTTTTTTTCATTTTTTCATTTTTTTCAAATCCTCAAAAATTATGAAAAACGGCGTGCTATAGTATGCCGTACGATATGGGCTATAGCCCATGGTCCAAAATGATGAAAAACGAGGATAAAAAAATATATATCAAAATTCAAAAAACGATGGGCTATAACCCATCGTTTTTTTTAATTTTTTAATTTTTTTCAAATCCTCAAAAATGATGAAAAACGGCGTGCTATAGTATGCCGTACGATATGGGCTATAGCCCATGGTCCAAAATGATGAAAAACGAGGATATTATTTTTTTCAAAAATTAAAAAAACAATGGGCTATAACCCATTGTTTTTTTATTATTATTATTTTTTCAAATCCTCAAAAATGATGAAAAACGGCGTGCTATAGTATGCCATACGATATGGGCTATAGCCCATGGTCCAATATGATGAAAAACGAGGATTAAAAAAAATATCTAAAATTAAAAAAACGATGGGCTATAACCCATCGTTTTTTAATTTTTAATTTTTTTTCAAATCCTCAAAAATGATGAAAAACTGCGTGCTATAGTATGCCGTACGATATGGGCTATAGCCCATGGTCCAATATGATGAAAAACGAGGATTAAAAAATAATAATAATAATAAAAAAAACGATGGGCTATAACCCATCGTTTTTTAATTATTTTTATTTTTTTCAAATCCTCAAAAATGAGGAAAAACGGCGTGCTATAGTATGCCGTACGATATGGGCTATAGCCCATGGTCCAAAATGATGAAAAACGAGGATTAAAAAAAAAATCAAAAAATGATGGGCTATAACCCATCATTTTTTTCATTTTAATTTTTTTTTCAAATCCTCAAAAATGATGAAAAACGGCGTGCTATAGTATGCCATACGATATGGGCTATAGCCCATGGTCCAATATGATGAAAAACGAGGATTAAAAATAAAAAATAAAAATAAAAAAAACGATGGGCTATAACCCATCGTTTTTTAATTTTTCTTTTTTTTTCAAATCCTCAAAAATGATGAAAAACGGCGTGCTATAGTATGCCGTACGATATGGGCTATAGCCCATGGTCCAATATGATGAAAAACGAGGATTAAAAAAAATATCTAAAATTAAAAAAACGATGGGCTATAACCCATCGTTTTTTAATTTTTAATTTTTTTTCAAATCCTCAAAAATGATGAAAAACTGCGTGCTATAGTATGCCGTACGATATGGGCTATAGCCCATGGTCCAAAATGATGAAAAACGAGGATATTATTTTTTTCAAAAATTTAAAAAACAATGGGCTATAACCCATTGTTTTTTTATTATTATTTTTTTTTCAAATCCTCAAAAATGATGAAAAACGGCGTGCTATAGTATGCCATACGATATGGGCTATAGCCCATGGTCCAATATGATGAAAAACGAGGATTAAAAAAAAATCAAAAATTAAAAAAACGATGGGCTATAACCCATCATTTTTTAATTTTTCTTTTTTTTTCAAATCCTCAAAAATGATGAAAAACGGCGTGCTATAGTATGCCGTACGATATGGGCTATAGCCCATGGTCCAATATGATGAAAAACGAGGATTAAAAAAAAATCAAAAATTAAAAAAACGATGGGCTATAACCCATCGTTTTTTTTATTTTTTTATTTTTTCCAAATCCTCAAAAATGATGAAAAACGGCGTGCTACAGTATAGTATGCCGTACGATATGGGCTATAGCCCATATCCTCGCGGTGTATAGCGGTGTATGAGAATGGGTGTTGCGGAGGATGAGAGCATTCCATCTTACGGTGGACATGTTTGCCTGAAAAGGAATCTTTGAAATGTTTCATAGTTTTAGAAATATAGTGCTTTCAAATTTGAGACATTTAACATGGGGCTCAATGGCAGCTCTATAGGCACGTCAAAAGTCACTTTCACCTAGAAACTCCATTCACACTTTTTATTATTCAGCTTACTGTGGAGACACATGCTGGAACTTTTTTTTATTTTTATCTTTTGTAGTTTATGAGTTATTTAACTTAAACGCCCAATGCATTCTCTATGGCAATAGCACAAAATTTGGAATGCTACTAGTCCTACATACTTACACCTAGCAACCCCATTCTAGCCTACTTAGGTTCATCTTACGGTGGACATGTTTGCCTGAAAAGGAATCTTTGAAATGTTTCATAGTTTTAGAAATATAGTGCTTTCAAATTTGAGATATTTAACATGGGGCTCAATGGCAGCTCTATAGGCACGTCAAAAGTCACTTTCACCTAGAAACTCCATTCACACTTTTTATTATTCAGCTTACTGTGGAGACACATGCTGGAACTTTTTTTTATTTTATCTTTTGTAGTTTATGAGTTATTTAACTTAAACGCCCAATGCATTCTCTATGGCAATAGCACAAAATTTGGAATGCTACTAGTCCTACATACTTACACCTAGCAACCCCATTCTAGCCTACTTAGGTTCATCTTACGGTGGACATGTTTGCCTGAAAAGGAATCTTTGAAATGTTTCATAGTTTTAGAAATATAGTGCTTTCAAATTTGAGACATTTAACATGGGGCTCAATGGCAGCTCTATAGGCACGTCAAAAGTCACTTTCACCTAGAAACTCCATTCACACTTTTTATTATTCAGCTTACTGTGGAGACACATGCTGGAACTTTTTTTTATTTTTATGTTTTGTAGTTTATGAGTTATTTAACTTAAACGCCCAATGCATTCTCTATGGCAATAGCACAAAATTTGGCAAGCTACTAGTCCTACATACTTACACCTAGCAACCCCATGCATTCTAGCCTACTTAGGTTCATCTTACGGTGGACATGTTTGCCTGAAAAGGAATCTTTGAAATGTTTCATAGTTTTAGAAATATAGTGCTTTCAAATTTACAATGGGGCTCAATGGCAAAAATGATGAAAAACGGCGTGCTATAGTATACCGTACGATATGGTCCAAAATGATGAAAAACGAGGTTAAAAAAAAAATCGAAAAACGATGGGCTATAACCCATCGTTTTTTTATTATTATTATTTTTTCAAATCCTCAAAAATGATGAAAAACGGCGTGCTATAGTATGCCGTACGATATGGGCTATAGCCCATGGTCCAAAATGATGAAAAACGAGGATAAAAAAAAAAAAATCTAAATTCAAAAAACGATGGGCTATAACCCATCGTTTTTTTTTCATTTTTTCATTTTTTTCAAATCCTCAAAAATGATGAAAAACGGCGTGCTATAGTATGCCGTACGATATGGGCTATAGCCCATGGTCCAAAATGATGAAAAACGAGGATATTATTTTTTTCAAAAATAAAAAAAAACAGTGGGCTATAACCCATCGTTTTTTTTATTTTTTTATTTTTTCCAAATCCTCAAAAATGATGAAAAACGGCGTGCTACAGTATAGTATGCCGTACGATATGGGCTATAGCCCATATCCTCGCGGTGTATAGCGGTGTATGAGAATGGGTGTTGCGGAGGATGAGAGCATTCCTCTCATCCTCCGCAACACAATGCATTCTCTATGGCAATAGCACAAACTTTGGCATGCTACTAGTCCTAAATACTTACACCTAGCAACCCCATTCTAGCCTACTTAGGTTCATCTTACGGTGGACATGTTTGCCTGAAAAGGAATCTTTGAAATGTTTCATAGTTTTAGAAATATAGTGCTTTCAAATTTGAGACATTTAACATGGGGCTCAATGGCAGCTCTATAGGCACGTCAAAAGTCACTTTCACCTAGAAACTCCATTCACACTTTTTATTATTCAGCTTACTGTGGAGACACATGCTGGAACTTTTTTTTATTTTTATCTTTTGTAGTTTATGAGTTATTTAACTTAAACGCCCAATGCATTCTCTATGGCAATAGCACAAAATTTGGAATGCTACTAGTCCTACATACTTACACCTAGCAACCCCATTCTAGCCTACTTAGGTTCATCTTACGGTGGACATGTTTGCCTGAAAAGGAATCTTTGAAATGTTTCATAGTTTTAGAAATATAGTGCTTTCAAATTTGAGATATTTAACATGGGGCTCAATGGCAGCTCTATAGGCACGTCAAAAGTCACTTTCACCTAGAAACTCCATTCACACTTTTTATTATTCAGCTTACTGTGGAGACACATGCTGGAACTTTTTTTTTTTTTTATCTTTTGTAGTTTATGAGTTATTTAACTTAAACGCCCAATGCATTCTCTATGGCAATAGCACAAAATTTGGCATGCTACTAGTCCTACATACTTACACCTAGCAACCCCATTCTAGCCTACTTAGGTTCATCTTACGGTGGACATGTTTGCCTGAAAAGGAATCTTTGAAATGTTTCATAGTTTTAGAAATATAGTGCTTTCAAATTTGAGACATTTAACATGGGGCTCAATGGCAGCTCTATAGGCACGTCAAAAGTCACTTTCACCTAGAAACTCCATTCACACTTTTTATTATTCAGCTTACTGTGGAGACACATGCTGGAACTTTTTTTTATTTTTATGTTTTGTAGTTTATGAGTTATTTAACTTAAACGCCCAATGCATTCTCTATGGCAATAGCACAAACTTTGGCATGCTACTAGTCCTAAATACTTACACCTAGCAACCCCATTCTAGCCTACTTAGGTTCATCTTACGGTGGACATGTTTGCCTGAAAAGGAATCTTTGAAATGTTTCATAGTTTTAGAAATATAGTGCTTTTAAATTTGAGACATTTAACATGGGACTCAATGGCAGCTCTATAGGCACGTCAAAAGTCACTTTCACCTAGAAACTCCATTCACACTTTTTATTATTCAGCTTACTGTGGAGACACATGCTGGAACTTTTTTTTATTTTATCTTTTGTAGTTTATGAGTTATTTAACTTAAACGCCCAATGCATTCTCTATGGCAATAGCACAAAATTTGGAATGCTACTAGTCCTACATACTTACACCTAGCAACCCCATTCTAGCCTACTTAGGTTCATCTTACGGTGGACATGTTTGCCTGAAAAGGAATCTTTGAAATGTTTCATAGTTTTAGAAATATAGTGCTTTCAAATTTGAGACATTTAACATGGGGCTCAATGGCAGCTCTATAGGCACGTCAAAAGTCACTTTCACCTAGAAACTCCATTCACACTTTTTATTATTCAGCTTACTGTGGAGACACATGCTGGAACTTTTTTTTATTTTTATGTTTTGTAGTTTATGAGTTATTTAACTTAAACGCCCAATGCATTCTCTATGGCAATAGCACAAAATTTGGCAAGCTACTAGTCCTACATACTTACACCTAGCAACCCCATTCTAGCCTACTTAGGTTCATCTTACGGTGGACATGTTTGCCTGAAAAGGAATCTTTGAAATGTTTCATAGTTTTAGAAATATAGTGCTTTCAAATTTACAATGGGGCTCAATGGCAAAAATGATGAAAAACGGCGTGCTATAGTATGCCGTACGATATGGTCCAAAATGATGAAAAACGAGGTTAAAAAAAAAAATCGAAAAACGATGGGCTATAACCCATCGTTTTTTTATTATTCTTTTTTTTTCAAATCCTCAAAAATGATGAAAAACGGCGTGCTATAGTATGCCGTACGATATGGGCTATAGCCCATGGTCCAAAATGATGAAAAACGAGGATATTTTTTTTTTCAAAAAAAAAAAAAAACAATGGGCTATAACCCATCGTTTTTTTTATTTTTTTATTTTTTCCAAATCCTCAAAAATGATGAAAAACGGCGTGCTACAGTATAGTATGCCGTACGATATGGGCTATAGCCCATATCCTCGCGGTGTATAGCGGTGTATGAGAATGGGTGTTGCGGAGGATGAGAGCATTCCTCTCATCCTCCGCAACACAATGCATTCTCTATGGCAATAGCACAAACTTTGGCATGCTACTAGTCCTAAATACTTACACCTAGCAACCCCATTCTAGCCTACTTAGGTTCATCTTACGGTGGACATGTTTGCCTGAAAAGGAATCTTTGAAATGTTTCATAGTTTTAGAAATATAGTGCTTTCAAATTTGAGACATTTAACATGGGGCTCAATGGCAGCTCTATAGGCACGTCAAAAGTCACTTTCACCTAGAAACTCCATTCACACTTTTTATTATTCAGCTTACTGTGGAGACACATGCTGGAACTTTTTTTTATTTTTATCTTTTGTAGTTTATGAGTTATTTAACTTAAACGCCCAATGCATTCTCTATGGCAATAGCACAAAATTTGGAATGCTACTAGTCCTACATACTTACACCTAGCAACCCCATTCTAGCCTACTTAGGTTCATCTTACGGTGGACATGTTTGCCTGAAAAGGAATCTTTGAAATGTTTCATAGTTTTAGAAATATAGTGCTTTCAAATTTGAGATATTTAACATGGGGCTCAATGGCAGCTCTATAGGCACGTCAAAAGTCACTTTCACCTAGAAACTCCATTCACACTTTTTATTATTCAGCTTACTGTGGAGACACATGCTGGAACTTTTTTTTATTTTATCTTTTGTAGTTTATGAGTTATTTAACTTAAACGCCCAATGCATTCTCTATGGCAATAGCACAAAATTTGGAATGTTACTAGTCCTACATACTTACACCTAGCAACCCCATTCTAGCCTACTTAGGTTCATCTTACGGTGGACATGTTTGCCTGAAAAGGAATCTTTGAAATGTTTCATAGTTTTAGAAATATAGTGCTTTCAAATTTGAGACATTTAACATGGGGCTCAATGGCAGCTCTATAGGCACGTCAAAAGTCACTTTCACCTAGAAACTCCATTCACACTTTTTATTATTCAGCTTACTGTGGAGACACATGCTGGAACTTCTTTTTATTTTTATCTTTTGTAGTTTATGAGTTATTTAACTTAAACGCCCAATGCATTCTCTATGGCAATAGCACAAAATTTGGAATGCTACTAGTCCTACATACTTACACCTAGCAACCCCATTCTAGCCTACTTAGGTTCATCTTACGGTGGACATGTTTGCCTGAAAAGGAATCTTTGAAATGTTTCATAGTTTTAGAAATATAGTGCTTTCAAATTTGAGATATTTAACATGGGGCTCAATGGCAGCTCTATAGGCACGTCAAAAGTCACTTTCACCTAGAAACTCCATTCACACTTTTTATTATTCAGCTTACTGTGGAGACACATGCTGGAACTTCTTTTTATTTTTATCTTTTGTAGTTTATGAGTTATTTAACTTAAACGCCCAATGCATTCTCTATGGCAATAGCACAAAATTTGGAATGCTACTAGTCCTACATACTTACACCTAGCAACCCCATTCTAGCCTACTTAGGTTCATCTTACGGTGGACATGTTTGCCTGAAAAGGAATCTTTGAAATGTTTCATAGTTTTAGAAATATAGTGCTTTCAAATTTGAGATATTTAACATGGGGCTCAATGGCAGCTCTATAGGCACGTCAAAAGTCACTTTCACCTAGAAACTCCATTCACACTTTTTATTATTCAGCTTACTGTGGAGATACATGCTGGAACTTTTTTTTATTTTTATCTTTTGTAGTTTATGAGTTATTTAACTTAAACGCCCAATGCATTCTCTATGGCAATAGCACAAAAGTTGGCATGCTACTAGTCCTACATACTTACACCTAGCAACCCCATTCTAGCCTACTTAGGTTCATCTTACGGTGGACAATTTTGCCTGAAAAGGAATCTTTGAAATGTTTCATAGTTTTAGAAATATAGTGCATTCAAATTTACAATGGGGCTCAAAAATGATGAAAAACGGCGTGCTATAGTATGCCGTACGATATGCTCCCAAATGATGAAAAACAAGGTTAAAAAGAAAATTCGAACAACGATGGGCTATAACCCATCGTTTTTTTATTTTTTTATTTTTTCAAATCCTCAAAAATGATGAAAAACGGCGTGCTATAGTATGCCGTACGATATGGGCTATAGCCCATGGTCCAATATGATGAAAAACTAGGATAAAAAAAAAAAATCAAAAATTCAAAAAACGATGGGCTATAACCCATCGTTTTTTAAATGTAATTATTTTTTTCAAATCCTCGAAAATTATGAAAAACGGCGTGCTATAGTATGCCGTACGATATGGGCTATAGCCCATGGTCCAAAATGATGAAAAACAAGGATTTTTTTTTTTTTTAAACGATGGGCTATAACCCATCGTTTTTTAAATTTAATTATTTTTTTCAAATCCTCGAAAATGATGAAAAACGGCGTGCTATAGTATGCCGTACGATATGGGCTATAGCCCATGGTCCAAAATGATGAAAAACGAGGATATTATTTTTTTCAAAAATAAAAAAAACAATGGGCTATAACCCATCGTTTTTTTAATTTTTAAATTTTTTCCAAATCCTCAAAAATGATGAAAAACGGCGTGCTACAGTATAGTATGCCGTACGATATGGGCTATAGCCCATATCCTCGCGGTGTATAGCGGTGTATGAGAATGGGTGTTGCGGAGGAAGAGAGCATTCCTCTCATCCTCCGCAACACAATGCATTCTCTATGGCAATAGCACAAACTTTGGCATGCTACTAGTCCTAAATACTTACACCTAGCAACCCCATTCTAGCCTACTTAGGATCATCTTACGGTGGACATGTTTGCCTGAAAAGGAATCTTTGAAATGTTTCATAGTTTTAGAAATATAGTGCTTTCAAATTTGAGACATTTAACATGGGGCTCAATGGCAGCTCTATAGGCACGTCAAAAGTCACTTTCACCTAGAAACTCCATTCACACTTTTTATTATTCAGCTTACTGTGGAGACACATGCTGGAACTTTTTTTTATTTTTATCTTTTGTAGTTTATGAGTTATTTAACTTAAACGCCCAATGCATTCTCTATGGCAATAGCACAAAATTTGGAATGCTACTAGTCCTACATACTTACACCTAGCAACCCCATTCTAGCCTACTTAGGTTCATCTTACGGTGGACATGTTTGCCTGAAAAGGAATCTTTGAAATGTTTCATAGTTTTAGAAATATAGTGCTTTCAAATTTGAGACATTTAACATGGGGCTCAATGGCAGCTCTATAGGCACGTCAAAAGTCACTTTCACCTAGAAACTCCATTCACACTTTTTATTATTCAGCTTACTGTGGAGACACATGCTGGAACTTTTTTTTATTTTTATCTTTTGTAGTTTATGAGTTATTTAACTTAAACGCCCAATGCATTCTCTATGGCAATAGCACAAAATTTGGAATGCTACTAGTCCTACATACTTACACCTAGCAACCCCATTCTAGCCTACTTAGGTTCATCTTACGGTGGACATGTTTGCCTGAAAAGGAATCTTTGAAATGTTTCATAGTTTTAGAAATATAGTGCTTTCAAATTTGAGACATTTAACATGGGGCTCAATGGCAGCTCTATAGGCACGTCAAAAGTCACTTTCACCTAGAAACTCCATTCACACTTTTTATTATTCAGCTTACTGTGGAGACACATGCTGGAACTTTTTTTTATTTTCATGTTTTGTAGTTTATGAGTTATTTAACTTAAACGCCCAATGCATTCTCTATGGCAATAGCACAACATTTGGCATGCTATTAGTCCTACATACTTACACCTAGCAACCCCATTCTAGCCTACTTAGGTTCATCTTACGGTGGACAATTTTGCCTGAAAAGGAATCTTTGAAATGTTTCATAGTTTTAGAAATATAGTGCATTCAAATTTACAATGTATGTATGTGTATGTATGCCGTACGATATGGGCTATAGCCCATGGTCCAAAATGATGAAAAACAAGGATTTTTTTTTTTCAAAAAACGATGGGCTATAACCCATCGTTTTTTTTTTTTTTTTTTTTTTTAATCCTCAAAAATGATGAAAAACGGCGTGCTATAGTATGCCGTACGATATGGGCTATAGCACATGGTCCAAAATGATGAAAAACGAGGATAAAAAAAAACAAAAAAAAACGATGGGCTATAACCCATCGTTTTTTTTTCATTTTTTTCAAATCCTCAAAAATGATGAAAAACGGCGTGCTATAGTATGCCGTACGATACTGGCTATAGCCCATGGTCCAAAATGATGAAAAACGAGGATATAATTTTTTTCAAAAATTAAAAAAAACAATGGGCTATAACCCATTGTTTTTTTATTATTATTATTTTTTCCAAATCCTCAAAAATTATGAAAAACGGCGTGCTACAGTATAGTATGCCGTACGATATGGGCTATAGCCCATGGTCCAATATGATGAAAAACGAGGATTAAAAAAAAAATCAAAAATTAAAAAAACGATGGGCTATAACCCATCGTTTTTTATTTATTTTTTATTTTTTCAAATCCTCAAAAATGATGAAAAACGGCGTGCTATATTATGCCGTACGATATGGGCTATAGCCCATGGTCCAATATGATGAAAAACGAGGATTAAAAAAAATTTAAAAAATTAAAAAACGATGGGCTATAACCCATCGTTTTTTAATTATTTTTATTTTTTTCAAATCCTCAAAAATGATGAAAAACGGCGTGCTATAGTATGCCGTACGATATGGGCTATAGCCCATGGTCCAAAATGATGAAAAACGATGATAAAAAAAAAAAAATCAAAAATCAAAAAATGATGGGCTATAACCCATCGTTTTTTTCATTTTTTCATTTTTTTCAAATCCTCAAAAATGATGAAAAACGGCGTGCTATAGTATGCCGTACGATATGGGCTATAGCCCATGGTCCAAAATGATGAAAAACGAGGATAAAAAAATATATATCAAAATTCAAAAAACGATGGGCTATAACCCATCGTTTTTTTTAATTTTTAAATTTTTTTCAAATCCTCAAAAATGATGAAAAACGGCGTGCTATAGTATGCCGTACGATATGGGCTATAGCCCATGGTCCAAAATGATGAAAAACGAGGATATTATTTTTTTCAAAAATTAAAAAAACAATGGGCTATAACCCATTGTTTTTTTATTATTATTATTTTTTCAAATCCTCAAAAATGATGAAAAACGGCGTGCTATAGTATGCCATACGATATGGGCTATAGCCCATGGTCCAATATGATGAAAAACGAGGATTAAAAAAAAAATCAAAAATTAAAAAAACGATGGGCTATAACCCATCATTTTTTAATTTTTCTTTTTTTTTCAAATCCTCAAAAATGATGAAAAACGGCGTGCTATAGTATGCCGTACGATATGGGCTATAGCCCATGGTCCAATATGATGAAAAACGAGGATTAAAAAAAAATAATAATAATAAAAAAAACGATGGGCTATAACCCATCGTTTTTTAATTATTTTTATTTTTTTCAAATCCTCAAAAATGAGGAAAAACGGCGTGCTATAGTATGCCGTACGATATGGGCTATAGCCCATGGTCCAAAATTATGAAAAACGAGGATTAAAAAAAAATTCAAAAAATTATGGGCTATAACCCATCATTTTTTTCATTTTTAAATTTTTTTCAAATCCTCAAAAATGATGAAAAACGGCGTGCTATAGTATGCCGTACGATATGGGCTATAGCCCATGGTCCAATATGATGAAAAACGAGGATTAAAAAAAAATCAAAAATTAAAAAAACGATGGGCTATAACCCATCGTTTTTTAATTTAATTTTTTTTTCAAATGCTCAAAAATGATGAAAAACGGCGTGCTATAGTATGCCGTACGATATGGGCTATAGCCCATGCCAGACGTTCTCTCTACCGCAACATACTTAAAAGTATAGCGGTGTATGAGAATGGGTGTTGCAGAGGATGATGTCTCATCCTCCGCAACAAACTTTGGCATGCTACTAGTCCTACATACTTACACCTAGCAACCCCATTCTAGCCTACTTAGGTTCATCTTACGGTGGACATGTTTGCCTGAAAAGGAATATTTGAAATGTTTCATAGTTTTAGAAATATAGTGCTTTCAAATTTACAATGGGGCTCAATGGCAGACATTGGCACGTAAAAAATCACTTTCACCTAGAAACTCCATTCACACTTTTTATTATTCAGCTTACTGTGGAGACACATGCTGGAACTTTTTACTTTGAAATGTTTTATAGTTTCTGAGTTATTTAACTTAAACGCCCAATGCATTCTATATGGCAATAGCACAAACTTTGGCATGCTACTAGTCCTACATACAAAATGATGAAAAACGAGGATATATTTTTTTTCAAAAATTCAAAAAACGATGGGCTATAACCCATCGTTTTTTTAATTTTTTAATTTTTTTCAAATCCTCAAAAATGATGAAAAACGGCGTGCTATAGTATGCCCTACGATATGGGCTATAGCCCATTGTCCAAAATGATGAAAAACGAGGATAATCTTTTTTTTTTTTATTCAAAAAACGATGGGCTATAGCCCATCGTTTTTTTCATTCATTTTTTTCAAATCCTCAAAAATGATGAAAAACGGCGTGCTATAGTATGCCGTACGATATGGGCTTTAGCCCATGGTCCAAAATTATGAAAAACGAGGATATTATTTTTTTCAAAAATAAAAAAAAACAATGGGCTATACCCATATACCCATCGTTTTTTTAATTTTTAAATTTTTTCCAAATCCTCAAAAATGATGAAAAACGGCGTGCTACAGTATAGTATGCCGTACGATATGGGCTATAGCCCATATCCTCGCGGTGTATAGCGGTGTATGAGAATGGGTGTTGCGGAGGATGAGAGCATTCCTCTCATCCTCCGCAACACAATGCATTCTCTATGGCAATAGCACAAACTTTGGCATGCTACTAGTCCTAAATACTTACACCTAGCAACCCCATTCTAGCCTACTTAGGTTCATCTTACGGTGGACATGTTTGCCTGAAAAGGAATCTTTGAAATGTTTCATAGTTTTAGAAATATAGTGCTTTCAAATTTGAGACATTTAACATGGGGCTCAATGGCAGCTCTATAGGCACGTCAAAAGTCACTTTCACCTAGAAACTCCATTCACACTTTTTATTATTCAGCTTACTGTGGAGACACATGCTGGAACTTTTTTTTATTTTTATCTTTTGTAGTTTATGAGTTATTTAACTTAAACGCCCAATGCATTCTCTATGGCAATAGCACAACATTTGGAATGCTACTAGTCCTACATACTTACACCTAGCAACCCCATTCTAGCCTACTTAGGTTCATCTTACGGTGGACATGTTTGCCTGAAAAGGAATCTTTGAAATGTTTCATAGTTTTAGAAATATAATGCTTTCAAATTTGAGACATTTAACATGGGGCTCAATGGCAGCTCTATAGGCACGTCAAAAGTCACTTTCACCTAGAAACTCCATTCACACTATTTAATATTCAGCTTACTGTGGAGACACATGCTGGAACTTTTTTTTATTTTTATCTTTTGTAGTTTATGAGTTATTTAACTTAAACGCCCAATGCATTCTCTATGGCAATAGCACAAAATTTGGCATGCTACTAGTCCTACATACTTACACCTAGCAACCCCATTCTAGCCTACTTAGGTTCATCTTACGGTGGACATGTTTGCCTGAAAAGGAATCTTTGAAATGTTTCATAGTTTTAGAAATATAGTGCTTTCAAATTTGAGACATTTAACATGGGGCTCAATGGCAGCTCTATAGGCACGTCAAAAGTCACTTTCACCTAGAAACTCCATTCACACTTTTTATTATTCAGCTTACTGTGGAGACACATGCTGGAACTTTTTTTTATTTTTATCTTTTGTAGTTTATGAGTTATTTAACTTAAACGCCCAATGCATTCTCTATGGCAATAGCACAAAATTTGGCATGCTACTAGTCCTACATACTTACACCTAGCAACCCCATTCTAGCCTACTTAGGTTCATCTTACGGTGGACAATTTTGCCTGAAAAGGAATCTTTGAAATGTTTCATAGTTTTAGAAATATAGTGCATTCAAATTTACAATGGGGCTCAAAAATGATGAAAAACGGCGTGCTATAGTATGCCGTACGATATGCTCCCAAATGATGAAAAACAAGGTTAAAAAGAAAATTCGAACAACGATGGGCTATAACCTATCGTTTTTTTCATTTTTTTCAAATCCTCAAAAATGATGAAAAACGGCGTGCTATAGTATGCCGTACGATATGGGCTATAGCCCATGGTCCAAAATAATGAAAAACGAGGATAAAAAAAAAAAAATCTAAATTCAAAAAACGATGGGCTATAACCCATCGTTTTTTTAATTTTTTAATTTTTTCCAAATCCTCAAAAATTATGAAAAACGGCGTGCTACAGTATAGTATGCCGTACGATATGGGCTATAGCCCATGGTCCAATATGATGAAAAACGAGGATTAAAAAAAAATCAAAAATTAAAAAAACGATGGGCTATAACCCATCGTTTTTTATTTTATTTTATTTTTTTTAAATCCTCAAAAATGATGAAAAACGGCGTGCTATATTATGCCGTACGATATGGGCTATAGCCCATGGTCCAATATGATGAAAAACGAGGATTAAAAAAAAAATCAAAAATTAAAAAAACGATGGGCTATAACCCATCGTTTTTTAATTATTTTTATTTTTTTCAAATCCTCAAAAATGATGAAAAACGGCGTGCTATAGTATGCCGTACGATATGGGCTATAGCCCATGGTCCAAAATGATGAAAAACGATGATAAAAAAAAAAAAATCAAAAATCAAAAAATGATGGGCTATAACCCATCGTTTTTTTTCATTTTTTCATTTTTTTCAAATCCTCAAAAATGATGAAAAACGGCGTGCTATAGTATGCCGTACGATATGGGCTATAGCCCATGGTCCAAAATGATGAAAAACGAGGATAAAAAAATATATATCAAAATTCAAAAAACGATGGGCTATAACCCATCGTTTTTTTAATTTTTTAATTTTTTTCAAATCCTCAAAAATGATGAAAAACGGCGTGCTATAGTATGCCGTACGATATGGGCTATAGCCCATGGTCCAAAATGATGAAAAACGAGGATATTATTTTTTTCAAAAATTAAAAAAACAATGGGCTATAACCCATTGTTTTTTTATTATTATTATTTTTTTCAAATCCTCAAAAATGATGAAAAACGGCGTGCTATAGTATGCCATACGATATGGGCTATAGCCCATGGTCCAATATGATGAAAAACGAGGATTAAAAAAAATATCTAAAATTAAAAAAACGATGGGCTATAACCCATCGTTTTTTAATTTTTAATTTTTTTTCAAATCCTCAAAAATGATGAAAAACTGCGTGCTATAGTATGCCGTACGATATGGGCTATAGCCCATGGTCCAAAATGATGAAAAACGAGGATATTATTTTTTTCAAAAATTTAAAAAACAATGGGCTATAACCCATTGTTTTTTTATTATTATTTTTTTTTTCAAATCCTCAAAAATGATGAAAAACGGCATGCTATAGTATGCCATACGATATGGGCTATAGCCCATGGTCCAATATGATGAAAAACGAGGATTAAAAAAAAATCAAAAATTAAAAAAACGATGGGCTATAACCCATCATTTTTTAATTTTTCTTTTTTTTTCAAATCCTCAAAAATGATGAAAAACGGCGTGCTATAGTATGCCGTACGATATGGGCTATAGCCCATGGTCCAATATGATGAAAAACGAGGATTAAAAAAAAATAATAATAATAAAAAAAACGATGGGCTATAACCCATCGTTTTTTAATTATTTTTATTTTTTTCAAATCCTCAAAAATGAGGAAAAACGGCGTGCTATAGTATGCCGTACGATATGGGCTATAGCCCATGGTCCAATATGATGAAAAACGAGGATTAAAAAAAAATCAAAAATTAAAAAAACGATGGGCTATAACCCATCGTTTTTTATTTTATTTTATTTTTTTTAAATCCTCAAAAATGATGAAAAACGGCGTGCTATATTATGCCGTACGATATGGGCTATAGCCCATGGTCCAATATGATGAAAAACGAGGATAAAAAAAAAAATCAAAAATTAAAAAAACGATGGGCTATAACCCATCGTTTTTTAATTATTTTTATTTTTTTCAAATCCTCAAAAATGATGAAAAACGGCGTGCTATAGTATGCCGTACGATATGGGCTATAGCCCATGGTCCAAAATGATGAAAAACGATGATAAAAAAAAAAAAATCAAAAATCAAAAAATGATGGGCTATAACCCATCGTTTTTTTTCATTTTTTCATTTTTTTCAAATCCTCAAAAATGATGAAAAACGGCGTGCTATAGTATGCCGTACGATATGGGCTATAGCCCATGGTCCAAAATGATGAAAAACGAGGATAAAAAAATATATATCAAAATTCAAAAAACGATGGGCTATAACCCATCGTTTTTTTAATTTTTTAATTTTTTTCAAATCCTCAAAAATGATGAAAAACGGCGTGCTATAGTATGCCGTACGATATGGGCTATAGCCCATGGTCCAAAATGATGAAAAACGAGGATATTATTTTTTTCAAAAATTAAAAAAACAATGGGCTATAACCCATTGTTTTTTTATTATTATTATTTTTTTCAAATCCTCAAAAATGATGAAAAACGGCGTGCTATAGTATGCCATACGATATGGGCTATAGCCCATGGTCCAATATGATGAAAAACGAGGATTAAAAAAAATATCTAAAATTAAAAAAACGATGGGCTATAACCCATCGTTTTTTAATTTTTAATTTTTTTTCAAATCCTCAAAAATGATGAAAAACTGCGTGCTATAGTATGCCGTACGATATGGGCTATAGCCCATGGTCCAAAATGATGAAAAACGAGGATATTATTTTTTTCAAAAATTTAAAAAACAATGGGCTATAACCCATTGTTTTTTTATTATTATTTTTTTTTTCAAATCCTCAAAAATGATGAAAAACGGCATGCTATAGTATGCCATACGATATGGGCTATAGCCCATGGTCCAATATGATGAAAAACGAGGATTAAAAAAAAATCAAAAATTAAAAAAACGATGGGCTATAACCCATCATTTTTTAATTTTTCTTTTTTTTTCAAATCCTCAAAAATGATGAAAAACGGCGTGCTATAGTATGCCGTACGATATGGGCTATAGCCCATGGTCCAATATGATGAAAAACGAGGATTAAAAAATAATAATAATAATAAAAAAAACGATGGGCTATAACCCATCGTTTTTTAATTATTTTTATTTTTTTCAAATCCTCAAAAATGAGGAAAAACGGCGTGCTATAGTATGCCGTACGATATGGGCTATAGCCCATGGTCCAAAATGATGAAAAACGAGGATTAAAAAAAAAATCAAAAAATGATGGGCTATAACCCATCATTTTTTTCATTTTAATTTTTTTTTCAAATCCTCAAAAATGATGAAAAACGGCGTGCTATAGTATGCCGTACGATATGGGCTATAGCCCATGGTCCAAAATGATGAAAAACGAGGATAAAAAAATAAAAATCTAAATTCAAAAAACGATGGGCTATAACCCATCGTTTTTTTTAATTTTTTAATTTTTTTCAAATCCTCAAAAATGATGAAAAACGGCGTGCTATAGTATGCCGTACGATATGGGCTATAGCCCATGCCAGACGTTCTCTCTACCGCAACATACTTAAAAGTATAGCGGTGTATGAGAATGGGTGTTGCAGAGGATGATGTCTCATCCTCCGCAACAAACTTTGGCATGCTACTAGTCCTACATACTTACACCTAGCAACCCCATTCTAGCCTACTTAGGTTCATCTTACGGTGGACATGTTTGCCTGAAAAGGAATATTTGAAATGTTTCATAGTTTTAGAAATATAGTGCTTTCAAATTTACAATGGGGCTCAATGGCAGACATTGGCACGTAAAAAATCACTTTCACCTAGAAACTCCATTCACACTTTTTATTATTCAGCTTACTGTGGAGACACATGCTGGAACTTTTTACTTTGAAATGTTTTATAGTTTCTGAGTTATTTAACTTAAACGCCCAATGCATTCTATATGGCAATAGCACAAACTTTGGCATGCTACTAGTCCTACATACAAAATGATGAAAAACGAGGATATATTTTTTTTCAAAAATTCAAAAAACGATGGGCTATAACCCATCGTTTTTTTAATTTTTTAATTTTTTTCAAATCCTCAAAAATGATGAAAAACGGCGTGCTATAGTATGCCCTACGATATGGGCTATAGCCCATTGTCCAAAATGATGAAAAACGAGGATAATCTTTTTTTTTTTAATTCAAAAAACGATGGGCTATAACCCATCGTTTTTTTCATTCATTTTTTTCAAATCCTCAAAAATGATGAAAAACGGCGTGCTATAGTATGCCGTACGATATGGGCTATAGCCCATGGTCCAAAATTATGAAAAACGAGGATATTATTTTTTTCAAAAATAAAAAAAACAATGGGCTATAACCCATCGTTTTTTAAATTTTTTAATTTTTTCCAAATCCTCAAAAATGATGAAAAACGGCGTGCTACAGTATAGTATGCCGTACGATATGGGCTATAGCCCATATCCTCGCGGTGTATAGCAGTGTATGAGAATGGGTGTTGCGGAGGATGAGAGCATTCCTCTCATCCTCCGCAACACAATGCATTCTCTATGGCAATAGCACAAACTTTGGCATGCTACTAGTCCTAAATACTTACACCTAGCAACCCCATTCTAGCCTACTTAGGTTCATCTTACGGTGGACATGTTTGCCTGAAAAGGAATCTTTGAAATGTTTCATAGTTTTAGAAATATAGTGCTTTCAAATTTGAGACATTTAACATGGGGCTCAATGGCAGCTCTATAGGCACGTCAAAAGTCACTTTCACCTAGAAACTCCATTCACACTTTTTATTATTCAGCTTACTGTGGAGACACATGCTGGAACTTTTTTTATTTTTATCTTTTGTAGTTTATGAGTTATTTAACTTAAACGCCCAATGCATTCTCTATGGCAATAGCACAAAATTTGGAATGCTACTAGTCCTACATACTTACACCTAGCAACCCCATTCTAGCCTACTTAGGTTCATCTTACGGTGGACATGTTTGCCTGAAAAGGAATCTTTGAAATGTTTCATAGTTTTAGAAATATAGTGCTTTCAAATTTGAGACATTTAACATGGGGCTCAATGGCAGCTCTATAGGCACGTCAAAAGTCACTTTCACCTAGAAACTCCATTCACACTTTTTATTATTCAGCTTACTGTGGAGACACATGCTGGAACTTTTTTTTATTTTTATCTTTTGTAGTTTATGAGTTATTTAACTTAAACGCCCAATGCATTCTCTATGACAATAGCACAAAATTTGGCATGCTACTAGTCCTACATACTTACACCTAGCAACCCCATTCTAGCCTACTTAGGTTCATCTTACGGTGGACATGTTTGCCTGAAAAGGAATCTTTGAAATGTTTCATAGTTTTAGAAATATTGTGCTTTCAAATTTGAGACATTTAACATGGGGCTCAATGGCAGCTCTATAGGCACGTCAAAAGTCACTTTCACCTAGAAACTCCATTCACACTTTTTATTATTCAGCTTACTGTGGAGACACATGCTGGAACTTTTTTTTATTTTCATGTTTTGTAGTTTATGAGTTATTTAACTTAAACGCCCAATGCATTCTCTATGGCAATAGCACAAAATTTGGCATGCTACTAGTCCTACATACTTACACCTAGCAACCCCATTCTAGCCTACTTAGGTTCATCTTACGGTGGACAATTTTGCCTGAAAAGGAATCTTTGAAATGTTTCATAGTTTTAGAAATATAGTGCATTCAAATTTACAATGGGGCTCAAAAATGATGAAAAACGGCGTGCTATAGTATGCCGTACGATATGCTCCCAAATGATGAAAAACAAGGTTAAAAAGAAAATTCGAACAACGATGGGCTATAACCTATAGTTTTTTTCATTTTTTCATTTTTTTCAAATCCTCAAAAATGATGAAAAACGGCGTGCTATAGTATGCCGTACGATATGGGCTATAGCCCATGGTCCAAAATGATGAAAAACGAGGATAAAAAAAAAAAAATCTAAATTCAAAAAACGATGGGCTATAACCCATCGTTTTTTTTTTCATTTTTTCATTTTTTTCAAATCCTCAAAAATGATGAAAAACGGCGTGCTATAGTATGCCGTACGATATGGGCTATAGCCCATGGTCCAAAATGATGAAAAACGAGGATATTATTTTTTTCAAAAATAAAAAAGAACAATGGGCTATAACCCATCGTTTTTTTAATTTTTTAATTTTTTCCAAATCCTCAAAAATTATGAAAAACGGCGTGCTACAGTATAGTATGCCGTACGATATGGGCTATAGCCCATATCCTCGCGGTGTATAGCGGTGTATGAGAATGGGTGTTGCGGAGGATGAGAGCATTCCTCTCATCCTCCGCAACACAATGCATTCTCTATGGCAATAGCAGAAACTTTGGCATGCTACTAGTCCTAAATACTTACACCTAGCAACCCCATTCTAGCCTACTTAGGTTCATCTTACGGTGGACATGTTTGCCTGAAAAGGAATCTTTGAAATGTTTGTACGATATGGGCTATAGCCCATGGTCCAAAATGATGAAAAACGATGATAAAAATAAATAAATCCAAAATCAAAAAATGATGGGCTATAACCCATCGTTTTTTTCATTTTTTCATTTTTTTCAAATCCTCAAAAATTATGAAAAACGGCGTGCTATAGTATGCCGTACGATATGGGCTATAGCCCATGGTCCAAAATGATGAAAAACGAGGATAAAAAAATATATATCAAAATTCAAAAAACGATGGGCTATAACCCATCGTTTTTTTTAATTTTTTAAAAAATTTTCAAATCCTCAAAAATGATGAAAAACGGCGTGCTATAGTATGCCGTACGATATGGGCTATAGCCCATGGTCCAAAATGATGAAAAACGAGGATATTATTTTTTTCAAAAATTAAAAAAACAATGGGCTATAACCCATTGTTTTTTTATTTTTTTATTTTTTTCAAATCCTCAAAAATGATGAAAAACGGCGTGCTATAGTATGCCATACGATATGGGCTATAGCCCATGGTCCAATATGATGAAAAACGAGGATTAAAAATAAAAAAATAAAATAAAAAAAACGATGGGCTATAACCCATCGTTTTTTAATTTTTAATTTTTTTTCAAATCCTCAAAAATGATGAAAAACTGCGTGCTATAGTATGCCGTACGATATGGGCTATAGCCCATGGTCCAAAATGATGAAAAACGAGGATATTATTTTTTTCAAAAATTTAAAAAACAATGGGCTATAACCCATTGTTTTTTTATTATTATTTTTTTTTCAAATCCTCAAAAATGATGAAAAACGGCGTGCTATAGTATGCCATACGATATGGGCTATAGCCCATGGTCCAATATGATGAAAAACGAGGATTAAAAAAAAATCAAAAATTAAAAAAACGATGGGCTATAACCCATCATTTTTTAATTTTTCTTTTTTTTTCAAATCCTCAAAAATGATGAAAAACGGCGTGCTATAGTATGCCGTACGATATGGGCTATAGCCCATGGTCCAATATGATGAAAAACGAGGATTAAAAAAAAATAATAATAATAAAAAAAACGATGGGCTATAACCCATCGTTTTTTAATTATTTTTATTTTTTTCAAATCCTCAAAAATGAGGATAAACGGCGTGCTATAGTATGCCGTACGATATGGGCTATAGCCCATGGTCCAAAATGATGAAAAACGAGGATTAAAAAAAAAATCAAAAAATGATGGGCTATAACCCATCATTTTTTTCATTTTAAATTTTTTTTCAAATCCTCAAAAATGATGAAAAACGGCGTGCTATAGTATGCCGTACGATATGGGCTATAGCCCATGGTCCAAAATGATGAAAAACGAGGATAAAAAAATAAAAATCTAAATTCAAAAAACGATGGGCTATAGCCCATGGTCCAAAATGATGAAAAACGAGGATAAAAAAATAAAAATCTAAATTCAAAAAACGATGGGCTATAACCCATCGTTTTTTTTAATTTTTTAATTTTTTTCAAATCCTCAAAAATGATGAAAAACGGCGTGCTATAGTATGCCGTACGATATGGGCTATAGCCCATGCCAGACGTTCTCTCTACCGCAACATACTTAAAAGTATAGCGGTGTATGAGAATGGGTGTTGCAGAGGATGATGTCTCATCCTCCGCAACAAACTTTGGCATGCTACTAGTCCTACATACTTACACCTAGCAACCCCATTCTAGCCTACTTAGGTTCATCTTACGGTGGACATGTTTGCCTGAAAAGGAATATTTGAAATGTTTCATAGTTTTAGAAATATAGTGCTTTCAAATTTACAATGGGGCTCAATGGCAGACATTGGCACGTAAAAAATCACTTTCACCTAGAAACTCCATTCACACTTTTTATTATTCAGCTTACTGTGGAGACACATGCTGGAACTTTTTACTTTGAAATGTTTTATAGTTTCTGAGTTATTTAACTTAAACGCCCAATGCATTCTATATGGCAATAGCACAAACTTTGGCATGCTACTAGTCCTACATACAAAATGATGAAAAACGAGGATATATTTTTTTTCAAAAATTCAAAAAACGATGGGCTATAACCCATCGTTTTTTTAATTTTTTAATTTTTTTCAAATCCTCAAAAATGATGAAAAACGGCGTGCTATAGTATGCCCTACGATATGGGCTATAGCCCATTGTCCAAAATGATGAAAAACGAGGATAATCTTTTTTTTTTTAATTCAAAAAACGATGGGCTATAACCCATCGTTTTTTTCATTCATTTTTTTCAAATCCTCAAAAATGATGAAAAACGGCGTGCTATAGTATGCCGTACGATATGGGCTATAGCCCATGGTCCAAAATTATGAAAAACGAGGATATTATTTTTTTCAAAAATAAAAAAAACAATGGGCTATAACCCATCGTTTTTTTAATTTTTTAATTTTTTCCAAATCCTCAAAAATGATGAAAAACGGCGTGCTACAGTATAGTATGCCGTACGATATGGGCTATAGCCCATATCCTCGCGGTGTATAGCAGTGTATGAGAATGGGTGTTGCGGAGGATGAGAGCATTCCTCTCATCCTCCGCAACACAATGCATTCTCTATGGCAATAGCACAAACTTTGGCATGCTACTAGTCCTAAATACTTACACCTAGCAACCCCATTCTAGCCTACTTAGGTTCATCTTACGGTGGACATGTTTGCCTGAAAAGGAATCTTTGAAATGTTTCATAGTTTTAGAAATATAGTGCTTTCAAATTTGAGACATTTAACATGGGGCTCAATGGCAGCTCTATAGGCACGTCAAAAGTCACTTTCACCTAGAAACTCCATTCACACTTTTTATTATTCAGCTTACTGTGGAGACACATGCTGGAACTTTTTTTATTTTTATCTTTTGTAGTTTATGAGTTATTTAACTTAAACGCCCAATGCATTCTCTATGGCAATAGCACAAAATTTGGAATGCTACTAGTCCTACATACTTACACCTAGCAACCCCATTCTAGCCTACTTAGGTTCATCTTACGGTGGACATGTTTGCCTGAAAAGGAATCTTTGAAATGTTTCATAGTTTTAGAAATATAGTGCTTTCAAATTTGAGACATTTAACATGGGGCTCAATGGCAGCTCTATAGGCACGTCAAAAGTCACTTTCACCTAGAAACTCCATTCACACTTTTTATTATTCAGCTTACTGTGGAGACACATGCTGGAACTTTTTTTAATTTTTATCTTTTGTAGTTTATGAGTTATTTAACTTAAACGCCCAATGCATTCTCTATGGCAATAGCACAAAATTTGGAATGCTACTAGTCCTACATACTTACACCTAGCAACCCCATTCTAGCCTACTTAGGTTCATCTTACGGTGGACATGTTTGCCTGAAAAGGAATCTTTGAAATGTTTCATAGTTTTAGAAATATAGTGCTTTCAAATTTGAGACATTTAACATGGGGCTCAATGGCAGCTCTATAGGCACGTCAAAAGTCACTTTCACCTAGAAACTCCATTCACACTTTTTATTATTCAGCTTACTGTGGAGACACATGCTGGAACTTTTTTTTATTTTTATCTTTTGTAGTTTATGAGTTATTTAACTTAAACGCCCAATGCATTCTCTATGACAATAGCACAAAATTTGGCATGCTACTAGTCCTACATACTTACACCTAGCAACCCCATTCTAGCCTACTTAGGTTCATCTTACGGTGGACATGTTTGCCTGAAAAGGAATCTTTGAAATGTTTCATAGTTTTAGAAATATTGTGCTTTCAAATTTGAGACATTTAACATGGGGCTCAATGGCAGCTCTATAGGCACGTCAAAAGTCACTTTCACCTAGAAACTCCATTCACACTTTTTATTATTCAGCTTACTGTGGAGACACATGCTGGAACTTTTTTTTATTTTCATGTTTTGTAGTTTATGAGTTATTTAACTTAAACGCCCAATGCATTCTCTATGGCAATAGCACAACATTTGGCATGCTACTAGTCCTACATACTTACACCTAGCAACCCCATTCTAGCCTACTTAGGTTCATCTTACGGTGGACAATTTTGCCTGAAAAGGAATCTTTGAAATGTTTCATAGTTTTAGAAATATAGTGCATTCAAATTTACAATGGGGCTCAAAAATGATGAAAAACGGCGTGCTATAGTATGCCGTACGATATGCTCCCAAATGATGAAAAACAAGGTTAAAAAGAAAATTCGAACAACGATGGGCTATAACCTATAGTTTTTTTCATTTTTTCATTTTTTTCAAATCCTCAAAAATGATGAAAAACGGCGTGCTATAGTATGCCGTACGATATGGGCTATAGCCCATGGTCCAAAATGATGAAAAACGAGGATAAAAAAAAAAAAATCTAAATTCAAAAAACGATGGGCTATAACCCATCGTTTTTTTTTTCATTTTTTCATTTTTTTCAAATCCTCAAAAATGATGAAAAACGGCGTGCTATAGTATGCCGTACGATATGGGCTATAGCCCATGGTCCAAAATGATGAAAAACGAGGATATTATTTTTTTCAAAAATAAAAAAGAACAATGGGCTATAACCCATCGTTTTTTTAATTTTTTAATTTTTTCCAAATCCTCAAAAATTATGAAAAACGGCGTGCTACAGTATAGTATGCCGTACGATATGGGCTATAGCCCATATCCTCGCGGTGTATAGCGGTGTATGAGAATGGGTGTTGCGGAGGATGAGAGCATTCCTCTCATCCTCCGCAACACAATGCATTCTCTATGGCAATAGCAGAAACTTTGGCATGCTACTAGTCCTAAATACTTACACCTAGCAACCCCATTCTAGCCTACTTAGGTTCATCTTACGGTGGACATGTTTGCCTGAAAAGGAATCTTTGAAATGTTTGTACGATATGGGCTATAGCCCATGGTCCAAAATGATGAAAAACGATGATAAAAATAAATAAATCCAAAATCAAAAAATGATGGGCTATAACCCATCGTTTTTTTCATTTTTTCATTTTTTTCAAATCCTCAAAAATTATGAAAAACGGCGTGCTATAGTATGCCGTACGATATGGGCTATAGCCCATGGTCCAAAATGATGAAAAACGAGGATAAAAAAATATATATCAAAATTCAAAAAACGATGGGCTATAACCCATCGTTTTTTTTAATTTTTTAATTTTTTTCAAATCCTCAAAAATGATGAAAAACGGCGTGCTATAGTATGCCGTACGATATGGGCTATAGCCCATGGTCCAAAATGATGAAAAACGAGGATATAATTTTTTTCAAAAATTAAAAAAACAATGGGCTATAACCCATTGTTTTTTTATTATTATTTTTTTTTCAAATCCTCAAAAATGATGAAAAACGGCGTGCTATAGTATGCCATACGATATGGGCTATAGCCCATGGTCCAATATGATGAAAAACGAGGATTAAAAATAAAAAAATAAAATAAAAAAAACGATGGGCTATAACCCATCGTTTTTTATTTTTTATTTTTTTTTCAAATCCTCAAAAATGATGAAAAACGGCGTGCTATAGTATGCCGTACGATATGGGCTATAGCCCATGGTCCAATATGATGAAAAACGAGGATTAAAAAAAAATAATAATAATAAAAAAAACGATGGGCTATAACCCATCGTTTTTTAATTATTTTTATTTTTTTCAAATCCTCAAAAATGATGAAAAACGGCGTGCTATAGTATGCCGTACGATATGGGCTATAGCCCATGGTCCAAAATGATGAAAAACGAGGATTAAAAAAAAATTCAAAAAATGATGGGCTATAACCCATCATTTTTTTCATTTTTAAAATTTTTTCAAATCCTCAAAAATGATGAAAAACGGCGTGCTATAGTATGCCGTACGATATGGGCTATAGCCCATGGTCCAAAATGATGAAAAACGAGGATAAAAAAATAAAAATCTAAATTCAAAAAACGATGGGCTATAACCCATCGTTTTTTTTTTTTTTTTTTTTTTTTTTCAAATCCTCAAAAATGATGAAAAACGGCGTGCTATAGTATGCCGTACGATATGGGCTATAGCCCATGGTCCAAAATGATGAAAAACGAGGATAAAAAAATAAAAATCTAAATTCAAAAAACGATGGGCTATAACCCATCGTTTTTTTTCATTTTTTCATTTTTTTCAAATCCTCAAAAATGATGAAAAACGGCGTGCTATAGTATGCCGTACGATATGGGCTATAGCCCATGGTCCAATATGATGAAAAACGAGGATTAAAAAAAAATCAAAAATTAAAAAAACGATGGGCTATAACCCATCGTTTTTTAATTTTTATTTTTTTTCAAATCCTCAAAAATGATGAAAAACGGCGTGCTATAGTAGGCTATGCCGTACGATATGGGCTATAGCCCATGGTCCAATATGATGAAAAACGAGGATTAAAAAAAAATCAAAAATTAAAAAAACGATGGGCTATAACCCATCGTTTTTTAATTTTTCTTTTTTTTTCAAATCCTCAAAAATGATGAAAAACGGCGTGCTATAGTATGCCGTACGATATGGGCTATAGCCCATGGTCCAAAATGATGAAAAACGAGGATTAAAAAAAAATTCAAAAAATGATGGGCTATAACCCATCGTTTTTTTCATTTTTTAATTTTTTTTCAAATCCTCAAAAATGATGAAAAACTGCGTGCTATAGTATGCCGTACGATATGGGCTATAGCCCATGGTCCAAAATGATGAAAAACGAGGATAAAAAAATAAAAATCTAAATTCAAAAAACGATGGGCTATAACCCATCGTTTTTTTTTCATTTTTTCATTTTTTTCAAATCCTCAAAAATGATGAAAAACGGCGTGCTATAGTATGCCGTACGATATGGGCTATAGCCCATGGTCCAATATGATGAAAAACGAGGATTAAAAAAAAATCAAAAATAAAAAAAACGATGGGCTATAACCCATCGTTTTTTAATTTTTCTTTTTTTTTTTAATCCTCAAAAATGATGAAAAACGGCGTGCTATAGTATGCTGTACGATATGGGCTATAGCCCATGGTCCAATATGATGAAAAACGAGGATTCAAAAAAATAATAATAATAATAAAAAAACGATGGGCTATAACCCATCGTTTTTTAATTATTTTTATTTTTTTCAAATCCTCAAAAATGATGAAAAACGGCGTGCTATAGTATGCCGTACGATATGGGCTATAGCCCATGGTCAAAAATGATGAAAAACGAGGATAAAAAAAAATTAAAAAAATGATGGGCTATAACCCATCGTTTTTTTAATTTTTTTCAAATCCTCAAAAATGATGAAAAACGGCGTGCTATAGTATGCCGTACGATATGGGCTATAGCCCATGGTCCAAAATGATGAAAAACGAGGATAAAAAAATAAAAATCTAAATTCAAAAAACGATGGGCTATAACCCATCGTTTTTTTTTTCATTTTTTCATTTTTTTCAAATCCTCAAAAATGATGAAAAACGGCGTGCTATAGTATGCCGTACGATATGGGCTATAGCCCATGCCAGACGTTCTCTCTACCGCAACATACTTAAAAGTATAGCGGTGTATGAGAATAGGTGTTGCAGAGGATGATGTCTCATCCTCCGCAACAAACTTTGGCATGCTACTAGTCCTACATACTTACACCTAGCAACCCCATTCTAGCCTACTTAGGTTCATCTTACGGTGGACATGTTTGCCTGAAAAGGAATATTTGAAATGTTTCATAGTTTTAGAAATATAGTGCTTTCAAATTTACAATGGGGCTCAATGGCAGACATTGGCACGTAAAAAATCACTTTCACCTAGAAACTCCATTCACACTTTTTATTATTCAGCTTACTGTGGAGACACATGCTGGAACTTTTTACTTTGAAATGTTTTATAGTTTCTGAGTTATTTAACTTAAACGCCCAATGCATTCTATATGGCAATAGCACAAACTTTGGCATGCTACTAGTCCTACATACAAAATGATGAAAAACGAGGATATATTTTTTTTCAAAAATTAAAGAAACGATGGGCTATAACCCATCGTTTTTTTAATTTTTTAAATTTTTTCGAATCCTCAAAAATGATGAAAAACGGCGTGCTATAGTATGCCCTACGATATGGGCTATAGCCCATTGTCCAAAATGATGAAAAACGAGGATAATCTTTTTTTTTTTAATTCAAAAAATGAGGAAAAACGGCGTGCTATAGTATGCCGTACGATATGGGCTATAGCCCATGGTCCAAAATGATGAAAAACGAGGATTAAAAAAAATTTCAAAAAATGATGGGCTATAACCCATCGTTTTTTTCATTTTTTAATTTTTTTCAAATCCTCAAAAATGATGAAAAACGGCGTGCTATAGTATGCCGTACGATATGGGCTATAGCCCATGGTCCAAAATGATGAAAAACGAGGATAAAAAAATAAAAATCTAAATTCAAAAAACGATGGGCTATAACCCATCGTTTTTTTTTCATTTTTTCATTTTTTTCAAATCCTCAAAAATGATGAAAAACGGCGTGCTATAGTATGCCGTACGATATGGGCTATAGCCCATGCCAGACGTTCTCTCTACCGCAACATACTTAAAAGTATAGCGGTGTATGAGAATGGGTGTTGCAGAGGATGATGTCTCATCCTCCGCAACAAACTTTGGCATGCTACTAGTCCTACATACTTACACCTAGCAACCCCATTCTAGCCTACTTAGGTTCATCTTACGGTGGACATGTTTGCCTGAAAAGGAATATTTGAAATGTTTCATAGTTTTAGAAATATAGTGCTTTCAAATTTACAATGGGGCTCAATGGCAGACATTGGCACGTAAAAAATCACTTTCACCTAGAAACTCCATTCACACTTTTTATTATTCAGCTTACTGTGGAGACACATGCTGGAACTTTTTACTTTGAAATGTTTTATAGTTTCTGAGTTATTTAACTTAAACGCCCAATGCATTCTATATGGCAATAGCACAAACTTTGGCATGCTACTAGTCCTACATACAAAATGATGAAAAACGAGGATATATTTTTTTTCAAAAATTCAAAAAACGATGGGCTATAACCCATCGTTTTTTTAATTTTTTAAATGTTTTCGAATCCTCAAAAATGATGAAAAACGGCGTGCTATAGTATGCCCTACGATATGGGCTATAGCCCATTGTCCAAAATGATGAAAAACGAGGATAATCTTTTTTTTTTTAATTCAAAAAACGATGGGCTATAACCCATCGTTTTTTTCATTCATTTTTTTCAAATCCTCAAAAATGATGAAAAACTGCGTGCTATAGTATGCCGTACGATATGGGCTATAGCCCATGGTCCAAAATTATGAAAAACGAGGATAAAAAAAAAAGTCAAAAATTCAAAAAACGATGGGCTATAACCCATAGTTTTTTTCATTTTTTTCAAATCCTCAAAAATGTGGAAAAACGGCATGCTAGTATGCCGTACGATATGGGCTATAGCCCATGGTCCAAAATTATGAAAAACGAGGATAAAAAAAAAAGTCAAAAATTCAAAAAACGATGGTTTATAACCCATAGTTTTTTTCATTTTTTTCAAATCCTCAAAAATGTGGAAAAACGGCATGCTAGTATGCCGTACGATATGGGCGCCCATGGTCCAAAATGATGAAAAACTAGGATTCTTTTTTTTTTTCAAAAAATTCAAAAAACGATGGGCTATAACCCATCGTTTTTTTCATTTTTTCCAAATCCTCAAAAATGATTAAAAACGGCGTGCTATAGTATGCCGTACGATATGGGCTATAGCCCATGGTCCAAAATGATGAAAAATTTGGATTATTATTTTTTTAATTAAAAAAATGATGGGATATAAGCCATCGTTTATTTCATTTTTTCATTTTTTTCAAATCCTCAAAAATGTTGAAAAACGGCGTGCTATAGTATGCCGTACGATATGGGCTATAGCCCATGCCAGACGTTCTCTCTACCGCAACCTACTTAAAAGTATAGCGGTGTATGAGAATGGGTGTTGCAGAGGATGATGTCTCATCCTCCGCAACAAACTTTGGCATTTAAATGTTTTCGAATCCTCAAAAATGATGAAAAACGGCGTGCTATAGTATGCCCTACGATATGGGCTATAGCCCATTGTCCAAAATGATGAAAAACGAGGATAATCTTTTTTTTTTTAATTCAAAAAACGATGGGCTATAACCCATCGTTTTTTTCATTCATTTTTTTCAAATCCTCAAAAATGATGAAAAACTGCGTGCTATAGTATGCCGTACGATATGGGCTATAGCCCATGGTCCAAAATTATGAAAAACGAGGATAAAAAAAAAAGTCAAAAATTCAAAAAACGATGGGCTATAACCCATAGTTTTTTTCATTTTTTTCAAATCCTCAAAAATGTGGAAAAACGGCATGCTAGTATGCCGTACGATATGGGCGCCCATGGTCCAAAATGATGAAAAACTAGGATTCTTTTTTTTTTTCAAAAAATTCAAAAAACGATGGGCTATAACCCATCGTTTTTTTCATTTTTTCCAAATCCTCAAAAATGATTAAAAACGGCGTGCTATAGTATGCCGTACGATATGGGCTATAGCCCATGGTCCAAAATGATGAAAAATTAGGATTATTATTTTTTTAATTAAAAAAATGATGGGATATAAGCCATCGTTTATTTCATTTTTTCATTTTTTTCAAATCCTCAAAAATGTTGAAAAACGGCGTGCTATAGTATGCCGTACGATATGGGCTATAGCCCATGCCAGACGTTCTCTCTACCGCAACCTACTTAAAAGTATAGCGGTGTATGAGAATGGGTGTTGCAGAGGATGATGTCTCATCCTCCGCAACAAACTTTGGCATGCTACTAGTCCTACATACTTACACCTAGCAACCCCATTCTAGCCTACTTAGGTTCATCTTACGGTGGACATGTTTGCCTGAAAAGGAATCTTTGAAATGTTTCATAGTTTTAGAAATATAGTGCTTTCAAATTTGAGACTTTTAACATGGGGCTCAATGGCAGATTTTGGCACGTCAAAAAATCACTTTCACCTAGAAACTCCATTCACACTTTTTATTATTCAGCTTACTGTGGAGACACATGCTGGAACGTTTTACTTTGAAATGTTTTGTACTTTCTGAGTTATTTAACTTAAACGCCCAATGCATTCTCTATGGCAATAGCACAAACTTTGGCATGCTACTAGTCTTACATACTTAAACCTACCAACCCCATTCTGGCCTACTTAGGTTCATCTTACGGTGGACATGTTTGCCTGAAAAGGAATCTTTGAAAGGTGTCATAGTTTTAGAAATATATAGTGCTTTCAAATTTGAGACTTTTAACATGGGGCTCAATGGCAGATTTTGGCACGTCAAAAAATCACTTTCACCAAGAAACTCCATTCACACTTTTTATTATTCAGCTTACTGTGGAGACACATGCTGGAACGTTTCACTTATAAGGCTTTCAAATTTGAGACATTTATAATGGGGCTCAATGGCAGCTCTATGCCCTCTGAGACCATGGACTATAGCCTTTCGCTTTTCCACGATTTTCACCTTTTTTGTAAATCCTCCGAAATCGTGAAAAATGGCACCCTATACTATAGCATGCGCTCCGAGACGATGGACTACAGCCTGTCGCTTTTCCGCGATTTTCACCTTCTATACCACTATAGCGCGCCGCTCAATGACCTTGACCAATATCAATGACCTTGAGCAGTATAAATGACCTTCTTAAGACTAGTAAATGACCTTGACCAGTATAAATGACCTTTACAAGTATAAATGACCTTGACCAGTATAAATTACCTTCACCAGTATAAATGACCTTGACCAGTATGCGGTCCGTGACCATGGACTATAGACTTTCGCTTTTCCGCGATTTTCACCTTTTTTTTTAAATCCTCGGAAATCGTAAAAAACAACAACATACTATAGCATGCCCTCCGACACCATGGACTATTGCCTTTCGCTTTTCCTTGATTCTCACCTTTTTTCAAATCCTCAACAATGATGAAGAATCGTTCACTATAGGTGACCTCAATGACCTTGACCAATATCAATGACCTTGAGCAGTATAAAAGACCTTGACCAGTATGAGGTCCGTGACCATGGACTATAGCCTTTCGCTTTTCCGTGATTTTCAGCTTTTTTTCAGATCCTCCTAAATCGTGAAAAATGGCACCCTATAGCATGCGCTCCGAGACGATGAACACGAAGGTTGTTCGGCATGAAGGACACACATGTGTATCAAAGTTGTATTGCTCACGGTAAAACGGTTCCTGAGCTTTTCCTGTTTAAAGTTTGCATTTTCAGTTTTAGTGCTATAGCGCCACCCTTTGGCCAATGGTGGTGGGCTTTCGTTTCCGCTTCCGTTTGGCATAGCCCTCTACCATATTGCCAAGTTTCGCGAAAACCCGACACCACGGTTCAGCCAGACCTGCTATTTTTGGCGGAAGGAGAAGAGAAAAACAGACACAATAAGGGGCAAGGAACCCCTTCGGGCTTGTCACTGGGTTATCATCTATGAAACGGCAACACAATATAAAAATAAACCATTTAAATACAACAAATTGAGCAGGGAACCGCAGGGAGTTGAACCCCGTTCTGGTAAACCAGGAAGTACCAAAACCAGTGCCTTAGTTTGTTTTGTTGTAATTTACAGGTCCAACAGCAATCACATTAATTTACATTTCTTTCAACAGTAAAAATGCCATCATATCGCACAAACCATACCTGTAACTGTCATGGGCTATAAATGATATAAATATAAATTTTCTATAAATGAGAAAATAGGTTTTGAAAAAAAGAGGAAAATCATTCCAAGACCATGAGCTATAAATGATGAAAAACCAGGATTTTAAAAAAGGACGAAAATCACTCCGAGACCATGGGCTATAGTCCATGGTCTCGGAGTGATTTTCGTCTTTTTTTTCAAATCTTCAAAAATGATGAAAAATGGCATGCTATAGTATGCCGTCCGAGACCATGGGCTATAGCCCATGTTCAAAAATGATGAAAAACAAGGATTTGAAAAAAAGACGAAAATCACTCCGAGACCATGGGCTATAATCCATGGTGTCGGAGTGATTTTTGTCTTTTTTTTTCAAATCCTCAAAAATGATGAAAAACGGAATGCTATAATATGCCGTCTGTCCCGTCTTTTATTTCGAATCCTCAAAAATGTAGAAAACAGCATTCTATAGTATGCCATCCGAGGCCATGGGTTATGGGCTGAACTTGAACAGACAACCTGTGGCTCACATAGACAGCAGCTTATCACAGAGAGCCATGCTCTGAGAATTTCCTCAGTTTTCCATTGTTCTTCTGGGTGTTATTCTCCAAAATGTGGTCCACATGTTGGAGAGTAGAAGAGTAGAAGGAAGGAACTCAGCTAGACTTGAACCCATAACCTGTGGCTCACTTAGACAGCAGCTTATCACAGAGTGCCACCATGCTCTCTGAGAATCTCCTCCGCTTTCCATCTCTTTCCAGTGTTCTTCTACTTGTGTTCATATTTGGAAGCATCGGCAATGTCCATAAATCAGTCGTGAGGGGACTGCAGGGGGGGATTGCAGTAAGACACAAGCCGAGAGCTATAAGGCATTGGCAAAATTCTGTTCAGTGTCTGCGATAATTGGCAGTCGCCATTATGGAGAAGGCGATGCTTCCTGTACCCGAGATCTGTATCCTGAAGCACAGATTTCCAAGTTTGCGCATCTACTATTGTTTGTGTTCAAGAATTTCTTGTTAAATGTGTATGCAAATAAAGATGTTAAATGTGTGCGTGTGTGCGTATGTGAGAGAGAGAGAGAGAGAGAGAAACTGACTGACTGGCTGGCTGACTGACTGAATAATATACCGGTAAGCACAACTTATCCCAGTGGGAAAGCTTAAGAATACCACAAACAGAAGTTGTCTTGGCGTCAGTGTGTTCAGGACTTGGATGAAGATGCTCAGGTTGTTTGTTCCTGGCCTGTTTATAGCCAAACAATGTAAAAGTCGTGTTTTGGAAGCCATTGTGCCTGGGGGAAAGCTTAAAAAACGGTTGAAGAAAGGAAAGGAAGTGTGTTTTGGTGTCAGTGGCTGAGTGGGTTGAGCACAAAGCTCCAGAGGTCAAAGCTGTGTGTTCAGCTTGTGTTACTCTGAAATCCAACATCCCATGGGACAGCTTCAAATACTCTTCAAGAACAAGTAGACTGTGTCTTGTGATTCAGTGGCTAAAGCCTGATTTATACTTTGTCATAATGATGATATAGCAGATCACAAGCTTACAATATCATCGTATATGTATTATTTACGTATAAGCATTAGTGTCCTGAAGGACTGGTTGCTAACTCATGCACTAGACCGGATGATGGGAGGTAGAAAGGTTTTTCTACTACAAAAGTAGGTACAAATGATCTTGGGAGTCATGTGAAAATGAGCGCCAAACAGCGTTTTTAGATTTCATACTGTTTATCAGGCTGTAATTGGCTTCAAATTAGTGGGCGTGATTAGTGTCATATCAGTATCCTGGGTGCATATATATCTTTGGTCTACTAACATACATTCCGACATAACACTACTTTGGTCCGACATCCTTCCCCAAACCTTAACCTATAACCGCACGCGGAAGCCATTGGTGAGTCTTAACCGGACAAGTGGGCACTGTTGGTTCAGTGAGGGACGCAACGCGGCCCAATCTTTAGATGTGAAGGCAGTGACGCTGCCTGAACCTCTAGTGGTCATTATCACGTCAGTATCCATGGTGTCTGTGAAGTATAGGTGTATTTAAATTCGGCACACAAAATGGCACATGCCTGTACCTAAAGTCTCTGCAAAAATGGCAAAGCTAGGAAATAAGACGGTATGTCTGTGCTTTGGTAATAGCAACGGTATGTATTTGTGAAACTTTTCATTTCTTGTGGCAAACGTATGCTTATCACACGAATGTCATGCCTGATTATTTTTATTACAAACTGAAACTAGAAATGCACTCTCGAGATGCCAACTTGCGCCTCACACACAAGTAGGCCACACATGGCCTATCTGTGCGCAAGCAGAGCGTGCAATACTGCTACTAACTAATGTCTATTACAACTGCTGTTCTAAATCCTTCAGCCCAATGCATAGTCAATGGAAATAGCACCAACTTTGTCGTTTTTTTTTTTTTTTTTTTTAAGATATTTTTTTGTGGCTTACGCCTTTATTGATTTTTTTAAGGGATAGAAAGTAGGCTGACAGGAAACGGGAGAGAGATGGGGGGATGACATGCGGTAAAGGCCGTGTCGGGTCCGGGAGTCGAACCCGCGGCACACCGCGACTGGATCACCAGTCCGGTGCCCAGACCGTTACGCTACGGCCTGGGCCAACTTTGTCGTTTTTGATTGGGAGCTTGCATCAGTAAACAAGTCCCATACATCTAGCATGCATCAATGTTGTATGCTAGATCGAAAGGTGTGAGTCAGGGCTTACGCTTTCCGTAATTTATACACATGATGTCGTACACTGGTCTTGTGCAACACAAATAGCCAATCTACAAGATAAAGTTCACAACATGTTGTGAGCTTGTATTTTCATCGCATGATGACATCAGGCCATTAAGGTGAAGAGTAATGGCACTTGAACACACGTCTCAACATCAAAACGTACCCTGATATGAAGAGCATGGGATCATTCATGCCCCCAGGCGACAGCCTAATAATGATCAGTCAGCCAATGGTGATGACAAACAACGAACTGAGCATGATTACTTCATCGCATGACTTCACTGGATTCTAACACGTCCTGGCCCTGGAGTGTTTGTTGGCGCGCTCTTTAAACACAAAACTACTGCTCAGGATGTTGCTCATGTGTCCCTCGTTTTCCCACACACGTCCCCCGGCCCCTCGTCAGAGCCACCAGCAGAGAACATTAAAACGTGGCTGGGAATCAGCCACCGGTGGCAGCTGGATCAGTATTTTTCCAAGCCGAAGTGATTGATCAGGGAGAGAGAGAGAGAGAGAGAGAGAGAGAGAGAGAGAGAGAGAGAGAGAGAACACGGGTCTGGGTCTGGGATCCAAGGGGTTTTTTCTGAAGGGGGGGGGGGTGGGGGTTCAGAGGAAGCTGCAGGTGTGGGGAAGAGAAAACATAATCACATCTCAAGTCAAACAAATGCGTCTACGCTGATGGAGATGGATGGTGGGGGCAGCATTCCAGTCCACGCTGGAGACCCCTACTTCTTAACCGTGTGTCTCCCCCCCCCCCCCCCCCCCCCCCTCATTCACTGCACTGTTGCCGGGCCAGACATCTGGAGCATAGGAGAGAGAGAGAGAGAGAGAGAGAGAGAGAGAGAGAGAGAGAGAGAGATGGAGGGAGGGAGGGAGGGAGGGAGGGAGGGAGGGAGTGAGAGTGAGAGTGAGAATGAATGTATGGGTGAGTCAGGGACTGAGATTTAGAGGCAGAGAATGGAGAGGAGGAGAGAGGGATGGAGTGGAGGATGAATGGAGGGGAGGGGAGAGGTGAAAGCTGTTAAGTGAACCACTGTGTTTATCTTAAGAGGCATGGGACTACAGTGGAGGAGGGAGCGCACGTGAGCGCGCATGCATGGGAGTTTACGCCCTCCATGTGTCTGCATGCTATCCATCCCTCAGTCTGTTTGTGTCACTCTCTTCATCCCTCTTTCTCGATGTCTCTGTCCACCTCTCTTTCTTTCTCTCCATCTCTCGTTACTTCTACTCCTCTGAAGCTTGTGGTACCTCAGTGCATATTCCTCTGCTGCAGACGTCACAGTGGTTCTCAAAGTGGGTGCTGGGGACCGCCAGGGGTCCTTGCGGCGATCTCACAAAATGAGTTAACATAGCATAAAAATCTGTTAACCGGTGCACCTGCTATTTCCAAGAAATATGGAGAAAATGTGAATAATGTTGAATATTGTTGCTGTCGGGAGGAAACCTCATAACTCCATTTTTTAGGTTTTTGCATAAATCAGTGCTATTGAACACCCTTTACGTCTGTTTAGATAAAATGAGCTCTTACAACATACTGTACAAACATTACAAACCAGGTCATAAAAAAATATCATACAGAATGGGCCTTTAAAACACACACACACAAACATAATCATGAATAAACACAATGTTTACATGAAAGCAACACCTCTCTGTTAATATAAACATATCCAAAGTAAATGCACAGAATCATAAAACACAAACACATTACCTTGTTCCCGTTCTAGCTGGGTGCTAAGATAAAACTGTTGCTGCTGCTTGCCTCAAACATTTCCTTCTGATTCTGAGCAGCCAGGTGAGTGCAATAACCAATCAAGGAAACCCCCAGTGGAAAGTTACCAGGCTCTCAGCCACACACTGGACTCAAAACCAAAAAACCCCTGCATGCAAATAATTACAAAGACAAAATACAGTGCCTTGGGTCATTTACAATATATATAAACTCACAACACAAACTTTGTTGGGGCAGTATTGCTTTGTTTTGAAAATATAAGGTTTTCTTAATTTCCTGAAAAACGTATAATTTTCATTTCCTGAAAAATGAACAATTTGGAGTTAAGAGGTTTCTTCCCGACAACAGAGATATTTTGTAAACATTTTTAACCTACTCAAATCTTGAATGAGGGTTCCTAGCTGGCACGTAGGCTAATCTTTTCAAATGGGGTCCACAGCCGAATACATATTAATTTAGGCCTTTAGGGGCCCTTGACATTTAGAACTTTGAGAACCACTGTCATGACGGACAACAGTGTTGAAACGGCGTGACCTCCTCCATCAGTCCTCCTGTCTCCACCACCACCACCACCACCACCCATATACCCTCTTCTCTCCTCTCCCTCCTCCTCCTCATTCCTCTCGGATGCCCGGAGAGCAGCAGGACCACTCCAAACCTCTCTCCTTCCCTCCAGAGATCTATAAAAATCTGCTCCAGCCTTGTTTTCTCTGCAAGTCGAGGGATGAGTTGGGGCTCATAAAGAGAACGCTCAGAGGGCACGCTGAGGTCTTGAGGTTCTGTAAAAGACATAGCATCAGCGCTAGTGGGTACTAGTGTGTGTGTGTGTGTGTGTGTGTGTGTGTGTGTGTGTGTGTGTGTGTGTGTGTGTGTGTGTGTGTGTGTGTGTGTGTGTGTGTGTGTGTGTGTGTGTGTGTAGGGGTGTAAGGGGGGCACCTTGGGAGTACTTGATCCCTGTGAGCGGTGAACGGCCCGGGGGGGGGAGAACACGCTCTGTAAATTTCCCCCCTGCATGCTGTGTTCTCTGTGTAACAGCAGCCCGCACTCGTAAAGACAAACGGGAAGAAAAAAACACACACACGGCTGACAGGTGTCAACGACGAGAATGCTTGTGGAAAAAGAAAAGCCACACAAAAAGTTATGATGAAATATTATCACACGCTTTGTTTGCTACGTCCCTGCCTCAACAATGCCGTTTTTGTGTGCCAAATGTGTGTCAATGCGTGTGTGTGTGTGTGTGTGTGTGTGTGTGTGTGTGTGTGTGTGTGTGTGTGTGTGTGTGTGTGTGTGTGTGTGTGTGTGTGTGTGTGTGTGTGTGTGTGTGCGCGTGCTCGTGTGCGCACATGAGTGTGTGCACGTGTGTCTGTGACTCTGTGTGGATTCTGCATTACACACGTGTATTCATGTCTGCGCGTTTGTTCAAGTGTGCATGTGTATGGATTCTGAATTATGTGCGCATGCATGTGCATCTGCATGAGCGTGTGTGCGTGTGTGCGTGTGTGTGTGTGTGTGTGTGTGTGTGTGTGTGTGTGTGTGTGTGTGTGTGTGTGTGTGTGTGTGTGTGTGTGTGTGTGTGTGTGTGTGTGTGTGTGTGTGTGTGTGTGTGTGTGCGCGCGCGCGTGTGCATGTGCGTGTGTGTGCATGTGTGTGTGTTTTTACTGCTGATGGCACAGCGGAGGATTTATTTGAACAGATGTGAACTCTCAGTGCCAGGCTGACCTCAGGTCCTACTTGGCTACACTGGGGGCTGATCTCTCTGCCCTGGAAAAATAACACTCCATTTAACAGACTGACCTGTGGAAAAGAGCTCGCAAATACGCCGTGTAATACATCCAGGAATAAGGCTACATTTCCGCGTGCATGGATTTTGACTTTTGAGTAATTGAATATCAACTTTAAACCACACGGTCACACGCTGCACAGCTTGTCGTGACACGCAGCCGCACGCGCGTCCATCCCTGTCTTCTGTGAGATATAGCTGAGTTACGGCAACCAGACTTGTGGTAAAACCGGGAGGCATATTCCCCTCAAAGTCATACACACACACACACACACACACACACACACACACATATATATATATATATACAGTATATAGCCTATATGTCCTTGGATTTATACTCTCATTGACTGACAATGGAGGGTTTTACACCAAATGCCCTGTGCATTAACAGAGCCCGCAGTGTGAGTTAGGGGAGTACAGGGGTTGCCGACAGAGCCATAAAGGGGGGGAAATTTATGTGGCGAAGCGATAGAGGGGAGGTCAGCATCGGAGTGAAGTGTGGAGGGGTGGACAGGGATGAGGAGACAGCGATGTTTGGAGAAAGGACAGCGGAGAGCCACGCTAATTTATACCCTGGTAATTGGAAACAGCACCGTCCTGCACCTGAACCGCATTCCGAGCCCCGTGGCCAGCAGCGCTGCCGGTCCGGGGCAACGTGGGAGGGAGATGAGGGCCGAGGGGATGGAGGGATGAATGGAGGGATGTGGGAGGAAGGTTAGGGTCAGTGTCAATGGCGGCTTTGTTATTTCGGGGAGCGTTGCACCCTCACCCCTGCAGATGGGACAGGGGTTAGCGAGTGTGTGTGAGTAGGCTGTGTGTGGCGCGTACATGCATTCTGCATCTGCACGCATATATGTGTGTTGCATGCGTGCCCATCTGTGTGCATATTATGCCAACACGCACATGTGTGTCTGAACGTGTGTCTGTGCAGAATTATGTTAGAAACGTCGGTTCTGGGGGTCAAGTTGTTGTGACAGTCCCACACACTAGACGGGCTCATGAGGACCACCCTGCCTCAATAGAGGAGGAGGAGGAGGGTGGGGGGACTCGACTTAATATGTCATGGTTTCAATCCGACACGATCTAACAACGACATGGCTGGACTTCAGGAGTGTTAGCTTCCTACTTAAATAAATATGACAGGCCGCTCAGATAATTGCCGTGCTGAGGCCATGTTGAGTCATGGCAACGGTTAATTATTGGACGGGCAGTGTGAATACACAGATTCATTTTTCCAAAAAAATACCTCTTTCTCTCTCTCTCTCTCTCTCTCTCTCTCTCTCTCTCTCTCTCTCTCTCTCTCTCTCTCTCTCTCTCTCTCTCTCCGCCTGTGAGTTCCTCGCTGTCTGTAATATTTCAGTGAGTGATGGAGTGTTCAGATGTTGGCTGTGACTGGGGTTTGGCATGGTGCTGGAAGTGAAGTAATCGTGGAATTTAGATTGAAAAAACATTGAACGTCGCTTGATGTGCCTCGTATCTGAGCTGCACTGAGACGGGATCTATTTGCGGGGCTAAGCCATGAGTCTTAGCATTTGGCCCCTTTTAGGGCCTATTTTCCTAATTCCGCTGTGTGCGCCATCGATAAAGCAAACCATCGAGTCGCTGCTAAGTGATGGGCTGTCAGCGTCCACGCAAAGACGGGGCTTCGCTTAATACGCCGGGTATATAGAGCAAAGAATAGATAAATAGATGTGTGCAGAAAAGCCAAATTCCTCCAAAACAAAAACATGACCAGAGTTGAAAGACAAACGCTGAACTCAGACATATGGGGAGCATATTGGTGGCGGGGTCCTGATCACACAAGTACTACTTTTCCTGTTCTTCTGAGGAGGAGAGAATACAACACGGATTCAGATGTGGTGGAGGCTGTTTTGTTTCCCTTTAAAGGCGTGTCGGCTGTCTGCCCCGCTCCGGGATATTTGGGAGAAAAAGCTCTTTCCCTACTTCATCACTCTAAGTGATTGACACCTCGATAGTCTGCACATGAACGAGTGTGTGCAAGCCATTTACAGTGTGACACACACACACGCAAACACGGACAGGCAGACATGCACTAGCACACACATTGGCACACATGCTAAAGCCTAATTTATTCTTCATAATGGACGGCAACGCTCACCAAAAATAACAAAAAATTCATACAAAAAAGTATAGTTTATTTTGTGGAAAGACGGTTATTTTCTGCACATTTCAGTTATTTTATAACTATGCCAAAAGTAACCTAGGCTAAATACACACACGCACGCACACACGCACGCACAATTACACATGCGCTTTTCCATATGCTGTAGTGGTTTTCTGAGAAACATTTGTCCTGTGATACTAGGTTTTTTCCACCTAGTATCTATTCCGAGCAACCATCACCAAGAGCACATCAAAGCCACCACAATCTGTCTGTTTCTCTCACCATTTGTCTCTCACACTCTCCTTTCTCTCTCGCCAGCATGCTCGTGTGCACAAACCATGCACAAACTGAAACACATTTGTGCAAGGATATGGTATAGGCATTCAGACATGCCCTTCATCATCTGATACCAAATCAGGCTGCTAAATACAAAAACATTAATATTTTTTTTATTTAGTCATTTATGTTTGGTATTGGTTAGTATTCTTTTAAATCAGAGTATGAAGTCAACAAGATGTTCCCATACTAATTATCTTTAGTAGTTGAGAATTCAGTCATCCCTATAACCCGTTGCACGTGAATCTAGAGGTTTTTGACACATCTTATCGTTTCCATATTGATTCCGCTGCCCTCTCAGGGCCGAAGCAAAGCCATCGCAGCTGCGCATCTTAATCTGATTTCTTCTGCATCCTGTCTGTCATGTCCTCTTGATGTCTTCTCTCTCTCCGTCTCTCTGTCTCCCTCTCTCTCTCTATCTCCCTCTCTCCTGTCCTCCCTCTCTCTCTCTCGCCTCTGCAGAGTGCATGCTTTCAAAGGGACCACAGAGCAAATCAGAGGCCCATCCCTGTGCACGATGGCCTGTCTCTCATTTCAGACTCAGATTGAAGGGCGTGTCTATCCCTGGGGCGTCAGTGAGGATCAGGGGCCTCAGTAGCACCCGCCGCCCCGGGGGCCCCTGTGTTTCCACTGCGTGGGAGCCGGACCGTGACACACACCAAACGTCAAACCCCCCCCACCGCAAACTGCCTCGGCCCCTGCCATCTACCGCCTGTTGCACGCACTCACTGGAAAAGCCCCGAGAAACCTCGCCTACGTCCCTTGTTAGCTCAAGGCCGCGTGCATGTGCTGTGTTTCAGGGTCTTGGCGTCTTTTGAAACGATATGACGAGATAGGACCGTTGGGCGGGAGAGTTAAATTATGTGTCAGGCTGAAAGCGATGGCGTGCTGTGCATGTCCTACCATGGAAGCAGAAGGCTTGCCAGTGTTGTTTTGAGACGTTTTCAGTACTCTTAGTCATAGCTTACAGTAAAGTGTCTCCTCAAAACGCCCCTATTTAGAGATCGCTTTGTGCGGCCAGGCTCTGAAGTGGCGTTGTGGGTCAGTTCCTTTGGTTTGATTTGGCAGGAAGATGTGTGGGATTGTGGATCTGTGAAAACAACAGGGCAACCATAGATCAACTCCAGGTTGGTGTGTATCTCTGTGTGCGTGTGTGACTGTGTATTTATCTGCGAAAGGAAAAGAGAGACATGGCTCCAATCTTCCTGCTTGTCTGTCTCCAGATCAGGGTCTCTCTAGGCCTCCATTAAGCCTCCCTCGGCTCTCACATGACACGGCGATACCCACTATAAGCATGCATGACAGCATATGGACCTGAGTGACATTTGACGTATGTGGCAGGAACGAGTGCCGCTCCTCTTTGTGCGTCCCATTCATGTGGTGAAGGCAGGATTATGACTTGATCCAATAGAGGAGAGCGGGGAGAACAACGCACTGGGGTCAGATCTGCCTTGAATTAAGGCAGTGTTGCAGGAGGAATAATACAGTCACCTCCCCCAAAGCCCTGTAATGCAACTGGAGGATAAAGTATGTTTGTGTGGTGTGTGTGTCTTTGCATCTTTGTGTCTGCGTGTGCATTCACATGCTTGTTGGTGTGTATGACAGTGAGCGAGCACACATGCAAGGCCATGCATCCGTGTGTGCGTCTATATACTGTATGTGCTTGTGCCGGTCTGTATGCCGAGACGGCGATCAAACCACAGGTCGGTGTCCGTTACAGAGACAGGGGTCTCTGCCGACGGTTCAAACACGGCCCGCGGCCCCCTGCTTCAAAAGTCCCCGCTCACCGCACCCACTTACAGCCAACGGCGCATGTCAGTTAATGTGGACCACACTATTCATCAATTATGGCGAGCTGCGAGACCATCCAACACCCACACCACACAGATCCACAAGTAGTGAGTTGTCTTCTGTTCTGACTGCAGCCCCCCTAGAGTCCTCAAAGGCCGTCTGTTGGAGGAGGTGTGGTGAAAAACCGCTAACTCCTACGAACTGTCACACAAACAGAACTCAAGCTCTCGTAGTCCTTTAATGCCGTGCACTCAGACGTTCACCGCAACACAGATAACTTCAGGGGGGAACAAAAAAAAAGAAAACTTCTCGTCTTCCCAAAGCCTGTCTGTAAGTTTGGGCCCCCGGAGGTAATGTGACTTTTAGTTTTAAATACGGCTCAGTTTTGCCTCCCTGTCCTGATGTAATTGCCTCTCGTCCGTCCGCACCCCTCCTCCTCCTCCCTAGCCCATACTGTAGTCCTGCTTTAAAACACAGGAAACATAATACCACAGTAGGCTCATATACACGCCTGTAAGACACACACCAGAGTACATGACCTTTCCCCTCCCACTCACGCTGTTTATCTGTCCCTTGGCAAGTGAACAATTGTCGAGGCAGTCGCTGTTCGCACACACACGCACACTAAAAACTTTCAAACTGGAACTCATTTGGTGACATATGACTCTGTGATGTTGCCATAGGGTATTAGTTATGGCCCAATGCGCTTTTGGAATTCAAGTGACAGAACTTGTGTAAGGTTGAGAATAAATTACACAAATGTGGTGACCATATTTAGAATTCACTTTTAAACTGGGCAGAAGTTGGCAGGGCATGCAAAACCTGAAACAGACCACACACACAACAACATTCAATATTGCTGTGCTGCTCTCAAGCCTCTCACCCGTCTCTCTGTTGGTAGCCTCGGTCCCAGGCTGCTCTGTTGGTGGCACGTTCACCTCCTACAACTTCCATCCCTTTCCGAAAGAGGGCTTCTTCCTTCACATCTGGTGCAGGTCAGCCCAGTCCAGTGTGAGGGAAAGAAAGGTGACTTTCGTGCCGGTCGGTTCCACCAGTACACTTCCCATTCGGTCGTGCCTCTCCCAGCGCCGAACACAGGCCAGCTGCTGGCACATATGTGGCCGGTCTATGTAATGCGTGCGTGCGTGCGTGTCCACCGGAACGTGCTGGAACCCCTAACCTCAACAGCTGTGTGTGATTTTGTATTAATGTTGTCTGGGGGCTTCTTTCCTGTTGCTTCCTTTCTTCTGTCTGTTCCGACACCTTGTTTCGTGAGGGGGAGACACGTTTTGTTGTCATTAAGGCGGTGTGCTGCGTTATTTCAACCTCAGTGCTTCACCTCATTGACTTAAAGGACCATACCAGGATAATTTTGACTTCTCACCATCAGCAGAGAGTGAACCTGTCATCAACAGATTTTGGATACTGTACTGATACTTATTTAGTGGATCTTGGCGTACATTTCTAAACATCATTCATTACAATTCGTGTTGAAACGGCGTGGAGAAACACTTTCTGAGACTTTGCTATATTACTTACTACTCTAATACAGACATTGAGACAAATTGTAATACATCTGGAAAGTGTTCATTACCAGTGCTGCATTTCAAATTTGAATTTGACTTGAACAGTGAGTTCAGGTACATTCTGTAACATGTATTAAATATAGAAAAAAATATATATAAATATATATTTTATATAAAAAAATAAAGAAATTTGAGGGACAGATTGTTGAGGTTTACATAAACTGTAAAATGTGGCCGCTGGCAATGGACATTGGACCTTGACATGCACTGTAGTAAACACTGGTGGTCCTTTAATTCATTTGAGACGAGACAATTATAAATCAGACAAGACAATTAATTATAAACCACACATGCGCTCGCACGCGCGCGTGCACGCACACACACACGCGTGTATAATCCATTCATTGATCTAACATATGTTATGTTGTTATGAATAGGGATTGGTGAAGGTAAACAAAAAATAAATCTGGTTGTCAAAGCCATGCCTTGCCTGTTAATTTTCCCCACATATCCTGAAAAAGACTAATTAGGTTTATGGTTGTCAATGACAATAAATGCTGACCAGTTTCTAAAGCAATAAACTACTTGATTTTATGTACCTCAGCATTGAACATGTGAATTTCCTATTTGTTTTTCTTACAAAGTTTTGATGTTCCAAACTTTCATTGTGCCTTACTGTGTTTTCTATAAGTTTCTCCAACATTCTTTCTTTCTCTCATTCACGCACGCACACACGCACGCCCTCGCGCACGCGCACACACACACACACACACACACAGACACACACACACACACACACACACACACACACACACACACACACACACACACACACAGGGTAGGAGAGCATTAGCTCCTCCGAGTGCTTCATAAACAATCGCAGCCACACACGCTCATGCTAGGGAGGAACATGAAAACAGCACTAATAGGAAAAAGATGAGAGGGCTCAGAGCTCGCACACCCAGAGAGAGAGGAGGAGACAGTGGCCACTGGACACCACTGTCTCAGGCCTCACTCTGCTGGCAAACACCGTCACCCTGGACTCTGACAGGATGATTGCAGTATGAGCTCTTTCTCCTTTTCACATTGTTAAGAAAGCAACGTAAAAATGACCAAAATTGCTAGCTTGAAAATGGCTTTCATGACCTGTGAGTGTGTTGTATGTTTGTTTGTTGAAAATAAGTTAAAATAAGACCTATACAAACCCCCTAAAAACAACAGCAAAAACAAATTCAATAGCAGTGTATAAATTCTATAGCGGTCTATAAATTACAAGTATCTCAGTATTTGTTTGAATTTCCTAAAACGTTCTTCCTGTCTAGTGCTTTCGTGTAGCGTTTTTTTTTGTTCTTTCAAGGCCAGATTTCAGTTTTTGTATATTCTTTATGACACATGGTGGTATATAGATATTTCCTCTCTGAGTTCACCCATGAGGCGTCCCTGTCTTTTTAAACTCAACTTATCATGACCAGATTATTTTAGCTGACATCAATTTAAATACATTATTTGAACAAGGCCTTTTTACTCAAAGTCATTTTGATAAATAACATGTAAGGAATATCCCTTAAAAATAAACAATTAAAAGCCAATGCTCACTAAATCACACTCTTGCACAAAAACAATTTCAGCACTTAATGAGAATTGAGAGTGCATTTTCGTGCAATCCTACCAAAGAGAGAAAAGGCCTTGTGCAGTTGAGGAAAAAGTGTGTCATCTTGTTTATTTTCCTTTGGTTTGCTGTTTTTTCCAGCCCATAGGGCGCGATGATAACAAAAAATATTGCGGTGTCCACGTCTTGCAGTGGACTGCCCCCACTTCAATGGGGGACCGCAAGGCCCATAGAACAACATTTTTGCTACGAGGGAGAGGCCCCAGGAGTTACAGACTGCGTGTTAATGATGGGTCACTTGTGATTCCCTGAGATGTTTGTTCAGATTGTGGCTGTGCTCATACACATGCAGGCACAAATCAAGTCTGCATCACTCTGTCCGAGGACACGTCTCCCTGCACTGCAGTGGGATGCTCACAAACGCAGTCGGACTTGATTTGCAAGCTCTTTCGGGTGCCTTGATACTTTTGCGTCCCATGGTCTTGCCTTCCTGAAGAAATAAATTTCGCTCCCCCCCAAAATCCTCCCTCCCTAATCTTTCTCCATTGCACCGACTCTATCATTACACACTCTGTCTTCTGCCCGATGTGTATCCAGTAAGACGGAATAATATTTGGACAGGTGTTCTTTTTATATACATTATCTTCAAGGAGTGCAGTGCGTCATTTCATTGCAGTTTCATTGGGAGGAGAAAGGTGACAGCCTGGCCGATGCACGCCGAGGCTGGTACAGTACACTGGACTCTATACTTCACTGTATATGTAATCCCTAACAATAAAAAACTGTTTAGCACCAATTTTCCTTTAGTTTAAAAAACTTTCTTTTTGCCCTGTTTCAGACAACTGTGGAGGCCACATCTGGAAGACAGATGTAGTCCCTAAGCATGGTCTTTGCCTTCGACTCTCTTTCCCTCTGCTCTCTCTCTTTCTCTCTTCACACACATCTTTCTCGCTCACTCTCACCCCCCTTTCTCTCTCTCTCTCTTTTTGGGAAACATGAGAGCTGGTCTAATTCTCTCTCTCCCTCCCACCTCGGGCGGACCACCCACATTCGGAAACGCCTAGCTGTTCCTGAGGCAGAGCCTCAGGCAGCTTAGAGTGAGCAAGCGCAACTTAGCGAGAGAGAGAGAGAGAGAGAGAGAGAGAGAGAGAGAGAGAGAGAGAGAGAGAGAGAGAAAGGGAGGGAGGGAGAGAAGAGAAAGATGTAAGGATGGGTTTTGACTGATGGTTTTAGCAGAGTATCAATTACATCAATGTCAAAACCATAACCTGCCATTGTGTAAAGAGAAGAGAGACGGGGAGAGACAGTTCTCATTACTGGGACTCAGTGTGCAGTTTAGTCTATACGGCTATGCAGAATTCTACAGGCTCTTTGTCTTCTGCCTACCAGTTACAGGAGCGTCTCCCTGAATTGTATATTGAATAGGAAGACTACAGTCGATCCCTAGCATTTGATACGTCTTATTAAAACATGGACAGAACTGCTGAATGTGTCTTTAAAATAAATGTTCTGCTTTTCTAGACTTAAGCAAGTGATATCCTCAACTCTCTCATTTGCTATTAGTTAAATGTGTGAGTTCCAAAGTTCTTAAATGAGTGAATGGGGGGGGGGGGGGGGGGGGGGAGGACAGAGAAATGTTCTAGTGCAGTTGAAAAGCATTTATTTTCTTTGGTAAACTTAAAATGAGCTTGTCAAACCATACCCTTCTCCAATACCAGGTCAATGTCGCCACCCAGTGGATATCCCTTACAAGTACCCCGTAAGAAAAGCACACAAAATGCAATATTGCACATAGAAAACCTTGTGGCACTATCAGTGCTCATTGATATATCATAAATACTGTGAGGGCACTTGGTGTGTAAATTACTTATAGCTTGATAACACCTTGACCTTCAGTGTAATACAGTTGAAATGTAAAGTGCAGGAAGTTTACATCAGATGCAATCATGTGACATATAGGGGTGGGCAATTCATTGTACTGTTTAATACTGTGAATCAGGATACACAATTTATCTAAATTTGCTAATTTAAACCAATCACTGAGTCACATTTCCAAAATACTTGAAAATGACAGTTCTAGTTTGACTTTTTGCCCTGCAGTCCAATGTGATGAACATCAACTCGACAGTTTGACATGTGAGTTTCCATACAGATATTGTATTGATATCAGAAGAAGGCCTGGTTATCATGATAAACATATACTATTTGTTTTACTACAATCGCCCAGCCCAATGCCACAGTGAAACATCTCCACTTCCATCTCATTTGTTTTTCTGGGTGTTTCGTCTTCCCACCTCGGTAGCCACCGACCCCACAGTAGCACCCAACATCCCGCCAAAAGGCCCACCCACAAACAGACCAACCAGTGCTCCCAGTAGAGCCTCCCGTCTTACCATCTTGGGAAGCCACTTGATCCAGCCGGTCAGCTTCTCCCACAAGCCCCAGAGGTACGAGGGAGGAGGGGAGACAGGGGTAAGGCTGGAAGAATTAAAAATAACATCCACGTCCACAGTCAAGTCCCCTACACTCCTCTCTGCCTCCTCTCGTACTTGTTCCATCTCATCTTCGCCAACGTCTTCCTCTTGGATTGACGTCGCCTGACCGTCAGCCCCATCTCCTCCTCTCCTCTGTCTCACTAGAGCCACCTGCCTCTCTCTCACCCTGGCCTCGGCCTCCTCATACAGGGCACATTCGAGGTGATCTACCGGCTGTTCCACTTTCTCTAGAAGCTCCTCCACTGCTTTTCTCCTCTCCTCCTCTTCACCAGCCCTGGTCTTCAGGACGTGGTAGCGGTCCCCGCATCTCTCCGTCAGCTCCAGAAGGTCCGGGCGCTGTGTGGACAGATATTCCTCCAGCTGCTGGTCCTGGTCCAGCTGGTCTACGTGAGTGAAGAGCACCACGGTGAAGTCGCTGACTGCCCAGCTGCCAAATATCTTCTCCAATGTGTCCAGAGCCTTGGTCTCCTCGCCGTCGGTCGGACGGTTCACAGGAACACACAACAGGAAGGCGTGGGGTGCCGGGGTAGATAGGGCAATGAAGGAGGAGATGTGGTGTTTGGCTTCTTCAAGAGGGCAGTTAAACCAGTCTGGAGTATCAACAATTACTACCTGCACAGAGACAGAGAGCGTCTAGTAGACCGCATAGACCAGGGTTCCCCAATTAATTTTCCTCAAGGGCCATATTTTGACTAGCGTACCAGGCTGGGGGCCGAGTCTGCACGCGCGAGGTCGAGGTCTTGCCCAGAAAATTCATTTTCAGGGCAAGACCCCATTTGAAAAGGATGCCCAGTTTGACATGCATAGGCTACTGACCCCCATTTAATGCCATTTATATCTGGGACCCTTAAAAAGAAAAAACCTTTTTTTTTTTCTTTTTTTTTTTGAAATTCTTTAATGGGCCACAAGGGGGCGCTCTGTGGGCCGCAAATGGCCCGCGGGCCGCCTATTGGGGTACCCTGGCATAGACCTATAGTCTAGAGTCTAGACTATTAGGTCTAGACTCTAGACCTACTGCACAAACCTTTAAATGCATTTTAAATCTGAGGCTTATCTGGAAACTATTTAAATAGTTTTGAGAAAAAAATGCTAATTGTCCCAAAACGATTGCTATTTGATTCAAAAAGCTTTATGCCATAACATAAGGATGCAAAGTGACATGCAGGAACAGCTGTTTAACACAATGCTGTACTGTACCCCCTCCAACTGTAGCTACTGACTGTCCCCATTTTCTTAAACGGTTTTTATTATATTTTGACAATTGCTTTGGCAATGTAAATGTAGCCTACAGTGGCGTGCACAGATAGACACTAGGGGGTGCTAGAGCACCCCCTGCCCTTTTGGCAATGTGCTCTTAAAAAAAAATATATATTATTTATTTTCTTAATTTGTAGTGTGTGGACCATGCGGTGACATTGATCAAATATTGATAAAAAACGCTTCTACTATATTATTTAGGCCCCCACAATCTAAAGCTATGTTTCTATGTCAGTGGTTCTTCGATAAAATAAATAGCAGACCTACAAGCTCGTAGCGCGCCACTCGCGCTATGAGCTTGTAGGTTTGCTATTTTTCAATAGCTAAAGCACCAAAATGGGTTCCCGCCCCAAAATGCGCTGCACAAGGTGCCCTTTTTTCACTTGAGCACCTGCCCCTCTAAATGTCTGTGCACGCCACTGGTAGCCTATGTTGTCTCATGCCAATAAAGCTCATTTGAATGTAATTGGGAGATAGATGTCAAATTATAATAAGCTTTGAATAACTTTGCGTTGGGATCTGAATCTGATAAAACACTTTTCTGGAAGATTAAGATTGCTCGCCGTTTGCTCCAATTAAACCTATAATACTATTTAAACGTGGACTGCCCTGTAAAATGAAACCCAAAGCCACATAATTTATTTTACCGATCTTCCTGCAACCTCCCCTCTGTGGCGCTGGCACTCCCTGGTAGCAGCAGCATCGCTGCCATCATCCTGGGGCTGAAGGACTTGCAGGCCTAGTATGGTGCTCCCAGCTGAACTCTTTCCTGCTCCCGTCCGGCCAAGCAGAACCAACCTTAGCTCTGGTAACAATTAAGAAGTGGGAAGAGACTATGCGTGAGTGTCCATAAACACTACACGACGTTGGATATTATCTTTTATTACGTGTTTATTGATTTATATAACAGAGCCATAAACAAACATCTGTTGGATAGCCTATAGACAGTGCGCACTTTCGTTTAGCTAGTTTGGTCGTATTGCTAGTTGTATAATGACAGTCATCATAAATTGAGTCATCTCATCTCTCTCCATCGCCGTCATATTCTGCAGCAATGCAGATGCTGACAAGCGGTTTAGCCGCCGCGTCTAGTTCCAATAACCGATCCCCGTCCCATCTTATGAAAAAAGCGCACAGGGAGCGGCATTCATGAAGTGATATATGGGATGGGACATACTTTAGTTTTAATCTGTCGTAAGCGTGCAACAAATAAGGTATATATGCAGTAAATCGGCTTACCTTTTACTTGTTCATTCCGTGCCATTTCTTATTCGCGTTTTGTGTTTGGCCAGGCCCAGAAATGTACAGTAGGCTACTAGACGGCAGCGTCTAGTGAGCTAATCTAGTGAGCTAATTTAAGACTTCCGGTGGACGATCTCTTCAAAATAAGAGTACCCTCTAGAGTATTGAAAAAAAGTTTAATTTGCACATTAAAACTACAAATTAAGCATTTAAATGATGCTATATGATGCTATAAGACACACATTATGTTTCTGTGTAAGAATAAGTAATTAAATCCTTAATAATAAAGTTATCTAAATGGATAAATGCTATTCACTGGAGTGCATGGACTTTATAAAGTGGACACTGGACAAAAGACGGCTCCGCAAGGCAACTATCTGGACATACCCACGCGTTCGGGGAGATGTCCTATACCACACCCCACTCTCCGCTAAGCGGGAGAGGTGTAAAATTCACAGTAGCAGACCTTCTACTGGGGTCAAGGCTGACAAAAAGTACCGTTTCCGGACCCAGAATGGACACTGGACAAAAGACGGCTCCGCGAGGCAACTATCTGGACATACCCACGCGTTCGGGGAGATGTCCTGTACCACACCCCACTCTCCGCTAAGCGGGAGAGGTGTAAAATTCACAGCAGCAGACCTTCTACTGTGGTCAACGCTGAAAAAAGTACCGTTTCCGGACCCAGAATGGACACTGGACAAAGAGGCCTCCGCGAGGCAACTATCTGGACATACCCACACGTTCGGGGAGATGTCCTCTACCACACCACACTCTCCGCTAAGCGGGAGAGGTGTAAAATTCACAGCAGCAGACCTTCTACTGGGGTCAAGGCTGACAAAAAGTACCGTTTCCGGACCCAGAATGGACACTGGACAAAAGACGGCTCCGCGAGGCAACTATCTGGACATACCCACGCGTTCGGGGAGATGTCCTGTACCACACCCCACTCTCCGCTAAGCGGGAGAGGTGTAAAATTCACAGCAGCAGACCTTCTACTGGGGTCAATGCTGACAAAAAGTACCGTTTCCGGACCCAGAATGGACACTGGACAAAGAGGCCTCCGCGAGGCAACTATCTGGACATACCCACACGTTCGGGGAGATGTCCTCTACCACACCACACTCTCCGCTAAGCGGGAGAGGTGTAAAATTCACAGCAGCAGACCTTCTACTGGGGTCAAGGCTGACAAAAAGTACCGTTTCCGGACCCAGAATGGACACTGGACAAAAGACGGCTCCGCGAGGCAACTATCTGGACATACCCACGCGTTCGGGGAGATGTCCTGTACCACACCCCACTCTCCGCTAAGCGGGAGAGGTGTAAAATTCACAGCAGCAGACCTTCTACTGTGGTCAACGCTGAAAAAAGTACCGTTTCCGGACCCAGAATGGACACTGGACAAAGAGGCCTCCGCGAGGCAACTATCTGGACATACCCACACGTTCGGGGAGATGTCCTCTACCACACCACACTCTCCGCTAAGCGGGAGAGGTGTAAAATTCACAGCAGCAGACCTTCTACTGGGGTCAATGCTGACAAAAAGTACCGTTTCCGGACCCAGAATGGACACTGGACAAAGAGGCCTCCGCGAGGCAACTATCTGGACATACCCACACGTTCGGGGAGATGTCCTCTACCACACCACACTCTCCGCTAAGCGGGAGAGGTGTAAAATTCACAGCAGCAGACCTTCTACTGGGGTCAAGGCTGACAAAAAGTACCGTTTCCGGACCCAGAATGGACACTGGACAAAAGACGGCTCCGCGAGGCAACTATCTGGACATACCCACGCGTTCGGGGAGATGTCCTGTACCACACCCCACTCTCCGCTAAGCGGGAGAGGTGTAAAATTCACAGCAGCAGACCTTCTACTGGGGTCAATGCTGACAAAAAGTAACGTTTCCGGACCCAGAATGGACACTGGACAAAAGACGGCTCCGCGAGGCAACTATCTGGACATACCCACGCGTTCGGGGAGATGTCCTGTACCACACCCCACTCTCCGCTAAGCGGGAGAGGTGTAAAATTCACAGCAGCAGACCTTCTACTGTGGTCAACGCTGAAAAAAGTACCGTTTCCGGACCCAGAATGGACACTGGACAAAGAGGCCTCCGCGAGGCAACTATCTGGACATACCCACGCGTTCGGGGAGATGTCCTCTACCACACCACACTCTCCGCTAAGCGGGAGAGGTGTAAAATTCACAGCAGCAGACCTTCTACTGGGGTCAATGCTGACAAAAAGTACCGTTTCCGGACCCAGAATGGACACTGGACAAAGAGGCCTCCGCGAGGCAACTATCTGGACATACCCACGTGTTCGGGGAGATGTCCTCTACCACACCCCACTCTCCGCTAAGCGAGAGAGGTGTAAAATTCACAGCAGCAGACCTTCTACTGGGGTCAACGCTCAAAAAAGTGCTGTGCCTTGGGGCATTGACATGAAATCACTTTCTCTACGCAAGCTAAGTCAGGTCAAGGAGTTACCTCTAGCTTTGGAATGGGTGTCACTTGTGTGCGTTGATTGCATCTGTCTGTGCATTTATGCATTTGTTTGTCCTGACGAAACTTGATTATTTCTCGACTGTTTATTTTCTCGTATGACACGACATAGAAACTACTTGTGACTACTGTCTTTGTGTGCTGTCGAGCGGATGTTCTTTGCATCAGCTCAAAGGTATAGCCTGCTGTGTCATTCGATTCATTTGTCCAGATATGCCATTTATGATCTTTAAGGATGTACAATGACGCATATGGTGGCCTGTCGAAAAATACACACATACTGGTCAAAGCATACTCATTTTGGTGGTACAGACAGGATAAATTGAAAGTTTTTGGAATTTTTGTGCCAGCTCTTAACAGGAGAAGTAAGGTCTGTGGGCTGTTAATTACTTCATATGTTGATAAGCTCTTTTCCTGCTGACATGTTTCACATTGTTCAGATTGAGCAGGTAATATTTGTGCAATAGTGTCTAAGATGCCTTTTTGTGACACGTCAAGTGGCTGCACTATGAATTGTGACATGTTCTTTGTAGATGGTAAGGCCTTGTCACCACATTGAGTACAACTATACAGACTAAGACTTTTCAGGCAAAGCAGGTCATCTCCAAGGAAAGGAGACCGAAGTGTGTATTCTACAAATCTATTTAATATGGTGCATACTTCTGTCCTAGAACATTTCTGAGACACTAATGACACTGATGTGTTGGCTAGATTGAATTTCTCAAGTTTCCGTCTAAATGTTGAGTCCTGCGCTGCTGCTTCTTCAAGCCGTGTGTGACATTTTTTGATAGCAGATGTCTGTTGTAGAAATGTTAGAATTGGTAATGGTATAGCTTCACACATATTGTCATTTAGACTTTCATTGCATAAAACCACATCATCATCATCTTCTTCCAAATTGTCCTCCGTTATTGTTCTGTTAATTGCTTTCAACTGTCCAGGCACAGAATGTACAGATGACAGATGTCTGTATGTTTTGCTTGAACAACTGTGTGGACACCACACATACTCAACCAAACTACTAGTTTGTGTATAAAATCTAATGGGTCATTGTGCATTCCTAAGGCCAAGTAAGATGCTATTCACTAGTTGTTGAGTGACACCACAGATTGTTTTGCAATCAAATGTGTGACCTGGATTTTGAAAAAACGCTTGAATGAGAGCTGCTAAATTCCCCGGCATAGATGACAACTGAACCATCGAAGTAGGTGTCAATGGTTTCAATTTATCTTGTACTACTTGTAGATGCAGTATACCCACGCGTTCGGGGAGATGTCCTGTACCACACCCCACTCTCCGCTAAGTGGGAGAGGTGTAAAATTCACGGCAGCAGACCTTCTACTGAGGTCAACGCTCAAAAAAGTGCTGTGCCTTGGGGCATTGACAATTATTTAATTAACGAATTAAATAACCTTATTTTATTCTGAAGGCAACCGGATGTCTTAAATTAGCTAGCTCTCAGACAGGAAGTTCTAAATTAGCTCATAAGACGGAGCCAAATATCTGTCTGAGAGTGGAGCCTGCCTGGCAAATGACATGGGGGGTCCTTTTTGTGGGCTTGGCCGAAAGTGGGCGTTACCAAAAGGTGGGCGTGGCCATGGCCGCCAGAAGTCTGTCAGATTTTGACAGCTTCAAATTAGTGTTAAACATAATATAACCCAATTGACTCCAGTCCTCTCTGTTTAATATATCTATAATGAAACTATATAAACTATGCATATACCATGAAGTGCTATGACTACTAGCTCTGGTCCATAGCTCTAATGCGTTTCATTTAGAGCTATGTTACTCTAAACTTCCCCGCTCGCATGAATGCAGACCAGCCTCTACTCTTTGGCGTAAATAAAAAGAACGTTTTTGCTACACATAAAAACAAAGGCGAGTTGTGTCATTAGAAAGCCTACTTTGGTAATTGGTTCTAGTTCTAGTGAACAGAAATAATAAATAAATAGACTTGGTAACCTAACTGTAGGGAGTGCAAACACATTAAAGAACCTGGGGGTTATCATCTATGAAAAGGCAACACAATGAGCAGAAAATAAAAATGAACCATGTAAATACAACAAATTGAGCAGAGCACTGCAGGGAGTTGAACCCCATTCCGGTAAACCAGAAGTACCACAACCAGTGCCTTGGTTTTTGTTTTGTTTTACGAGGTCCATTCGTTGAAATGTAAATTTTGCATTGCAACGGTAAAGTAATTTCACAATTGACATTGTAGGCAATAATTAATAACGGTATGGCACCAGGCCAAAGCCATGGGGATAGAGTATGTTTTGCACTCTGAGTGAGTGTGTGTGTGTGTGTGTGTCCGTCAGTTTGTTAACAGCTAATCTCCAGCACCATTAACCCGGTCGATGCCAAATTTTGCACACACACTCCCTGGATGCCAACGATGAACCTCTGTCCCAAATTTTCCAGAACGGCCTGTATAGCACCACACATTTTTGTATGCCCTCCGAGACTATGGACTATAGCCTTTCGCTTTTCCGCGATTTAACCTTTTTTCAAATCGTGAACAATGATGAAGAATCGCGCACTATAGCATGCCACTTAATGACCTTGGGGTCATCAAGGTCATTGATATTGATCAATAACCTTGAGCAGTATAAATGACCTTCAATAAGACTAGTAAATGACCTTGACCAGTATAAATGACCTTGACAAGTACAAATGACCTTGACCAGTATAAATGACCGTGACCAGTATATGACTGACCAGTATAAATTACCTTCATGAGACTAGTAAATGACCTTGACCAGTATAAATGACCTTTAGAAGACTAGTAAATGATCTTCACCAGTATAAATGACCTTTAGAAGACTAGTAAATGATCTTCACCAGTATAAATGACCTTGACCAGTATGCGGTCCGTGACCATGGACTATAGCCTTTTGCTTTTCCTTGATTTTCACCTTTAAAAAATCCTCAACAATGATGAAGAATCGCACACTATAGCGCGCCGCTCAATGACCTGAGACCATGGACCAATGAATGAAATACAACACATTGAGCAGGGCACTGCAGGGAGTTGAACCCCGTTCCGGTAAACCAGAAGTCCGACACCAGTGCCTTAGTTTTTGTGTTGTTGTTCATTTAAAGGTCCAGGTGTGCATACGCATGTGCCCCTGTGTGTGTAGGTGCATGTGTGCATGTGTGTGCACGCTTCAATGACCACTGTTGGACCCAATGGCGATCAAGGACCTCAGGGAGCCACCCATAATTCACAACGGTCACAGCGAACTCTGTTGCATCACAACTGGTGGCCAACAGTCGTAACCAACACCGCCACGACCCACAGGAGAATACCATCGCACAGTGGTATCAGACCAACCACAATCAGCCAGCCCTCAAACCAAACCCTTCGACCTAGAAGAACTCAAAACTGCAATGGGAAAGTTGAAACCTGGAAAAGCAGCAGGGATTGATGACATACTGGCAGAAATTATACAGCACCTGGAACCTAACGCAAAGACCTGGCTCGTGGGGATGCTGAACACATGCATGGCACAGAAAACCATCCCTTCTGTCTGGAGAAAAGCCAAAGTGGTTGCAATCCCCAAACCTGGCAAAGACCCATCATCCTCAAAGAGCTACCGACCCATTTCCCTCCTCTGCATCACCTACAAGAGAGGCTGCTACTCCAACGCCTCATACCACTCATAGACACCAAGCTGACTAAAGACCAAGCTGGTTTCCGTCCCGTCCTGTGCTGGACAGAGCTCAACCTCACCCAACACATTGAGGATGGGTTTGAGGGAAAACAAATAACTGGAGCAGCAACTGGAGGGCGAAGCAAGCACGCAGGCAGCTTGTGCCTGCCTGCGTGCCTGCCTGCCTTCCTCATGTGGAAGCTGCATAGTTGAGTTTGTGTGTGTGTTTCTTTTTCTGTCTTTCTTTCTTAGGACGAAGATCAAGGTAGACGCCGTTGGAAGGCTCAACACAAGCCGATGCCCCTAGAGATCCATCCCAAAGCTTCCCTCAGGGAGTCCAGCAAGCCAGCTAGCCAGCAAGCCAGCCCAGTCAGCCAACGCAGCCAGCCAGCTCCGCCAGTCAGCCAGTGTAGAAAGTCAGGCTGCCAAGCCAGCGCACATCAGCCCTTGCAGTCAACCATTGTAGCCATACCAGCCTTGCTCAGTCAGCTCAGCCAGGCCTCTCTCGAGGCCTGGCTCTCTGTCTGCCTGGCCCGGTCTGCCCCGCCCTGCCTTGCAGCAACAGAACCAGCCTTGCTGGCAAGCCAGCCAGCTCAGAATACGAGCTCAGCAAGCCAGCGCAGCTGGCAAGCACGCAGTTAGTCTAAACCAGTTTCAGACTGGCAGGCCAAGGCAGACAGACAGGAAGACCGAGGCGCCTAGGCAGGCAGACAGGCCAGGAAGGCAACAAAGTGCAGGCAGGGGGACTGTCCGGCCTAAGGCTGCGCTGCAAGGGTTGGAGCCTGGCCAGCTCCTGCTGGTCTAGACTGAGTGGCTGTGGCTGCACAGTAAGGCTGCGGTAACCTAGTCTGGGCTTGCTGCTGCACTGGCTTGCTCAGCTCGCATTCTGAGCTGGCTGGCTTTCCAGAAAGGCTGGTTCTGTTGCTGCAAGGCAGGGCAGGGCAGACCGGGCCAGGCAGACAGAGAGCCAGGCCTCAAGAGAGGCCTGGCTGAGCTGACTGAGCAAGGCTGGTATGGCTGCAATGGCTGACTGCAAGGGCTGATATGCTCTGGCTTGGCAGCCTGACTTTCTACACTGGCTGACTGGCGGAGCTGACTGGCTGCGTTGGCTGACTGGGCAGGCTTGCTGGCTAGCTGGCTTGCTGTGCTCCCTGAGGGAAGCTTTGGGATGGATCTCTAGGGGCATCGGCTAGTGTTGAGCCTTCCTATGGCGTCTACCTTGATCTCCGTCCTAAGAAAGAAAGACAGAAAAAGAAAGACACACAAACCCAACTATGCAGCTTCCACCTGAGGAACCGAGACGCGAGAAAAGAACTGAGCGTCACTTGGGATGGTCACAAACTCTCCAACCATACCCACCCCATGTATCTTGGAGTTACACTGGACAGGACACTCTTCTTCAAAAAAACACCTGGAGAACACAAAAGCCACGGTCAACACCCACAATAACATTCTGTGAAAACTAGTGAACTCCCAAGTGGGGCGCAGACCCACAAACAATCCGTGCAACTGCCATGGCCCTGTCTTTCTCTACAGCAGAGTATGCCTGCTCAAGCTGGAGCCGATCACGTCACACCAAATTGGTCGACACAGCCCTAAATGACACCTGTCGCATCATCACGGGATGGGTCAAGACAACACCTGTCCCGTCCGTGCCTTTATGCGCTAGCCGGCACCTCCCCCCGCACATCAGACGACTGTGTAACGCTCAAGATGAATGGAAAACACAGGAGATAGACAGTGAAGTCTGGAATGAAATGATAGAGAACACCTCACACACACAGTTTCCTTTCGTGGCCGTTTACATTCGAGGGTCGCCAGTCCTCTCGAACGGAACAGTTTAACGTCATGCCCAGGACGAAAAGATATAGAGAACACCATAATGACAAATAACAGCAGGAAGGCATGGGCCACAATCCACCGTCTTGGCAAAGACCACACCACCCATAATTCACAACGGTCACAGCAAACTCTATTGCATCACAACTGGTGTAGTTATTGGATGGAGCCCGCACACCACAAAAAAAAAGAAAAACAACATAATATAGTATGCCCTCCGTGACCATGGACTTTAGCCTTTCGCTTTTCTGCAATTTAACCTTTTTTCAAATCCTCAACAATGATGAAGAATCGCGCACTATAGCGTGCCACTTAATGACCTTGACCAATATCAATGACCTTGAGCAGTATAAATTACCTTCAATAAGACTAGTAAATGACCTTGACCAGTATAAATGACCTTGACAAGTACAAATGACCTTGACCAGTATAAATGACCTTCACCAGTAGAAATGACCGTGACCAGTATATGACTGTGACCAGTATAAATTACCTTCATGAGACTAGTAATTGACCTTGACCAGTATAAATTACCTTTAGAAGACTAGTAAATGATCTTCACCAGTATAAATGACCTTTAGAAGACTAGTAAATGATCTTCACCAGTATAAATGACCTTGACCAGTATGCGGTCCGTGACCATGGACTATAGCCTTTTGCTTTTCCTTGATTTTCACCTTTAAAAAATCCTCAACAATGATGAAGAATCGCACACTATAGCGCGCCGCTCAATGACCTGAGACCATGGACCAATGAATGAAATACAACACATTGAGCAGGGCACTGCAGGGAGTTGAACCCCGTTCCGGTAAACCAGAAGTCCGACACCAGTGCCTTAGTTTTTGTGTTGTTGTTCATTTAAAGGTCCAGGTGTGCATACGCATGTGCCCCTGTGTGTGTACGTGCATGTGTGCATGTGTGTGCACGCTTCAATGACCACTGTTGGACCCAATGGCGATCAAGGACCTCAGGGAGCCACCCATAATTCACAACGGTCACAGCGAACTCTGTTGCATCACAACTGGTGGCCAACAGTCGTAACCAACACCGCCACGACCCACAGGAGAATACCATCGCACAGTGGTATCAGACCAACCACAATCAGCCAGCCCTCAAACCAAACCCTTCGACCTAGAAGAACTCAAAACTGCAATGGGAAAGTTGAAACCCGGAAAAGCAGCAGGGATTGATGACATACTGGCAGAAATTATACAGCACCTGGAACCTAACGCAAAGACCTGGCTCGTGGGGATGCTGAACACATGCATGGCACAGAAAACCATCCCTTCTGTCTGGAGAAAAGCCAAAGTGGTTGCAATCCCCAAACCTGGCAAAGACCCATCATCCTCAAAGAGCTACCGACCCATTTCCCTCCTCTGCATCACCTACAAGAGAGGCTGCTACTCCAACGCCTCATACCACTCATAGACACCAAGCTGACTAAAGACCAAGCTGGTTTCCGTCCCGTCCTGTGCTGGACAGAGCTCAACCTCACCCAACACATTGAGGATGGGTTTGAGGGAAAACAAATAACTGGAGCAGCAACTGGAGGGCGAAGCAAGCACGCAGGCAGCTTGTGCCTGCCTGCGTGCCTGCCTGCCTTCCTCATGTGGAAGCTGCATAGTTGAGTTTGTGTGTGTGTTTCTTTTTCTGTCTTTCTTTCTTAGGACGAAGATCAAGGTAGACGCCGTTGGAAGGCTCAACACAAGCCGATGCCCCTAGAGATCCATCCCAAAGCTTCCCTCAGGGAGTCCAGCAAGCCAGCTAGCCAGCAAGCCCGCCCAGTCAGCCAACGGAGCCAGCCAGCTCCGCCAGTCAGCCAGTGTAGAAAGTCAGGCTGCCAAGCCAGCGCACATCAGCCCTTGCAGTCAACCATTGTAGCCATACCAGCCTTGCTCAGTCAGCTCAGCCAGGCCTCTCTCGAGGCCTGGCTCTCTGTCTGCCTGGCCCGGTCTGCCCCGCCCTGCCTTGCAGCAACAGAACCAGCCTTGCTGGCAAGCCAGCCAGCTCAGAATACGAGCTCAGCAAGCCAGCGCAGCTGGCAAGCACGCAGTTAGTCTAAACCAGTTTCAGACTGGCAGGCCAAGGCAGACAGACAGGAAGACCGAGGCGCCTAGGCAGGCAGACAGGCCAGGAAGGCAACAAAGTGCAGGCAGGGGGACTGTCCGGCCTAAGGCTGCGCTGCAAGGGTTGGAGCCTGGCCAGCTCCTGCTGGTCTAGACTGAGTGGCTGTGGCTGCACAGTAAGGCTGCGGTAACCTAGTCTGGGCTTGCTGCTGCACTGGCTTGCTCAGCTCGCATTCTGAGCTGGCTGGCTTTCCAGAAAGGCTGGTTCTGTTGCTGCAAGGCAGGGCAGGGCAGACCGGGCCAGGCAGACAGAGAGCCAGGCCTCAAGAGAGGCCTGGCTGAGCTGACTGAGCAAGGCTGGTATGGCTGCAATGGCTGACTGCAAGGGCTGATATGCTCTGGCTTGGCAGCCTGACTTTCTACACTGGCTGACTGGCGGAGCTGACTGGCTGCGTTGGCTGACTGGGCAGGCTTGCTGGCTAGCTGGCTTGCTGTGCTCCCTGAGGGAAGCTTTGGGATGGATCTCTAGGGGCATCGGCTAGTGTTGAGCCTTCCTATGGCGTCTACCTTGATCTCCGTCCTAAGAAAGAAAGACAGAAAAAGAAAGACACACAAACCCAACTATGCAGCTTCCACCTGAGGAACCGAGACGCGAGAAAAGAACTGAGCGTCACTTGGGATGGTCACAAACTCTCCAACCATAACCACCCCATGTATCTTGGAGTTACACTGGACAGGACACTCTTCTTCAAAAAAACACCTGGAGAACACAAAAGCCACGGTCAACACCCACAATAACATCCTGTGAAAACTAGTGAACTCCCAAGTGGGGCGCAGACCCACAAACAATCCGTGCAACTGCCATGGCCCTGTCTTTCTCTACAGCAGAGTATGCCTGCTCAAGCTGGAGCCGATCACGTCACACCAAATTGGTCGACACAGCCCTAAATGACACCTGTCGCATCATCACGGGATGGGTCAAGACAACACCTGTCCCGTCCGTGCCTTTATGCGCTAGCCGGCACCTCCCCCCGCACATCAGACGACTGTGTAACGCTCAAGATGAATGGAAAACACAGGAGATAGACAGTGAAGTCTGGAATGAAATGATAGAGAACACCTCACACACACAGTTTCCTTTCGTGGCCGTTTACATTCGAGGGTCGCCGGTCCTCTCGAACGGAACAGTTTAACGTCATGCCCAGGACGAAAAGATATAGAGAACACCATAATGACAAATAACAGCAGGAAGGCATGGGCCACAATCCACCGTCTTGGCAAAGACCACACCACCCATAATTCACAACGGTCACAGCAAACTCTGTTGCATCACAACTGGTGTAGGTATTGGATGGAGCCCGCACACCACAGGTATAAGAAAGACGTGATGCAGAGGAGGGAAATGGGTCGGTAGCTCTTCGGGGATAATGGGTCTTTGCCAGGTTTAGGGATTGCAACTACTCCAGCCTTTTTCCAAACAGAAGGGATGGTTTTCTGTGCTATGCATGTGTTCAGCATCCCCACAAGCCAGGTCCTTGCGATAGGTCCCAGGTGCTGTATCATTTCTGCAAGTATGCCATCAATCCCTGCTGCTTTTCCGGGTTTCAACTTTCCCATTGCAGTTTCACGTTCTTCTAAGTCGAAGGGTTTGGTTTGAGGGCTGGCTGATTGTGGTTGGTCTGATACCACTGTGCGATGGTATTCTATGTGGGTCGGTGGCGGTGTTGGTTACAACTGTTGGCCACCAGTTGTGACCAAGACCGCCACCGACCCACAGGAGAATACCATCGCACAGTGGTATCAGACCAACCACAATCAGCCAGCCCTCAAACCAAACCCTTCGACCTAGAAGAACTTGAAACTGCAATGGGAAAGTTGAAACCCGGAAAAGCAGCAGGGATTGATGACCTACTGGCAGAAATGTTACAGCACCTGGGACCCAACGCAAAGACCTGGCTTGTGGGCATGCTGAACACATGCATAGCACAGAAAACCATCCCTTCTGTCTGGGAAAAGGCCAAAGTGGTTGCAATCCCTAAACCTGGCAAAGACCCATTATCCACAAAGAGCTACCGACCCATTTCCCTCTGCATCACCTACAAGGCTATATGAGAAGCTGCTACTCCAACGCCTTGTTGCCACTCATAGATACCAAGCTGACTAAAGACCAAGCTGGTTTCCGTCCCAGCCGCTCCTGTGCTGGACAGAGCTCAACCTCACCCAACACATTGAGGATGGGTTTGAGGGGAAACAAATAACTGGAGCAGCATTCAGAGATCTCTCTGCTGCCTACGACACTGTCCAACACCGCACAATGGTCAGGAAAAGCCTCCTCAACAACAGGCGCTTCTATGTCCAGTTAAATGACCAGAGGAGTAAATGGAAAGCCCAAAAGAACGGCCTCCAACAAGGTAGCGTGCTCGCCCCCCTCCTTTTCAATATCTACACAAACGACCAGCCACTACCCAATGCCTAATGCCAGCGTTTCATCTACGCCGACAACCTCTGCATTACGACCCAACAAGCAGACTTCCAGAAGATTGAGTCTGTCCTTGAAAGTGCCCTCCAAGAAATGTCAAGCTACTACAATACAACCACCTGAAACCCAACCTATAGAGAACACCTCACACACACATAATTTCCTTTCGTGGCCGTTTACATTCGAGGGTCGCTGGTCCTCTCGAACGGAACAGTTTAACGTCATGCCCAGGACGAAAAGATATAGAGAACACCAACATGTCAATTAACAGCAGGAAGGCATGGGCCACAATCCACCGTCTTGGCAAAAACCACACCACCCATAATTCACAACGGTCACAGCAAACTCTGTTGCATCACAACTGGTGTAGGAATTGGATGGAGCCCGCACACCACAGGTATAAGAAAGACGTTCTTTGTTGAAATACTGACAGCGTTTCGATCCATTTGATCTTCATCAGGTCATGTGTACACAAAACATACACTTTTATACTAAGGGAGTGCCCCCATTAAACAATCAAAATACCACATTTTGGTGCCCCTCCCATCACTGCAGGTGTGACACGTCAACCCTGAGTGAGTAGGTGGGGACCCAGACATATTGATGTAAATATAGTCTGTTCAGAAATTGTAGTGCCTCTCATAGAGCTTGCAGGTGATGCAGAGGAGGGAAATGGGTCGGTAGCTCTTCGGGGATAATGGGTCTTTGCCAGGTTTAGGGATTGCAACTACTCCAGCCTTTTTCCAAACAGAAGGGATGGTTTTCTGTGCTATGCATGTGTTCAGCATCCCCACAAGCCAGGTCCTTGCGATAGGTCCCAGGTGCTGTATCATTTCTGCCAGTATGCCATCAATCCCTGCTGCTTTTCCGGGTTTCAACTTTCCCATTGCAGTTTCACGTTCTTCTAAGTCGAAGGGTTTGGTTTGAGGGCTGGCTGATTGTGGTTGGTCTGATACCACTGTGCGATGGTATTCTATGTGGGTCGGTGGCGGTGTTGGTTACAACTGTTGGCCACCAGTTGTGACCAAGACCGCCACCGACCCACAGGAGAATACCATCGCACAGTGGTATCAGACCAACCACAATCAGCCAGCCCTCAAACCAAACCCTTCGACCTAGAAGAACTTGAAACTGCAATGGGAAAGTTGAAACCCGGAAAAGCAGCAGGGATTGATGACCTACTGGCAGAAATGTTACAGCACCTGGGACCCAACGCAAAGACCTGGCTTGTGGGCATGCTGAACACATGCATAGCACAGAAAACCATCCCTTCTGTCTGGGAAAAGGCCAAAGTGGTTGCAATCCCTAAACCTGGCAAAGACCCATTATCCACAAAGAGCTACCGACCCATTTCCCTCTGCATCACCTACAAGGCTATATGAGAAGCTGCTACTCCAACGCCTTGTTGCCACTCATAGATACCAAGCTGACTAAAGACCAAGCTGGTTTCCGTCCCAGCCGCTCCTGTGCTGGACAGAGCTCAACCTCACCCAACACATTGAGGATGGGTTTGAGGGGAAACAAATAACTGGAGCAGCATTCAGAGATCTCTCTGCTGCCTACGACACTGTCCAACACCGCACAATGGTCAGGAAAAGCCTCCTCAACAACAGGCGCTTCTATGTCCAGTTAAATGACCAGAGGAGTAAATGGAAAGCCCAAAAGAACGGCTTCCAACAAGGTAGCGTGCTCGCCCCCCTCCTTTTCAATATCTACACAAACGACCAGCCACTACCCAATGCCTAATGCCAGCGTTTCATCTACGCCGACAACCTCTGCATTACGACCCAACAAGCAGACTTCCAGAAGATTGAGTCTGTCCTTGAAAGTGCCCTCCAAGAAATGTCAAGCTACTACAATACAACCACCTGAAACCCAACCTATAGAGAACACCTCACACACACATAATTTCCTTTCGTGGCCGTTTACATTCGAGGGTCGCTGGTCCTCTCGAACGGAACAGTTTAACGTCATGCCCAGGACGAAAAGATATAGAGAACACCAACATGTCAAATAACAGCAGGAAGGCATGGGCCACAATCCACCGTCTTGGCAAAAACCACACCACCCATAATTCACAACGGTCACAGCAAACTCTGTTGCATCACAACTGGTGTAGGTATTGGATGGAGCCCGCACACCACAGGTATAAGAAAGACGTTCTTTGTTGAAATACTGACAGCGTTTCGATCCATTTGATCTTCATCAGGTCATGTGTACACAAAACATACACTTTTATACTAAGGGAGTGCCCCCATTAAACAATCAAAATACCACATTTTGGTGCCCCTCCCATCACTGCAGGTGTGACACGTCAACCCTGAGTGAGTAGGTGGGGACCCAGACATATTGATGTAAATATAGTCTGTTCAGAAATTGTAGTGCCTCTCATAGAGCTTGCAGGTGATGCAGAGGAGGGAAATGGGTCGGTAGCTCTTCGGGGATAACGGGTCTTTGCCAGGTTTAGGGATTGCAACTACTCCAGCCTTTTTCCAAACAGAAGGGATGGTTTTCTGTGCTATGCATGTGTTCAGCATCCCCACAAGCCAGGTCCTTGCGATAGGTCCCAGGTGCTGTATCATTTCTGCCAGTATGCCATCAATCCCTGCTGCTTTTCCGGGTTTCAACTTTCCCATTGCAGTTTCACGTTCTTCTAAGTCGAAGGGTTTGGTTTGAGGGCTGGCTGATTGTGGTTGGTCTGATACCACTGTGCGATGGTATTCTATGTGGGTCGGTGGCGGTGTTGGTTACAACTGTTGGCCACCAGTTGTGACCAAGACCGCCACCGACCCACAGGAGAATACCATCGCACAGTGGTATCAGACCAACCACAATCAGCCAGCCCTCAAACCAAACCCTTCGACCTAGAAGAACTTGAAACTGCAATGGGAAAGTTGAAACCCGGAAAAGCAGCAGGGATTGATGACCTACTGGCAGAAATGTTACAGCACCTGGGACCCAACGCAAAGACCTGGCTTGTGGGGATGCTGAACACATGCATAGCACAGAAAACCATCCCTTCTGTCTGGGAAAAGGCCAACGTGGTTGCAATCCCTAAACCTGGCATAGACCCATTATCCACAAAGAGCTACCGACCCATTTCCCTCTGCATCACCTACAAGGCTATATGAGAAGCTGCTACTCCAACGCCTTGTTGCCACTCATAGATACCAAGCTGACTAAAGACCAAGCTGGTTTCCGTCCCAGCCGCTCCTGTGCTGGACAGAGCTCAACCTCACCCAACACATTGAGGATGGGTTTGAGGGGAAACAAATAACTGGAGCAGCATTCAGAGATCTCTCTGCTGCCTACGACACTGTCCAACACCGCACAATGGTCAGGAAAAGCCTCCTCAACAACAGGCGCTTCTATGTTCAGTTAAATGACCAGAGGAGTAAATGGAAAGCCGAAAAGAACGGCCTCCCACAAGGTAGCGCGCTCGCCCCCCTCCTTTTCAATATCTAAACAAACGACCAGCCACTTGAAACCCAACCCATCAAAAACCCAACTATGCAGCTTCCACCTGAGGAACCGAGACGCAAAAAAAGAACTGAGCATCACAAACTCTCAAACCATACCCACCCCATGTAACTTGGAGTTACACTGGACAGTTTAACGTCATGCCCAGGACGAAAAGTTATAGAGAACACCAACATGACAAACCCTACACTTAAACCCTCTATATTTAATAAAAAACAATTCTGGACAGGAATCCTGTATTGCAGGGGTGCCCAAAAGGTACATCGTGATCTACCAGTAATCACAAAGGCTGTGCAGGTAGACCATATGGCATGCCCCTGTATATAATCTATCACTTGAATTAAGGTGACTTGACACCAGCTCAAATGTTGCACACAAACATCAGTAGCAAAAGTACAAAGTTATTGTGACAGTAATAATTGCTATAGTGTGTGTTCAGTAACAGGAATATTCCTGTCTCTCCAGCTCTTTAATAAATAGAAAAGGGTTTAATCAGGAGTTGTAGTAGCCACAGGATAATCTAAGCGGTGGATATTGCTCTTTTCTTCATGTCTTTATGTATGTAAATTGTCTTGTTGTTTGTGTTATGTCAAATGCGTGTATATGTGTTCTGCATATACTTGGCTGCTGTGTTGCAAGTTACTGAACACACACTATAGCAATGATTACTGTCACACTATAGAGCTATTTAACACTGTTACTGAACACACACTATAGCAATGATTACTGTCACAATATAGAGCTATTTAACACTGTTACTGAACAGTGAACACACACACTATAGCAATGATTACTGTCACAATATAGAGCTATTTAACACTTACTGAACACACACACTATAGCAATGATTACTGTCACAATATAGAGCTATTTAACACTGTTACTGAACACACACTATAGCAATGATTACTGTCACACTATAGAGCTATTTAACACTGTTACTGAACACACACTATAGCAATGATTACTGTCACAATACAGAGCTATTTAATTTAGGTAACCAAATTGACCCCAATAGTAGATCTTTACACTCTCAATAGTTCAATTGTTGTTAAGCATCTGCTTAATTTCCAAAAAAACTACACAATTAGAGAATGTAGAAGATTGCTACTTTTGATCCTTTGATTATATAATGCTGATTGTAGCATAGTGGTTAGTGACTGAGCTTTGTTAACATGAGTGCCCGGGATCGTTTCCCACCAATTTCAAAGAATGTTTGTTGCTTCGTGCCAATTTTCACAGAACGTTTGTCCTTTTACCTACCAAACAATACTATTTTCACCTCTAGTCGATTATTTATTCAGCGTTTGAGCCACGGACCACCATTTGAGGCCATCTAGTCTCTCAGACCCATTTGAGCCACTGACCACCATTGTGAGAGTCTATTAATGTGAAATGGTGGTCCGTGGCTCAAACATGTTATCACTTTTGAAGTTACTTGTTGTGTTTAGATATGTAAATACTACTCTTTAAAGCCGTGTTTCGGTAGTCGAGTGGGTACTGTCGACGGTTAGTAAACATTGAGGCCGGGCATAGTTGTTTATAAACCTTCGACACTAACCATTGGCTACTGAAACACTGTTTTAAAGTTTCGTACAAACATCATATATAAACATCATAACAAGTAACTTCAAGTGATAGACGTTTGAACACACAAACAACAACAGCGTTAAGTATTAAATAACATTTATCACTTACTTGCTCCGAAGACCGATGGTGACGTGGCACGTTCCAAACAAACACTGACCAAACCTACCTCCACGCGTCTCTTCCGTATTTGAGGGCGGCGGCACTTCCTTCCGGTGTGAGGCCACGCCCGCGAGATTTAACCGCGAATCTATTGTAGTCCTCTTACGTTACATCCGGGTCCCTTGGTCCCATCCGCTTCTAATGCAAAATAGCTACATATGAACGCGTGAATCTTTTTTTTTTTTTTTACAATAACGTTATTTGTCAGAAAGGAAGCCATTGAGGGTTAAAATGGGTCTTAATGCTTCCAACTCATATAACTGTCACCAACAACACTTTTAATGATATTACATGAAGCAGACAGCCCTGTGATGAAACCTTTAGCATTACACTGTGGTTAATAGGTTTTTATTCACAATGGAATGTTATTGTACTCTTAATATATCATGGTGTAGCACAGCACAGTAGATTCATATTTCAATCGATCTGGGATGTTAAAATTGTGCAAAACTCTGTTCAATGAATGGCCTCTTCTGCTACATTAAACATTACTAAACATTAAACGTTACTTATACCTGTTATTGAGACTCCTATAGAGCATGTTGACATGGATAGCTTGGTTAGTAGTATCTCTGTTAGTTAATGCAGTTTGATTGATTAAATTAATAGCCTATTTTATTAGACAAAAATGTAGAACAGTAGTGTCATAGAGTGGAAAATGCCATTTGGTTTAATGTCACAGAATGCAGTGCCACGTAGAGCAGCATGATAAATGGTTAACTGTATAGTGTGTTCAAAAATGGCAGATCTGCAAGTTCAGTGTCTTGAATGAGATGTGCTGTGAGTTTGCATATCTGCTATTGTCCAGCATAGGACCGTTGCACAGTGAAGTATAAACAAGGCTTTAGGATTTATAAGTCGTTTTTAGAATATAATAGAATATTCACTCCAGTGAATAGCATTTATCCATTTAGATAACTTTTTGATGTTATTTAATTACTTATTTTTACACAGAAACATAATGTGTGTCTTTACAATAACTGTAATGTAATAATAATACTAATAATGTAATGTAATAATTATTAATTAAATAACCTTATTTTATTCTGAAGGCAACCGGATGTCTTAAATTAGCTAGCTCTCAGACAGGAAGTTCTAAATTAGCTCAAAAGACGGAGCCCTACTAGACACTTCCTCGTTCACACTTCCTGAGGCTGACCTAACAGCTGCTCTATGTTCCTACTAATGCCTGACTGACTCACCCTTGTTAAAGTATTCAACTCTGTAAGCACGAATAAGGGCCCGTGTGCACCGTACAGTCAACTACTCTACTATACACTGCAGCGCGAGCTTAACAGGTCCATCTGCTGTGTTCTCCAATGCCAAAATGCAAATTATCAATCAATGCCTTAAGACATTTCCTTGTTGGAAATGTAGCAGCTGCAATGCTCAAACACACGTAATACAGTAATACTTATACCAGGGATACGTTTATGGACTTGGATCTAGCGAAACCTAAACCTACAGCTAAAAGGGGGGGGGGGGGGGGGGGGGAGAAAGAAAGCTGTGTCTGTTTGAAAATGTATAGTTTTATTGTCATTTCCAATTAAGGGGCAATAGCCAGCAGCAAATGTATTTAAACTCTGGCGTACAATATTGTGCTTAAAAAAAGCTCTTCATTACCACAAAATTGCTCTTAAAAGTGGTTTCTATAACTTGAAAAGTGAATTATTGACTAGTTTTCATGATTTGGAAAATACATACATTGTCAAAATTGACATGCTTTGCATGGTAAAATCGCACAGGTATAAAACAAAGAAAAACATAATGTACTTACATTTTAAAGGGAAAAATAAGCAGTTGTCAAATATATTAGTCTTTTGTTGGTGATGGACAAAAAGAGACTTGGACCCTGACTATGTTTATCTATTTGTTTAGAAAAAAGTAGTCTCCACTGCTTATGGATGTGTATGTACATGTCACACTTGCATACTTAACAGTCAAATGTGCTCAACAGCCAAACAAACAGAAAACCAGGCACACAAATACACATACGTTCCTACAAGAACATACAGTAACAGTAAAACCAAAACATGCCAAATTTAAAGTGATCAATAAAATTGTTTTCCTTAAAAAAAAAGAGCACAATTAGAAAATAAAGACTTTTAAAATACACTTTAAAAACATGTCGGTACCAGGAACAATTTCCGGTGCCAAACAGCGGCTTAAATAAACGTCCATGTTCGTGCCAGTTCTATAAATGGCACATACGTCTGCTCACATTGCTTCATTTCATGGCTAAAATACACAAGAACTGGGTGAAAGAATGCCTGTGCTGTCCTCACTTGCTCAGTCAAAGCCCAGGCATGATGTAGGCAATGTTGTCCAATGTGTTGGACTGAAATTAAAAAGAGAAAAACATTCAAAAATGTTACCACAAATTGCTTTGTTTGTACAAATAATGATCGATTACATTTGTCCCAACGAATCTGCATCCATTCCATTCACTGACTGTAAATAACTGGGGTAATTAACACGTTGACATGTTAATAACAGGGATGGACTAGGGTGGAATAAAGAGGAATTTAGTTAACAGATAGCAACACAAACACACATGAACAAACTCTTTACAACTAACTTACTAAAGTGTAAAAATAAATATTTTCTCACCTTTTTGAAAGAGACAAATATCTGCGCATTCAATTTCCATTCAAGTTTTACATATATAAATATTATGTCCAGACTCAATGGGAATCGTCGACAGGCAGTTTTTTCCATGCATCCCATTATGTATGTCCAAGTGTGTTGTATTCTGATAACCACAAAGCAGCTGTAATTTTCTTCCAATCACTTTATTTTGTTTCAGAGGACAGAATATGTTAAGCACATAATGTAGTTATACTACTGTGCGAAATGACAAGCAGGAAGAGCTGAAGACAGCAGAAAGACGGCCTATACACCACTAAAAACTGGAACACAAAATTGGTCTGTTTGACTTATTTATTTAAGTACAAGCCGACACGCAAACCTCTGAATTTCACTGAGGAGGGCCCTGTCAATTGTGGATTTGTTAGTAGTGTGTTCACTTGGACATGTGTTTCACATTGGATTTAGTACATGTTGACAGGGAGGAAGGTTACATAAATTTGACAAGTTTCCTATTAGCATCTTCACTCTTGAATTTGTGGTGGTTTCAACAATGGCATCACAAATGAGTGCCAGTGTCTTAAGGGGATGGTTGTGACTTTTTGCGGTGCGCCCGGCCCATTCAAACCTAACAAATCCTTTCTTAAGCCTTTTAAAATCCTAAGCCTTTTACATTTGTGCTTTTGCCTTGCTTTGTTCGGGAAGACATTTATAAATTGGATACGGTTGGAAAGGGATTTGGTTATAGACTAAGACGTTAAGTTGTTTTGTTTGCATGAAAGGATTGGGCCTGTGGGAAATGACAAACTTGAATATAAACCAAAGTGGTTAGTGGAGCTGAAACTACTAGATTGGCGTTCATGCTATATGAATCGATACCAGTAACATACCAGCACAGTGCGAGGACATCCGTTGAGCTGTGGAATCTGTGCCGTGAGACACGTCAACGGCCCCAGGGCACACAAGATGGAGTCTAAGAGGACAGACAAACTTCCTGAAACTGCTACCATCCCCTAAGAAAAGAAAGAAAAACTGTTTATTGGTTTTGCTGAACAAATAATGTGATTTGGTATTATATTAATGTCATGGGAAGTATGGCTTGACACGTCGGAGATCAAGAAGCCCAAGGAAGACATCCGCACACAATTTATCCACACCGGAATTGTCTAGACCAGGGGTGCCCGAAAGGTAGATCGCATGACATGCCCCTAAAAAAGGTATACAAAAATATATTTTTGGCATCTGCCACTTGAATTAAGGTGACTTGATTCATTGATCAAAAAGGGCCTGTCAGCTCAAACCCACAATGCAATATTTTGTTTTCAAGAGTGTTGCCGTGCACAAACGTCAGAGGCATTACAGATTAAATACAAAAAACCATCTACCTATTCCATTTCTCCATTCCAAGTGCATTTGACTTATATGTAACACCAGCGCCGCTATTCCATATTTAAACTAGTTTCAGCAATTGTTTAATATTATTTTTCGGTAGGTAGATCTTGTTGAGGCAGTCACTTTGAAAGTAGCTCTCAAATCAAAAAAGTGTGGGCATGCCTGGTCTAGACACTAGAGTAGTAATGTCAACACCATAAACAAATGAAAAACTGAAAAAGTACCAGATCATGGCATTGATTGCCTCCAAAAACTAAGATCCTTTAAAATGTGATACAATGTGTCCACTTCCCATAAGAACTTGCCCTTGTGTGTACCCTCCATTCTATTCGTGTATGTGTCTGTCTTCATACAAACCTCGGTTTCTTGTAGCCGATGGCCAATGAGAGACAGCGATTCTCCAAGTAGCTGCAGGTGAGCTGCTGCATCGATGGGATCCACATCAGGGATTCGTGCCGGTGACAGAGATACACCGCTGGACGCTCTCGAAGGAGACACCAGCCCTGTGGCGATTCCTATACCTTTTATAGAACCTGACACACAGAGACAACTGACAATGATTACGGCTTCTAAAACAATAATGGTGCCAATAAACGTCGCTGGCTATTAAACACTATCAGTGCCGGAAGTGCTTCAAAATAGGAGCTCTGGGTGGCCGGGGTTGTCTCAGCGCTTTTACTCTGAAAGCCATGACCCGGAAAACAATCTACTAAAAAAAGTTGACTTTACATTGCTAGCTTACATTGCGATCATTTTAATTTATACGATATATGATCCAAAAAGCGTTCATATTTTGCGGGAGAGACAGATGAGGAGCAGAAATGATCCGTTCATAACCACGGAGAGCGCCCTGGATTAGGAGATACGAGTCATTCTTTCCGCCGCGCTAACATGTAAGTCAACGGCAAGGTAATATGAGCCCAGAGTGTAGCATACGGCAGCCGAAAGGCGAACGGGCCAAAAAGAAAATAGGAAAAACTCTGAATATTCTTATCTCGCCCCGTATCATTGAGGATGAGCGAGGATGTCCAGCGACGTCTAAGGCTCAGCTCGTTTTTAATCCTTAAGACGCCCAGGGACGTCTTACGTACAGAAACTGTTTTAATGTAACTGTCCACATGTTTCATGGTTTAAATCTTCAGATAAATTATCTCGGTTCAAAAAAAGGTACATAATTATCAAGTATCCCCCCTCCCCCAAATATGTACCTCTTACCTCTATCTTTGCCTTCATTTATTATTCCATATCCTATGAATACTGTATGTATACATTTGATCCTCCAGAAGTTGGGAAGCACTTGTTTTGTATCACTCAACATCCCTGCACTCTTCCTCACTGACCATAATAAAAAATAATTAGTGAGGCTCTGATTGGCGTTCTACATGTGGTCTGTCTTGAGTTGTGTTCACTGATTGTTTTAGTGATACAAATTAATGCTTAGTAGATATGTAGAGCCTAAGAAACTATATTATTAGGATTTTTTATTAGGACTTTCACAGGTTACCTGACCCAAAACAAACGGCACCATGGCACCAGTCTGCAACTGGTCAGTCCAGACCGCTGCAATGTTTGCGACTGGTTTCAAGTTGCGACTAGTTGCATTGGTGTGAACTGGCCTTAACACTTGGAAGTGAGTTTCTAGTAGAAATGAAGAGTTCAGGGATGTTTACCTTTGCTTTTTCCATCTGTGGAGGGTTTGCGTTTGACGGTGGTGGCTTCGGCTTTGTTCTGTTTGTGCTGAAGATACTGTGCTTTCTGCCTCCACACCTGAACAGAACCGTACAAAGAGGGCATTTTACATACCAACACCACAAGCCCTAATGACATAATGCTCAGGGCATTTCCAAAGATATTTCTGTTTCTGACTTGTGTTAAAAGCTTGAACTAACTCACCAGTTTATCTTTCTCAGGCATAGCCTTCCATACCTCTGCAAGCTTTTTACTGAGCTCTCCAAACACTGTAAATCAGAAATACAGACTGATTTAGTGCCAGTTCATTCATAGAATGGATTCAACAGTCAGTTGTTATTTAACAAAATATTAACAACTTATCTGATATATTTAGATTATACTTCTTATAGTATTATATATAATTGACATATTCCCAAATAAAAACAGTGCCATTATATGCCTCCAGGATATTTATAATGTTTACTTTCTTATCGGTTATCCTGACGTTATGTAAGATAAGAGCATTATTGACTTTATTGATTTAATTTATACTGTCTTCAAGGACACTATAACAGTTAAAGAATACAGATTACAGGGCAAGAAAAGAAAGTGCTGAAGTAGATAGAGCATGAAGGAAACGGAAAGACATTACAGTCAAAGCAACGCCATCCGTAAGTTGGTAAGAGGACAATAAATAAATAAAAATATGCACATATATAATAGAGATCACATAAATCATAATTATAACCAATAAAGAAAATAGAAATATATAGATTTTGTTAATAACTTTTCTCAGTTGACATTAATATTTTTATGATCCACCAAGTCAGGGTTAGCCGTAGAATTTCAGCAGCCCCAATGAAGATTGGGTTTACTTTGGCTACCCCCACCCCAAAACATTCCCACAACTCAAAACAACTTCTGCCTCATGATATTCTTTGGGCCCTGGGGCATGGAACGATCTACAGACCAGATTAAAATTGGCTTCCTTGATCCCCCTAGTGACTCCTCTGGCATTCTCCAGCCATTGCTCCTGCTTTGACGAGTAGCAATTGCTGTGTTCTTAGTTTTATATTAGCTTAGTAGTTTCTTGATGTATTGTTCATATTAGTCTTTTTTAGTCTGTACTTGGTTAGCTATTTAGACTCTCTCTGAGCCTACCTAGGTTTTTGGTATTACGGATGTCATGTTTGTCTTGTCATGTCCTGTATTTGTTGTTACTGGCAGAGCTGTGTAACATTTATTTGCCTCTTCTCTTGGCCAGTGCGCACTTGTAAAATGTGATTTTACTGGTTAAATAAATAAAAAATTGTATTACCACACATAATGAGCGAATACACGTGTCACATGCAATGCTGAAATTGCCAGTTGACAGTTAGTGGCAATCTAGAGTGCAGCACCCACAATTCAATTTGTTATATTCATTGATTAACCCAAAACATATTTACATAAAATAATACTAAACATAAATGAAGTGTTTACTTTGTTTATTGGGTCCAGCCTTCAGTTGACCTTGACCTAGTGCTGGCTGCTCTGCGTTGATGTTGACCCGGTACTCCTTACAGAACACCTGGTACGCTGTCGTAGGCGCTGTTCGCTTGGGCTTCTTGGGCTGTTTGAATTAGAGAGGGGTGAAATGGTTAATTTGGGCTTTTTATTTTGAAGATTCAGCCTCAAACGGCAGAATCTAAGTTTCTGAACTAATCAGAAAAAAAAAATTGGCATCCATTATTAGGTATGCCCATATGATGACCACGGATATGGTATAAAAGTGTGAAAAACGTATTTTTCATTTCACTAGGTCTTTGTGGAATACGAGATTCTATGATTTATTTGTCATGTGAAGTGAGTGGCAGACTATGCCAGATTGTGCATCTTACCTAGGTATAATACAAATATGGTAATACAAATTAAACAAAATACTTTGTAGTAAAAACTGAACACAAATTTGGTGTGGTGAATGAACATAAACTAGCAGATGTGTCCATAGAAGATGATGCTGAGACGCTACGGCTCTGCTTTTAAAACAAGTTCTCTATTAACGGCTAGAAGGCTTAAAACCACTGACCAATGCACTTTAGCTCTCATGGCCTTCATCAGGTAAAAGACTACAGTAATGTATACTCAGTGGGATGACGGTGCCCAAAAAGAACAGCTTCTCAAGCTTGTATCGCAAGCGAAACTGTCATGCAATGACATTTCTTTTTAAATATTTTGAATACATCAACTAGAATGTCTGCCCACATTTACACATGGAACCGAATAGTGGTGCAACAGTTGATATAACGTGCGCGCACGCACACACACATACACGTACACGCACAGTAGATAAGTAATCAATAGAATAATGATAGTTGCAGCCCTAGAACTGAGTCGACTACCAGTGGCACTGAACGGGGCTTCAACTTTACCTTATCTTTATCCTTCTCATGCTTCTCTTCCTTCTTTTTCTTCTTTTCCGTCACAGTGTTGTTACCTTGATGGTGGTGTTGCGGAGCAGGTGGGCCCATGGCATACATAGGACCCACAAGACTGTGGTTGACCGTGGGAGGATGGGAGTGACCGTGACCTCTGGAGGCGTCTGGATGAGACCATGTACACAAGAAATGTAAAAAGTTAAGATACAATTTTAAATACAGAATATTCATGCATACTGAACCAGTTACTTTTTACTTTTTTTGGCAAATTTGTCTGTGTAGTTTAAGCCCAGTGTTGTTTTGTACAGTGTTCTTTTGTACTTAATATTTATTCAATTGTAATTAAATATACCTATATCTAAGTCCTAACTAGAGAAAGGACTATGTTTCTTCGTGGGGAAAAATCAACATTTATCTTATTACATGGCTTTGTTGAATACTTATTATTTCTTATTTATTTCTGTCTACCTTAATTATTTGCATATTCTTTATGTATTTGTTTGTATCAGTACTTGTTGCCTCTTTATGTTCATGCTTACTTGTTCACAAATGCTATGTACATAATTTAGAAAGTTAGAAAGATATGTTCTCTTTCCTTGTCCCCAGATGCTGAATTGTTTAATATGCCTTTTAAAGTCCTTGAATTATGGCGATGTAAACTCATCTACTGCATCATGTTCACCCACCTCCAGATCCTTTGCTGTGCTTCTTCTCTCTTCCACTCTTCTCCTTGTCCCTGTCCTTCTCCTTGTCCTTCTTCTTCTTACTCTTCTTGCTCTTCTTGCTCTTCTTCTTGGACAGGTGCGTGTACGAGTCGTCTATCACCAGCTCTCCTGCCTCCAGCTCCCCTCCGGAGGAAGAGCTGTCATCTCCCATGCCTCCTCCATAGTGACCTGAAGAAGAGGACAGAATGAGCGCTGTACGACTAAAAGCTAGAAACAACAAACCTCAGAGGGGATGGTAGCTGTCGGCTTGAGTTCCAGCTTCTCAGAATCTATCCTGAAATTGAGTCTTTTTTTTCTAAATATTTTTTGTCCCACGATTTTGTAACCCATTTTTCACCCCTGTGTCAATCATCCTGTGATGTGATCCTGGGCTCTACACACCCTCCGCCAACCTAGGGAGAGCAACGGACTTAACTCATGCTTCCTTCATGCTTGAGTGTCCAAGTTGCTCCTTTACACCTGACAGGGGGGAGTTTCCCTGTTTGGACGTAGCGCGTAGAAGGAGCACGTTATTCCAACCAGTTCCTTTCCCCTCCATCAGGTGTCCCGGCTGGCCAGGGGGAGGCAGTTTAGAGACCAGGATTACTGCATGTTTTTGTGAGGGTACCTACCCTAGAGCTAAATTCCAATACCGCAACTTTCACACTCGCTCACTCTCCTCGCGTCCTCCACTCGCTCCTCGGCTCCGCCCCCAGCGAGGAGGAGAGGAGGAGGAGAGGATTCTATGCGAGGACAGAGTGGTGGTCGAATTTTCCTCTGGAATCGGAATGTACTACGCTGTCATTTCAAAGCGACGGCACAATCCGCGATCACTAATGACGTGTATCAATTCAATTCAATTCAAAGGGCTTTATTGGCATGGGAAAACATACGTTGCCAAAGCAAAAGTGGTGTCACTGTCACACAGCTGGATCACTGGAACTCCGAAGTCCGAACAGAGCCGTACAGTGCAGAATAGACAATTCATCATTTTGTACATGTAACCGAGGGTCCGAGGCCAATGTGTATGTATTGGTAACATGTGCAAGGCAAGGCTATTTATTCCTGAAATAGTGAATAAGCGCCAGGATGCGCACACGTATAAATCACCCCCCCCCCCCCATCCTCCGACAGTCAGTCCTCCTCCGCGGTCTTTGCAAATAACGGACACTATAACAGGAATTAGGTATAGTCTCTCTGACTTACATATTCAGTTCAGTCCACATATAAATATTATTTTTTTCCATTTTTGTCACCGTCATTCATAGCAGTCTGTGCATTCAGGCATGCACAGAGATAAATTAACTATAGCTTTTGAGGTGCGCACAATATAGCCGGCCTAATTTATATCCTACTTTTATTATGCTTCACACAACGCAATAAAGCCAGTGGCTTGTTGTGGTCCTTTCACTTTCACATAAGTAGGCTAGATAGGCTACTTTATCATTCTGAAGCTCTATTCATTCAGCGAAAATGTGTCTCTTCAACAAACAGTTGAACAGTGCGTGCATGTGTGTGTTGGCCGTTGGGTCGGCGACTTCAGCCAGTCAGCCGGCCGGCAGCTAGTGGATGGGGGGGGGGGGGGATGGGGGGGGTGCACAGTATCGGGTTTCATCAGTGTTTTCTGTTCCACATGTGGAGGAGGCGGACTTACGTCACTGGAGAAGGAAAAAAAACATGTACACGTGATGCGGAAATCCGCTGCGAGGAGACAAAATACCCCACCGAGCCTGCACCTGATGTACACTCGCTCTATGCGGTCTCGGAGAGCTCACTCGGCTCCTCCACTCGACTCTCCTCTCCTCCTCGATGGAGCGCTTTAACAATCGGAACGTTAACAATTTCCGGGTCACGCTGGAATGACCCCGAGTGACCGAGTGGGAGTGAGCGAGTGTCCGAGATTTTGGGTATTGGAATTTAGCTTAGGGGACACGGGGAGAACATGTAAACTCCACACAGAAAGGCCCTTTCGCCAACCCCGCCTTCGGGTATGGGCACTGATGACGCGGAGGAGTAAACACGCCGCCAGCACCCACAGTGCCCCGAGCGGGAATCGAACCCAGGACCTTCTAGCTGTGAGGCGACAGCACTACCAACTGTGCCACCGTGCCCCCTGAAATTGAGTCTTTAATGCGCCACTGCAGAGGTGCTAATTATAATGTATTGACATACTATACTGCACAAATTGGTTAAAATAGGATTAATTCAAATAAGTAATGATTATAGTTTTAAGCTGCTCCTGAAATTTGGTTAAATATGAATTGAATTGATTGAGACTCAACCTACTAGTCTTTCTGGTTGCCATATTGTTGCAAAGATGTGTCATGTATTTTGATACAGAAAAACATTGTTGAAAGGAAACCAGTACAACTCAATCAATATACCTTTGAATGATTTCAGTAATATTTTCTTCTGTTTCAACACATCTTTACTCATAATCATTGGTAAACAACATTCACAACAAAGTTTATCAAATTTGCACACACACACACACACACACACACACACAAGATGCATCTAAGCGAAAGTCATTTAATAACCTCTTACCTTCCACCTCCACTTCCTTCCCCACCACAGGCAGCGGATCTCGACTCTGCTGCACTTTCTTCTTGGGTGACTTGGAGGGCGGGGCGCCACGCTCCCGATCCTTCTCCTTCCGTGCACCTCCTTTGGTCCCGTGGGATGCTGGGAATGGGGGGTAGCTCTCTGCCTCCTCTTTCTCTGGTGACATGATGAGCTTCATCTTCAGGCCATCAGCCTCGCGCAGCGTCAATGGCTCCTCCTTGGGGGCACCGCCGTGGAACAGGGATGATTTGGACGAGGAGTGCTTCTTGGAGGACGACGAAGATGAGGAGGGCAAGGGGCGCGAGTGAGAGAGAGTGTGGCCCCCTTTGTTCCCGGTGCCTTCACGCTTGCGGTCCTTTGAGCCGTGAGAGGAGAAGGTAGGGTAGGAGGGCTTCTTGTGCAGGTGTGGGCTGGGGTCTGAACCAGTGGCCATGGGCGAGGTGATGGCCTGCAAGAGGCCCATTGCTGTGTCTGTAGGGTGCGAGGAGCCAGCGGAAGGGGAGGAGAGTGGCGGGGAGCGATCGGCAGACTTGCGTTTCTTCTTGTGGGAAGGTGGACCAGGGCCATCGTGGTCTTACACAGTTGAATAAAGGAGTTAATACCACACAATCAGACAACTGATTCTGTCAACACTCAACAGAAACCAAAACCAAATTCAAGCCTAACTGTATGTTCCCTGCTCTCACCTCGGTAATAGTAGTCATCGTTGTGTTTTTTCTTCTTCTTATGTGAATCGCCACCACCAAGGAGGAAAAGTTCTGAGTCCTAATTTAAAAAAAGACACTGTGTTTATGCGTAATGGCTCACAGAAATCAGTATGGTCTTCGGAAAATTCAAAGTGTAAAACTATCTGAGTCGATAACATAGCGTCTTTAAAGCTGTCTAATCTCTTAATGTAAATAAAAAATTGAGGATTTTGCAGAGATTTTACCTTGGGCCGTTTTTTGGACGACTTGCGGACCTCAGCGGCAATCTCCTCTTCCTCTCTGAGCAGGTCCTTGTATGACCTCCTCTTCTCTCTCTGACTACGACCAGCCACAAGGCCCCTGTCTCCCTCCATACCCACATCTGAAAGAAGCAGAACATCGTTATTACGCGGCTTACCTTGAGAAGAAAATGATGGCACATGTAGAATATATGGGAATATGTGGTTTAATACATCTATTGGCAAGTGCACTCTGTGTAGATCAGGTCCCAGTGATTGGCATAACTAGTTCTTCTTTCCTAACTGGGGTACAGTTAGGAAAGCTTCATAATTGTGTGGTGTTAACTATATGGTGATGCAATATAGTGAACAGCATGTGCACAGCATGAGTTACATTAGCAGTAATTACCCATTCCTCCGGCTCCTTTACCCTTGATCTCTTCAAAAGCCATGACTCCTCTTCCTAAAAAGGATTTCTTGCTGCAGAACAATGCAATGTAAACATGAAGACAGGGGCAATGATCTGTTACACAATTATATCGTTAAACACATGTTTTTAAATGCAGATAAATATTAAAGAATAAAATCGCACCCGCGTGAAGTGAGGGGCACTCTTATCATCATACATCATCTCATTCCGGCCAATCATAATTTAATCTTCAATGTTGGTGTTTACACAAACACTCAACGCTGGCCATTCATTGTCAATGGCATTCAATGTTTGTGTTAGGACAATGTTTGTCGTTTACACAAACCCTCAAAGTTGGACATATACAGTTTTATGTCACTCAGTCAGAACACAGAATATTATTAAATCAAACCAGCTGAAAACTTTGTAAATTGTGCCTTGAGTTCATAACGTAAAATATCATACTACTCGTGGCCTATAAAGCTATACTATTAAACAGAACTGAAGCCAGCCAGTTCATTCATTCCATCACAAGTTGAGCTTAGCTATGAAGCGACGACTTGTGCAGGAACATCTATCATCCAAGTCGAAGGAGACTGAAGATCACTTAGTAAACTGACCAAAAAGACACAAACACCTGGATGCGCTGCAGCCTGCTTATTACAGTAGTAGTACCGGTTTATCGTTTACAAAACAGTACATAATTGATAGACAAATTCCCGCCTCCTTTCGTAGATATACACAAACACACCCCCTTCCATTCACACTTTGAGTTTTAACTCCCAACATTTCCACCGCTCGCTCTGCAGCGGCTCAATGCGCTCTGCTTTCTGGACACGGCTGCAACCACAGCCCGTGGCTTTCAAACGCCGCCTAGGCCCGGCACTTCATAAGTGGACGAACACACTGACTTTCATGCATTTTACTTCATATAAGTGCACGTCCGCACTGGGGCGGCAGGGGTGTGTATTTTAGAAACACCAGGAGATGTGAAATGCACGAATTAACGAAATTGTACTACCTCTGTGGGTTCAACGATTTACGCGGGTCCGGTCGCCATCTTTGATCATCAGTAGAGACAACACAACAATGCGTGTGGACCTGGGGGAGGGGCCTACCGAACGCAACCAATCAGCATCGAGTATGTAGCCACATTAGGAATACGCCCTGGGAATACGTTGTATCAGCATCAGGATACAACATACAGTAATCAGAGTAATGCATTAGTAACCAATGTGAAAGTACAGTACAGTATTAACATTTACATAGATTAAATGCAGGAAAATGCTAAATGTAAATTAACAAATGTGTTCTAAACGTGGATAGACAAAGCAGACAGGCCGTATTTCATAAATATATCCAAAGTTAATTTATTAACCCATTGATTTTAATCAGATATATAATATCCATTTACAACAATGATTTTAATCAGATATATAATATCCACTTTATACAACAATACATATAATCATTTTTACAGCACGGCACACATGGATGGATATTTCTTGTAAACTTGAGAGAAAGGCAGAATTATGCAGAAATACATTGTTGAAAGGGAAACCAGTACAGTACATTTATTAACTCATTGCTTTTAACCAGATATATAACATCCATTTACAACAAGGATTTTAATCAGATATATAATATCCATTTAAAACAATAAATATAATCATTTTACGGCTCTCATTATGGAGCCTGAGATTTCATGAAAGGTAAGAGAGAAAGGCAAAATTATACAGAAAAACATTTTTTGAAAGGAACCCAGAACAACTCAGTCAATATACCTTTGAATGGTTTCAGTAATATTTTCTTCCGTTTCAACACATCTTTACTCATAATCATTGGTAAACAACATTCACAACAAAGTTTATCAAATTTGCGAGCGCAGTCCGCGCGCGCACACACACAGTCACACACACACACACACACACACACACACACACACACACACACACACACACACACACACACACACACACACACACACACACACACACACACACACACACACACACACACACACACACACACACACACACACACACACACACACACACACACACACACACGCTATCTATCCCCCAGATTCTGTTTGATGTGTGATGTGAACCTGGCCAATAAATCATCACCTCATGATCCACCTGAAAAAGAAAAGCAACTTGGTGAAAAATACACATATTTAAAATACATATTTGGCATATCATTCCTGTCAGGCAGAAGCCTTAAATTGTATCCCCAATAAATTAATCTAAATGCCCTATGTACTTCGCCATTATGAAAGTATAGCCAATCTACAAGTTCACAAAGCATATCATTGTGCTTTGTGAGATCTACAAGCTCACAGAGTGGCACGCTACGAGCTTGTAGGTCTGCTATTTAAAACAAATTGAAGAACCACTGACATAGAAACATAGCCTTTTCAGAAAACTGTCAGGATGTAGAAGAATTTTTTTGAATCTGATCTCAGGTCAAAATGGGTTAACAACCTGGTTCTGGTTCCACTTCCACTGTAGCCTCTGGTTCTGGTTCCACAGGACTCTCTGCTTCTATTTCCACAGGACTCTCTGGTTCTATTTCCACAGGACTCTCTGGTTCTATTTCCACAGGACTCTCTGCTTCTATTTCCACAGGACTCTCTGGTTCTATTTCCACAGGACTCTCTGCTTCTATTTCCACAGGACTCTCTGGTTCTATTTCCACAGGACTCTCTGGTTCTCGTTTCACTGTAGCCTCTGGTTCTATTTCCACAGGACTCTTTGGTTCTCGTTTCACTGTAGCCTCTGGTTCTATTTCCACAGGACTCTCTGGTTCTATTTCCACAGGACTCTCTGGTTCTCGTTTCACTGTAGCCCATGGTTCTGGTTCCTCTGTAGCCACTGATTCTCGTTCAACTGTAGCCTCTGGTTCTGGTTCCTCTGTAGCCACTGGTTCTCGTTCAACTGTAGCATTTGCTGATCTGCCACCTTTCCTTCTCTTTGCCCTCATACTCCGCTCTATTTTGTGTAGTGATGCGCTCAGTGATGCCTTCATTTTTTCAAGCTTAGCCTTTTCATAGGCTGGATCTGAAAAGAACAAAGTTGTGTTGCTCAGTTGTGTAACAAAAACATTAAAATAAAAAAAGAACCTCAAGTACAAATTATTATTATTATTATTGTTATTATTATTCATTCATGTAGTAAAGGGGATATGACATCTCTCATGAACTACTTACGTGGCTGGATAGGGTTAGTAGATTTAGTGTTAGGATTTGGGCTACTAAGACCATGCAATGATCTGATTAAACGTGATGTTGTCCCTTTCAGTGCATTTATAGCATTGGAACCACTGCCATATGAACCATGGCTAGAGCTACATAAACAACTAGAGTTATCTCAAGTACTGCTTATTATTATCATGGAATTATTATTCATGCATGAGTCACTGAGTAAGTAGCCTCGGAAACCTGGGGCCGAGTCCACCTCAATAGTCCACCGGCATACAGTAGTGCAAACGTCGGTCTCTCTCTGCTGATTTCTGATAGTCTGCACCTTCGTTAATTTGACGCAGACACGCACACAGCCACACACGTACACACACTCCTCTCTCTCTCTCTCTCTCTCTCTGTCGCTCTAATTAATTAGTCTCATGTCCTGCAGCTGTGTCTAGTTTCTCCCGGCGGATCCTGCCGGGAGCTGCCTATGCCATAGAAAGCATAGGTGAGTTCCAGTCTACTGAGTAAGTAAACGGGACATGAGATATCTCATGTCAGGTATCACCTCAAAAGCAGGCAGACACAGAACAAGCGTTGCTGTTTCAAGCTTTGACATCCTTTCAGACGTCGTCGGAAAGGACAGCACGGGTCAGGGTTTCGGGGAGGCCGTCCGTGGAGCGTCGGTTCCGATAGGGGTTTAGCAAGCCATAGCTTAGGCAGTATTCCTTTTCAGGTTTATGATCCAGTCGGACGAGTGGATGGTTATTTACGCTGATTTGTAGTCATCAGGCAGGAAACCACAAGCCGGAATCATAAGTACCCAAAATAATTCCTGTGATCGTAATTTTGGGGTCTACCCAATAAACCCCTTGATGTTGCTGTTTTGCAGATTTTTTAAATATACTGTAAATGTGAGTGTACTTTCCAGAGACTAGCGTCTCTGATATCCTACAGGGAAATTATATTTGTATTGGGTAGAGTAGACCCTAAATTTATGATCTTGGGGAATTATTTTGGGTACCTGACAGATCAGCGAATTAAATGGCACCGGTCTGCAACAGGTCAGTCCAGACACTGCAATTTCTGGTGAGAAACACTTTGAAATTAAGAATTCAGGAATGCTTACCGCTTCTCTTCTTCATCTTGTTTTGAGCGCGTTTGAGTGCCAACTTCTGAGCTTTTGCTTTTGCTTTAGCTTTTTTACCTGAGACACAGAGACAAAAGACAATGATTACTGTACAGCTAGCCTAAGAAACTACAGTACTAGGATTTTCACAGCTAAGCTTCATAAATAAATTACTGAACAAAACAAACAAAAAAAGGAAATGGTGAGACTAAAGGCCAGTCGAAACCAATGATGGGAAGCCGAGTTATTCTATTTAATATTTTGTATTTATCTTTTAAAATGTATTATTATTATTATTATTATTATTATCTTCTACAAATGGCAAAGGTCGGCAACTGCTCAGTCCAGACTGCGGTCATGTCTGGTGGGAACTGGCCTTAACACTTGGAAGCGAGTTTCTAGTAGAAATGAAGAATTCAAGATGATTACCTTTGCGTTTGCGTTGAGTCACCCTCTCGTGTTTGACCATGTCTTTGATCAAAGACACTGCACCTCTCTCTTTTTTACAACCTGAGACAGAGAGACAACCGACAATGATTACGGCTAGCCTAAGAAACTACAGTACTAGGATTTTCACAGCTAAGCTGAGTTGAGACTAAAGGCCAGTCGAAACCAATGATTCGCACCTTCCACTTTGCATTGCTGTTTTCAAAGACATTTCCAATTATCACACGCCAGTAGCCACCAGCTGCATAACGCACTTCAGCGTTGTGCCGTGCTATTGACACACCGGAAGGCAACGACATTAGCCGAGCTATTTTCAGAGGTAAGCCGATCCTTGTATTTCTTTATTTTCAATTAAAATTTTAATTTAATTTAATTATTATTTTTGGACACGTAGCGCGAGATGTGAGCGCGCCAAAGGCGTGTCAACCTCTAGTTATAGATCTACAAATGGCACTGATCTGCAACTGGTCAGTCCAGACCGCTGCAATTTCTGGTGAGAGCTGGAGAAAAGGATCCCTGGCTAATAAGACAAATATTTCTTAAAACATTATACTTGCCCTCTTTAACTAACATGTTTAAATAAAAACTCCTTAAATATTTTATTTCTTTCATAAATAGAGAATCTTTTACTCCATAGGAACTGCTCCCGTCGCAAGTTGATGATGTCCTATGTCCATTTGTGGTCCAGCCCTATTGAATATATGGAATGCACTTGCTAATAAAAAGTATTTAAAATATTGCTTTGATGCTCATATTAACCGTATGAAGTATTGTTGTTTTTATTAGACCATATGGACATATGACATAATCAACTTGCGACAGGAGTAGTTTCTATTCAGTGAAATAATCTTTATTTACGAAATAAATAAAATATTTAAGGTGTTTTTATTTTAAGATTTTCGTTATAGAGGGCAAGTATGAATGAATAGTTTATTTCGGTGCTCTACATTTACATGGTAAGTTTCATCATTTGCATTTAAGTTTTTACAAAGAGATGGCACCGAAAAGGTCTAGGCTGAAGCCAAAGCTTAGAAACAAAATACAAAGGAAACTGAAAATAATAAATAAAGCATTTTTTAGAACTTTGTCTTTTTAGAACTTATGATAATAATCTTATGTTAATGTTTAATAATGATAATAATAATGATCTTATGATAATGTTTTATATCTATTTAATACCCTACTTTTAAATAGCTTTTTAAATTTGATAAGTGATGTGCATAGCTTTAGTTCATTATCCAGTATAATGTTTTAAGGCATATTTTACTTATTAACCACTAACCAGGGATCATTTTAACACTTAAACTTTAACACAGTACTTTTCTACTAAAAATGAAGAGTTCAGGAATGGTTACCTTTGCTGCTGTTCTTCTTCCTCATCTTTCTTTCCTTCTTCTGCTTGCGTCTCTCTAAGATCATAGTCTCTGCTCTGATCTTCTGATCCTGCAGACGCTGTGCCTGTGTCCTCCACATCTGAGCAAAAAAAGGGGCATTTTACATACCAACACCACAAGCCCTAACAAAATAACGCTCAGAGCACTAAAGATATTTATGACTTGTGTTAAAAGCTTGAACTAACTCACCAGTTTCTCTTCTCCAGGCAAATTCCTCCAAATGTCTGCCATCTTGCTACTGAACTGTCCAAACACTGTAGATCAGAAATACAGACTGACTTAGTGCTAGTTCCATTCAATTCATTACAGTTAAAGGTCCAGTCCCGTCAGTCATCTAAGTTATCTGATATATTTATATACTTCTTATAGTTTTGTATAATAAACATATTCTAAAATAAAAACAGTGCCATTACTTTACTTTCTTATCTGTTATCCTGACATTATGTAAGATGAGAGCTTTATTGATCTTGTGAGAGAAACGCCAGAGACAGTAATGAAAGTGCTATACATACAGCATGATGGAAAGACATCAAAACAAAACCATTGGTAAGTTGGCAAGAGGAAAATAAATAAGTACAATAGTTCTGGAAACCTTTAGGTTGTGATTAATTTGTGATGTTGGCTATAATGTGGTCATCTTCTTGTAAGTAAATATGATCAGACAAGAGTTTTGTTTTTATTATTATTTGGATACCTTTTGTTCACACACTTAGGTTCAGCACTGAAATGTTGGGATAGATGTTAAAGATATAAAAGATATCTAGAATTTGCACACTGAAAGTTGGCTTATCCACTGTGCATTGCAAAGTAGGAGCACCTATTAGCACCATGCAGGTGAATGAATAAAAAAAATGTCTACACAGAGACTCGCATGCACGCACGCATAATAATAATAATAATAATAATAATAATAAATGAAATGTTTACGTTGTTGTTTGTTTCCACCCTTAAGTGCTTTTGCTCCCCCGGACTCCTTACAGAACATCTGGTACCCTGTAAGGGGCACTGGTTTCTTGGGCTGTTTGAACTAAGACAGAGGAATATGAGATTCAAAGATGTATTTATTTGTCATATTTTAGAAATCAACTAGAATGTCTGCCCACAATTACACAATACACCATCATCGTGCACACACACACACACACACACACACACACACACACACACACACACACACACACACACACACACACGTCACACACACACACACACACACACACACACACACACACACACACACACACACACACACACACACACACACACACACACACACACACACACACACACACACAAACACACACACACACACACACACACACACACACACACACACACACACCTGGCTATCAGTGGCCCTGAATGGGGCTTTAACATTACCTTCTTTATATCCAAGTTCTTAGTCTTATCCTTCTTTTTCTTCTTTCCCGTGACTTTCTCAGGATGGTGGAATTTGAACGGCAACGGAGCAGGTGGGCCCATGGCATACATAGGACCCACATGTTTGAAGGTGTACATATTGGCGCTGCCTGGAACAAGCCCTGTACAGAGAAAATAATCAACTTTAAATGCAGAATCGGATATAACTTCACGCAAACTGAACCAGTTACTACATTATGAGGATAATGAATGTAGCAGTGCAGTTTAAGCACAGTGTTGTTTTGTAATTCTGTTATTACATATTTTGTTCAATTGTACTTTAATTTACCTATATCAGTCCTAGCTGGAGAAAGGACTAGGTTTCTTCTAAATTAACATTTATCTTATTTTTTATTTTATTTATCTTCTTGTTCAGTACTATGCCTATTTATGTTAATGCTTATTTGTTCACATATGCTATATGTACATAATTTAGAAAGATATGTGTAATTTGCTTGTCCCCAGATGCTGAGTTAATTAACTCTTTAATGCCACAGACTTTTCAGCCGTTAAAACGGCTGTGTAAAGTTGTCTCGTGATCTTATTTTAATTCACCCGAAACGTACATTTTGTAACCGTGTCCATGATCATCGACACTTTTATGGTCTGTGAATAAAGCTTGTTTTGGAAAAAAACGCAATCTGTGAAAAGAATCAGAGATAAATGCATCTATCTAATAATTTAGCAGACACTCGCTGTTTAAATCGCTTGGTCGCTGTCTGTCAGTCAGAGTACTTCCTGTTGTTCACGGAACCTAGCGCCGCACAGCCCTGTCCTCCAACCTCAATCGGCCCTGCATTACACACGCCTAACATTCATCTTAATTAAATTAGAGAAAGAAAAGAAAAGAAAACATCTCCCCGCAATTCACGTGTCACCAGTGTCACCAGTGAAATGCATGTTGGGACGGACACAGATTAATACTGGGACACACTTTTCCGCGCAACAGACCCACACGCCAAAACTGAACATCATTTGCTGTTCATATATTCACAACAGGTTTAAAAAACTAGTTTAAAAAAAATCTGTTCTGCTGGAGGGAGACAGCTGGCTGACGTTTGACTTCCGTTTATTTCTTGTTTACTCGATCGCCTAGCAACCGAGAGTTCTAATAATCAGCTTAGCAAGGCTGCTCACTTATGGGAGTTTGCGCCCCTGGCGTAAACACAGAAGCATTTATATAAACTCACAGACAATTTGGCTGGGACTTTAAGACGTCAGGACGTTGAGACCCCGCCCGCCAGTGCACTAGTATAACAGTGCGTCAACGCCCCTTCGTCTTCATTCATTTGTTTCTTCTCATGTGTAACACAGAGCAGCGAAGTCTCCCTTACGGATTAGTATCTGATTTATTTCCACAAAGGACGAGAAGGCTTCTCGGTACCACGGAAACTACTTTTCCCAGAGGCTTCGAGAAGAAGAAAGACGGTGAGTCCGCTTTCTTTCTAGGTTAATACTAACTTAGTGGGTAATTTAGCTTGTGTAGCGGCCCGGCGGCCCTAGCTAGCTTCTAATAAATTACCTGTGTGACGGTCTGTAACGCGGCTAGCAACAGCCCGTTTTTGCTTCCACACGAACTTTCGTTGGCCTCAAGGTCTCGAACGTGTGACGCTCGAACGGTGCACAACCCTTTGTTAGCTTCCACACGTGTGGCGGCGTTAGCGGTGGCTAGTGATAGCCCGCTCTAGCCGACACACACACGTCCCGCGTTTTTTCTAAACCCTCGACGGCGTGGTAACCTGAGCAGCATCTAGTAATAATACTGTTTAGCTTCCACGTTGTGTGACGGTCTTTGATAACGGCTAGCGATAGCCCTATTCTCAGCTTCCACACTCACGTGGCGTCTTCTACAGTGGCTGGCGATAGCCCTGTTTTAAGTTTCCACATGAAGTGACGGTCTTTCACAGCAGCCAGCATTAGCTCTGTCCTAGCCCTCACTTTAACGTGACTACCTACCAACTCGGCTCCCCACAGGCGTGCAGCCTTGTGAAACTGCTTATTAGAATTGGAGGTTACTGGTGTAACCGGAGTTCTATAACCAGCGAGCCTTGTTTGTAGCTTGTTTGTCCACGTGTATCTTGGCATTACAAGAAAAAGTGACGGTCTTTCACAGCAGCTAGCGATAGCTCTGTCCTAGCTTCCACTTAAACGTGGCTGCCTACCAACTCGGCTCCCCACAAGTGAGCAACCTTGTGAAACTGCTTATTAAAACTGGGAGTTACTGAGTTACTATAGTTCTATTAAACAGTGAGTCTTGTTTGTGGCTCCCACGTGCATCTTGGCATTGCAAGAAAAGTGACGGTCTTTCACAGCAGCTAGTGATAGCTCTGTCCTAGCTTCCACTTAAACGTGGCTGCCTACTGAGTCGGCCCCCCTCTTGCCTTGTTTATTGCTTCCACGTGCATCTTAGCATTATAAGATGTCTGACGACGCTGAGATGAATTCCGGGGAGTCCTCATCTCGGGACTCAGCATCCTCCTACACCTCTGACGAGGAGGAGGGTGATGAAGAGAGCAGCAACGAGAGCGACGCCGAGGTGGCAGATCCGCCTCCAGTAGTCAAGGCCGCTCAAGCGGCCGACGTCGCCGCCCCCATTGCAGTACCAGATACTGCTGATGTTGCACCGGCCGACACCGCTGCAGCTCCGACGGCTCCAGCTGCTCCAGCTGAACCGCAGCTCCACTATGACAACACTGACATAGTCGATCTGTTCAAGAAGGCTACAGTCCGCTGTGGTCTGGCCTGGCCGGCCAGTCTTGAACCTCCGGTGGCTAAAGACACCCTATGCGAACAGTTTCGCAAGAGGATTCAGGGCAACCCAGTGAAGTCCCAGACCAAGGCTGAGATCCTGAAATCCCTCATGGTGTCTTGGAGACAGCCTCACTCAGCTTCCACCTCCCTGAGCGGAGGCATGAAGCTGCTTGACTGCGCAACGGGAGGCAGGCCTCGAGGCCATGCCTCCAATGGACAAGTCCTTCGCCGGCTGGCTCATGGGTATCAACCCCAACGTTTTCCACGAGGACCCGGACTTCTCCTTGCCTGTGGACAAGGACGACTCCAAACTTAATAAAGCTGTCTACAAGTGCGCCTCAACTGCGGCCAGAGCACTGAACGCCACGACCCTTCTGCAGGGGTCAGCGTCTCATGTCCTGCTGGAGGCAGGTGACGAACCTACCAACGAACACATGGCTGAGTTGAGACGCCTGCACCTTGAGCTCCTCCGTCTCACTCAGGCCCAGGCGGAGATGGTGGGCGGAACCATGGCGAGACTTCTGGTCCTCGAGAGGGCCAGGTGGCTGGAGCTGTCCCCTAAAGTGGGATGCACTCCATTGAAACAGAAAGTCTCCACTTCGACACTCTTCGCGTCCATGCTCGAGGAGATGCGCTCCCGCGACGGACAAACGAAGACTGACACGGAGGTCATCGGCGCTTGTCTCCCGGCGTCTGGAGCACGGCCCATGCAGGCTCAACCCTACAGGCCGACCTACGAGCGCACCAAGGACAGGGACGATCGTTCCAGGTCCAGGAGGAGCACCTTCGAGGTCCCCGACGCTCAGAGGGCTCCGTCAGCGGCGGCCTCATCTTCCCACCCATCTCGCAACCGCAAGAAGGTCGACAGGCCCAGGCGCCCCTCTGCTTCTCCGGCCGGCGGCCCCCGCAATGGGGCCAGGAAAGGAGGGCCACCCGGCGGGAAGGCGAAATAACCAGACCTGCCCCACGGGGAGACATCGGACACTGTCTCCCCCACCCTTCCCCGAGTTTCTCTGAAGCGCAGCATAGTGGCCACGGGCCTCATGCCGGACGCTCTCGGTGTAGACAGGAAGAGGACTTGTTTTTCAAACATAAATGTCTCTCCAGTGTTTTTCTGTGCCACCACTTTTCTCAATAAAGCGGTCTCATGAATCGTCACTTGGGAATGGGCCCGCAGCCCGGGCCTTCAAGGAGGCCCGTGGCTGATGGCCGAAATGCAAGTGTAACTGCCGTGGACACAGCACCAGAGCCCCAGGTCCATATTGCAGGACAGAGGCCCCAGGCCCAGGTTCTGACCGTAAGGGGCGCCGCTCTACCACAAAAAGGTTCGGAGCTGGCTTCAACCCCTCTGGCGCTGTGTCTACAGGAGTGGAATCGTTGTGGTGTTCATCCTTGGGGGTTGAACACCATCTCGAAGGGTTACAAACTACAGTTTGCCAGGAGACCTCCCACTTGTGGGAGCGTTCTGTTTTCGCAAGCGAGTGGTCAGGCAGCCGAGGTTCTCCAGGACGAGATAACGTCTCTGTTGGAGAATAAGGCTATACGTGTGGTGTCCATGGAGCAGAGCAACGCCGGGTTTTACTCCCGCTACTTTCTCGTGAAGAAGAAAGGGGGGGGCATGCGGCCCATTCTAGACCTATGTGCTCTGAACGGCTATTTGAAAGTGTTTCGCTTCAAAATGCTCACGAGCAAGGCTCTGCTGCGCATGATGCGTCGAGGGGACTGGTATACAACTCTCGATCTCAGAGACGCGTATTTCCACATTCCCATCTACCCAACACACAGAATATTCCTGCGGTTCGGCTTCAAGGGACAGATATACGAATATCTGGTCCTTCCGTTCGGATACGAATATCTGGTCCTTCCGTTCGGACTGTCACTAAGTCCAAGGACTTTTGTGAAGTGTACACAGACGATGTGCTATATCAACAAGCAGGGGGGCCTACGGTCCACCAAACTGCATGTGCTAGCACACAGACTGACGTTATGGTGCGACAAGCACCTTCTTTCGTTCAGAGCCTCCCACGTTCCGGGACTCCAGAACACGGGGGCGGATCTGTTGTCCAGGGGCCGATACCTCTATGCGGCTTGGTCACTGCACAAAACAGTGGCCAGGCAGATGTGGGAGAGGTTTGGCGAGCCACGAGTGGATCTGTTTGCGTCGGAAGAGAACAGCAAGTGTCCTCTGTTCTTCTCCATAGCAGGGACGGCTCTTAGTGGCCCCAGGGTGGGGCTCTTGGAGGTCAGACATAGTCCCTCTCTTGTACGGTCGGCCCTGGCAGCTTCCGTTGCGCAGGGACCTATTGACCCAGGCGGGAGGGGATATATTCCACCCACGGCCGGAAGATCTAGACCTCTGGGCCTGGCCCGTGAGAGGTTGAATCTTGGCGAATCTTGGGTCTTCCCCAGAGCGTCATCGACACTATTCAGTGTGCGAGGGCGCAGTCGACCAGGGATGCTTATGATATGAGGTGGCGGTTGTTTGAAGACTGGTGTTCACCAGCTCAAGTTGTGCCATTTCAAGCACCAGTGAGGGTCGTTCTGTCGTTCCTCCAGGACCTCTTGGACAAAGGCAGAGCCTTTAGTACTGTCAAAGTGTATCTGGCTGTTATCTCAGCCTGCCACATCGGGTTTGAGGACAAGACGGTGGGCCAGCTCCCGCTGGTGCGCAAGTTCATGAAGGGGGCTAGCCACCTTCATCCGGTGACCAAGTCTCTGGTCCCCTCGTGGGACCTTGCTTTGGTTTTGGACTCTCTGTCCCAGCCACCGTTTGAGCCCTTGGAGGAGTTGAGTATGAAGCTATTGTCGCTGAAGACAGCGTTATTATTAGCTTTGGTGACCGCTAAAAGGGTCAGTGATATCCATGCTTTGTCCACAAGTGCGGAATGCATGAGGTTCAATGGGGATGCAAGGGTGGTCATGAAGACCAATCCGGCATTTTTACCTAAGAACCGCCTAGCTACCCCGGTTCCGATGGACTTGGCGGCGTTCTGTCCCCCCCCTTTGCCTCTGAGGAGGATAGGAGGAGGCATAACCTCTGTCCGGTGAGGGCATTGAGGTTGTATTTGGACAGGACTGAGGCGACGTGGAAGACTACACAACTGTTTGTCTCCTGGGATCCCAAGACTGTGGGACTGCCTATCTCAAAGATTAGGCTTTCCCAGTGGATCGTGGAGGCTATAAAGAGCGGGCCTACTCTGGCAGGAATATGGTGCCTCCCGTAGGGTTGAAGGCACATTCCACGAGGGGTATGGCATCGTCCTGGGCCCTCTGTAGGGGGGTCTCTGTTCAGGATGTTTGTTCCGCTGCAAGTTCGACATCGTCTTCCACCTTTGCCACCTTCTATAGACTGGATGTGACAGCGGCGGCAGTGGCGCATGCGGTCCTGGGCGTGGCCTCCAGTTAGTGGAGAGACTTAGTTCCCCACGGGGGACGTTGGTTTTCTCCAGGGCGTTAAGACGGTTGTTCTGTCGGCCCCTCTTAGGCACATATGGCAGACTTGGGTCTGATTGGCCTTCCCAATGGGGTGCAGTAGTCCTGTTGAGGGACGTGCTGTGGTCCTTTGCTCACAGATAAAGGTACGGGCCCTAGGGGTCCAGACTTCGCGATGACAATAAGGGAGTTAATGAAGTCTCCCATAAGTGAGCAGCCTTGCTAAGCTGATTATTAGAACTAGGGGTTACGTATGTAACCAAAGTTCTATAACAGCGAGCAAGGCTGCTCACTAAGATTCCCTTCTTGTTGCTTGAGAAGAGAACAATTGTTATCGAATGAAGACGAAGGGGCGTTGACGCACTGTTATACTAGTGCACCGGCGGGCGGGGTCTCAACGTCCTGACGTCTTAAAGTCCCAGCCAAATTGTCTGTGAGTTTATATAAATGCTTCTGTGTTTACGCCAGGGGGCGCAAACTCCCATAAGTGAGCAGCCTTGCTCGCTGTTATAGAACTTTGGTTACATACGTAACCCCTAGTTATTCAGACAGGGGCAACGAGCACGATCTAACTTAATCAATAAAAAACACAAAATCTCGTCTTTCTTGCCTTTGACAAGTTATCTCGTCTTTGGCGAATTAACACAATGTAAACACATCTACTGCATCATGTTCACCCACCTAAAGATCCTGTACTGTGCTGTTCCTTGTCCATGTCCTTGTCCTTGTCCTTGTCCTGAACCTTCTTCGGCTTCACATACATCCTCGACTCCCCTCGGTAAATGAAGTTTTCACGGCCTCTTTTCTTCTTCTTGTGTGAGTTGCCACTACCAAGTGATTCCTAATTTAAAATAAGACAGTGTGTTTATACGTAATGGCTCACAGAAATCTGTGACGTCTTTAAAAAATGTTAACGTGTGAAATGATCTGATCGAGCTGATAACCTAGCATGTTTAAAGCTGTCTAATTAAAAGATAGACCATGGTTGTGCAAAGATGAAGATTTTACCGTGGGCCGTTAAACTATACCAAACAGTACTGAAGTAAAAAATGCTAGACTGATTCTCTGTGTTAGTTGTGGAAATCTGTTTGGCATCTATCCCCTTTCCCAGATAGGACGTAGCGCATGGAAGGAACGGGTTATTTCAAAAAGTTCCATTCCCCCCATCAGGGGTCCCGGCTCACCAGGGGGAGTATAGTGTGAAACCGAATCATTTCAAGACGTGGCGGCTCACGGCAAAGAACCAGCTCTTATGAATCAATCGATCAAGCCCGACCCACCACTACTGCTCTCTCTCCATCCTCTCGTCCTCCATACTCTCCTCGCTACCCTGCCTGGATTCCTTCCCTTCACACCTCACCTGACACTGCAAACTTATCCTTTCTCTCCACTATCTCGTCTGCATTTGACCATCACTGACCTCTCTTTTCCAGCCCAGTACACCCATGTCCACCCCCTCCCTGGCTATCTGAAACCCTCAGAGCTGAACGAACACCTCTCAGGGCAGACGAAAGGAAGTGGCATATAAGACCAAGCAACCAGATGACCTCTCCCATTTTAACTCACTCTTTTCTGCCTTCTCCCTCTCACTATCCACTTCTAATCCTGTACCACTAACCCAAGGAAGCTCTGCTCCCCTTCATTACCTCCATCATCAACACATCTGTAACCTCAGGCTGGGCCCCATCTGCCTTCAAGTCAGCTAGAGTAATATAATGCCACTCAAAAGAAAAAAGCTCTTGACGCCTCAAAACAGAAAAACCGGCCCACTCCATGGAAACTGCACTCCTTGTAGTCACAGAAGCACTAGGCTCTGCAGTCCTGATTCTTCTCAAGATCTACCAGCAGAACTTGAACCACCTGCCTCCTGCTGCTCCTGGACACCCTCAATGACCTAGGCATCGCTGGGACGGCACTAAAGTGGTTCTCCTCCTACCTAACCGACCGGACCTACCAGGTTTCTTGAAACCCCCAGAACCCTCCTAACTGGGGTCCCACAGGGATATGTACTTGTTTCACTCCGTTTCTCCCTGTACACAAATGGCTCTATTTTCGTCCATGCTAAAACCTAAACTACTTTGCCTTTTTTTTTACTATTTAGAAAAACATTTTTGAATAGTTAAAATAGCCGACACGAAGGCTGCTTCATCTCTCCTTGAGTGCCTGTCACCTCCTTGTGTTCATTGTGTTTATAATAGTTTAGTCAAAGAAGTTATTTGACTTGTGCCAGCCATTGTGCGCAATTCCATTTGCTCGTTCAGTTTCATCACCCCATAGCGCAGCAAATGCGGTTTAATCCGATTTTCCGAACTTTCAGACCAGCTCCTTAACCAGACATCAGTTATATAAAAACTTGACTATTGTAACTCTCTCCTTACTGGCCTACCGGCATGTGTACTTTTAAGCCTCTCCAATTGATCAAAAATGCCGCAGCACGCTTGGTCTTCAACCAGCCCAAATTCTCACATGTCTCTCCCCTTCTCCACTCTCTCCATTGGCTCCCGGACCGGTTGCTGCCCGGTCCGGGCAGCAACCGGCATCAAAACATTGATGCTGGCCTACAAAGCAACCAAAGGTATGGCACCCCCATATCTTCAAAGTCTGATCCAACCCTACAACTCACTCCCTTCTGGCTCCAAAACTATGGAATGAACTTCCCATTGCAATCAAAGCTGCAGACTCACTCCCAATCTTCCGCCGTTGTCAGAAAACTCACCTCCGCTTCAGCTGATATCCATGCTGTCATCCATGCTGGTAAAACTCTTCTCTTCTGTTCAGGAGAACAAACCACATTTCCGTCTTGAGTATCTTCTGAATTCGTCTATAAACAGAAACAGACATTATATTGTTGAGCATTATTATTCCTTCAGTTTTCTAGTAGCATTTTTTCGTACCCATAACGAGTACCGATCCAATATCAGTGTGTAATTTAACCCATTTAGGCCTGATGTCTTTTTTTCTGAAAAACCTCATGTTTCTATATTAGTGGTTCTCAATATTTCATGTCAAGGACCCCAAGAATTATATGTAATATACCTCCGCCCCACCATCTGGAAATATGTAGTTCCAGGGACCCACCCAGAAGCAAAGATTTGAGTTAAAAATATTTGCTCTGAAAGAATATATATTCAAAGATTTGTGACACATATTATCACGATTTTTCAAAAATAGCAGACCTACAAGCTCGAGCTATGAGCTTGTAGATCTGCTATTTTTCAATAGCTAAATTATAACAATGTTTAAAACACCAAAAGGGGTTCACGCCCAAAATGAAAACCGAAAACCGAAAACTACAACATAATATCACTGAGCCCTCTGTGGGGGAACGCACAGAGGAACAGGGAGACGGGCTCGCAGTATAGACAGCCTGTCTGCCTCCCGTAGCTCCCCCCGTTCCACTGCCTCCCCGTTCCTCTGTCTCCACACACACACACACACACACACACACATACTGCACGGCCAGAAGGACACAGGACAGCACTGCCCGGCTTTTCTCCGTGGTCGTTTTGCGAGCTGAGCTCCCAGTGTATAAAGAGCGGGAGAACAAGAGAACAAAGGAATAATAGAGACAGCGATAGAAATAGAATAATAGGAAAGGAACAGAAAAGGACCAGATAGGAAGAATAGAGGCAGATTATAGGCAGTAGAGAGAACGCAGAGAGGAAACAATGGATGAATTAGAGGAAGTGTTGACCATGGAGGGTAGGATATAGGAGCATGTGATAGACTATGAGCACCTTCATCAAAACCCCTGTTCTGGTATAGAGGTGACCACCGAAGCAGTGGTCACCTCTTTACCCAACTCAACTAACTGTTCCTTCTTATGGCCGTTCCATATTGTACTTCACAAGTCTGTAACTCAGAGTGTACTAGAGAAAGTGCCCCTCGGGATAATAGCGGTATACCGATTTGCGTGATGTATGGATAAAATATGTACGAGTAATGTACAGAAATGTGCCTCATGGTGGCGCTATAACCGGCATATGTGGCATTTCTTCCTCGGCCTAGTGGGAATGTGTGTGCATAATTTCACAGAAATCGCACGCTGTGTCAATGATTTGAGGCATTTTGTTGGAAATGGACAAATCCTACAAACTTTGAAAGGCAATCTTAGCGATTGGGGATGGAATATGGGGAAGTGGACAGGTCCGTATCGATCACATGACTGTAGGAGAATTTGGGGCAGAGGTTCGTCGTTGGCATCCAGGGAGTGTGTGCACACAGTTTGGCATCGACCGGGCCAACGGTGCCGGAGATTAGCTGTACACGGACGGACGGACGGACGCACGCACGCACGCACGCACACACACACACACACACACACACACACACACACACACACACACACACACACACACACACACACACACACACACACACACACACACACACACACACACACACACACACACACACACACACACACACACACACACACACACGGACGGAGTGCAAAACATACTCTCTCCCCATGCCTTCGGCCTGGTGGAGACAACGAATGGAACCAAACGGTCCATTTGGTTCCATTGGTATACTTTCAGAGTTATGGTGATCCTTGAAATTAAAAGGTTTGAGAACCACTTCTAGGGATAAATAAGTGCAGCTAAAATAAAAAAATTTAAATAGTACAGTAAGAGTATGACACAGTCGTACAACAGTTTCTTGTAGTTGATGGTCATTGATAGACTGGGATTCTCCAAGTAGCTGCAGGTGAGCTGCTGCATCAATGGGATCCACATCAGGGGCACCGCTGGACGCTCTTGAAGGAGACACCTGCCCTGTCGTGATTCCTACATCTTTTGTAGAACCTGACACACAGAGACAACCGACAATGATTACGGTTAGCCTAAGAAACTACAGTACTAGGACTTTCACAGGTAAGCTTCAAAAAGAAATTACCTGAACAAAAAAAGAATAATAATCTTGGCGTCTAAAGGCCAGTCCAAGCCAAGGATTCGCAACGCAACTAGTTGCAACTGCAACTCTTTGCAACTACTTGCAACCATTATCTACAAATGGCACCGGTCTGCAACTGGTCAGACCAGACCGCTGCAATTTCTTGCGACTTCCATCTGGGACAAGTCGAAGGTACCAGGCGACTGTTCACTTCGTTCACGTCTCATATTTGCATTGCCTTTTTATGTAATCGAGCCACTTGAACTATCCAGGTTTGAATGTAGCTTTACCTTCGGGACATGATTTGGGAGGTCCGTTGGTAGGCTGACCTGGCATGCCTGGAGGAACGCTTGCAGGTCCAGGAGGAGGCATACTTGGAACTACCATGCCTGCAAACATAAATGCTATACATGAGAACAGAATGGTTTTATTGGTTTACAAATGGGGAGGCAGCACACCAAATAATGCCATCTTGAAGAAAAAAATCCCTTCGCTCGTTCGAGATCTGTAGCTCTCTTCCCCCTCCCTCGAGTGGTGGTAGATTATATTATTGATGATTATTGATATATTATATAACAGATATAAGAAGTAAACTGTAATTTAACTTTGAGAGTGTAGCCAAATCTTCTCGTTCCGTTTTGTACCTTGAAACACCTACAGTATAGAGCTGAGCTAGAAAACATAATTCCTGCTACTATATTATTTATGAGCAACAAAATGTGTTCCTATTGCTTTGCAAAGGGTTTGTATAAAACCAAACAGCCAAAACATTTACGGGGCTCCAGAAAACATCAACGTTGATTGGCTGACATGATGGGTGGAGTAGGGGGGAAGCGAAGGTCGCTTCAGTTGGATTTTTCCACCTGAGACAAGTCAAAGATATCAGGCGACCGCTCGCTTCGTTCATGTTTTGTCTTTGCATTGACTTTGTATGTAATCACGCTGCTTGAACTATCCAGGTTTGAATGTAGCTTTACCTTCGGGACATGATTTGGGAGGTCCGTTGGTAGGCTTCCCTGGCATGCCTGGAGGAACGCTTGCTGGTACAGGACAAGGCATACTTGGAACTACCATGCCTGCAAACATAAATGCTATACATGAGAACAGAATGGTTTACAAATGGGGAGGCAGCACACCAAATAATCACATCTTGTCATCAGGGGTCACTGTTCAGCCTTCATAGAACTTCTTTGTTTGAAACTATTGTGTTTTCTTTAGTCGATAATTCTGTAGAACAAAAATATATAAATGATGGAAAACAACAAATGACTCAAGTCATTATATATCAGCTTGCATTCCATTCTCTTGCATATTGGACCTTAGTGGGGCTTTCTGTAGTTGCATGTGCAGTCTCTAGTCATGATGCTGTGGGGGAGAGGAGAGCGGGCTTAACGTCCCATTGGCCGTATAGGGCTAGTCTCCCATTGGCTTGGAGGCCAGCCAATCGTGAAAATCTCGCCACTCCATCGCTATTCGCTACTAGCACTGATAAGCTTTGCAAGCTGATAAAGTTGTTTCCAGTTGTTTCAATCACTTCACTTTGGTTATGCAATAATGCAGGTCAGCGTTGGTAAAAAAAAAAGAAGAAATCCCTTTGCTCGTTTGAGATCTGTAGCTCTCTTCCCCCTCCCTCGAGTGATGGTATATTATATTATTGGTGATTATTGATGTATTATATAACAGATTACTGTATGTAATCGAGCCGCTTGACCTATCCAGGTTTGAATGTAGCTTTACCTTTGGGACATGATTTGGGAGGTCCGTTGGTAGGCTTCCCTGGCATGCCTGGAGGAACGCCTGTAGGTCCGGGAGGAGGCATACTTGGAACTACCATGCCTGCAAACATAAATGCTATACATGAGAACAGAATGGTTTACAAATGGGGAGGCAGCACACCAAATAATCACATCTTGTCACCAGGGGTCTCTGTTCAGCCTTCATAGAACTTCTTTGTTTGAAACTATTGTGTTTTCTTTAGTCGATAATTCTGTAGAACAAAAATATATAAATTATGGAAAACAACAAATGACTCAAGTCATTATATATCAGCTTGCATTCCATTCTCTTGCATATTGGACCTTAGTGGGGATTTCTGTAGTTGCGTGTGCAGTCTCTAGTCATGATGCTGTGGGGGAGAGGCGAGCGGGCTTAGCGTCCCATTGGCCGTGGGGCTTAGTGTCCCATTGGCCGTATAGGGCTAGATTCCCATTGGCTTGGAGGCCAGCCAATCGTGAAAATCTCTCCACTACATCGCTACTAGCACTCAGGGAGTCAGGGCTATCACTGATAAGCTCTGTAAGCTGATAAAAATAACTCACCATGTTGTCTGCTATAGTTAGCAGTTAGGTGCGTTCAAACCTAAAGATATATCTTTTTTGTATCCAGTTGTTTCAATCGCTTCACTTTGGTTATGCAGGTAAAAAGAAACAAAAAGGGGGGGGAAAGAAGAAAAAAATCCCTTCGCTCGATCGAGATCTGTAGCTCTCTTCCCCCTCCCTCGAGTGATGGTATATTATATTATTGGTGATTATTGATACATTATATAACAGATTACTGTATGTAATCGCGCCACTTGACCTATCCAGGTTTGGAAGTAGCTTTACCTTTGGGACATGATTTGGGAGGTCTGTCGGTAGGCTTCCCTGGCATGCCTGGAGGAACGCTTGCAGGTCCAGGAAGAGGCATACTTGGAATGTACGCTATACATGAGAACAGAATGGTTTACAAATGAGGAGGCAGCACAGCAACATAATCCCATCTTTCCACCAGGGGTCTCTGTTCAGCCTTCATACAACTTCTTAGTTTGAAACTATAAAACGATAATTCAGTAGAAATACATATTATGGAGGGAAAAAAATAACTCACCATGTTGTCTGCTAGTTTGAGCAAAGTTGGCTTGAGCTGGTCCTGGACCAGCTCTTGGTACAGCTCTAGGCCCAGTGGAAGGTGGCATGTTGGGCATGGGTTGCTGCTGCATGCCTGGCATGGGCCTCTTGCCTTGCACAGCCATCAGCAGGTGCTCTGGTAGAGGCTGACCTCGTTTCAGCATCTTGCAGGCCTTGATCTGGGCGCTGAATTGGTGCAGCTGGTTCTGGCTGAAAAGAGGGGGTTGATCTGAACCACCTGGTCCCCGTCCCGCACCAGGGTCTCTGCTGCCCTCCATTGGGGCATGTTCTGAGCCCCCCAATGGAGAGGGGTAACATAGGAAGAACAAGAGAGGAAATATGGTCAGTTAACGACCAGGGATACGCTGGAAGTGTCTTATAGTGTCTTCATATGATGTAGGAAAACACATTTTACCAAAACTACTAGACGCAGGTGAAGATCATTCACATAATAATGACATCACATAATTCTTCCAGGGGAGATTAACAGTGGCGTGCCACCTACCATATTTATTTGCATCTTATTTATTTGTATAGGTACTTGCCTATTTATGTTCATGCTTACAGCTATGTACATAATTTAGAAAGATATGTGCCTTTTGCTTGTCCCCAGATGCCGAGTTGTTTAAATATGCCTTTAAAGTCTTTGAATTAAGATGATGTAAACTCATCTACTGCATCATGTTCACCCACCTCCAGATCCTTTACTGTGATTCTTCCCTCTTCCACTCTTCTCCTTGTTCCTGTCCATCACCTTCATCGTCGTACTCTTCTTGCTCTCCTTCTTGGACAGATGATCATCCTAATTTACAATAAGACAGTGTGTTTATACTGTACATAATGGCTCACAGAAATCAGTGAGGTCTTCGAAAAAGTATAAAATTATCTGAGCTGATAACCTAGCATCTTTAATTCTGTAAATAGAACGAGTGTCATGCGTTTAGAACTTGTAGATAGCACTTATAACACATGACACCAACTGTAATTTCACATTTTGAAAATAACACAAGAAGAACACAAGAAGAACTGACTGTTTGAGAAGGACTGCGTGCATCTTCATTACTGGTCTTTCTCACCTTGGGGGTGGGGGCGATCTGTCCTGATGACGTCCCACCATTTGCACCGGATCTTTTGGGGGCTCTGGATCTGCTCACTGCCGATTGGAACAAAATGGATTTGTTTATACGTAGACCTCCTAACTCTGAGAGAATACAATGGATCCTTGCGAGCCCATTTGGTTCCATTTGTACACTCTGAGTGTTACATACCCTGTAAGGGTCCATTTGGTTCCATGTGTACACTCTCAGAGTTACAGACCTATAAGGGTTCATTTGGAACCCCCTCAAGGAACCCTGAGGCTCACGTTGGGACTCACTGAATGAAGGCATGAGGATACAGATTGCTTTTAATAGGAAACAGAGCGTTTTGTTGCCATTGAGCGTCTTTCCTAAGTTGGGAAGTCCTACTGTGTAACATCCATCTGTAGTGTTGTTTATATAGCAATACCTATGGGCCTGCAATTCCCAGAATTTAGTTCAAAACAAAAACAACAGAATAGGCCATATTGTTAAGAAATATTGTTACGAAATTGGGCCTCTTCCTTATTTCCTTCACAGGTGTTACTAAAGATACTAATATCAGTTTAATTCTGGACAAACAGAGTCCGTGTCAATGATACTAGTGCTGATATTGTGCATGCTGGCTCACTGGAACCACTCTGGTACACCAGTGGGTCTCAACCCTTGTTGTTCCTTAAGGTAAATGGACCCTTTATGAGCATGTACAAATGGAACGCACGCACGCACGCACGCACGCACGCACGCACGCACGCACCACACTCACACACACACACGCATGCACACGCACACGCACACGCACACGCACACGCACACACACACACACACACACACACACACACACACACACACACACACACACACATTTAAGTGAAGAGAGGGAGGCAGCTGTAATCCATGCTGTCATCCATGCTGGTAAAACTCTTCTCTTCTGTTCAGGAGAACAAACCAAACTTCTGTCTCCAGAGTTTGTCTATAAACGGAAACAGACATTAAATTGTTGAGCATTATTATTCCATTGGTTTTCTAGGAGCATTTTCCATTACCTATAACAAGTACCAATCCAATACCCATGTGAAATTTAAACATTTTTGTCCGAATTTTATTGAGAGGATGGCCCCTTGAGATGCAGCATTTCGTTTTAGAGGGGGTCCTATACATACAACTACAACATTACAGCAGTGCAAGTACACAGTACTAAATACACATACTGTAGGTGCAACATAACCTACAGTACAAATACACAGGACATACACATACAGGTACAGTTACTGTAGCTTGCTTGTTTTCAAATGCATGTTGTAGTTACTTTAACTAATGTTACCTGTGTAACTTCCCCTCTACGGGTTTCTAAGCTCTGCGAGTCTCCCTCCTGCAGGATGTTAAGCTTGGAGCGGGCCAGGTGTAGTGGGGTCCTCCCGGCTCCATCCAGGGCGTCCACGCGTGCTCCTGCACAGTAACATTACATCAAGGATATAATATTCTCTGAGGACATTTACATTAGTACATGGTTAACCGCTTCAATATATATATCGTCGTTACCTTGATGGTGGTATTGCGGTGGCGGAGAAGGTTCTGTCATGAGAAACATAGGACCCACAAGACTGTGGGTGACCACAGGACTCACAACAGGGTGGGTGACCACAGGACTCACAACAGGGTGGGTGACCACAGGACTCACAACAGGGTGAGTGACCACAGGGCTCACAACAGGGTGAGTGACCACTCTGGAGGTGTCTGGATGAGACCATGTACAGAAGAGATGTGACAAATTAAGCTAAAGACACAAGTTTAAATACAGAATCTGATCTCACTTCACACATACTGAACCAATTACTACATTATGAGGATAATATAAGTTTAGTTATATACTAAGCCATATGGCCTACAAAGCCTAAGTGCAGTAACTACGAACAAGAATTTCACTGAGAATGGGTTTAAAAGTGTTTCAACTGGTCAGCCAAATCAGATATCGGCATAAGTGATATTACACTTATGTATACTGTATCTGTTCTTGAGGTAATTGTTTATCCCCCAAAATCACAAAGGCTAATTTCACTTTTGGGATACCGGTATACATAGTTGGAGTGTCCAAACACATAAGTTACTGCACTTTGGCTTTATAGGTTTTTTCTTTTCTCTTTTTTTTACCGTAGTTCACAATACTGAGAGCAAAGTTAATCAATGTCCATTCATTGTCCAGGTTAATGAAGAAGCTGACCAACCTATGCTCTCATCTTCATTGCAGGAAGAAAAGTGGAGGGCTGTTCTTCCCTCGTCATCTGAAGCACAGGGGTCAATTTTGTCTTGTAGAAGCTTTTGCACTGCAAGGGCATAATTCAAATAATACATATATTACTGCTATGAAGATGATATCCAAAGCGCCCTCCAGCTCATAAAACGTAGTTTGTGGACACAGGCCGTAAATCAAAGTCCTTTATTGTCTTCACAATAAACAGCTTTTCATTTTGGGAACGTGAAAAACTTGTTACTTGATGCTTTTGCTAATGGTCAATGCCCGTGTGCAAATTCAAATCAATTGCTCCAGCCACTGAGGTGAACGGGGCAGAATAGACAGGTTTTTAGGACAGAAATCCTGTAAACAGGTTTTGAGGACAGAGGTTTGCTATTTATTGTAGGATAATAATTATAATAAATGAAATGTTTACGTTGTTTATTGTTTCCAGCCTGTCCTTGACCCACATGGGACTCCTTACAGAACGCCTGGTACTCTGTCGTAGGCACTGTTCGCTTGGGCATCTCGGGCTGTTTGAATTAAGACAGAGGAATATGAGATTCAAGGACGTATTTGTCATATGAAGTGAAATATTGGTATGCCAGACTGTGCTAACAATGGCCAATATAAGGTAGAATACAAATAAGGTGATACAAAACTAAACAATTTTTTTATATATTGAGAATTGAATACACACACACACACACACACACACACACACACACACACACACACACACACACACACACACACACACACAGTAGATAAGTAGTCAATAGAATAATGGTAGTTGCAGCACTAGAACTGTGTCCACTATGAGTGTCACTGAATGGGGCTTTAACGTTACCGTATCTTTATCCGTATCATGGTTCTCTTCGTTCCTTTCCGTCACAGTGTCGTTACCATGATGGCGGTGTGGCGGCAGAGGAGCAGGTACCGCATGAGAACCCATGAGAAACATAGGTCCCACAAGACTGTGGCTGACCACTGCGGAGGAGTCTGGAGGACTCGGAGCCCATGTTTCTGATTCTGATTCTGATGAAGTTGATTCTGAAGAGATGTGAATAATCAAGCGATATACACAAGAAGTTACAGAAATACAGAAAAGTTTGTTGTTAAATTGTGGTGGCTCAGGGGTAGTGGCCGGATGGTAACTGCAAGGTTCCCAGTTCGAACCCAGGCTCCCCAGAGTAACGTCAAGGTATCCTTTATTTTTTATTTATTTTAAGATATTTTTTTGCGGCTTACGCCTTTTATTGGTTTTTTGAAGGGACAGACAGTAGGCTGACAGGAAACGGGAGAGAGATGGGGGGAAGACATGCAGTAAAGGCCGTGTCGGGCTCGGGAGTCGAACCCGCGGCACACTGCGACTGGATTACCAGTCGGGTGCCCAGACAGTTACGCCACTGCCTGGGCCACGTCAAAGTATCCTTGAGCAAGACACTGAACCGCTAATTGCTCCTGATGTGGAGCTGTTTGGTGCCTTGCATGGTTTCCAACGCCATCGGTGTATGAAGGTGTGTGTGAATGGGTGAATGTAATGCACAATCTATGTAAAGCGCCTTGTATAAAGGCACTATATAAATGCACCATTTACCATTTCACTTTAATTTACCGATATCCCAGTCCAAGCTGGAGAAAAGAAAGCTTTCTTGCTTTTTATTAAACAACGCGGGATGCAGCAATGCTAATCGCTGTACCAGCAAATTTCTAACACCCGTGGCACATGTGGCGAGGACTTTATATTTAAAATCTGAATGTTTATGTACACTTTTTTCGTGTACATTTTCGTGTAAATGTAGCGATCGCGTAAAACTGGCTTCAGTTGCGTCATGACTGTCATGATAATCATGACAGTCATGTTTCAGGGCTACCAAGTTGCTAAATATGTCTTTAAAGTCTTGAATTAAAACGATGTAAACTACTGCATCATGTTCACCCACCTCCATCATCATCATATCCATCACCGTGATACTTTCCTCTTCCAGTCTTCTTCTTCTTCGGTGTACTCTTCTTCGGTGTACTCTTCTTCGGTGTACTCTTCTTCGGTGTACTGCTCTTCTTCTTGGGCAGGTGATCATTGTGCGTTTTCTTCTCCTTGTGTGAATCACAGGCACCAAGAAGGACATGTTCTGCTTCCTAATTTAAAATAAGACAGTGTTTATGCATAATGGCTCACAGAAATCAGTGAGGTCTTCAAAAAAAGTACCGGTAGTAAGAAATGATCCGAACTGATAATCTAGCGTCTTTAAAGCTGTCTAATGTAAATTAAAAGATAGAAGATGGTTGTGCAAAGATGAAGATTTTAACGAGAACTATTTAACACTGTTACTGAACAAACACTGTATAGCAATGATCACTCGTCTTCCTCATCTTGGATATTTTCTCATCTTCATCACTGGTCTTCCTCACCTTGGAGGTCATGTGATCTTCATCGGTGGTCTTCCTCACCGTGGGGGCGGGGGCGGTCTGTCCTGATGACGTCCCACCCTTTGCTCTGGGTCTTTTAGGGGCTCTGACTCTGCCCACTGCTAATTGGAACAACACGCAATTAATAAACTCAGAGTGTAACTCTGAGAGAGTTGCACCATTTGGTTCCATACTGTATGTACACTCTCAGAGTTACAGACTCACTGGAAACACTCCACTCCTCTCCGGATGGGGAGAGGCAGACAGACAGTCACACACACAAATACCTTTAATTGAAGGAGTAGCAGCTGTAATCCATGCGGTCATCCATGCTGGTAAAACTCTTCTCTTCTGTCCAGGAGACCAAACCCATCTTCTGTCTTCTGAGTATGTCTATAAACGGAAATAAACTGAATGTTGAGCATTATTATTCCTTCAGTTTTCTAATAGCATTTTTTCGTGTGTTTTAATCCTAGATTAAAACACATCTAGGATAGTATCTGGTTCTCAAAGTGTGGTCCAGGGACCCTCACGGTTCCTTAGGGGGTTCCATATGGACATTCTCAGGTCTGTAACTCTGAGAGTGTACAAATGGAACCAAATGTACCCAAATGGGTCCATGAAATTAAAAGATTTGAGAACCGCTGATTTAGGAATAAATAAGAATTGTTAAAGTGCAGCTACAAGTTAGTAAAATAATAATAAAACAGTTGTGCAACATCAACTGAAGCATTCAAAATACAATGTTATACTTTCAAGAAAGTGTAAAAATAGCAGAAATAGTAGAAAAAGTGCCTTGCATAGTTCTACATAGATCTACAAGCTTTTATTTAAAATAACCTTGGTTTCTTGTCCAAGTAGCTGCAGGTGAGCTGCTGCATCGATGGGATCCACATCAGTGACACCTCTGAACGCTCTCGAAGGAGACACCTGCCCTGTCGTGATTCCTACAGCTTTCATAGAACCTGACACACAGAGACAACCGACAATGATTACGGTTAGCGTAAGAAGAAGTTACATGAACAAAAAAAGAATAATAAGACTCTAAAGGTGGGGCGCCCGCTGGCCTAGCGGTCCAGGCGCATGCCACATATAGGCTCTGGCCTGACAGCGTGTCGCGTGTTCGAGTCCCGTTCATGACGACCTTTGCTGCATGTCTCTCCCCTTCTCTCTCTCCCTCTTTCCTGACCGTCTTCACTATAACTATCAATAAAGGCACAAAAGCCAAAAATAAATCTTAACAAAAAACAAAAAAAAATAGTCTACAGGCCAGTAGAAACTAAAAGTCGAAACACAACTAGTTGCAACTGAAACTCTTTGCAACTACTTGCAACCATCATCTACAAATCATGACACCGGTCTGCAACTGGTCAGTCCCGACCGCTGCAGTTTCTTGCGACTAGTTGCATTGGTGTGAACTGGCCATAACACTTGGAAGTGAGAAAATAATCTGGCGACCCCCGAAGGGTCGCGACCTACAGGGGAGGCAGCACACCAACATAATCACAACTTTCCACCAGGCGTCTGTGTTAAGCCTTCATACAACTTCTTTGTTTGAAACTAATGTGTTTTCTTTAGTGATAATTCCATAGAAATACATAATATGGAAAAAAAGAACTCACCATGTTGTCTGTTATAGTTAGCTGGTCCTGGACCAGCTCCTGGTACAGCTCCAGGCCCAGTGGAAGGTGGCATGTTGGGCATGGGTTGTTGCTGCATTCCTGGCATGGGCCTCTTGCCTTTCACAGCCATCAGCAGGTGCTCTGGTAGAGGCTGACCTCGTTTCAGCATCTTGCAGGCCTTGATCTGGGCGCTGAATTGGTGCAGCTGGTTCTGGCTGAAAAGAGGGTGTTGATCTGAACCACCTGGTCCCCCTCCCGCACCGCCAGGCCCACCTGGACCCTGGGGACCACTGCGGTTAGGTTGGCCCTTGCCCTGGCCAGGGTTCCTGCTGCCCTCCTTCGGTCCAATCCGAGGGACAGGGGGACCTATAGGCATCATGGGGCCAGAGGGTTGGCCCTTGCCCTGGCCAGGCTTCCTGCTGCCCTCCTTCGGTCCACTCCTAGAGACAGGGGGACCTACAGGCATCATGGGGCCAGAGGGTTGGCCCATGCCCTGGCCAGGGTTTCTGCTGCCCACCTTCATGCCAATCCCAGGGACAGGGGGACCTACAGGCATCATGGGGCCAGAGGGTTGGCCCATGCCCTGGCCAGGGTTTCTGCTGCCCACCTTCATGCCAATCCCAGGGACAGGGGGACCTATAGGCATCATGGGGCCAGAGGGTTGGCCAATGCCCTGGCCAGGCTTCCTGCTGCCCTCCTTCGGGCCACTCCTAGAGACAGGGGGACCTACAGGCATCATGGGGCCAGAGGGTTGGCCCATGCCCTGGCCAGGGTTTCTGCTGCCCACCTTCAGGCCAATCCCAGGGACAGGGGGACCTACAGGCATCATGGGGCCAGAGTGTGGGCCATTGACTGGGACAGGGCTTGGGGCATGTCCTGAGCCCCCCAATGGAGAGGGATAACCTAGGAAGAACAAGAGCGGAAATATGGTCAGCTAATGACCAGCAATAAGCTGGAAGTGTGTTATAGTAATATATGATGAAGGAAACACATTTAAAGGTCTGGTGACATAAGCTTTATTATTTGTATTTTTCTAACCTCAATTGCACCCAAAAAACCTGAACTTTGAACATTCAGTAGATTTTCTGTGGTCTGGGGTTTTCTGAATAATTTGCCTCAAATTGATTATACACCTGGTAATCAATGTGTTAATACTTTTCATAGTTAGAAATGCATTTTCTTAAATGGATAGTTCCAGATCTCGATTCTGATGACATCACCATCCACAGGCAAATCAGTTTGCGACAACACATACTCCTAGTCCAGCTGGAGAAGAACACTACACTCTACGTGCTACCTTCATACCCTAACTACACCACAACGACCCATGTGAGTCTCTCTCTCTCTCTCTCTCTCTCTCTCTCTCTACTGTGTGTTGTGTGTGTGTGTGTGTGTGTGTGTGTGTGTGTGTGTGTGTTTGTGTGTGAGAGAGAGAGACAATGCTTTGCTTGGACCACCTGCCTCAAAATACATCAATATGATCTATTCCCTGTACATAATTTGGTGTTCATATCTTCGAACAGGTAAGGACTAGTAATAAGAAGAAGAAGAAGAAGAAGAAGAAGAAGAAGAAGAAGGAAAGAAATGAAATGTTTACTTTGTTTATCGTTTCCAGCCTCAAGTCCGCGACGCATGCGGGACTCTTTAAGGAACGCCTGGTACCCTGTAGGCAGTGGCACTGTTCGCTTGGGCATCTCGGGCTGTTTGAATTAAGACAGAGGAATATGAGATTCAACTAGAAGAAGTGCCTCTTGGGGCACAGGTCTCCACCAGGACAGGTCAGGTTGTGGCCTCCTGGTGACGCTATAATATTGGCCAATGTGAAAAGCCTGTCATTTTTTCAAATGCCTTTGAGGCAATTGGATGATTTGAGGCATTTTGTTCCAAAAATGTGTTTTGCAAAAATCCACCTGTTGGTGGCGCAATAACAGGCCAATGTGAAAAGGGTGGGATTTGGTCCTCAGTCTAGTAAGAAAGTGCGTGAAAAATGTCACATAATTTGCATGCTGTGTTCATGATGAGGCTTTTTGTTCAAAACGGGCCAATCTTGCAAACTTTGGAAGCCAATGTTAGTCAATTAGGATGGAATATGAAATATCGGACAGATCCGTCTTGAACACATGACTATACAGAGATACTATGTAACGATGTGCGGAAATTTTGGACAGAATCTGGAGTAATAAAAAAAATGTGTTTTACAAAAGTTGGCCTCCTGGTGGCGCTATACAATTTACAATTTAGGCATTTAGCAGACGCTCTTAATCCAGAGCGATTTACAATAAGCAAAAACAAAAAGCATGGCAATACATCACATACATAAAAAGTAGTTATCATGAAACATGCATAAGCTAAGAGCATAACAGTGGAATATCTATATAATGAAACTATACATATAAATGATATAAACTATACTATACATACTATACTATACATATATACTATAAAGTGCTATGACTACATAACATGCAAGTCTGTATAAGTCACACACACACACACACACACACACACACACACACACACACACACACACACACACACACACACACACACACACACAGTAGATAAGTAATCAATAGAATAATGGCAGTTGCAGCACTAGAACTGTGTCCACTATGAGTGTCACTGAATGGGGCTTCAACGTTACCATATCTTTATCCTTCCCATGGTTCTCTTCGTTCCTTTCCGTCACAGTGTCGTTACCATGATGGCGGTGTGGCGATGGAGGAGCAGGTATCGCATGAGCACCCATGAGAAACATAGGACCCACAATGCTGTGGCTGACCACTGCGGAGGAGTCTGGAGGAGCCCATGTTTCTGATTCTGATTCTGATGAAGTTGATTCTAAAGAGATGTGAATAATCAAGCGAAGTACACAGGTTTAAATACAGAATCTGATCTCACTTAATGCATACTAAAGCAGTTACTACATTATCATCATCATCATCATCATCATCATCATACTATAATTCAGTCAATGTCTGAGTGTGTGTCTGTCACTGTGACTGCCGTAGCTCCTCACTGCCTGCACCAATCGCCAAATACCCAATAGGTTCTGTGCTCTTTTGCACATTTGCAGGTTCAGTTTAAGTCCAGTGTGGTTTTGTACTTCTGTTAAATTGTACTTTAATTGACCTATATCTAAGTCCTAGCTGGAGAAAGGACTAAGGTCCTTCTAGGGGATAAATCAACATTTGTCTCATTACATGGCTTTGTTGAATACTTATTTCCGTCTACCTAATTTATTTGTATCTTATTTATTTGCATCAGTACTTGTTGCCTCTTTATGTCCATGGATACTTGTAAACGTATGTTAACTTTCCTTGTCCCCAGATGCCGAGTTGCTTAATATGCCTTTTAAAGTCCTTGAATTAAGACGATGTAAACGTATCTACTGCATCATGTTCACCCACCTCCAGATCCATCACCGTGATTCTTCTTCTTCTTCCTTGGACTCCTCTTTCTCGGTTTTTTCTTTTCACCCCCACCAAGGACATTTTGTGCTCCCTAGTTTAAAATAAGACAGTGTGTTCATATGTAATGGCTCACAGAAATCAGTGAAACTATTTTATTTAATTTTGAATTAAACTGTGAAATTATCTGAGCTGATAACCTAGCGTCTTTGAAGCTGTATAATGTAAATTAAAAGGTAGGAGATGGTTGTGCAAAGGTGACAAGAACTATATAACACTGTTACTGAACAAATACTGCAGTGGTTCTCACACCGGTGGTACTTGAGCCCCCCCAGGTGGTACGCGGAAAATCTTCCCAAAAATGAAAAAAGGGCGGGCGGGTGAAAACATTATAAAAATAATATATATATATATAATAAAAACAGAATAAAACTATTGAAATACTACTTTGAATGGAAATAACATTACCATAATATCACTCAAATTTAATTTAAAAAATGTTTTGTTTAACACTTGGGTGGGAAGTCTGGGAACAGCGCATTTCCTGGCTGTTACTTTTAATGTAGCCCTGGTCGCTACTTTTAATGCGCCTGTACTGGTAGTAGCCACGATCAAAACAAACAAGGGGAACTGATGGCTAGCGCCTGGCGGGATATTAAACAGCACATATATATATAACTAACAGTCACAATGATGCAATCGTGGCTAAAAACGGGAACGCTAAGGAAGAGAAGAGAACAGGGGGATTTAAGCAGCGATCTACACATGGACCAGGGCGAGCAGGAGCCTCAGGTATCGAGCACAGCGGCCCCGCGAGAGAACAGGAGGATTTGACATTTGAGCAGCGTGGATCTAGATGTGGATTTTGAGGTGGATCTGCACGTGAACCAGGGCGAGCAGGAGCCTCATATACCGAGCCCCGCAAGTGGCAGCAATGAAACCGGTCCCCGCTGCAGCAAAAAGAGCAAACCCACGAGGAAATATGAATTTATTAAATATTAAATTTGGATTCACTTGGAGTGGGACTCCCACTCCAAGTGAATCCAAATTTAATGTAGCGCGGGTCATATTTTGGGACAGAGGCAGACCCAGTACCACTGTGTGCGAAGAGACAAGCACAACCGTCTCGTTGTTGTAAAAAATAGTTAATAGTTAATGTTCAACTTCTCGTGCGTGCGTGCGTGCGTGCGTGTGTGTGTGTGTGTGTGTGTGTGTGTGTGTGTGTGTGTGTGTGTGTGTGAGAGAATGTGTGAAAATGTAATCTTTTTATCAAGCCTGTATGGCTCCTCGTAACAGTTAAAGTGCCTGTTTGTACAGCATGATTTTGGCTGACGTCTGTGAAAAATAATAAATATTCTTATTAGGAATACATTTGCCTCCTGTGTGAACTGTGCATATATATATATATTTTTTTTTAACATAAGTTATAATGGTGGCCATATTGTCATTATAATGGTGGTCATATTGTCATTATCATTTTGATAACTGTGTATATATAGGTAGGTACCCGAAATCCATCATAAACCAGCCAAAAAAGCATCAATAACCACTAATAACCGCGAGTGCGGGCACGTTTGGCGGTGGTGGTACTTGGAGTGACAAAACAAATCTGAGGTGGTACTAGGTGTAAAAAGGTTGAGAACCACTGCTGTATAGGAATCCTTGTCATCTTCATCTTAGGTATTTTCTCAACTTCATCACTGGTCTTCCTCACCTTGGAGGTCATGTGATCTTCAGCACCGGTCTTCCTCTTGGTCTGCCCTGATGACGTCCCACCATTTGCTCCGGGTCCTTTGTCAGCTGTATTCCATGCCGTCATCCATGCTGGTAAAACTCTTTTCTGTTCAGGAGAACAAACCACACTTCGGTTTTCTGAATTTGTCTATAAACAGATTGTTGAGCATTATTATTCCGTTCTTCAGTTCTCTCGTAGAATTTTTTGTTATTTAAACACATCTACAGTAAGACAGTATGTGGTTCTCAAAGTGTTGTCAAGGGACCCTGACGGTTCCATAGGGACCTTCACAGGTCTGTAATTTTGTAGAAATGGAACCAAGGTTTGAGAACCGCTGATCTAGGAATAAATAGGAATTGTTAAAGTGCAGCTACAAGTTAAAGTAAAAGTATAAAACAGTCGTGCAACATCAACTGAAGGGTTCAAAATACAACGTTATACTTTCAAGGAACTGTAAAAATAGCAGAAATAGCAGATCTACAAACGATTATTTAAAATAACCTTGGTTATTTGGCCAATGAGAGACAGGGACTTTCCAAGTAGCTTCTGGTGAGCTGCTGCATTGACACCGCTGGACGCTCTCGAAGGAGACACCTGCCCTGTCATGATTCCTACACCTTTTATAGAACCTGACACACAGAGACAACCGACAATGATTACGGTTAGCTTAAGAAACTAGTAAACTACAGTACTAGTATTTTCACAGGTGTTGCTGCGTCATACAGTACCTGGCATGGGCCTCTTGCCTTTCACAGCCATCTTCAGTCGCTCTGGTAGAGGCTGACTGCGTGCCAGCATCTTGTAGGCCTTGATCTGGGCCCTGAGTTGGAGCAGCTGGATCTGGTTGAAAGGAGTCTGTCCACCTGAAGCACCTGGTCCCCCTCCCACACCGCCAGGCCCACCTGGGCCCTGGGGACCACTGTGGTTCGGCTGGCCCATGCCCTGGCCAGGGTCCCCGCTGCCCTCCATCGGGCCACTCCCAGGGACTACGGGAATCATGGGGCCAGAGGGTGGGCCATTGGCTGGGACAGGGTTTGGGTCATGTTCTGAGGCCCCCAATGAAGAGGGACAACCTAGGAAGGAGTGGAAATAATAACAATGTTTTTTATCGCATCGTCGACCACATGTCTAAATGTACGTATATTCCACAATGTAATATTGTTCCAATGTGAAAGTCCCACCTTGTCAATTGTGTTCAATGTTACACTCAGTAACTTGTCAAAGGCACCAGAGTCCAGACATAAAAATTCACATGAACCTATGATAGATTGTGCTCGTATGCAACATATGACTGCCTCTCTGTTGTTAGGCGATTGATAAAACCGGAAATGAATCCATCCACCTCCATTTGTTTAATTTAAAATAAAAATCCCAGATTCAGTTTTTTCTGCCTCAGTCAAAACAACCTGCCTCAATCAATAATATGGTCTATTAAAGCACATTTCCCACACTTTGTACATAATTTGGTATTCATACATTTGAAACGGGTAACGACTAGTAATAATAATAATAATAATAATAATAATAATAATAATAATAATAATAATACATGAAATGTTTACTTTGTGTATTTTTTCCAGGCTTCCATCTGAATTCCCGTTCCACCCGGGGTTCCTTAGAGGGCACTGTTCGCTTGCGTATCTGCGTATTGGCCTGTTTGAATTAGGACAGAGGAATATGAGATTCAAAGATTGGTATGCCAGACTGTGCTAACAATGCCCAATATAAGGTAGAATACAAATAAGATAATACAAATTAAACAAACGTACAATATAAGTACATTTAAGTTTAGAGAACTTAAATGGTAGGCCCTTAAACAGATATGTGTCTAGATCTGATCTGTGAGAAACTACTGGCTTTACAATTAAAACATGTCCTCTATTGAGTTTGACAGTTCATAATAAAATGCCATAGAACCACTGACCTCATGGCCTTCATCAGGTTAAAGCCTACTAATTTATACTAGAACAGATTTTCAAGCTAACAACTTGTATCAGTTATTGAGCGCAAGCGACACTGTCATGTATAAATTATAGTATAAATTCACTTTTAAACATCAACTAGAATGTCTGCCCACAGTTACACAGTGCGCACGCACTCACGCACGCACGCACACGCACACGCACACGCACACACACACACACGCACACACACACACACACACACACACACACACACAGTAGATAAGTAATCAATAGAATAATGGATAGTTGCAGAACTGAGTCCACTATCAGTGGCACTGACTGGGGCTTTAACGTTACCTTCTCTCTATACTTCCTTTTCTTCTTTTCAGGTGGTTGGTAGAATGCCGCCGCCATGGTAGGAGGTGGGCCCAGGAGATACATAGGACCCACAACACTGTGGGTGCACAGTCTGGAGGTGTCTGGATACCATGTACAGAAGAGATGTGAATCACCAAGCTAAAGACACAAGTTAAAATACAGAATCTGATCTCACGCATACTGAAGCAGTTACTACATTACGAGGATAATATAATGTAGCCAATAGGTTCTGTGCTTTCTTTGTACATTTGCACGTGCAGTTTAAGCCCAGTGTTGTTTTGTACTTCTGTTGTTAAATATTTGTTCAATTGCACTTTAATTTAAAGTTCTAGCTTGAGTCCATTTAAAAGTTCCTAGTTGGAAAAAGGACTAGGTTTCTTCATGGGGATAAATCAACATTTATCTTGTGTTGAATATTTATTTCTTATTTATTTTCATCTACCTTAGTTTATTTGCATCTTATTTATTTACATCAGTACTTGTTGACTATATCATGCTTATTTGTTCACATATGCTATGTACATAATTTAGAAAGATATGTGCTGTTTGCTTGTCCCCAGATGCCGAGTTGCCTTTAAAGTCCTTGAATTAATACGATGTAAACTCATCTACTGATCATGCTCACCCACCTCCCCATCCTTTACTGTGCTCCTTCTCTATGTCATCATTCTTCTCCTCCTCATCCTCCTCCTTGGAATGGTACAGGTGATCAATGAGTATTATTTTGAGTAATTTTTTGAGTGAATAGGGTTGTGAATAATCCTCCAAGTTCACTTCCTTCTTCTTCTTCTTCTTGCTCTCCTTCTTGGAGGGTGATCCAAGGTGATCCAAGAAGGAGAGGTCCAGAGGGACCTCCTCGGGTAAATCGGCATCACCAAGAATGACATTATCTTCTTCCTAATTTAAAATAAGACAATGTTTATACGTAATGGCTCACAGAAATCAGTGATGTCATCTAGCTGAGCTGATAAGATAACCTAGTGTCTTTAAAGCTGTCTAATGTAAATTATAAGGAGATGGTTGTGCAAAGTAGTCCGGCAGTCGACAGGCTACTTTTGTTTAAAGTGGGAAATTTGGTATATAGTCTTTTTTATTGGCCTAAAATATTGTCTATATACATACATTCATGTATGCATATAGGCACAAAAAAAAACATCCTATGGCAGGCAAAATTGTCAAAAATGTCAAACTTTCCTTATGCTTTAAGTAGCATGTGTGTGACATGTCAAACTAGGGGGTTCATGATTCTGAATCCATTCCAAGCATTAGTTTAGCACAAAAAACACTCATTGGGCTAAAAACGGCCAATAGATGTCATGACAAATGTGATGAGGTCAGCACAAATGTGATGAGGTCAGCACATTTGCAAGTGCCTATGGCTCTTTTTAGCCCAAGGAGTGTATTTTGTGCAAAACTCCATATATGGTCCATATATGGAGCTGGCCTGTTCTGACATCACAACACTCCATATTTGGGCATGCCTGACACAGAACTCCATATATGGGCATAAAAGGGACGCAGACAGGGTGGAAACATAATAACTGGGTGGTAGTGGGGAATGCATTTTGACACAAGTGTTGCACTCCACCACAGTGATGCGCAACCTCTCCCTTTATTAGCCAATTGATCACACCTGATCACCCCCCTACGGGCACTGTTCTAGTAATAAATACGTTTAGAAAGTTAGAAGAACTGACCCATTGAAAAGGTCCGCATGCATCTTTATCACTCGTCTTCCTCTTCTTGGGTATTTTCTCATCTTCATCTCTGCGGAGGCGACAATTCCATCCTTTGGTTCCATCCTTTGGTTTCCTGCGGAGCAACATCACCACCTTCCCGGGGGATTCCGTAGTTTTGGGTATTTCCTCATCTTCATCACTCATCACCCTCGTCCACCCTCGTCCACGCTTCGTCCGCCGTCGAGATCTCCTCCTCAAGTTGGCAAGTATTATTTCGTCATCTTCATCGCTTGTATACCACATAGAGGTCATGTGATGATCTTCATCATCTGATGAAATCCCACCTCTCACTCCGCCCACTGCTGATTGGAACAAAATATAATAATACTTGTTAAATTAATTTTGAAAGAGAATACCGTAGATCCTTGTGGAACAATTTGGTTCCATTTGTACACTCTCAAAATTGTACACTCAAAATCGCAAAATTGTAAGAGAGAGAGGTAGGGATATAGAGAGGAGGGGGAGAGAGAGGGGTAGAAAGGTAGAGAGAGAAGGGGGGCGAGAGAGAGAGGGAGGGAAGCGAAAGAGAGAAGGAGATAGAGAAGGGGGAGCGAGAGAGAGGGAGAGAGAAGAGGGGGGAGGAGAGAGAGAGTGAGAGATATATGAACAGTGAACAAGGAATGACTGGTTTTATCTGTTATGCCCCAGACAAATGGAAGAAATTTAAATCCAGGACTCTCTGAAACTGGACAAACTGGTCTCTAGAGTCATTTAAGGCACTACTTGAGGATTCAACACATAGCGATTGTACTTGATTTTTGTGTGGATGTGCAGGCCTAGGTTGCTATCTGCTATGTGAGGGCTGCGTGGCAGCCCGAACCTCTAGTGTGGTTACATTTGTACACACTCAGAGTTACAGACCTATAAGGGTTCATTTGGAACCCCCTCAAGGAACCCTGAGGCTCCCTCTGGACCTCACGTTGGGACCCACTGAATGAAGGCATGAGGATACAGATTGCGTTTCAAAGGAAACGCAGCGTTTTGTTGCCATTGAGCGTCTTTCCTAAGGAGGGAAGTCCTACTGTGTAACATCCATAGTGTTGTAGCAAAACCTGTCTGTCTGTCTGTCTGTCTGTCTGTCTGTCTGTCTGTCTGTCTGTCTGTCTGTCTGTCTGTCTGTCTGTGCCTATGGTCTGTTGGAACTGCAATTGCCAGAATTCAGTCAATAGGCCATACAACAGGAAATATTGTTAAGAATTATGGCTCTTCCTTAATTCTTTCCTTCACATGTGTTACCAATGATAGTAATGAAGACTCTGTTCTGGTCAAACAGTCAGTGTTAATTATACTAATGAAGGCTCTGTTCTGGTCAAACAGTCAGTGTTAATTATACTAATGAAGGCTCTGTTCTGTCAGGGTGCTGATATTGCACATGTTGGCTCACTTGAAACCCTACGCCAGTCTGCCAGTGGATCTCAAAGTGTGGTTGTGTACATCCTTAAAAACACATAAGACAAAGACAATCAAGTGCAATAAAAGCCAAAGAGAATACCGTTAGGTGGGTTTTCAGTAAAGATCTGAAAACCTCAATGGATTGGGCAGATCGGATGGGGAGAGGCGCACGCGCACACACACACACACTCACACACACACACACACACACACACACACACACACACACACACACACACACACACACACACACACACACCTGTTGTAATCCATGCTGTCATCCATGCTGGTAAAGCTCTTCCCTTCTGTTCAGGAAAACAAACCAGAAACAGACATTTCATTGTTGATTATTTCATTATTATTCCTTCAGTTTTCTAGTAGCATTTCCTTCTGACGAGTAATTTTCCAAGTGTGTCTTCAGGGACTTCACAGGTCTCTAACTCTGAGAGTGTACAAATGGAACCAAACTGACAGGTCCATTTGGTTCCATTTGTACACTCTCAGAGTTATGGTAGTCCTTGTAATTAAAAGGTTTGAGAACCACTGATCTAGGAATAAATAAGAATTCCACTAATAATTGTTAAAGTCCAGCTAGAAGTTATAATAATGTAAATAGTACAGTTAGTATATGATAAAATAGCACAATTGTTTTCTACTTGGTTCAGTTCAGAAACCCTTCTTCCAGTGACATAATTGATGGGGAATCCAAGCTAATTCCTGAAAAGTTACAATGTAATAATGAAAGCCATAATTCTCACGATAATACAAATCTAAATATATATTTTTAAAGATCTTGTTTAAAAAAAAACTAAATCTGCCTAACGATGTCACTGCAAGACGGGTTTCTGAATTTCCCACAACTCTCACAGACTGAGTAGAAAACAATTGTGCCATTTCATCATGAACCTTAGTGAGGGCCAATTATATGAAGATAGGTTGAAAAGTGGTGTAGTTATCCTTTAATTCCATTCTGACGATCATGCACAAAGAAAAAACATATCGCCTAGATTTAAAAGATGGTCTTCTAAAATGATGGCGACCAGTGGATCAGGTGATATTTGAGACAGGCCTACCTCTTTGCTGTTTCTCTGGATCTCTGTCTTTGTAGCCTGGCTAATAAGCCAGACTAATAGCCAGGCTACCGTCCCTGGGCCTAGCTTTCGTCCATGGAGCTCCATCCCTGAGCCTTCGTCCATTCTGTGCGGGTCGATCTGCACAGAATCCTCTTTGCCTAAAACCTCTGCGTGTAGCTCCATCTCTCGGCCTTCGTCTTCTGTGCGTAGATCCCTGTTCAGGCCGCCGTCATTTTTCATCGGTTCGGCAGCATCTTCCATGCGTGACGACGCGGGCGTTTTGTGTAGCTCTGTCTCTGGGCGCGTGTCGTCCCGGTCCGTGTCTGACTCTGGGATGTCTGTGACATCCCACAGGTCATCCCACGTGATCCCACGTTCCTCTGAGATCAGTGCAGACAGAACCTCCGGGGCCGTGACGCTCCTCCACGCTTCCTCCACACCTCTCATCTCCTCCTCCTGCTCGTCCTCAGCAGGAGCCGGAGGGTCTCCGGAGCTCTCTCCTGGCGGTTCTACGTGCGGTCGGGGTTCTGTCGCAGAGGCCGTGGAATCCGGTGCCAGTGGAGGTGGTGCCGGTGAGACGGGCGAGGCGGCATTGCATAACGTCGGGTCTTCGGGCTCGGGGCGAGCTGCCTCGTCTGAACTCTGTCCCACCTCAGTGTCCATCTCTACGGTTTTCCCCTTGGGCACCGGTTCAACCGACTCGTTGCACACACTCACCGTCTCCGGAAGGACAACCTCGTCCGATCTCTCTGCTTGTTTGTCAGTTGTCGACTGTGTGGAATCAGGCACGTGGGACGGGGTCTCGTCTACATCTGCCTGCTTGACTTCCTCCGGTACCAGAGGCTCAGCTTTAGCCTCTGAATCAGGTTCAGAGAACCTATCTGCAATGCTGCTTTCAGCCTCCGGTGTATCCTCTGCGATCACCTCCCGCAAAGCTATTTGGACTTGGGTCTGAACCTGGGGTTGATCCGCTGCTCCTTCCATGACCTCTACGACTGCTCGTATCACAGGCTCGCCGTCTGTGACGACTTCAACGGGCCGAAGAGTTTGATCCACGACTGTACAAATGTAACACACAAATCAAACGTTATTTATATAGCACATTTAAAACAACAGAAGCTGACCAAAGTGCTTTACAGGGTTGAGGTCAATAGCGAGTGACCATCGGCACACAGACAAATATGTACATCATTAAAAACACATGAGACAACGAAGTGCAATAAAAGCCAAAGAGAATAGTTGCACACACGCACACGCACACGCACGCACGCACGCACGCACGCACGCACACACACACACACACACACACACACACACACACACACACACACACACACACACACACACACACACACACACACACACACACACACACACACACACACACACACACACACACACACACACACACACACACACACACACACACACACACACACACACACACACACACACACACCTTTAGGTGAAGGGGAGGCAGCTTTCATCCATGCGGTCATCCATGCTGGTAAATCTCTTCCCTTCTGTTCAGGAGAACAAACCACACTTCTGTCTTCTGATTTTGTCTATTTAAACAGAAAGAGACATTTTATTGTTGAGCATTATTACTCCTTCAGTTCTCTAGTAGCATTTCCTTCTGACCATAACAAGTAATTTATCTTGTGTGTCTCAAAGTGTGGTTCAGGGTCTCTTACTGTTCCTTATGGGGGTTCTATATGGACCTTCACAGGTCTGTAACTCTGAGTGTACAAATGGAACCAAACTGACCCAGACAGGTCCATTTGGTTCCATTTGTACACTCTCAGAGTTATGGTAGTCCTTGTAATTAGGTTTGAGAACCACTGATCTAGGAATAAAAAGGAATTCCACTAATAATTGTTGAAGTCCAGCTATAAGTTCGTAAAAATAATAATGTAAATAGTACAGTAAGAGTATAAAACAGCCTGCATGATAAAATAGCAAAAGAAAATCTACTCGGTCCATGTCTCATAGGCTATGGGCAGTTCAGAAACCCATCTTCCAGTGACATCATTGATGCTAATCCAAGCTAATTCCTGAAAGTTATAATGAATGCAATAATGAAAGCCATCATTCTCACGATAATACCAATCTAAATATATATATTTTTTAAATCCTTTTTTTTTTTTAAACAAAATCTGCCTAACGATGATGTCACTGCAAGACGAGTTTCTGAATTGCCCACAGCTCTCCTATGAGACACAGACTGTGCCATTTCATCATGAACCTTAGTGAGGGCCAATTATATGAAGATAGGTTGAAAAGTGGTGAAGTCATCCTTTAATTCCATTCTGACGATCATGCACAAAGAAAAAACATATAGCCCAGATTTAAAAGATGGTCTTCTAAAATGATAGCGACCTGTGGATCAGGTGATATCTGAGACAGGCCTACCTCTTTGCTGGTCTCCACTTTGGCCTCCTGCTGGGATGTGATCTCGTACCCTGGTTTCTCAGGAACCACCCGCGGAGCCTCGGAAATGTCTCTCTGGAGCTCCATCCCTGAGCCTTCGTCCATTCTGTGCGGGTCGATCTGCACATCATCTTTGTGTAACTCCGTCTCGGGGCCGACATCTTCTGTGTGCACTTTAATATCTCGGCTTATATCCTCCGTCTCCGGGGTGTCTTCTGCTACCGCACATGTCTCTGGAGCTGGAGCTACATCCTCTTTGCCTAAAACTTCTGCGTTTAGCTCCATCTCTCTTCCTTCGTCTTCTGTGCGTAGATCCCTGTCCAGGCCGCCGTCATCTTTCATCGGTTCGGCAGCGTCTTCCATGCGTGGCGACGCGGGCGTTTTGCGTAGCTCCGCCTCGGGGCGCGTGGCGTCCCGGTCCGTGTACGCCTCTGGGATGTCTGTGACGCCGCGCGTCTCGTCTTCACGTTCCTCTGAGATCAGTGCAGACAGAACCTCCTGGGCCGTGACGCTCTGGAGAGGGAGGAACGCTCCCTGCTCTTTCTCCACACCTCTCATCTTCTCTTCTGGCTCCTGCTCTTCCTCGGCAGGAGCCGGACAGGGTGAAGGCCGCCTCTCGATGACCTCCATGGCCATCTCTGCTACGGAGCTCTCTCCTGGTGGATCTACGTGCGGCCGGGGTTCTGTCGCCGAGGCCGTGGAATCCGGTGCCGGTGTAGGTGGTGCCGGTGAGACGGATGAGGCGGCGTCGTGTAACGTCGGGTCTTCAGATTCGGGGCGAGCTGCCTCGTCTGAACTCTGTCCCACCTCGGTGTCCTCGGGGCCGACATCTTCTGTGTGCACTTTAATATCTCGGCTTATATCCTCCGTCTCCGGGGTGTCTTCTGCTACCGCACGTGTCTCTGGAGCTGGAGCTACATCCTCTTTGCCTAAAACCTCTGCGCGTAGCTCCATCTCTCGGCCTTCGTCTTCTGTGCGTAGATCCATGTCCAGGCCGCCATCATCTTTCATCGGTTTGGCAACGTCTTCCATGCGTGGCGACACGGGAGTTTTGCGTAGCTCTGTCTCTGGGCGCGTGCCGTCCAGGTCCGTGTCCGCCTGTGGGATGTCTGTGACGCCGCGCGTCTCGTCTTTACGTTCCTCTGAGACCAGTGCAGACAGAACCTCCTGGGCCGTGACGCTCTGGAGAGGGAGGAACGCTCCCTGTTCTTCCTCCACGCCTCTCATCTTCTCCTCTGGCTCAGTCTCCTCCTCCTGCTCGTCCTCAGCAGGAGCCGGAGGAGGTGAAGGCCACCTCTCGATGACCTTCGTGGCCATCTCTGCAACGGCTCCTGGCGGTTCTACGTGTGGTCGGGGTTCTGTCGCAGAGACCGTGGAATCCGGTGCCGGTGCTGCCGGTGAGACGGGCGAGGCGGCATCGCGTAACGTCGGGTCTTCGGGCTCGGGGCGAGCTGCCTCGTCTGAACTCTGTCCCACCTCGGTGTCCATCTCTACGGTTTTCCCCTTGGGCACCGGTTCAACCGCCTCGTTGCACACGCTCACCGTCTCGGGAAGGACAACCTCGTGGCCGGCGGTGGCGGCAAGCTCCGATCTCTCTGCTTGTTTGTCAGTTGTCGACTGAGTGGAATTAGGCGCGTGGGACGGGGTCTCGTCTACATCTGCCTGCTTGACTTCCTCCGGTACCAGAGGCTCAGCTTTAGCCTCTGAATCAGGTTCAGAGAACCTATCTGCAATGCTGCTTTCAGCCTCTGGTGTCTCCTCTGCAATCATTAAAAACACATAAGACAATCAAGTGCAATAAAAGCCAAAGAGAATAGTTAGGTTTTCAGTAAAGATCTGAACACCTCAATGGTTGGGAAGATCAGATGGGGAGAGGCGCACACACACACACACACACACACACACACACACACACACACACACACACACACACACACACACACACACACACACACACACACACACACACACACACACACACACACACACACACACACACACACACACACACACACACACACACACACACACACCTTTAGGTGAAGGGGATGCAGCTGTCATCCATGCTGTCATCCATGCTGGTAAATCTCTTCCCTTCTGTTCAGGAGAACAAACCACACTTCTGTCTTCTGATTTTGTCTATTTAAACAGAAAGAGACATTTTATTGTTGCGCATTATTACTCCTTCAGTTCTCTAGTAGCATTTCCTTCTGACCATAACAAGTAATTTCTCTCGTGTGTCTCAAAGTGTCGTTCAGGGTCTCTTACTGTTCCTTATGGGGGTTCTATATGGACCTTCACAGGTCTGTAACTCTGAGTGTACAAATGGAACCAAACTGACCCAGACAGGTCCATTTGGTTCCATTTGTACACTCTCAGAGTTATGGTAGTCCTTGTAATGAAAAGGTTTGAGAACCACTGATCTAGGAATAAATACGAATTCCACTAATAATTGTTAAAGTCCAGCTACAAGTTAGTAAAATAATAATGTAAATAGTACAGTTAGTATAAAACAGCCTGCATGATAAAATAGCAAAATTGTTTTCTACTCGGTCGTGTCTCATAGGCTGTGGGCAGTTCAGAAACCCATCTTCCAGTGACATCATTGATGGGGAATCCATGGCTAATTCCTGAAAAGTTACGATAAAATAATGAAAGCCATCATTCTCACGATAATACAAATCTAAATATATATTTTTTTAAATCTTGTTTTAAAAAAACTAAATCTGCCTAACGATGATGTCACTGCAAGACGGGTTTCTGAACTGCCTACAACTCTCACAGACTGAGTAGAAAACAATTGTGCCATTTCATCATGAACCTTAGTGAGGGCCAATTATATGAAGATAGGTTGAAAAGTGGTGAAGTCGCCCTTTAATTCCATTCTGACGATCATGCACAAAGAAAAAACATATAGCCTAGATTTAAAAGATGGTCTTCTAAAATGATAGCGACCAGTGGATCAGGTGATATTTGAGACAGGCCTACCTCTTTGCTGGTCTCCTCTTTGGCCTCCTGCTCGTACCCTGGTTTCTCAGGAACCACCCGCGGAGGCTCGGAAATGTCTCTCTGGAGCTCCATCTCTGTCTCTGCCTGGCTAATAAGCAAGACTAATAGCCAGGCCACCATCTCTGGGCCTAGCTCTCCTTCACGGAGCTCCATCTCTGGGCCTGGCTCTCGTCCATGGAGCTCCATCCCTGAGCCTTCGTCCATTCTGTGCGGGTCGATCTGCACATCATCTTTGTGTAACTCTGTCTCGGGGCCGACATCTTCTGTGTGCACTTTAATATCTCTGCTTATATCCTCCGTCTCCGGGGTGTCTTCTGCTACCGCACATGTCTCTGGAGCTGGAGCTATATCCTCTTTGCCTAAAACCTCTGCGTGTAGCTCCATCTCTCGGCCTTCGTCTTCGTCCAGGCCGCCGTTATCTTTCATCGGTTCGGCAGCGTCTTCCGTGTGTGGCGACAAGCGTAGCTCTGTCTCTGGGCGCATGTCGTCCCGGTCCGTGTCCGACTGTGGGATGTCTGTGACGCTGCGCGTCTCATCTTCAAATTTCTCTGAGATCAGAGCAGACAGATCCTCCTGGGCCGTGACGCTCTGGAGAGGGCGGAACACTCCCTGCTCTTCCTCCACGCCTCTCATCTTCTCCTCTGGCTCAGTCTCCTCTGCGTGTAGCTCCATCTCTCGGCCTTCGTCTTCTGTGCGTAGATCCACGTCCAGGCCGCCGTTATCTTTCATCGGTTCGGCAGCGTCTTCCGTGCGTGGCGACGCGGGCGTTTTGCGTAGCTCTGTCTCTGGGCGCGTGTCGTCCCGGTCTGTGTCTGACTGTGGGATGTCTGTGACGCCGTGCGTCTCATCTTCACGTTTCTCTGAGATCAGAGCAGACAGATCCTCCTGGGCCGTGACGCTTTGGAGAGGGAGGAACTCTCCCTGCTCTTCCTCCACGCCTCTCATTTTCTCCTCTGGCTCAGTCTCCTCCTCCTGCTTGTCCTCAGCAGGAGCCGGAGGACGTGAAGGCCACCTCTCGATGACCATCGTGGCCATCTCTGCCACGGAGCTCTCTCCTGGCGGTTCTACGTGCGGTCGGGGTTCTGTCGCCGAGGCCATGAAATCTGGTGGCGGGGGAGGTGGTGCCGGCGAGACAGGCGAGGCGGCGTCGTGTAACATCGGGTCTTCAGGCTCGGGGCGAGCTGCCTCGTCTGAACTCTGTCCCACCTCGGTGTCCTCGGGGCCGACATCTTCTGTGTGCACTTTAATATCTCGGCTTATATCCTCTGTCTCCGGGGTGTCTTCTGCTACCGCACGTGTCTCTGGAGCTGGAGCTACATCCTCTTTGCCTAAAACCTCTGCGTGTAGCTCCATCTCTCTGCCTTCGTCTTCTGTGCGTAGATCCCTGTCCAGGCCGCCGTCATCTTTCATCGGTTTGGCAGCGTCTTCCATGCGTGGCGACGCGGGCGTTTTGCGTAGCTCCGCCTCGGGGCGCGTGGCGTCCCGGTCCGTGTACGCCTGTGGGATGTCTGTGACGCCGCGCGTCTCGTCTTCACGTTCCTCTGAGATCAGTGCAGACAGAACCTCCTGGGCCGTGACACTCTGGAGAGGGAGGAACGCTCCCTGCTCTTCCTCCACGCCTCTCATCTTCTCCTCTGGCTCAGTCTCCTCCTCCTGCTCTTCCTCGGCAGGAGCCGGAGGAGGTGAAGGCCACCTCTCGATGACCTCCATGGCCATCTCTGCCACAGAGCTCTCTCCTGGCGGTTCTACGTGCGGTCGGGGTTCTGTCGCAGAGGCCGTGAAATCTGGTGCCGGGGGAGGTGGTGACGGCGAGACAGGCGAGGCGGCGTCGTGCAACGTCGGGTCTTCGGGCTCGGGGCGAGCTGCCTCGTCTGAACTCTGTCCCACATCGGTGTCCTCGGGGCCGACCTCTTCTGTGTGCACTTTAATATCTCGGCTTATATCCTCCGTCTCCAGGGTGTCTTCTGCTACCGCACGTGTCTCTGGAGCTGGAGCTACATCCTCTTTGCCTAAAACCTCTGCGTGTAGCTCCATCTCTCGGCCTTCGTCTTCTGTGCGTAGATCCCTGTTCAGGCCGCCGTCATCTTTCATCGGTTCGGCGGCATCTTCCGTGCGTGGCGATGCAGGCGTTTTGTGTAGCTCTGTCTCTGGGCGCGTGTTGTCCCGGTCCGTGTCCGCCTGTGGGATGTCTGTGACATCCCACAGGTCATCCCACGTGACGAGACGCGCGGGCGTCTCGTCTTCACGTTCCTCTGAGATCAGTGCAGACAGAACCTCCTGGGCCGTGACGCTCTGGAGAGGGAGGAACGCTCCCTGCTCTTCTTCCACGCCTCTCATCTTCTCCTCTGGCTCAGCCTCCTCCTCCTGCTCGTCCTCAGCAGGAGCCAGAGGACTTGAAGGCCACCTCTCGATGACCTCATCCGGAGGAGGACGTGAAGGCCACCTCTCAATGACCTCAGCAGGAGCCAGAGGACTTGAAGGCCACCTCTCGATGACCTCAGCAGGAGGAGGACGTGAAGGCCACCTCTCAATGACCTCAGCCGGAGGAGGACGTGAAGGCCACCTCTCAATGACCTCAGCAGGAGCCAGAGGACGTGAAGGCCACCTCTCAATGACCTCAGCAGGAAGAGGACGTGAAGGCCACCTCTCAATGACCTCAGCAGGAGCCGGAGGACGTGAAAGCCACCTCTCGATTACCTCAGCTGGAGGAGGACGTGAAGGCCACCTCTCGATGACCTTCGTGGCCATCTCTGCCACGGAGCTCTCTCCTGTCGGTCCTACGTGCGGTCGGGGTTCTGTCGCAGAGGCCGTGGAATCTGGTGCCGGGGGAGGTGGTGCCGGTGAGACGGACGAGGCAGCTTCGTGTAACGGCGGGTCTTCGAGCAGCCGTCTGTGGCGGCCGCCGGTGGCGGCCAGCCACCTCTGATCTGCAATGCTGCTTTCAGCCTCCGTTGTCTCCTCTGCGATCACCTCCCGCAAAGCTATTTGGACTTGGGTCTGAACCTGCGGTTGATCCAGCCAGACTAATAGCCAGGATACCATCTCTGGACCTAGCTCTCGTCCACGGAGCTCCACATCTTCTGTGTGCACTTTAATATTTCGTCTTATTTTCTTCTTCTTATATCCTCCGTCTCTGCGGTGTCTTCTGCTACTGTCTCTGGAGCTGGAGCTACGTCCTCTTTGCTTATAACCTCTGCGTGTAGCGGAGCCTTCGTCTTCTGTGCTTAGATCCATGTCCATCCATGTCCATACAGGTTTGTGTAGCTCCGTGTCCACCTCTGGCATCTCTACAGCTTTCCCCTCGTTGCACACGCTCACCGTCTCCGGAAGGACAACCTCGCAGCCGTCGGCGGTGGCCAGCTCTGATCTCTCTGCTTGTTTGTCAGTTGTCGACTGCATGGAATCAGGCGCGTGGGACGGGGTCTCGTCTACATCTGAATCAGGTTCAGAGAACCTGAAATACTGCAATGCTGCAATGCAATATGCAATGCTGCTTTCAGCCTCCGGTTTCAGCCTCCGGTCCTGCTTGACTTCCTCCGATACCAGAGAAAGTTCAGAGAACCTATCTGCAATGCTGCTTTCAGCCTCCGCTGTCTCCTTTGCGATCACCTCCCGCAAAGCTATTTGGACTTGGGTCTGAACCTGCGGTTGATCCGCTGCTCCTTCCATGACTGCTCGTATCGCAGGCTCGCCGTCTGTGACGACTTCAACAGGCGGAACAGATTCGGCCGCGACCGGCGCTCCGGTCGACATCTCGGTTTCAGCCGCGGCTTCGGCACTGACGACCCGACTTATTACAGCCTCAAGTTCCTTTGCTAGGGTCGGCACCTCCGACTCGACGGCCTGCGTCTCGATTGGTTTCTCAACTTTCTCATCTTGTGCTCCTTCAGCTGAATCTGTAGGTTCCAGTGAAGTTTTATCAACATCCAGTGTTTCAGCAGCGACCTGTGCATCTTCTGACCGCTCGTCAGTTGTAAGGAGCACCTTCTGAGCTGCGTTCACCTACAGGGTTGTCACGATGAGGACATTTTAGTCACAAATAACTGACAATTTAGTAATTGACTAATAACTCAAATAAAGGAGACAGACCATACATTTCACAATTGCATACTTATCATAAATGTTCACAAATAGCGGAAATAGTAGATCTGCAAGCTCACAGCAAGCTCAAATTATTCCGATTGTGCCATTGTGTAGTAATATTGTGACAGGTCTAATCTCACCTCAGCCGCTGTCTCCTTTTCGGTTTTGTCCATTTCTTTCCGTCTCTGGGATGGGTGTTGACTTTCACTCACACCAAGCTCCTTGACTTTATTCTCTGCGTCTTCTTTCTTTTGGACCTTCCTCTCCTCTGTCTCATCCAGTTTAGCGAGGCTCTCGATTGGCTCAGCATGGTCTACCGCTGTCTCTCGTATGATCTGGCAAGGCAAGGCACGTTTATTTGTAGAGCACATTTCAACAACAAAGGCAATTCAAAGTGCTTTACGCAAAACATGAAGCAAAAGGAAGAAAAAACAAGTTAAACACCCATCTCCTTAATAGGAAACACCTATTCAAGACAGACACAGAAAAAAACAACGTAAAATGACATTTGAATACGTAATAAGTAACAAAATAAGAGAGTAAAATTACAGTGCAGAAGAATAATTAGAAAAAAATGACAGTCAGCGGCAAACCTCCGCTGTGATTGAACAGAACTGAGAGTTGTAGCAGTCAGGCATGCAGTTTTCATCAGGTGGAACATGCATTGTACCTGATCTTCTCCAGGTGTCCTGTCCGACTCTTCTGAACCTGTTGTGAGCGGAACGGCCTCCTCCTCTGCCTTTTCGCTTCCGGTTTCCAAACTCTGTTCTTCTGTCTCCTCGCACTTCGTCGACGGTGGGCGACACGCGTCCTCTGTAGGCTCGGGGAACGCCTCTGCACTGCTAACGGCCACCGTGCCTCGGCCCTCTTCGTCGCCCGGGGGTGTTTTAGCTTCGACCGCCTCAGCGGTCAGCTCTGTTCTCTCTCGATCTTTGTCAGTTATTGACTGATTGGATTCAGGGACGTGGGACGGGGTATCGTCTACATCTGCTGCCTTGACTTCTTCTGGTACCAAAGGCTCAGGTTTATCCTCTGGTACCAGAGGCTCAGGGTTACCTTCTGGTACCAGAGACTCAGGTTTAGCCTCTGAATCAGGTCCAGGGAACACATCTGCACTGCTGCTTTCAACCAACGTGCCTTCGTCCTCTTTGTCCTCTGTGACAGTTGGCTCTTGTCGTCTTTCCTCCTCCTGGACTTCTGTTACTTGTACCTCGGGCGTCGCCTCTGTGATCCCATCCAGCGGAGCAATTTGGACTTGCGTTTGAACGTGCATTTCATCCGCTGCTGCTCCCAAGACCTCAGCTTCTTTTTCTTGGATTGGCACCTTCTCCGCCTCCTTTAGTTCCTCTTGGGTTGGCACCTCCGTCGTCTCAGTTAGTTTCTCCACGTTCTCACCAGCAGCCACAGGTTCGAGTTCAGGCACCGCTTCCTCAGAAACAACTTCACTCACTTCTGCCTCTTCAAGTGCATCTTTAGCAACATCCAATGCTTCTTCGAGCCCCGCGTCGGGATAAATGGGCATCGTCTGAGACGCCTCGGCCGTTACAGGCACCTCGGCTGCCGTGTCTTCAGTGGTCTCGTCCTTTTCTTTACGTGTCTGAGATAAAGGTTGACTTTCAACAACAACCTCCTCTTTAATCTCTGCGTCTCCTTCCTCCTGCACATGCCTCTCCTCTGTCTGGTCTGTCTTAACGTCCACCTCTGCCTCGTCTGTCTTAACGTCCACCTCTGTCTCGTCTGTCTTAACGTCCACCTCTGCCTCGTCTGTCTTAACGTCCACCTCTGTCTCGTCTGTCTTAACGTCCACCTCTGCCTCGTCTGTCTTAACGTCCACCTCTGCCTCGTCTGTCTTAACGTCCACCGCGTCGGCGACGCCTTTCATCGGGTCAGCCTGGTCCGTCTCTGCTTCTCGCTTGATCTCCTGCTCTTCCGTCGCGTCCGGCTGTGGTTCGGACGTCCCGTTAGACTCTTCTGAAGCGGTTGCGAGTGGAACGGCCTCCTCCACCATCACTTCCTGGACAACAAGGCAGAGACGATGGAAATATGATGTTTCCGTTAATTTCCTCCAGACATTTTATACAGATTAATGCAAACAATTTACTATTACAATTTACAATGTTCTATTACTATTTTCACTTTAGGCATGGCAGACACTCTTAAATATCCATGAGCGACTTACAATAGGCAATACATATACATATAATACAGAGACATTGCAGTGTCTCAAGAACCTAGCATCTGTCAAGCAATATACTATAAAAATAATACGTACATTGAAACTATAGGACACCAGGCAAACAAAGAACCCAGCATTCTAACATTTATGTAAACATAATAGGCTCTAATGAAGGCTCTTCACTCTGTTCCATTCTGGTGAAACAGAGTCAGTGTTAATGATACTAATGAAGGCTCTGTTCCATTCTGGTCAAACAGAGTCAGTGTTAATGATACTAATGAAGGCTCTGTTCCATTCTGGTCAAACAGAGTCAGTGATAATGATACTAATGAAGGCTCTGTTCCATTCTGGTCAAACAGAGTCAGTGTTAATAATACTAATGAAGGCTCTGTTCCATTCTGGTCAAACAGAGTCAGTGTTAATGATACTAATGAAGGCTCTGTTCCATTCTGGTCAAACAGAGTCAGTGATAATGATAGTAATGAAGACTCTGTTCCATTCTGGTCAAACAGAGTCAGTGTTAATGATACCAATGAAGGCTCTGTTCCATTCTGGTCAAACAGAGTCCGTGTTAATGATACCAATGAAGGCTCTGTTTCATTCTGGTCAAACAGAGTCCGTGTTAATGATACTAATGAAGGCTCTGTTTCATTCTGGTCAAACAGAGTCAGTGTTAATGATACTAATGAAGGCTCTGTTCCATTCTGGTCAAACAGAGTCAGTGTTAATGATACTAATGAAGGCTCTGTTCCAATCTGGTCAAACACTTGGCTCACTGGAAACACTCTGCTACACCAGTGGGTCTCAAAGTGTCCTTGATTGGTTCCAAATGGCCCCGTACGGGTGTGTAACTCTGAGAGTGTACATGGGAGTTATGGGGGTCCTTGAAATTAACATGATGGCTAGAAACCCACCTACTACACAAGCAGATTACAGTTGCATTTCAGGTTAATTTGACGGTGTTTTTCCTGCGATCCCATTGGCCACTATCTCCCCCAGGGCTTAAGCGCCCCGACACCTTCTCCCACCCGTGGCGGAGGTTGCTATTGTATTTTAAATCGATTAACATTCCAACCTAATTCCTACCGAACATTTTGTCTAGTCTTCATTTGTTAGGCTACACAGGCAGACAAATAATATCTAACTAAATATAAGGATGAGAATGGGTGACTGGGATTGGAAACGAATCTGATATAAGATCCAATAGCCATGTAAAGTATTTTTTAGATATATTTTTGAGGGGTGCTAGCCCCTCCTATACACAGGTTTAATGTTTGTCTTTAGTTCAAAGTTTGTTTAGTAAACGCATTGACAATGAATGGAAAATGTACATCATAATGGGTCGTTTGCGTCATATTGTCTCTTTATTGTTAATGGTGTTTAATGTTTGTGTTGTCGGCTGCAGAGCAAGGGACGACGTGCAGAGAATTAGTGTTGTAGTACTGGAGTCCTTGACTCGTTTCGAGTCCGGTCTTGAGTCCACATCAGCCCTTTAATGACTATAGTATTACAATTGTATTTTGTATATCCAATGTATTTGTATTTATGTATAAATAGAAGTAAACTAAATGCATTTGAAATTAAAACTAAATGCAGAAGGAGGAGAGGACACTGGAGCAGCTACTTTATCGGAGGGACTGACTGTATGTGCAATATGATATGATATGATTGTCTTTGTTGCCATAATCTGCTAGGGACAGTCACATCATACATCCACTGTTTTTACTGTATATATTTATATGTGTGTGTGTGTGTGTGTGTGTGTGTGTGTGTGTGTGTGTGTGTGTGTGTGTGTAATAAACTCCAGAATGTATGTGAATACGTCGTTGTGTTGGCATATGTTCTCTGCGACTGTGCCTTGATAGAACCTCAGCTACCACCCCTTTGTTTTAGAGGAAGACTTCTAGAGACCTTGTAGAATCTACAACAGGGGTCCTCAACTAGAAATGATGAAGGTCCACAAATATTTTTTTGAATAAGACCGAGGTCCGGTCCCATGCGCGGCGTCCATCGGAGAGCAGGGCTCTATGCCCGTTTAGTATGGTCAAGCCAAGCTTATACAAATCAGATCGCCTTCCACCCAACCAATAATGGGGTGGAACAGGCCCGGAGTGGAACTCCAAATCAGGCCGGGAGTTATACGCCCTGGCAGGCCACACTGCGCGCGCACATAGCGCGCGCCAGAATTTTGGGGGCCCTTGGGGGACATTTTGGGGGCCTTTGCAGCAATTTCACATGAGAAATGTACCATCTGATGTTATTTATATTATATTATTTATTTATTTTTTGGGTGGTCCGCAAAGAGGTGGTCCGCGGTCCGGTCGCGGACCGCGGTCCGCCAGTTGAGTACCCCTGATCTACAAGGTCTCTAGAAGTCTTCCTCTAAAACCAACCATTTGGGTGAAATGACCATCTACAATGTAGATGGTCAGGTCACCCAAATCATTGCCCCCTGTCTGGCCTGTCTATCTCTTGAGTCTGAGTCTGAGTCTAAACGTCACAGCAGCACCCATGTGCCTGGAGCCCACCTTGTGCAAGCAAAGCATCCCCTTTCAGTTTTCACATTGGCCTATTATAGCGCCACCAGGAGGCCACAATGCCTGACCTGGCAGAGGTTTTAATGCGTACAGATACACACACACACACACACACACACACACACACACACACTCTCTCTCTCTCTCTCTCTCTCTCTCTCTCTCTCTATCTCACACACAAACACACACACACACACACACACACACACACACTTTGAGTTTTAACTCCCAACATTTCCACCGCTCGCTCTGCAGCGGCTCAAGCGCTCTGCTTTCTAGACACGGCTGCAACCACAGCCCGTGGCTTTCAATCGCCGCCTAGGCCCGGCTCTTCAAAGTGGATGAACACACTGACTTCTATGCATTTTGACTTCATATAGGCCCACGCTATAGAAACACCAGATGTAGCAAAATGCACGAATTCATTAAATGTTACTACCTCTGTGCGTTCAACGATTAACGCCGGTTCGGTCATCTTCTGTAGACAACAATGCGAGGGCTCGGGCCGCCGGCGTGCAGCCTGGGCATTGCACCCCTATGATTGCACCCTAGGCTGCAATGCCAGCCGGACAGCGTGTCGCGGGTTCGAATCCCGATCCCGACGAGCTTTGCTGCATTTAACTCCCCATTTCTTCTCAGTCTACTGTCCGAATCCTATCTATAATAGGCATAAAAGCCCCCAAATATATATATATATATAAAGACAATGCGTGTGGACCTGGGGGAGGGGCCTACCGAACGTAACCAATCGGCGCCAAGAACATGTAGCCATGCTATGCATACGTTGTATCAGCACCAGAGTCCAGAGATGAGGATACATCATGAAGTGATGCTTAATAATAGTAAGTTAATAGTTTAGCTTAATTGAACAGTATTAAAATTTACATAGATTACATAAAAATAAATAAATGCATGAAAAACATATATGTACTAGATAGATAAAGCAGACAGGAGGACAAGTGTTTCATAAATATATCCAAAGGTAGTTTATTAACTTGTTGATATATCCATTTACAACAATAAACGTAATCATGTTTACAGCACAGCTCACATTATGGACATTTCATGCAAGTTAGAGAGAAAGGCAGAATGATACAGAAATACATTGTTGAAAGGAAAGCAATACAACTCCGTCAATATACATTTGAATGCTTTAAGAAATATTTTCTTCTGTTTCAACACATGACTTTGCTCATAATCATTGGCAAATGTGAATTTATCTGCAAAGACACAATCTTTACACACACACACACATACACACACACACACACACACACACACACACACACACACACACACACACACACACACACACACACACACACAACTACCTATCCCCCAGATTCTGTTTCTGTAGACTGAGTGATGTGAAGCTGGCCAATAAATCAGTCACCTCATCTACCTGAAAAGGAAAAGTAACTTGGTGTTAAAATACACATATTTAAATACATATATTTGGACTTGTATCATATCATCACCGTCAGGCAGAAGCTTTGTATCCTCAATTCCCCATATTCAATAGTTTTTTGTTTTTGTTCTTCATGAATTAATCTAAATCAATCTACAAGCTGACAATGTGTCACATCGTTATGCTTGTAGATCTGCTACCAAAGTAGCGTGCCCCAGCCAGTGTGATTTCTGGTCTAGAGGGGCGGATCCGGTGGATCCTATTGGTTCACTGGTCTTTCCATTTCCTGAAGAGTAACAAGGAAGCTCTTAGAAGGAAGTGAAGTGGTCACGTGACTGGGCTGCGCCATGACACTTTCATGGACACTTTCACGGGAGCCAAACTACACCCGGAAGTTCGGCAGAATGCACTGGAGTCAATGAGAGCTCAGTGACCAGCTCATGAAGAAACATTATTTATGAATGACTGAGACCTTTTGTAAAGTGATCGCTTCTGGAAAATAAAATAATATATATAACACGTTATTTTAGGCTGTCTTATTTTTTTATGTGCATACTACTTAATGTGATTTATTTTTTCAAAGAGCAGAGAGCAGTCCAGGCAGAAAACTTACTATGTGCTCTTCTATAAATACCTCAATAAAAATAAATAGTTATTAAGTTATTAAACAACCACTCGGAAAAAACGTGTGATATCACTTATGTCTTCTTTCATATTCCTGAACCAATTATATGACAAAGCTCGCAATTGTTCATGTATAATGTTTGTTATGAGCTGGTCCAGCCGGCTCCATTCACTGCCATGTATTCATTGCACTACTGGTGTGAGTTTGGCTCCCATGAAAGTGTCCATGAAAGTGTCATGGCGCAGCCCAGTCACGTGACCACTTCACTTCCTTCTAAGAGCTTCCTTGAAGAGTAACGGGGACATACAAGGTTTCCGCCAACAGTGACAATGTGTGTTGATGTGAGTGTCTACGTACCTGTTCTTTGGTGCGTGTGTGTTGAAGCTGTGTGGAGATGTGGTCCAGTCTCTCTCTGGCTTCACTCTGTCCCATGAGGTTCAGGTATTCCCTCAGCATTTGAATAATCTGTAACAGAGGACAGACAGGAATTTTTAGCAAAGTTCCCAGTGTCAGACATCAACATGTGCTCATTTTCCTTATAGTGGATTCCCTTTGTTGTCTCCGTCCGGCCGAAAGGCATGGCAGAGACTATGTTTTGCACCCTGTCCATCCGTCTGAACAGGTAATCTCCGGCATCGTTAGCCCTATCGCAGCGAAACTGTGCACACACACTTCCTGGATGCCAGAGCATCATCAAGTGATGATAGTCAAGTGATCAAGACAGATCAAACAGATCTTTTTTATTCGCTTTTTCCATCGTGTAACCATGGTAACCATGGTTTCCATGCGTTGTTTGGTCGTATTGCAGTTGTGCATGTCGCAAAACCGAGGGCGAGGCTTGATTTCATAGGGCGTGCCAGATTGATTTCAGCCGTCACATTTATCACTGCTAGGAATTAAATTAAGGAAGGATCAGCTGTTTGCGATCGCTTTATAAATGCCGTGGCGACGTGAGTGTACTACAAAACCTACAAAAAAAACTATTAGGGCAGATTTGACACTTAATTGATAAATGAGGGCCAATGTGATTTGTGTGTCTTGTCCAGTCTGACTTAACAAATGGAGGTGTATGTAACTTGTGCCAGGATAATTATTTAGTTATGATTTACCTTCTGCCTTCTATTACTTCTGTATATTAAGAGCTAGCACAAACCCACTTCCCAAATCCATCAATAAATCAATATACCTCCTCATCAAAAAAGTAGAGAATGGTAGACACAAAGAATATCAGAATTCAGGGTCGTTTTAGAAGAATGCTTAATATTGTAATATTAAATAGCTGATCTATAAGCTTGTGATCCAAAGTGTTGAGCTTGTAGATCTGCCATTATCGGCACACAACACTAACGTGCAGAGGCATATATATCCGGCTTAACTAATGTTACCTGTGTAACTTCCCCTCTAAGGGTTTCTAAGCTCTGCGAGTCTCCCTCCTGCAGGATGTTAAGCTTGGAGCGGGCCAGGTGTAGTGGGGTCCTCCCGGCTCGATCCAGGGCGTCCACGCGTGCTCCTGCACAGTAACATTACATCAAGGATATAAATATAATATATTGTCACTGTACAGACAACTGTAAATATTAAATAATTATAATACATATCCATTATCCAACATTCTCACCTCCTCTCAGCAACGTGGTGATTACAGGCACATGGTTGGTACAGGCCGCTTCAGACACATAGACAGAAAGGAATGTTAACACAATGGTCACCTCGTTGATGTATCAAACGAATGAACAAGCAAGGATTAGTTATTAGCTCACACTCGGACAAAGGGGGAAAAAGTATTTTTTTCCCTCTAATGTTGCATTTGTGTGCATAATGTGCTTTCATTGTATGAAGTAATTAGCTTTAAAATGGTAACTGGTGCATTTATATAGCACCTTTATCCAAGGCGCTTTACATAGTGCATCAATTAACCCATTCACACACTCATATTCATACACCGATGGCAGCAGAAACCATGCAAGGCACCAACCAGCACATCAGGAGCAATTAGGGGTTCAGTGTCTTGCTCAAGGACACTTCGACACCAACTCTGGGGGAGCCCGGGTTCAAACAGGCAACCTTGAGGTTACCATCCAGCCACTCTACCCCTGAGCCACCGCCGCCCCTTAATTCATTTCACATCCATCAATTAGCTTTCATTTGTACACTCAGAATTACAGATCCATAAGGGTCCATTTGATTCTCATTTCTATCAATCACTTAGTTGGGGCACACCCCACAGACTCCCCTCAAGCAAACCTGGGGGTCCCTGGACATAGTGTCATAGAATGAACAGGTGTTTTCTTATAGCGGTTGTGTAAATAAAAGTGTTGTGATATTCATGGCTGAGCTCCATTCCACACAGAGTCATGAGTTGTTGTTCTGATGATCTGTCCTACCCAGGTGGAGAGGGGTGTTTCCCAAACCATCTCGCTGGTTGGGGTCGGCACCGTGGCTCAGCAGCAGTTGCACTAGAAGACCAACAAAACAGGACAGAGATCAGTTGTTACACTTTACCTAATGCTAGTAAACAACAACAGTAGTAGTAGTAGAAGTAAACAGAAAGCCAATGCTAAGAACTGGAGGGGGTAGAGACATTGATTGATGTTGAGCAGATTTCGAGTCAAGACAATATTTTTGGAAATGCGCTCTGCCTCTTTTGCCCTCACTCTCCACACAGAATGTTTACCTGGATGTGAACCTCGCATCAGCAAAGCATGCTCAATCATGATTGGTCAATACTACTCAGATTGCAAACTAACTACAAACGGAAACAAGAACATTTCCAACCCCAAAAATATTGTCCCTTGCCTAATGTTTTTTATAGAGATTAGTTCACAATACTAAGAGCAAAGTTAATCATCCATTTTCCAGGTTAATCGAGAAGACCTACCTATGCTCTCATTTCCATTGCAGGAAGAAAAGTGGAGGGCTGTTCTTCCCTTGTCATCTGCAGCACAGGGGTCAATTTTGTCTTGTAGAAGCTTTCGCACTGCAAGAGCAACATTTTAATATAATTCATATATAAATTAAAATGTATTGTTTTGTAAAACACAAGAGTTCTATTGTTTCACAGCGTCTTTACATTGACTTAGCCTGCACTGCAGTTAAATCTCGTACCTGTATCGATGTCGTTGCCATTGGCTGCCTCTCTGAGTCTTTTCATAGCTGTAGGGGTGAGATATGCAGTCAATTGAATTAATTGTCTACAAAACATAACTTAACCACCACCCTATTTTTTTAAACTTTGTTTTATGATTGTCAGGTGGCAATAGCCAGTCTACAAGCTCAGAAGCATCACAATACAATGTGTAATTGTGAGCTTGTAGGTGTTCTCTTTTCACTACTTTAGTTATATGTTTTTGAAACATTTTGACAAAATAGCCAGTTCATATCGGAACAAATGGCACACTTTTACAGAAATGTCTTTCATTGTTTAGTACAGACAGGTATTTATAAGATAGACTGATAGACCAATTTATTCATGTATCAAGGGATTGTAATTTTCTTTTAAGGGTTGTTAATGACTAACTATACAGATTGCATTGCAACGCATTATTAATTCGAAGTGTATATTTGTATGTCTAATGTTTTGATGAATTGAACAAGGTGGACCCTCTTGTAAACAAGTGTAATGCTTTATTGGGTAGTCCACTCACAGTTAACAGTCTTTGTATTGAGTTGTGCTTGAATTGTACTGTAATTCTGCAAACTGTTAATAAATATTTCAATCAATCAATCAAGGATCCTTCCTTTACCATAAATATCTTGATAAGGGCAAGAGCCCTGGTTCCGTACAGCTCTGCCATGCCTCCTGGCTCTGTTCCCTGTCATCTTCCCCAGTTTGCTGGGTACACCAGCGCCCGGTTCAGGTCGACTTGTTGGTTCCCATAATAAATGCAGGTATCGAAGTTCTTGATCGGCCGTCTTCCCGGTTCGACCGAGTATAACGTTCCCCTCCCCAATTCCACTTATCCCGAACCCGACCGTGGCGGTGGCCCCATCACTTCTCTCCTCGTTGCTGCTGTTCTGCTGCTCGGGTTCATTCGGGGTTTCGGTCTCCACCATGTATTCCCCCTCGGAGCTAGAGCGGTCGTTATCTGAAGCGGTTCCAACAATTGGGCTCCACCCGTCCATATTAATACCGAAACATATGTAGGCTGTTTTCAGACTTTAGACGGCTGTATTTGCATATGGTTCCTGCTCTTGCTTCGTCCACAAGGAAACAAACCCGTAAATGGTGTCCACAGTTGTAACTTCGAAGCTAGTGTCCACTGTCTGCTGCATGGCATGTAAACAGACACAGCTGTCTTCCCGCACTGTTTACCTACTTTTACCTTCCTCCGAGATGTATTTTATCCATTTGATCTCGAACCAAAATGTCCCCTATTTTCCATTTCATCGACTGAAATGAGTAAAAGGCACACCCATTGTACGATCAACAACCTCCAACAATAACGACGACCAATCAGACATCATGTTGTTCATTCATTCTGATCCAATAGCATCAGCGCAACCAGGCAACCAATCAGATGGGCCTTTTGCTGGGCGCACTGTGTATATTGTAAATACTATAGGAAATTCCATTGGCCATACAGTAATTACTAATTAACACACAATCTGGCATCTTTCTTTAATGTCTGCTTGAACAGAAAAAGTCATAAAATTCTATATATATATATATTATAAAAAAATAAATAGTGCATAATCAACAGCTTTTCACATAAAGAAATCCCACCCATCCACCTATATAATATACATAAACATTCAAATGTATGCTGTCATGTTAAAAAAAAAAAAAAGGTAAACTTTAACATATACAAAATATTTCATTAGTAATAACCTTTGAACTTTCATGGGCCATGGCAGCTATCTTACGGTGGTTTCACAAACAACTTATTTGGCATTATGAGGTGAGTTAACGTGCACATCAGAGGTAGAGTCCAATGGACATAAAAAAGGTCACCCACTGGCATAGTACACTATGTTAAGAGTTAAGACTTTGTTGTCAGCAGTCAGAAATCAAGTTTCAGTCCTGAAGAGACAGAGGCTCCAGCTCGCGTCAGGAAATGGGGGAATGAGGGGTCAGCCTTGGAGAATTGGGATTCCTGCTGTGCAGACATCAGTCCAGCATCACGGGCATGCTGCCACAGCTGTCTGGTGCCGACAACACCCTGCTTCTTCAGATATCCTTGCCGGCAAAACAGAGGTGGCTTGTGATGGGTCAGTGACAGGCGGAAACATGTCTCTAAGGGTTGCAGAGAAAAACAGGAATGATTTACGTCAATATTTCTGTCCAGAGTAATAATGTACGCGTAGGTTGACCAACAGTCACATGGATGAAGAAATCTTTATTTTATTTGGGTAGTCCCCAGGTATTATATCTTTTCTGATTCTCGAACAATGTACATATGCAAGTCATTGTGGCAGATGCGTATGTCGTATACATCATCTAAATAAATTGAAATGTTTAATGTGCATGAAATTGTGAACATAGAAACAAGCAGTGTATCAAAAGGGCATGTCTGGACATCCAGTCTAGGTGATGTGACATCCAGGTGATGCGCTGCGCTACCTGCATAGAAGGCCCTGAGGTCGGTGTGGACACAGTGTTCCAGAAAGCGTCGCAGTGGCTGGCTGTGAGAGATGGGACCATCCCACTCTGTCAGGAAGTCCTCAATCATGTGGTGCACTGCCTTGGGCCGTGGCAATGGCCAACCAGGGGGTCGGTGCCTCATGTCATTCTCTGTTGGAATAAATACATATTCAGATTCAGAAGTATATTGGTACTAGTAACGACAGAGGATTCAGAGGATTCACTGGATAAAACTAAAGTGAGCAAATTGGTTTAGTGATGTATCGTACATTTTAAAAATATGATGAATTCTTATTTATAAAAATGTTTATAGAATTAATGAATATTTTTTTGTCTGATGCATTATTAACCAATGAATGTTTTTGATGGGAGCATTATTAAGCCCTATCAAGATGTCTGTGCTTTGTCACACGACTATATTGCACATCAAAAATAGCAGACTGGCAAGCTCACAACACATCACATTGTGAGCTTGCAGGTCTGGTATATCCAGCGTGTGACACCATCAAGCAACAAATAGGCTGATCTAGGTTCAGATAACTGCAGCACAACTAGGCAGCAGGCTGTTGGGATCAATGTAAGCTCATAAAAAAACTATAATTTTAATGGTTGTAAACTATTGCAATGTTGTGTTACATTAACCAAATACTACTAATAATAGAATAACATAGCATTTCCCAGCCGGCTACAGTGGCCGGTGAGGATTTTGAGGGGCGCTAGCACCTCCTATGCCCAGCTTTCCGCGTTTGTGTAAACACAAACATTGGCTTGTGATTGGCTGATCACCCCATAGCGATGATTTGATTGGCTGAGCAAAGTACATAACATTGAAGTTAAAAGTGAGGACAGAAAAGTGAAGACGGAAAAGTGAGGACGCAAATTGTGGTTGGCCAGAATGAGATGATGTATGATGATAAGAGCGCCCTTCACTTCTTCAATACAGACAGATGGAAACCTTGGCTTATATTGACTGTGAGTATTAATATTGACTTGTATTGAACTGTACTTTCCTGTGATTTACAAGCTTAATAAACTATTAAATTCGATCAATCAATCATACATACCAGTAGGAAGGCTGTCATAGTGGTACAATACAGGGTGCAGGAAGTTGGACCTCCATGCTCTGGTCCACTCTGACTCTGCTCTCCCCGGCCCCAGAAAGTCTGTGCGGTTCAGCCCATACTGCATGACCAGAACCAGCAACCCATGCCTGGACACCTTGTGTCCAGAGAGAGTTGAGAACTGAGGCAGGGCTTGTAAGGGGAACTCCTCCAAGTACTCACAGTGAGAGCTGAGGGGCGAGGAGAGGTGGAATAGTCAAAACATGTCATGGAACAAGGCAAAGAATTGCAGGACAATCCATAATCCCCCACAGGGTGAAGCTGTGATTGAGTTTAAAAACTCAGTCTGTGGCCACGTTTACATGCAGGCTGATCATTCCGAATAAATACTTCGGAATAAAATACTTCGGAAGTATTTTTTTTTTTGCTGCAAGTTTACATGGGATATAAGACATGATACATGTTAATTCACATGAAACTACGCCATCTGTTGGACACATAAAATATAGGCAGTTCATTCACTGTGACTGTATAACAATACAAACTTTACAGACGAAAGACGATACTTTGAAATCCCATCATTTAATTCCGCAGTATCTTTGAGGCTGCTGGTTGGATAGGGGCGGCCATATATGTTTACCGTCTTTTTTCCCCCACCTGCTGCGGCTCCCCTTCTCCGCTGGGAAGGTGATTATCTCGTTTTTATTTGTACTTTATTATCTACAGCACGGCCAGGGCACGCAACACACTGATTATTATTGTATCAAGGATCGCTCGTTATTTTTGAGAGAGAGAGAGACTGTTGAACACACACACACACACAGATCAGGGGGATCATCATCTGCTGCTGCTCCACGTTTTTTTGTGTGGATTTCGGATCTGCAAAATGCACGAAATAACACGCTCTGTGCAAACTCCTCGGCGAGCCCTGGATATGAGCGCCTTGGAGTTGGAGCGCCTTGGAAATGAGCATGCTCAGAAAGACCAGAATGAACTTACATCCGAAGCAGTGTATACATGAGTCCAATTTTCTTTCAATCACATTGAACATCGGAATAATCCAGCCAGTGACATCGAAATGGTTTTTAAATCGCATCGAGCATTTTCATTCAGATTTAAGTTTTTGTAGGTGTTTACATGACAATGTTTAATAGGATTTAACTTCTATTCGGAATTAAAAAGTTGAAAGACCTCATGTAAACGTGGCCAGTGTGACCTCTTTTGGTACATAGAGAAAAATAAATGAACGCTCACACACTGAGGGCCAATTGTGTTCGTATAGACGCTCCGACAAAGCCGGATGCACCGCGGTGGAGGAACTCACAATCTCTGTGGTCGTAGGCAGGCACTTTACCACTGCACCACCCGAGCGCCATGGTAATGATAAGCTACTGGTAATCATTCTTAACCCTCTGTGTGGGTTTATGTGTTAGATTGTGCTTGTTGTAAGTAATATGTCATATAATCTTTTGCTTATTTTTGGCGTTCGTCATGTGGCTTATCACAGTATAGTAGTATAGCCGAGAAGCTAAAACACACCATTTCAATGCCATTTTAGTGGTTTATTTTTTTATGGAGGGATAGAAAGTAGGCTGACAGGAAATGGGGAGAGAGATGGGGGGGTGACATGCAGTAAAGGCCGTCAGGATCGGGAGTCGAACCTGCGGCACACTGCCAGACTGGATTACACTGCCATTTCTTGTTCCAACCATTCACAACATCCATTTACCCTTTAAGAAGTATGACGTCTCCCAACACACCAAACATTTGGTACGGTCCAGAGGCTTCATTGACCCGCTTCAGAATCCACGACTGTAGCCGAGTGGTCAACAGTTTAGTGAAAGGCCACATGTTGCTATGGTAACGCTGCTCAAGTACACGATGCACTGCCCGCACTGTGGTAGAACATGGGTGTAGATATGAGCTGTACATCAAATAACACAATCTCTCTCTCTCTCAAGTGAGAGAGAGATAACAGTTACCTTGTCAAATTAAATATACTTCAACATTTTCCGGTAAACAATTGGGGAAATCAAAGGTGTGACCTTTACGTGCAATTACATGGAAAATCAAGCATATGCAAGTATTTCCAGCATCTTTGCAAAACCCTAAATAAAAGTATCTATATGTTGAGGGGTGTTACCTGTGTAACGGAATCCATGGATGAACCCCCCAGCTGATGTACGGTAGTCTCTGGAGTGGGAAGCTGTCCCCAACACAAACAAGCCTGGGGTGCCGCGTCCCTCATACCATGCCGTCACCCCTGGCAACCTGCCTCTGGCTCCCTCGCTGCTGGGTGGGCGGGCAGAGCTTGGGGAGAAAATCATTAGGAAATACGGACATTATCTAAATGAAACAGCCCGGAGATGTTAAGATAGAGGAGAAGCATTTCCAAAGAACAATGTCTTAAAGTCAAGTGTCCAACTTGAGACTATAAAATGTGTCTTTTTTTTGCTTTTAGATTTGGGCCTGAACTTTACACTGACAATGAAGTCAAGACCCAATGTATTAAGCAACACAACATTTGTCTTTCAAAATCGTTCTTTGGAAGCAAAGCTACCTAAACAACTCACAACCTGCTTTTGGGCCCCCTGTCTGCACTGCTTAACACCTTAATTGCCCAGAACGTAGATCTCCGTCTTTTGAATTGATTATGTTGTCTGCCGAGGGCGGAGATTGGCCCAAAGACGGATAATTAATTGTTTGATATCAGTGAGAGATACACTATATTACAGTCTAGGAGTGCCTGTTGTGCAACTATTGACGTAATATCCAGTTTGTGCGTCATCAAAAGTGTTCCCCCTCCATAATAGCGGATGGGAGGAGAAATCTTCTAGCGCTAATAACTCTGAATCTAAATCAATGATTCCAATTGTAATCAAAGATCGTGTTTTTGAAGGCCGATCGCGGTCCCGTCGCTAGTCGCGTTACAGAAATCATGCCTCGGGTGGTCGGCGATCCTTCTGCAGATGTTTCGGTTAGATGCTATGCTATCTGCACAATCAAGATGGAGTCCTGTGTCACCTTGAAATGGGTTCTGAAGCTGCAAATAGCTGGGCACACGATTTACTGGTTCCAACTAATGTCAAACTGAACAGCCGATGCTCTAGGTCCGTCTCTGTGTAATACAGAATTTAACATGTTAAAACTCTCTTAACCTTCATACCCATCAAATATGGTGAAGTTGAAATGGAAGCCCAGGCATCGGATGACGCGGTCATATGGCTGACGCAGGGAGAAGTTATCGTTATGATAAGCTGGCAGGTTGGCTGGCGTCACCCCGGAGCCGTTCCTCTCCTGTGGGCCGTCCAGGAGCTCAGCCAGCGTAAGGTACAACTGCTTCCTCTTCTCCTTCCTGCCAGGCCTCGACTGGCCCTTCTTTCTGCCCGATCTCACCCTTTCATCGTCTCTCCGCTGGACGATGGCGATGTCCTCCAGGCCTCCCTCTGCCAGCCCATCAAGGGACTTGAGCTGGTATGTGTCCAACAGCTCATTGTTCACGGCTCTGAGGGGGAAATAGGTCAATTTGACAAGTCAAAGACGAAAGGCCTGTCAGCAGTGCACACTTCAGTGAGTCCTGTAAGCCCACATGCCTTGTATGCATGTATGTAAGTGTTAAATTGTTCTATTTTTGGGTCGTCACAGCACCACCCATTTTGACCTGAGATCAGATTCTAAAAATGTCTTCTACATCCTGACAGTTTTCTGATGTTTCTATGTCGTTCTTCGATTTTTCAAAAATAGCAGACCTACAAGCTTGTAGCTATGAGCTTGTAGATCTGCTATTTTTCAATAGCTAAAGCACGACATGATGTTAACACCAAAAGGGGTTCCCGCCCAAAATGGGTTAACCCATTTAGGACAGACCAGATTTTACTAAATGTCTTCTATGTCAGTGGTGCTCAGCCTCCAAATATGTTTTTTAACATATTTAAATAATTAGCGTTGTTGTTCCAGGGACCATGAAAACAATAAGAAAGTTTCATGGAACTGTGGCACTAGAATGAACACTGGTTCACCTAAATCAGCAGTCATTCTCTGGGGCTCATGAAAGTGCACAGCAAGTCCGCGGACAGTCCAACAGATGACAGACCAACTGTCTGTGCTCATGATCCTTAAACCTAAGTTTGCATACATGTGTCAGACACCAGGCAGCTACCAACCTGTCAAGCTTTCAGACCAACTATTTTCTGTATGCAACACCAGGCACGTAACTAAGTATAAAATAGGCTTTAGAGTCCCACCACTAAAACCATTCAATTCATACAATTGCATAGTACCTGAGATCTCCCACATAATGTGTTTGCCAGGCCAGTCGAACAGGACTGGGGCTGTAGAGATGGATTCGGCTCGCTCTGCCCAGGATGCTCTGGGCCGTTTCAAATGCAGAGTTTCCTTTGCCCAGAATCAGTACTGCTTGGTCTATGTAGTCCTCAGGATCTGTAGAGATGGACTCATAACCCTCAGCCAGGTCAGAACCAACAAACGGAACCTTCTGTGGATCCCAGAGCCCTGTTGACACCAGGAGGACCCTGGGGGTGAGAAAAAGTGCAGTTATGCAACCTCTTGTTTTTTGTGTGTGTTTTTTTTTCTTTTTCATTTCCCCCACAATTAATTCACTGCAGTTTCTCCGTGTGTACTGGGGTTTCAACCCAGCACAGAAGTGATGTGTGTATTTTACTATAGTTTCGGTGTGTAGAAAACCCACATGCCTCCTCTGATATATATGGACTGACCAGCTGTTAATTTTCACCTAACAGCAAGAATTTACATCAGCGGAGCATAATGGACACAGCTAGTCCCCCACCCAGACCAGCCAGCAGGGGTCACTATTAATACAGCAACAAGAACACACCAGTAATCTCAAGCCAAAGGCATGCTGCCATACTGTATTTGACCACATACATAGATAAGATACCTAAAATAAATCACACCCATGTAAAGTGACCTCTTATCATCGTACATCATCTAATTCCGGCCAATCAGAATTTGTGTCCTCGCCTTCATCTACAAGGTTTGTGTTACGCAATGTTTGTGTTTACACAAACACTCAAAATTGGTCATTCATTGTCAATGCCATGACAACTTTGTGTTAGTGTAAGTTTGTGTTTACACACACACACACACACACACACACCAAAAGCTGGAATAAAGTAGAATCTGCACACTGGATCTGGCTACATGGGTGACATTTCGAGCTACCATGCTCTTCCTCAGACTGAGGTCATGTTGTGAGCTTGCATATCTGCTATCGGCCAAATACATATGAATTTGGTTGTTCTTCACACGAAAATGTTCGAGAACCATTTCTCTATTAAACGGTTTAATTTGGACATGCTAAATACCTGCATGTGTAGTCCAGGCCACGCTGATCAGTAAGTGTGTACATCCTGCCTCTAGGTGACAGCGATGCTCTGACCTTGCCAATGTCCACTCCGTAGTGGACCCTCAGCCCCAGCTCTTTCTCAAACATGGCCAGGTAGCGGAGGAAGGCGTCTGCCGACGGATACAGCTCCTGGCTCACTCGTTGTAGGAGGAGGTCAGGCCTGTCACTCAGCAGCGAGTTCCAGTCGTGACGCAGGTTGAACTCTCTGTTCCGTCTCCCCGTGTAGATCTTGTTGATACTGATGAGCTTCCTGTGTCTGGGATATCTTTGTACAAATCAACAGAATACAATATAAGCACTCAAACGATCTGTGTCAGATAGCACTTAGTTGACATCATTGAACCATTGATATCCCTCATTGTGTTTTATTCATTACTTCTTGTATAATTGTGTAAAATGCATTATTATTATTAGCACATGCACAACCTGAAACTAATATTAAACACGGTACCTATAGAGCCGACTCGGATTAATTAACTATTAGTTTACTATATGTATGTATAGAAGGTTTAGGTCGTTACTACACACTCACTACTGGCAGTGGCAAGCATCAGACTTTTGGATAACACTAACCTGATCTCACATGCTAATTGTTCCTATTCACAACATTACATTATATGATATGTTGTTTTGACACCTACATTTTGAAGAAGCTGCCCGGTTCAGAGTTTCTCTCCAATATGATATAATCTCTTTGAGCCTTGGACAGAAAATGTCCCATCTGCAGACCAGCTGGCCCTGCTCCAAGGACACAGTAGTCATAGTGATGCGTGCTGTTGTGTTGGTTTGAAGAACAGTGGACCAGGCCAAGGATGACCAGAAGATGGAAGAGAAGGAAGCCTGAATCCATAACCTGTAATAACATGACGAGGGACAAGATAGTGATGAGAGTGGGTGTGGGACATTTGAATCTATTATACAATTCAAGGACACCAAAGCCATCTTCAATCTCTTGTTAATTAATCTGCACAACCGAACAGTATTTCTCATGCTGCATAATGCTTATACATTTTCTTATGACTTGTGCTGTATTTACTGTATTTGGCAGCCAATGGCGAAGCGTTTCATATTTTTACCTGCCGACTTGAGCTATATGGTGGGTTGAACAGTTACAGTAAAAAACTGGCCTAATCAGTCGGTATGCTATAGACTCGACCGTACTGTAGATGATTCATGCCCGCATTATGGCTTCAAACCCAATAACCACAGGACAAAGCCACCTATCACCGTACAGTACAGAACTATACAATGCAGTTGAATGTGGTGTGGTGTAATACGTAACAACAGCAAGTCCAAACTGCGTGGATCAAACTAATTAAACTCCTGGTCCGACATGAAACATGTTTGAGGATGAAACCAGATGTGTAGTGCGTATACAAGTTTAAAAAAAGAAACTACCTTTTACTGCAGTCGACCCCTCTCCCCCAAAATCCAGTGGTTTAGCATTTGGCTGTGGAAGACATGTCGTCAGAGAAGAGAATCTACATGTTGGCAATTACTTGCATTTCATAATGCTAAACGATGATCCCCTCCATAGAGTTATAATGTCCCCCTCAGCCACCAGCAGCAGACCAGCAGAGCCATTTCCCCCTGGCCCCGAGGAACACCAATGAAATGCTGGATATTAAAAGGGGCGTGGTTATAAGAATAGAACGCAATGGCATAGATTAATACAGAATGGAACAGAAAGAATATAGAACAGAATAGAATAGAACATAAGAGAATATAACATAATTATAGAATAGAAATTAGAATGAGAAAATAATACTTAGAACTGAATAGAATAGATCAGAACATAATACAATACGATAGCACATAATACAGAATAGTATTAATACTTAATACTTAATAGCATAGTTATTTTTCTTAATACTGTTTTCAAACTGCTAAGAGTATTCAATCAATTAATCTAAAAGAATAAATTACAATATCACTGCCTATATAATGCTGCCACCCCACCAATTGTATTGTGACGATAAACACTTTGAACTTGATATTTGTGGCAGCCACAACTATTTGTAAGGGACCACAGACTATGCAATCACTGAAGTGAACTCTGTTTGAAAAGCCCTTAAAGTGACTCAGTATTTTTATTTGTGCCCTGTCATGTTTTCTCCTCAGGCTCCTTCGTCAACAAGTGGGTGAAACTGCTTCATCATGTTAGGCTTCAGACATGTGAGGGATGTGTCAGCACTCACACTTCCTATTACATTCAGCAGCTTTGATATAAAACAGGGAGCGCAGATCAGAGGCAGTAGAGTTGACGGTTCACACTTCAAGGAGAGCAACTTTTACAAGATACACTTCAAGAATCATTCAGCTGAGGCTACGACACAGGTAAGTTAATGTTAAATTGATCATGTTTGTTACTGTGCATGCTTAGTTTTAGTTTTATCTTTAAGTCTTACTAAATATGAATTAACCATGATGACATGGTTTGCAGAACTGGAGACAATGAAGAGCGCAAGGAGAAATGACACAGATTCCTCTGACAGGTATTGTATTCACCTAATACTTGACTCAAAGACAGTGAATATGCACAAAAAATGTTACTGAACCATTTTAGCTAGGAACATTCACCTTCCAGGCTGTGTTCTCGTGTTTTCTAAAGTTTCTTTATATCCACAGTGATTTGTCAGAGCAGATCAAGGCAGCCACTAAGGATAGTCACATCAGAGCTGAGAACACACAACTGATGTTGAGCTACCAGAAGGGACAAATCACTCTGCCACAGTACAAGGTGAGCTCAGCAGATTCACAGCATTTAGAGATCGTCACAAAGAGTTTGCAACACCCCTCAATGATCCATTTGACAGAGAAAATGAGTATATACTGTAAATGTAAATCATTGCTGTCATGTGGAAATCTTGTATCACCATATTTAAACTTTTAGTTTGTTTTTGTAAATGAATTCCCTACTACTTCATAGTATCTTGTCTTGTCACAAAAGTGCAACACGTTCCGAGCTTGTGTATGCTATATTTGCCATTTTTGGAAAATAAAATTGAAAGTGAAAGTGGTTCATTCCTGTCTGTGGATTTTATAAATATTTAACAAAAAAGTATTAACAAGAGCTTGCGACTGAATAACACAGTAAATTGGATCCATTAACACTGGTTATTTTTTTCCATTTCACGGTTTTGGACATCAAGCCCGACAGTGACGAAATGTGTTTCTCTGTTCCAAAACAGCTCCTTCTCTGTTCCCTGTATGAGATCTACAAAGTGCTGGAGCAGGAATTGGACAGGAATGCCTCGCACCCAGCTGTTGTGCCAATATACTTCCCCCAGGAACTGGCCCGCCTGGAATCCCTAGAGAGAGATCTGGAGCACTTCTTTGGACCAGAGTGGAAAAAGAAAATAATCGTTCCTGCAGCCACACAGAGATATCAACACAGACTTCAGCAGGTGAGTGCTGAAAGAATACAAAGGGGACACTCTAGCAGAAACACTATGCTGTCATGTCTTTGGAACTGATAAGTGATAAAGGTTGAATCAACCATGCATAATTTATATAGAACTTTTTACCTGTGTGTTATGTAACCTCTTACCTCAACAAGAATGCCATTGTTTGTATTCAGTAATCATATCAATGATCATCAATTTTGACTACCACCTGTACAATCAATAAAAAAACTTCCATTATACGGAGACATACTGTATATAGAGAGAACTAAGTGGCTAGTTCTTTTCTCAGATTGGCAAACACAACCCAGCATTGCTCGTGGCACATGCCTACACCCGTTACCTTGGTGACCTGTCAGGGGGACAAGTGCTGGGGAAGATTACCCAGAAATCCGTGGGGCTGAGCGGAGGAGACGGCGTGTCATTCTTCTCGTTCCCTGGCGTGACCAGTCCCTCTCGCTTCAAACAGCTGTACCGCAGCAGAATGAACAGCATCGACCTGACAGAGGAGCAGAGGGAGGCTGTGCTGGCAGAGGCTGTTGCAGCATTCGAATTCAACATCCAGGTAAACTGAATGAAGGTTAATCACTTTCAGCCTGGCATCCCTATTTGGGGCATGTGTGATAAACATTAGTATAATACACAGTATAAGTATTTTTTGATGTAAGGGTTTAAACTGGATTTGCTGTATTTTGGGATTGTGATTACCGGTAATTGTAAACAATTAGAGTACAAATGATTTGAGGTTACAAAATGCCTAATAAGAACAGCCCAATGTAAAAGGGGAAGGGCTGATAAATGCAATATAAGTATGCATGTTAGCGACTTACTTCATGCTGAATGTTTTTTTATCATCTTTCCAATCAAGGTATTTGATGACTTGCAGAAAATGCTGACCATCACAGAGGAAATGGGAAACCAACCAAAGGCCAAAACGCACAGTTTCCCAGCATCCATCATCCAATCTTCACCTGTTGTACAGTTCACCATGGGGTATTGTGTCGCACTGGCCACTGTAGGAATGGGAATGTACGCATTGTATCCATCCATGTACCACCAACATGCATAGCTAAACCTTAAATGTCCTTAATGAAGCAATAGTTGCATGTACAGCACTTTACTAACTGCTTGCTTTGTAAAACAAAGCCGTTCCTGGTAGGCAAGAAATTTGTAACATAACCGTTATAGCCTACATCAAATAATTAAATCAAAGTTTTGACAACAGTAATATTAAATGGTATAGTGTTTAAATCCAATTTATTTTATATAAACAGGATAGTTTAGTGCATTTCTTTATACGATTACTGTACAGTAAATAAATACTAAATTTTAAACCCTGTCTCCACAACTCATTTACTTGTACCCAAATCAATTCCAGGGACCATAACTGATGACCATCCATCAGACCCATTCACATCATGCCAGCAGACAGAATCCAACTCAACTTATTCAAATACTTTATTCTTTACAGAGCATGCAACTTTTCTTTAGTACAAAACTTCAATACAGTGAAATCATTCAATGTCTCCACCTTTTTATTATTTCCATAATAGACCAGATTTATCTCGTTATGTATGAAATATTTTGGAGGATTTCCAGAATTAGATGTTAAAGATTCACAAAGACAGAAATTGCTCCATAGACATCACCTGGATAACAAGAAAAAAAAACTACAGTATTTACATCAATGTCAAACATTGGTAGCCTAGGGAATACACAGGTTTCCTCTATTTGATTCTGTATAGGACCTTCCTCTGCATGCGGTGCTGAATCTCTCCTCTCCTCATCATGAGGTGAAGAACTTTATAGATGGCGTGCTCTGGATATTTCTGTAAAAAGGACAGAGGTAGAAGAGAAGGCCATGGGGGAATACATTTGTCAAACAGACTAAAAGAACATCTAACACTTTCTATACTGAAATGTAAAACTTTATACTATATATTTGGTTTCAAGTTTGAACCGTAGGCAGTACTTTAATTAATTTCCCTTAGTAGTTTAATAACAAATCAATCATTCTGAAATTAACAGTATTGTAGCACAGCCCGCATGCATGCAGGTTTTGCACAGGTGCCTTCTCATTCGGTTTTGCACAGAACCCTGACCCTCAGTGTACAACATGTCAGAGAGCCACCAATGACTGACCTGTTTGGTGAAGTCCTGGATGATGCTGTGCTCAGAGACCTGGGAGCCGATAGCAAAGCGCCTCTTCAGCTGTTTCTCGATACGGGAAATCATCTCCTGATCCTCCTGAGTGCTGAAGCCCTCCACACCTACACGACAACACATGTTAGACATGCCCAAACTCCAAATACTTCATTTTGCAATAGCCTTGACGACCTTACAAGCGTATGCAAAGGCTAAACTTTAATATTTTCTTATTTTCTCCTTTTACTGTGTTTTGAAATGCATTATGTTTTTGTATGCTGTCCTCTTATGTCTTGTAATGTCAATTTTGGTGTATTTAAGCTACTTTTTTTTTAATGTACTGTTCATTAATATGCTCTGTCCTGTCTAAATAAACAAATAAAGTAAAGTTATGTAATTCAGATAGCATTTTATGTAGACATAGCACTCTATAGTACTGTATACTCACTCTCAGCTTCACTGTACAGATATTCTACTGTTAGACAGATGTTAGGTTCTTAGCTTGCTTATGATTCTTGATGACCATTTCTATGTATTTGATGTATTACCATGTGTTCTTGCTTACTGTAAATCGCTCTGGATTAAGAGTGTCTGCAAAATGCCTAAATTGTAAATTTCATATAGTGATTGATTAACATAAAATATTCAGAGTCTGAACCTCTACACCAATAATAGGCTCACGTGTTGCATTGCGACTACCGTAGATGTGAGATTTCAGATCACCTATTTTTGGCAAAAGTTGTACTATGTACATACTGTGTGCAGATTGTACAGTATGCGGAAGGTGGGTACAGACCTGAGAGGCTGCCCGATTGGGCAGCGTCCAGCGTGGACACCTGGAAGAGCCTGAGGGCCTCGTCCACCTCCTCCTCACCAGCCACCGCCTGAAGCTTCATCTTGGCCAGAGACTCTGCGATACGAATCACAGCCTCCAGCTGCCTGGGAGAGGGAAAGGTAGAAGAAATATTGGATTGGTTTATTCTGATGCCGGAAAATATCCGTTAGTGTTACTAGTAGTGTACATAAAATGCATTGTCCAATGTAAATCAGACGTGCTTTAGGTCTGATGGGGGGGGTTTTGTGAGCAGTCAAGCGAGGGATCAAACCGGGAACCTTCAGCTTCTCAGGCCACTGCCACCCCATACTGACATGATATAATGACATGTCCACAATAGGGACGGCAGGGTTAATGTGGTTGGAAATCTCATCTGCAAAGTTGTCCTTCACACAGCCTAGTCTGTAGTTCCATGAAGGTGTCAATGAGAATATTACAAGACACAGCAGCAAATATCTACTGCATATTATAACAAAAGATGTCATGTTCTGCCATCAGTCATCAGCATTATCATAGTTTATGTACATACCTGACAGTAATGGGGATAGAGGCTCATCATCAGTTTATGTACATACCTGACAGTAATGGGGATATAGGCTCATCATCATAGTTTATGTACATACCTGACAGTAATGGGGATATAGGCTCATCATAGTTTATGTACATACCTGACAGTAATGGGGATAGAGGCTCTCTTGTCGCTCTCCCTCTCATGCTCTCTTGCTCCACTCCTCATCACCACGTATCTGTTCTTCAGCTTCTCAGCGGCCGCCGCAGTGAGACGGGGCCCGCATTTACTGTCAGGAGACACATTCACATCAAACATTAGTCATGACATGACCACGTGACAAATTGAGAAAATATTATAAAGTCTGTGGTTATCATAAGTAAAGTCTAGTTCTGGATTGTTGATGCACACTGGTGCCTTTTACCGTTCATCACAGGACATGCAGTTATTGTGTGTATTGTATACAGTATAAGGGCGTGTGAAGCATGCACACCATTGGCAACAAAGCAACAGGCTAATTTGTCTGATAAGCCTTTATTTATTTTTGGCTTATAAGTTAGTGGCTAGCCTATATAAATGTGTTATCACTAGAGCACTCAATGGAACCTGTGAGTAAACATGACATTTGACTATTTTCCACCGTGGTCTTCTAAAGAAAAAGTTTCAATTAAGGACTCACACTCTAGCGTAAGCAATGAATTTCTTAAAGGTGGCCAGTGGAACCTCTCCCTCCACACCCTCGGTCTGTGTGTGAGCACTCAGGTGGACGTTCATCACATGACGAGCCAGAATCTGCGGAAGAGAGGGACATAGAAACCAGAACCATGACACGCAGTAGATTAACCAGTTTAAACCCTTTAGACTTAAGAGGACCGGAGTCCACAGGGGTCAATAAAAAATAAAGAATAGAAATTAAGAACTGTGAAAAGGCGGGAGGGGGGGTATATCCAAATGACGGTTGAATGAAGGAATACATTATATTCTCCGTTAGGACAAGATTTCACAAGCGACAACTTAATTTACCGTATACTGTGAAGTCTGCGAGTTGAACCACTGACATTCATTTCACTCACAAAACTCCCGGCCACAACCGTGCAACTCCGGATTTTGATCAAACTAACATCTATCTTCTCACCATGTCTCTTTCCTGGTCGTGGTGGTCCTTGATGATGAAGATCATGTCAAAACGGGACAGGATGGTTGGCATGAAGTCGATGTTCTCTTCTCCCTTGGTGTCGTCCCAGCGGCCAAACACAGAGTTTGCGGCAGCCAGCACTGAGCAGCGGGAGTTCAGGGTGGTGGTGATGCCGGCCTGGAATTAGAAAAGTACATTTACCAGAGAACCGCAGAACAGTCACAATATCACTTACCATTCTATTGTTCACAATGATACAAAATGGAGGAACAATATACATGGGGGGAAATTAAGGGGAGTACCTGGAGTACCTATTTTGGGCACAGCATTTTTACAGGGTGGCTTTGCAAGACGCTAGCTGTCTATGAGATGGCAAAACGTATTATGCACGTTGCAAGTAGGCTTATTCTCGCAATGATATTTAACATTTTAAATAGAGCTAAAGTGATAAAATCTCATCTCAAGACAAAGGACAAAGTATATACTATATAGCCGCTGAAAGGACAATACCTTAGCGATGGAGATGGTCTGCTGCTCCATGGCTTCATGGATGGCCACTCTGTCATCCTCTCTCATCTGGGAAGAACAATAAAACCGTCTTACTCGAAAATAATTAGAATAAAGAAAATCCAAGTTCAAGCAACAAAAGAAAATCTCATCTTACCTTGTCAAACTCGTCAATGCACACCACGCCGCCGTCAGCCAGCACCATTGCTCCACCCTCCATGATGAAACCTCTGGTTACGGGATCCCTCATCACAGAAGCAGTCAGACCGGCAGCACTGCTGCCCTTCCCAGAGGTGTACACCTGATGGGAGCATCAGCAACAGCACAGGAGTAACATTGTAATTTGTTAGCTTGACGTAAGCAACACTGTACTACAGAGTAAAAAATATGGCTTCTGCTGTGTCACTGTGGTACAGTTCAGAATAGAATAGACCTAATAAGTTGGCTCGCTTCAGTAGTTGTCAGGGTTATATTATGTGAAATGTGTTCACCACATTTAGCCATCCTATTAGGAGCAGTGGTTGCCATTATTACTGCACACAGGGAGTGTCAAGTCTGGCTGAGCCTGAGGGACACTGACAAAATATGTTGCATAGAACATTTGTTTCCAGTGCATTACAAGACCCACTGACTAATGCACTGGATGGATCATTAATTTCTGGAGAAACTGTTCTGCAACCATAAAGAACCTCCTTTCATCTATTAGTCAATTTCCTGTCAATGCAAACCTCATGTACAACAAAACAAGCAGATGACTAAACACTAACTTACCGCAATGGGAGAACACCTCTCCACGAACTTGAGCAGCTGAGACTTGGCTGTACCAGGGTCTCCCAGCATCAGCAGGTTGATGTCTCCTCTGCGAGTCAGACCATCAGGCAGTCTGAGGGAGACCAGAGGATACATGCGTTTTTATTACAGCACAAACCAGAGGAATTCAACCGACCGATCACAAATGCCATGCTCAACACAAACTTGTGAACCAAAAACGAATTATTGGCTATTGTTCTCACTCTCAAAGATTAATTTCAATGCACATCCGCAGTTGAACATGATTCAGTCTTCAATGTTGTAAAGTGGAAATGCTTGGGCGGCGCAGTGGTAAAGTGCCTGCCTGCCTACCACCACAGAGGTTGTGGGTTCGCATCCACAGTGGTAGTGGTGCATCCGGCTTTGTCAAGCGTCTCTATATGAACACAATTGTCCCGAGTTTGGGGGAGTGAAGCCGGGTGGAGAGGGCTATATTTGTCATTAGCGGGTTTGGGCGGCACCTGTCAGCAGGGGTTTTTGGGAGGGAGGTCTACATCTTCCCTGTGGGGGCTCCTCACTATCATTTGAGTTAGGAGAATACAACAGCACTGACGGCACACAAATGTGTTTAGGGAGGAATCAATTAGCATAACGACCAAGTTGGGGTAAAAAGTAAAAACAAAGAAAGTATACAATGCAAAAGCACCCAACAACATCAGAGGCAGAACGCAGAACCATTAGACAAGGTGATCTCACCTCTTCCTGGAGCCTCCAAACAACAGGCAGGTTATGGCCTTCTTCAGATCATCACTGCCGTAGATTGAGGGAGCCAAAGAGCGCGCCAGAGCATGATAGACATCAGGAGAGGCAGCCAGAGTTCTCAGCTCCTCCTCTTCCTGTGGCGAGACTAAGCCAGTCACTCCTCGACCTGAGAGCAACGAGTAAAGTGAATCATGTGTGCTCAATAGTTATTTGCATAGCTAAAGCTAGCAAAGACACAATGTAATCATGACAAAAAGCCAAGATAGAAAACTACTAAAATAGCATCCAATGGCTGGATTCGACTTCCACTCTACTAGCTTACAACACGATAGAGCTGGAATTTACCAGCATTTGTCTAGAGATGGGTGTTAACCGTTATCCTGGTCAACCATCCCGGTTGTGTGAATTCACATTATCATGTGCCACGCAACCAGGATGGTTTACTAGGCCAGTTAACTGTATAACATCATACAGCGTAAAAGCTTCAGCTTTTGATGCAGTGATCTTTACCTGCCCCTTCCGTATCCATCTGGATGCCGACCACACGCAGGTATGAAGCACGGATGCCTACACCAGAGCTCTTGTCATTTCCTCTTGTCTTGGTGAATGCCACCTTCTTGATGGAGTAAATTCCCATGATGGTCACCCTGTTCCCTGGCACCACACGGTCGCAAAGATACCTGAGGAAGAACGAGAGGTACAAGGTCTGGCGAGGAATGGTCACACCAGTGCGCAAAAAACAAATCCACATTCCAACTCTTGCATTTGCAGCCATGCGAAAGCATGGCACCAGCAAATTTGGTTATCAAATTGCTGTACTACACTGAATGCAATTGTGATGTGCAGCTGAACTGCAGTGTGGTGGCACACATGCAGCTTATTGTTACCTGTCACAGTAGAGCTGGAGGTGGCGGGGCATTTCTCCATGGGGCACGGCATCAGGGGACTCCTGCAGGCGCAGGGTTTGGTAGTCCACACACACGCAGCGGTCAGGGATGATGAAGTACGGATCCACGGGACATTTCACTCTGCCGGCCCCCTCACTGGAGTATTTTTTTTGTCACAGTACATTTGCACACGTTAAATTTGACCTCTGCATTTACTCATCCTAATCCTAACTATTAGGAGCAGCAAGTTGAGGACCTTCTATTTCAGTCCGACAGTATACTATGCTCAACTATCAGGCATTATACACCATTGTCACCAAGGCTATCTTGAACATTAGAACAAACATATATTGCTGATATGTTACACACACAGTAGGAATCATGCACACAGTGGACAGACATTGGTACTCACGCGTTACACTTGCGTGGCAGAGCGTAGCCCTGCAGGCCAGGCGGCAGAGGGATGTTGTTGATGACTGAGCGACAGCCGCGACACTGCAGGCACACACGGGTGGCCTTAGCCCTCACCGCCGTGGCAGATATGATGATGCCAGGCACCTTCACCAAACGGGACACCTGCTCCGACTACAGGGGAAGCAATGAAAGAAAAGACTCAATCTTGTGTCAGAAATGGGGAGGGGAGACGATGTTGCAGAAACAACTGGATGTATATGAAGGCTTTTTGTTTTTCTGATACGTGCACTCTAAGATAGCCAAGCTACATTGACCTTTTTAAAATAGTACGAAAAAGGGGGTCACTTTAGATCCAACATGGGTTGGGTAAATGCTCTTTCTACTACTCGTCCACCACAATGTGACATCATCCATTTAGGAATGTGAATCACTGGTTTCCTTCAATACTGGCCTGAGAAAAAGAAAACACTAGGGGGAGGTATATTTTAATTCCCATCGAAATGAGGTTTCCCCAAATGTCTTACCAACTACCCCTGTGTCGTTTCAAACCAATAGAGTATTCAAAGAATCAATCAATACACTCCTCTACATACATAACGTGTGTGTGTGTGTGTGTGTGTGTGTGTGTGTGTGTGTGCAGAGTTCTGGCTACAATAGACCCTCATTTCTAGAACTTCCTAACCATTATTGAAATGTTGTTTAGAGTCAAAGCATGAACTGTCACAAATGACAACGCGTTACCTTCAGGTTGCGGATGGAGGCAGAATTTGCGTCACTCTTCATCATGACCTGGACGTCCTGAACCGCCTCTTCTCCCACTGGCCTGGGACGGGTCACTTCATCGGCCACCTCCTTTGCTGCCTCCTCCAGCTGTCAATCAAGTTGGTTGGGGGTTACTACACAAATTGTGAGTGAGTTTGTCACACATAAGTCAATATTATCTTCTTAGCATCAACTTAGCCAGCGCAAACTGCTCACAGTGAACACCATCTAGTTTTAATGTTTTACTCTTTTCAGGAGCCAAACAGCTGTCAGATTGCTTAGGTTCATTCTCACACCAGAGGTTAGGCTGGGATCACTTCGCTACACAGGTTGCAGCTCCGGCCTAGATAGCAGTGTATAGGGAAACGGTGTGTGTGCACTGCCTCTAGACCGGATCCGAGCACTGGGTAGTAAATACTGGGACAGCCTAGTAAGAGACATGAGGTTACCAGAGGTAGGTTCTCAGATGGCAGCTTGTAAAGGCAGTCCGATAGGTCCTCATCGAAGCTGGCGAGGTCCTCCATCTCCACCTCCACCCAGTACTCTCCCAGGGTGTAGTGTCTCTTGAGCTCATCTCTGATAAACAGCACAAATGTCAGCACACAAACACACGTCAATGATAGGATTGTGCAGTGTAAAGTCTGTTGTAACTTGTAATTAGACTACTATTTAGGCAGTCATGTTATAACCAGGACAAGGTCTCTTTGCCTAAATAGCAGTGCCTGCTATAGCCGCAATTTGCAACTCTAGATTTTTTTTACAATGGGTTGAATCTAGAGTTGCAACAAGCTCCATCCACTTCCTATTCATCATTTTTGGTTTGTGATCTGCTTGTCTTAAATGACGTTAAACTCACCAACATTGCAGCTGCAGTCCAAGCTTGAATTATCCTCTTTCAATCTGCCGAGCTTGTTTTTCATAAAAATCCACCGTAGAGAAGTTATGAGCTACTTTCTGTCAAGACATCCTCTGCAAGTGATTATTTTTTTAAGTGTTGCAGTTTGGAAGCACTCGTTTTTATTAACGGGTCGCGCTGCTGCCTCCTGCATTATGTGCAAATTCGAAACAGGTGGAACGCAGGGCCGTTCAGTGACATACGACGAGTGCTTCCAAACTTCAGCACTTAATAAAATAATCACTTGCAGAGGATGTCTTGACATAAAGTATCTCATAACATCTCTACGGTGGATTTTTATGAAAAACAAGCTCGGCAGATTGAAAGAGGATAATTCAAGCTTGGACTGCAGCTGCAATGTTGGTGAGTTTAACGTCATTTAAGACAAGCAGATCACAAACCAAAAATGATGAATAGGAAGTGGATGGAGCTTGTTGCAACTCTAGATTCAACCCATTGTAAAAAAAAAAAAAAAATCTAGAGTTGCAAATTGCGGCTATGCCTGCTACTACAAGATGGTGGTTAGCTCATCTCTCTCATCGTATCAGCCAACTAAAGTGTGCTGATAGATGGAGGAGCAAAGTTCAGCAAACCACGTTGAACTTGAATAAATCGCCCACCAGACCAGGTCAGAATAGAATGATAAGCCATTTGGTTGTTATAAACAACTATTAGACCAAATATTACCTGTATTTGTATGTGAAACCGGTGCGATCGGTTCCAACTCTGAACTGACGGAGGAATTCACGGAATCGTTTCTTGATCTGGGTCCGCTTCACTCCACCCGAGTCATCGCCACCGGCTCCCTCACCACCTCCGAAGCTGTCGCTGTAGTAAACTCCCGGGTCGTCAAAACCAGACATTCTGAATCAAGACGCAAAGCTTATTTTAGTTAAATTGACAGAGATTGTACAACAAACAACACAGGGTAGAGCACGATGTGTTTCGCGGCAAAACTCCTTCCCCAGTGTCCCTCAATTTCCCGCGAGTTGCATCTTCCAAGAGCCGCCCTCGGCATGTCATTGGTCCAAAGAAAAGGAGCGCGTGCTTGATTGGTTGAAACTATTGCAAGAGGGTGTGATTTAAAGATAAGGGCGGGACTTGTAAAAACTGGTGGCGCGAAAAAGACAGTACGTAGGAGGTAACCTCGCCTCACCAGGCTTTCCACCGCCTCTGAGGTAGGAGGAGCAACTAGAGCGACGGACGCACACACACACACACACGCGCGCGCACGCACACACAAAACAACAACCTGAAACTTCTGACCATAGACTGTAAAAAAAATTGCTTCTAACTGACATTATAATATATATGTGGATGATAGATCATATTTAATTACACAAACACTTTACATTTCCTCTACATGTTTCGTTTTTCCACATGTTTTATATATTTTTTTATTTTGATAAAGAACGAATTATTTATGTCAAACCTTCCAGCACACTAGAGGGCGCTGTTGTGGCGCTAAGGAAAGGGGCAGCAGGCGTCGGTCTGTCGATCGTCAGTCGTCACATTTCAGGAAGGTAATTCAAGATGGCCGACCGCAAGTGAAACATAACGAAACTTGTGAAAACGAATAGTTAAATATACGAAAATAACCAGGCGTCTTGGTTTGTCGCCCGACACGTACGCGGTGAAAATAGCGTGTAGTTAGATACACCACGCAAGTGAATATATGTTTATTATTTGTTATTTCTGGAGGACAAACATTGTCCACAAAGGCCCAGCGGAGGCCTCAACGTTAGCATCTGGAGCAGAAGTGTCTTTGTGTTGTTCTGTTCAGGATCAGGACAGTCAGACACGTTATTTGAGATCAAACTATTCAACGCTGTCTGGGACATTTTAACCATTGCACGGATTTCATCCAATGGCTTAGAAACCACGCTGCCTGTTTATGGAAACTAGCTAACCGCTCCCTGGATCTTTTTATAACACTGGCTTCGGGCGGGGTCCTGCCAGCCGCGCGCAGCGTGTTGAAAAGCGCTGTTATCTCGCATCACATTTTGTGCTGTACTTTTATTATCACAAGGGGAATAGCCGGCTAAATAACATACATATTGGACTGCGGATTTATGCCGATAAATCCGAGAAACTATGGATCCGAAACACACCAGCAGCAGCAAAAGTCAACAAAGCAGCAGTGACTCTAACAGCAGTAGCCCCGCGTCCCCTTCCAGCCCCGCACTGGGCGCGAGTAAGGCAACACCGGGGGGAAATGCGTTCGCCAACGACGGCAGCTTCATGGAGATGTTCAAGAAAAAAATGGAGGCAGAGAAGCGAAGAAAGGAAATGGAGCAAGCAAGTGGAGATGCACAAACTGCAGAGCAAGGACAGTCAACTGAGGACAAGAAGCCCCCTCCCGTGACGAGCTTTGTAAGGGGTTTGGTAGTTGTAAGATGAGCTAGCTGTAGGCCTACATTGAAGCATAGTATTGCACGTACAAAAGAAAACTCACTTAAGTTACATATAATATGAACACTTAAATACATGCAGTTGTGGTCATATGAAATTGGCGTTGCACTTGAGACTTTTGATTGCGGTACTTAGAGCTGTAGTTAAGTCTGTGTCTACACTGAATCCAGTGGCTCATTTGGTAAAAATGCAAATTAAATGTAGACCAGACTAGATTGGGACAGCTTCTCATGAGGGCTTGCTTGTGGTGCGGCGGCAGGAGCCTAAAATGTAGACCACCTGCTCTCTCGTGTAATCTCCATCATTGGCAGTACCCCTGCAAGAGCTCGTATAACGGTTTCAGTCTTCTATCCCCTAACCAGGTGGGGAAGCGCCGAGGTGGTGTGTTCCTAAAGACCGGCATGGTTGCGAAGAAACACAAACCAGAGAACGAGGTACGTTTGTTTTTTGCGCCCGACATGCAGTTTATTAAACGTGTTAAACATAATTTCACTGAGTCTCTGTCTCCCTTCTCTCCGTCTCTCTCAGACTGAGCCAGGCAAGAGTGATGCCTGGTCAAAATACATGGCTGAGGTGAAAAAGTACAAAGCACACCAGTGTGGCGATGATGACAAAACCAGGCCTCTGGTCAAGTAGACTCCCGTGGCAACAGTGAAGCGACAATGTTTTCATTATGGCATCTGGGACTAGGGGAATGTCTTGGAAGACTGGACAGTCCATACTGCCAGACTTAGTGACCTGTCGATCTTGAAACCTTTCACAAACTTAAACTTGTGTACAATTTGCCAGATGTTGCCCAACCCATCCCCCTTTCTGCCTTTTTTTGTATTGTTTAAGGATTTTGCTGGTGTGGACTTGTGATTGGATGTGGTGTCAAAAAGACTTTAGGGTGCACTTCCCTCAAGTCTTATTGATTTGTTCTTAGTCATCAGTGTGACCGATTTACTCCTCGGACATCAGTATGCTTTTGTTATTGTCGTAGTTGTAGCCGCTCAATTGAGTTATGTTATATTACACAGTATTTTCTTTATTTCTGTTGCGAAATGAGGCGGTTTGATTAAACGTCCACTGCCAGTTTTGTGGTATGGTGCCAGAGTTGCCAGCTTTACCAGGCTGGAACCCATGACACACTGCCACAAAACCTCCATGTTGGTTCAACTTGGAGTCGAGAGGAAACGGACCCTACTGTGTGTATTGGTCCACTCCCCTCGCTAGGCACTTGGAAAAGCAATTGTTGTGATTATCTCAAACCAATCTTTGCTGTTTGACTGTCACCTGATAATTTCACCCATTGAATAAATTCTTTTTAAGAAGCAGCTATTAACTAGTTTGAATTGCCTATTTTGCATATTGTCGCTGTCTGGTGGAAACCTTTGTTTGTCCAAAACCATTACTTTTCAGGAAAATGTGAAATGGTTGTGTTCCAGTGGATCCAATGTAGTTTGTCACAAGCTCTTGTCAATACTTTTGGTTCAGTAATATCATAAAACCCACTGACAAGCTCACAATGCATTACAACATTTTGATCAGCTATTTGCCACAGGCATTCGGTAACAAAACAATTTGAAATATGGAGATAAGGTTTCCATCAGTCACACAGTGACGATGTGTAATTTACCAGCATACTGATCTATAAACCTTTAATCTGTGCTAGTCTTAAGTCATACAGATTCATACTAGACTACACGTCACCTGCTCACATTAATTTGAATTTCAAGACCGATTTTGCAAAGGAAATTTCTTTCCCATTTTAGGATATAGACCAGGGGTGGCCACACTTTTTTGACTTGAGAGCTACTTTCAAAATGACCAGCTCAACAAGATCTACCCGCCATTGCTGAAAATACAAAATAGTTTAAATATGTAGTCTTTAGAATAGTGGTGCTGATAAGACAAATGCAATTGGAATGGGGAAATAGAGGGTGAGAAATGGAATAGGTAGGGTGTTTTTGTATTTCATAATGCTGGTAGTACCAACGTTTGTGCACAGCAACACTCTTGAAAACAATATTGCATTGTGGATTTGAGCTGACAGGCACCTTTTGATGTCAATCAATCAAGTCACCTTTAATTCAAGTGGCAGATGCCAAAAATGTCACGTGATCTACCTGCACAGCCTTTGTGATCTACTGGTCACCTTTTGGGCACCCCTGATATAGACTCATTGGGTTTTAAATGATAAATTATATCAACTACTTTAAGGCATTTTATTTAATTGAAGAAATGTTTTAGCTTTGTACAGGAGGAACAAAAACTTGAATTCAAGTACAATGAAAATGTACAGATTTCATTCAAATAAGCTCAAATTCATGAATTTCAGTTTACATTTCTTACAGGTATCAGTAATAATTACATTATGGTAACAGCACCGTATAGACATTGACCACACATCAGAGAGGGAGGGACACACATACAGTTTGTTTTCTGTCTGGCACAAGGAGTATTCACACAAACACCTGGCCACATTCATCCTGCACACATTTAAACTTAATCTCAAACAACTCATTCATCTCCCTTTCCACAGTGATATAGGTCTATCTTGTAAACATTGACAAAAATAGTTGTCATTTTCATGTAGCCATCCTATGAACAATACGTTTAAAAAAGTTATCAAACTGTTAAAAAAAAAAAAAAAGTTAAAATGGAGAGCTGGATATGTGAAGTCAAGCATCTTGAGTATCTCAGTCCAAGAAAAAAAACTTCAGACCCATCTTGCCGAGTGGTCAGTCCATCTGTCAGTCAAAGCCATGTATGTCCTGATTTGTCACGTCACCATGGACCAGCTCCATCTGGGCGTACAGGTTGAATTGCATCATAGAGTCTTCCTCTTATTGTCTCCTCCCTGGCTTTGACTGACATCTAGACAGACAGAACAGGCATGGTGAACAACTCACAAAAAAAAACTAAAATTGAAAGACCAAACAGACAACGACTACCGCAGAGATGGAATGACGGCTAAAATGGCTACGTACAGAGATGGACAGGCATGCAAGAAGCAGAAAGGAGGGTAGGGACAGGACACGAGACTATTTGGGAAACACAACTGCAAGTGTAGGAAGAGAGCAAATGGGTCAGTCCCAGAAGGAGGGAGAGAGGGTCGCGTTTTACCTGAAAAAGCGAGCTGCAAGTGAGGAGGCAGAGCAACCTGTGACCCTGACTGGAGGCTCTTATACAGATCTGAGGAGACAGGACAGGTGGCAACGAGGAAGGGATAGACACAAAGGAATAAGACAAGTGGAGGTGAAAGGAAATTAATGAAAGTTGAGTTTACACAAGGAAAAGAGATGGAGATAAGAGGGTGGAAGGACAGGAAAAGAGGGAAAGAGATAGAGGGTGGAAGGACAGGAAAGGAGGGAAAGAGCAGACGGAAGAAAAGAAAGGGGAAGTGGACACCGTTTTTGGGGTGGCGAAAAAGATGATGGATGACATAATGAGCAGAGGCCAAATGAGCCAAAGTATGGAAAGAAAATCAATGAAGAATTTCATTATAAATATAAGGAAATGAGGGGAGAGAAGCAGAGAGGAAGATGGGAGAACGTCAAACAACGAGGAGAAAAATCACATCCAGACAAACATACATATATAGCATGGTGAAACAAATGGATCAACCACGTAGGACACAAACAAGCTATACATGAGTACCTAAACATTACAAAAACGGACAGGAACAACAAACTTCTAATCACAGACACAAAGTCTAATGTGACAAAAAGATTGGATCATCAGAAGATTTGTTTAACAATCACCATGTCATTTGGTTTGGCAGTGTGTTACTTGTAATTAATCCACTGACCATTTCAGTGGTTGTTGCGTTACTTTCAGTGTAATATAATGCTTCTTATCAGTCAGTTAATGATACGGTAATGTGTATATTTGGTAGCCAAGATAAATTTCGGTAGAGGGGAATTTTAGAACAGGTCTGGGAAATGTTTTCTAAACATATATCAAGGAGAATTGAGGTTTATAATGGAAGTAGCTTGTTGTATGTATATACTAGTCACACGTCTTTTAGTCAAAGTTTTTTAACAGCTTCCCTGCGTAACCCACTATTCACACCTCGCCTATTCCTGAAAACAGGAAAACGTTTGGCGAAAAAAGCAGATCTAAAAGCTCACATTGCATAGTATTGATACATTGTGAGCTTATAGATCTGCTATTGCTAATGTACTTACAATACTGCTATTGTTTAAACAGTGAAAATAGGATTGCGTTAAGTACAAAGCCCTGTATGACCCCAGTCAATGAAGTATACAGGGAGGGTTGGTTACTTTTGGAATGCTATTCCTATGAAACGTATAATAACCATATACAATAATATTAGAAACAACCCTTAAAAGTGTGATATGCAGTAATGTGGCATGGATCCATGCTGTTATACTCACTCTGGGTCAGGGTGTTGAATGCTACAGTGCTACTGGCTGCAGAGACACTGGCCCCACTACTGGAGCCTGCGGTTCCCAGCGTAGGCAAGCTTAACAGCGAGGGGAACTGGAAGGGCAGGGAGACTGGCACCAGGCCTCCCAGCATCCCAAACCCCAGAGGAAGGGACGCAGTGGAACTGAGGAGACCCCCGGCAGCGCCTGCTGTGGAGACCTGAGGACGAACAGCAGGAGAAAAGAACAAAGTGTAATATAATGCTTGGATAGGTTTGCTAAACCAAGAATAGCTTAAAAACCTGGCGCTTTATAAATTCACACTTCAAGCACCTTAAAAGGTGCTTATTCAAGATTTTTTGCACCTACAATAGTAAGAAATATATATATATATATCATGTTATTGCAAGAGCACAAAATCACATTTACTCTTCATTGCCTATTTCGCTATAGCCTGACAGTCGGTCTGAATTTTCACAAACATTTCTTTAATGGCCGTGGCTAGCGATTCAGGAATGGAGCCAGGCTAATTCCGCCCTCCAACTTTAGCCAATTTTAAAACAAGCTATACAACCTTCTGTTAACTGGCAAGCACATTGAGATGTATTTTGTACATGAAATATAATGCATTGAAACCTTGTATCTCCATATTTAAACTTTTGTTTTTCTCCTTGTAAATGAATGCCCTGCTTCATCAATAATCATATGACAGTGTCCTACAAAAGTAGCGATAATAGCAAATCTACAAGCTCACAATGCAGGTTTGTAGATGTGCCATTTTCACTATTATTTAACAATATTCTTTTTAATGAAATGGCCAAAATTGGGATGCCAGGTTGAAAGTGATTAAATCTTTTAAGTATTAAGAGCTTGTGACTAAATAATAATCCATAGAAATACACTCACAGTTGTATGCTCAAGCAAACTATTGTCCGAAAGTTCTGTCATTGTTCCACTAAAGTGAAAGTGTCCTTGTTCAAGGCATATTGCACACCGCTTTATACTGCACACATGTGGTCATGTTAAAAAAAGTCAGGTTGCAAGTTGCATATAATGTAGCTCTGGTCCATAGCCTTCTACTGCTTCGATTCTGCCCTGCAGTAAGGCTATGGGACTATCAGTTTTAAATCTCAAATCGAAATCAGACCAGCCTCTCCTCTTTTGTGGAAATCTCACGAACGTTTGACCTACTCACCAATACAAAGACGTGTTGTGTCAATAGAAAGACTACTTTCCTTAGTGGACGCACTCTGAGCCCCCCACCACCCCCCTACCGTATAAACGGTACTTTTTGGCCAGAAAGGGATTTTTTTCACCGGAGGAAAAATATTCTCTATGAGGCAGTTCTCTGGGCAATATCGGTAGAGGGCGCAGCGGAGTAACTAAAATTATTTTTTTTCAGGTGGAAACAAAATCCCTTTGTGGCCAAAAAGTGTGGTGGGGGGCTCAGAGTGCGTCCACTAAGGAAAGTAGTCTTTCTATTGACACAACATGTCTTTGTATTGGTGAGTAGGTCAAACGTTCGTGAGATTTCCACAAAAGAGGAGAGGCTGGTCTGATTTCGATTTGAGATTTAAAACTGATAGTCCCATAGCCTTACTGCAGGGCAGAATCGAAGCAGTAGAAGGCTATGGACCAGAGCTACATATAATGATGCCATGAGAATACTCCTTAAACAACCCAGAGGGGGCAGTGCTAGCTAGATGTTTGTCACTGCTGGAGTGAGGACTTCTAAGAAATCTAATGTTTAAGTTTATGAAAAGGCTGGATGTGTCAACGAACAGTATCATTGTAGCGCTTTCAACACACCTGAGAATAAACATCATGCGTGTTCAAATTGCCAACAACACAAACCTGCGGTAACTGAGAAGAGACGGACTGCGAAGAGACAGATGTGATTGGCTTAAGCCCCTGAGTAGTCGCAACCCCTGCCCGTTGACGCTGGCCTTGGTTGGCTTGGCCGGCGGTGGTGGGGGAGGGGCTGGATCCTGAATGTTTGCTGTTGGATGACATGTTCGTAAGGCTGGTGCTGGTGGCGTTACTGCTGGGGGGCTTTTGGCCCACCTGGACCGGCTTGGCCACTCCGCCCTGGGCACCTGAGAACGGCAGGCGGAAGCCTATGGGGGTTTTGGGGGTGTATTGGTGCATGGTGGTGGTCATCTGAGACCTGGGATGGGGGGAGATGGCGGGGGAGATGGCGGTTGAGTTTGGGGGGCGGTGGGTGAGTTTGATGATTGGTGGCAGGCTAGTGGATTTGGTGAGCGTAGCCTGCATGGGCGTGATGAAGTTGGACTGCTGCTGCTGGGACAGGGTGGGCGAGGAAAGAGGGGAGGGCTTGCTGTGAGGGGGGAGCGGCAGACGAGGGCCCTGGGGGGTTTTGGGGGTCAGGTGAGAGGGCGACGGAGCGGTATGCGGCCGGGATGGAGAGGGCGATGCCATGATAAGAGCGTCACTGCTGTTGGCTTTAGTGTTATTGCTGCCTTTGAGAAGGCCCAAGGGGCCAGCGGGGACCCCCGCTTTGGAACCTGGGGGTACGAGGGGGGAGGCGGTTGGGGGCGGGCGAGCTTTGAGCTGGGAGGGTAAACCGGGTGTGCAGGCTTTAATGGCGGTCACTCCGCCGGGTCTCTGAGCATTGAACGGCGAGTGTCTGTGAGCCACGCCCTTCACGACGCTCATCCCTGCCACGAGGGGCGAGGAGGGAACGGACGGCGGCCGCGAGAGAGAGTTGGACGAAGGCGAGGAAGAGGTAGCTACGTAGTGAGGCACAGTCGAGCCCGGCGTGCTGATGGAGCCCTTCTTGTGCTGCTGTAGGAGTGGTGAGGAGTGGAGGGACGAGGGGGCGGCCGCCTTGGGCCCGTCCGGAGACGGGGGGCTGTCCCCGTGAGCCAGGCCCTTGGCTGCGTTGCTGAGGATGGCCAGAGCCTGAGAAATGGAGTCCAGGGAGGGCGCCACCAGGTCCTCGTCCAGGGAGTCCACACAGATGGGCTCAGAGGGCGACTGGGGCGGTCGCCTGGCAACCTGGCCTGCTGGGGACACGGTGGCACCCGCTGAGGGCGTGGTCCTCTGCTGAACCCAGCCACTCTCCTGGGGCCAAACGGTACATAGGAACCACCGTTAGTGGAAAGACTAGATCAACACAAAGTGACTGCTTGGTTCAGCAACTTAAATGTAAAATGTAATAGCTTAAGACTTAATTAGGTTGAACTATAAGACCCAATATATCTTTGATGAACAACAACACATAAATGGAAAAGGAGACAGAATGACAGGTCTGTGTGGATGTAGAACTAGTGATTCAATGTACCAAGACAACAGATAATTTACAGAGATATGAGACAACATTTAAGAGATCTAATTGAATTGGACCGTCTTTAACTAGAATTTCTAATCTATATATATTTTAGGACCTGCACGAGTGCACGTGTCCTTCTAAGCCATCACAACACAGGACATGAAAGTCCCAGTGGAAATATGAATCATCAGCAGACAACGTGTCACCTTGGGTTTGAGTCCTTTGGGAGTACTGGTGATCATCTTCTTCTTTGCTCTGGAGTGGAAGGACGACACGAGTATGAAAGAGATCAGGTTAACCAACCTTAATTTAATAGCTTTAGTTTTACATTTGTACTTTGATATTCTTCCTTGATTTATGTAATATAGTAAAATTAAGCCCAAACCACGTTTTAAGGTAAACCACACCAATGCAACTCATTGAGTTGCAATGAGTTGCATTGGGCTTAAGTCTATTTAAATTATTGCCCTGTATTATTCCGTTTTACTTTAGTGCATTGAAGGCTGGAGTTGCATACTAAATGTTGTTGCACCGACCTTGATAATAAAGGAATTGAATTGAATGGAATAATGACTCACGTGTTGCCTGTGAGGTGACCGTGAGCCATGATGCTCTCTTTGAACAGCATTCTGGGGAGAAAGAACCAACACATGTCAACCACTGCAATAAATCTAGAACATGTGACATCGCAGCTTAAGTGGTTAGGAGTTTCATGGGGTGTACTAGTAGTTGACCAGACAGCATAAATGCAACGTCTCTGGTTCGATTGTGTGTGGAGACTGTGTTGATTGATATTCCTCTTCTCTGGTCGGAGTTTCCATTGGATTGAAGTATTTTTAGCCTGTGCAGTACACTTTTAAAGGCACCATGGCCACTGTTCAATTGATGACACAAAACTTTTGTCATTGATTAAAGGTATATTCAGTGATTTCACTCAAAAATCCTTAGGTTTCGTTTTTGGCTGTGGGACCCAGCCTTTCGTCCAATCAGGATAGAGAGTAAAAAACGAAACCTAAGGTTTTTTGACCCCCAGGGGTTAACTGGGGACAGGGAGGAACTCCTTATATGGCCAGCACACTCTATAGTAGGGAGGATTATCACAACAAAACAAAAAAATAAGTGATATTTGAATTAAGTGAAATCACTGAATATACCTTTAAAGCAAAAAATAAAAGAATAAAAAACATTGTGTTATTTTAGATCTGCTTCGATATCTGCTGCTAATTGTTGCTACTTGCACAACTGACTGGGATATTCTGCCTTACTTTAAATATAATTTTGTCGATTATATATATAATTTGTATATTTTACATTGTGTTCTGTTATCCGACTTTGTGCTTCCTGTGTTGTGTTTATTTCTGTATTATGACTATTCTTGAAACTGCAAAACACTGGCACTCCTTTCATTTCACAAAGTCCTTTATGAAATGAAAAACCTGAAGTTGAAGTATGTGTTCCTCACTTCAGTCACTTGTCTGCTCCACTACTACCTGGTCAAGTGTTAGACACCTCAAGCTAATATATTAGATATCTGTGTACAATATCTGTGTACGACTGCTTCTGTGAAAATGCAATAAAACGTTAAAAAACAAGGGCTGCCTTGCAAATACAGAACATAGCCATACAGAAAACATATTATGGTGGCTCACTGAGCCACATACAATGGATAGGGCCGCCCGAGGCACTTTAATGCATATCATCCCCCCCCTCTCTCTCTCTCCCGCCTTTCTTTGTCCTATCTGAATACAGCATATAATGCCCCAAAAAAAAGAAGGCACATTACATAAGCGGATATTATAAATTCTGCTGACGCATATAAGAGCACATGCCAGCCTGCGCCCACCCACACAATCTTACCTGGCCTGCATCCAGCCTTTGGGCCAGAGTGGTTTGACTTCCGTCTCCATGAAGGCTTTGAGGTAGTCTTCTAGTGACAGCGAGCTCTGGCCTTCCAGCTCATAACAGCCTAGTTTCACACGCACCAAGTTACATAGAAATGACCTGCCAAAAACAACAGGGACAGTGAGAACAAATACACCCCACAAATGCGCACACAAACATGCATGCACACGCACGCACGCACACACACAAGAAACTAACCTGAGTTTGTCATCCCAGATGAACTTCTTACGAGGCCCCATCACCCTTTTCCCTGGCTTCTCCTCATCTTCCTCTTCTGAACCATTCTTCTCTCCCTCCTCAGATTGCTGCCTGTCAACACACACACACACACACACACACACACACAGTTAATCTCATGCCATAACTGTGTGGCGAGCTAATCTTGCAAACCATGGGTCTCATCAGCGCCAAATATCTTGCACAGAATTGCACATATGTTTTATACCTTTTTAAATATGTTGCTTTAATTTCATAATGGAAGTCAATGAGCCACTCATAGTACTGAAACCTTGCCCAAGTCATATGTCAAATATGTCATAGAGTAGACGACTGACGTCATAGACTTCAAGAAAAAAGTCTCTTAAGCCCCTTAATACTTTGTTGTATATGACAAATAGTGGAAGTAGCTGATCAGATTTCCTTCTCTATTTTTTAGGGTTAGGATTACTTAGTCGTATTCCCATTGGCCCTATACTTTAATGACCAGATTCCCCTGAGAACACTTGTAGACCTGCTACTTTCACCAAATGTACACCCCAGAAGTGAGGTGCTAGAGTTCAAGTGGTTCAAATGCCAGCAGGGATGAGGAAGTGGTCTTACTTTGCCACCTTGGCGATACAGTCCATGTTGTATCTGGCAATCTGCTCCGGCATTACACTGCACACGGCCAACTTCAGTTTCAGCAGAGGAGTGCGCATGCGGTCGTCCTGGGAGACAGGGAGAGGATGAGCACAGGCCCCAAATAAAAAAAGAAAACAACACATATGCATAGTACCCCACCTACAGGCCTATGTATAGACACAGAGCCAGAGCACCTTGAAACAAGAAATATGCCCTTCACCAAAGAAGATGGATAGGGGTTTATGTTTTTCAGAACTTTTGCCCCATCGTTGTTTTTCTTTCGTTTTTTTGTCTTTTTTTCTTGCCCACAATCAAGGGCAAGGGCAAAATGATATGATAACGCATATCTTATAATGAATTCTCCGTCATTAAAGCTTTTTAATGATATAAAATTATGTTTTTTGCTTGGCCATGCCTTTTCAGCGATCCTAGACATGTTTTGCACATGCGCACTGCCGTTCACTTCCTTGTTTACGGCCCGACTAAACTGTCTCGTCTCTCTATATCTACGGCGCACTCCATGGTTTTGATCAAAATGGCATGTTCCGTCCTCATATCTTGAAAATAGAAAGGAGAGGTCGCACAGCTCGTAGTCACGATGAGTTACCAAAAAAATGCCTTCTTAAGTACCCTGAAGTACCCTTCTTCAGGGTAAGTACCCTGGCAATTTGTTTGCCAAAACGTTGGTAACTCAATAAACAGTATTTTTTGCATCGTTTCTATTGTCAAGTTTGTCTCCCATGGTCAGCACCTCCCCACTATTGGTGTGCTATCTGCCCATCTGCTTGGCACTCTAGTCTAGTGCCTTTATTCAGAAAAATTCCCCGGCAAACAAGTAAGTGTACTTCTAAACTATCAGCTATATTGGATAAAAACATCCATGCACGCGAGCATGCATGCACGCACGCACGCACGCACGCACGCGCACACGCACACGCGCACACGCACACACACACACACACACACACACACACACACACACACACACACACACCTGGATGTTGAGGCTTAGCTTCTTAAGGCGTTTGAGGAGGGCCTCCTTATTGCAGGGCACGAAGGCCTCAAGGTGAGAGTACACAACAGCGCGCACGGCTGCTGGCTGTTCCTGAACCTGCAGCTCAATACTGAAACACAGATACACACACCCACGCATATATAGAGAGACATATACGATATGATGGTTTTGATCCATAAAAGGCAGACTTGGGTAAGGAGACTCACTCTAGTAGGATGTTGTTCATGTCCAGCGTGAAGAACTTCTTCCTGCCCTCGTCATCAAACTGACGGGAAGCCTGTCACAGGGGAGAATCATTAGAAAGACCAAGAGAGAACCGTAGTGGTTCTAATGATAAATACATTATGACTTGGACCCCTTTCATAAAGTTTGTGGAAAGTATACCTTTCACTTAGACCCATATTCCCTTGTACAATCTGTTACCTCACACCAAATCTGACATTGGGCGACCTCTGGTTAGAGGCCCTCAGTAAGTAGACAGTTGGATATAGAGCAATTTACTATCTAAACTGAAAGATGGATACAATGTATGTAACCTAGATGCCATACCCTGATGGAAAATGCTGTTTTACCCTTTTTTATTTTTTATTTACTTTATAATTTTTTTTGTTCATTAGTACTTTCAATACTAGTTTACTGATTACTTTTACTGTCTTGTACTGTCTGTCTTTGTTTTATTTGTCTTGTTCTGACCTTGAATGGGGGGGGGGGGGGATATTTACATGTCAGATACAACAAAATGTACACATATGTTTATTCATTGCTGCATCAATAAAAATAAAAATAAAATGAGCGGCCGTTTCCGAACTAAACTGAACAGGCTGTAAACTGACTCTGCATCTACACTGCAAGCTTTAAAAACTGATGCTGGTAGACAAGAGTCCCTTACCGCCCGCAGGTCCTCAATGCGTTTGGCGAGTGGGGCCGACAGGCCGCTGGGCAGGGGAGGAGGAGGCATCACCCCACCCTGTGACACCCTGCCTGCTGTTAGTTTATGCTGTGCTCCTGCCAGGCCATTTTCGCCCTGTGCCGGGCTGGAGGGCTGAGGGGAGTCCAGCATGCCGAAGTCCAGGTCTCCCATCATGTCCTGCAACATGTCGTTGTTGTTGTTGGCCGAGCCCATCAGCCAGTCCATAGTCGGGTCCGTGGTCAGGTCGGTCATGTTGAACTCGTTGCCAGTGGCACCGGCCGCCTTGGGGTGGGCGTTGACGAGAGTGCTGTTGTTGGTGTTGGGCACTTTAGGGTTGGGCCGTGGCAGAATGGTGGCCGTGGCAGAATGGTGGGCCGGGATCTTCTTGCGGATCGCGTCCTTCTCCCGGGTGAAGCGACGCAACATGTTGGCCAGGTGGATGGAGTCTTTCATCAGCTTCTTCCTCTTCTTCTTCTCTGGCCTGTGGACGTTCAGCACAATCCCTCTGCAGAATAGAAAGATTGAGAGGATGGCGAACATTTAGACAAGTCTCTCTGAAGTGCACGACTGCCTGGGATATTGTGACAGCTCCAGAGGGGAACAACGAGATATTAAAACTCACCCTGGCTTGATAATTTTGTTTCTCCTGGGTTTCTTGTCTTCCATGTTAACACCATCTGGCTTTTTCTTACGCTTCTTTATTACACGTTCTTCACCGTCTTGAATCACCTTCTACAGACAGAAGCATCACATTTATTTGTAACTAATGCTAATTTCAGTCGTATACAGCCAAGTTCGAGCAAAGCATTTTGATACATTTTGTATGTCAAAATACAGAAACTATAGTAAAATACGCACATCACTTCATGGAGGTGCTGGGTTCAAAATGTGACATAGGAAAAGAGAAGAAGAGACGTTTCGAGCCAAGGCTCTTCAGTTTGACCAGATGAAGAGCCTTGGCTCGATACATCGTCAATAAATTGACCTTTTGGAGCATATGAGTGTGCCTTCTCTTTTCCGATTTGTCAAAATAGCCTTTCCACCAGTGCTCATGAAAAATCACACTTCAACTGTGTTTAAATTAAATAAGCCTTATCACTGTAAATATTACTAAAGAATGGATAATTTATTTACAGAGACTAGTGTCTCTATCGTCTCTGAAGTGCAGACATGTTCATCGGCATGTCTCCTGTGCGTTCAGACATGAAGAACCCACCTTGAAGTGGTTTCCCTCCATGCTGAAGTCGTCTCCCTCAGAGTCAGAGGCTGGTCTGAACTGCAGGGTGCCTGTGTTGATGTAGAAGCCTCCATGTTTGGTGGTGAGAGAGGCCGGCACCAGCTCGTCATACTGAAGACGACAAGGACAAATCGAAATAACTATCTAAATATGATAAATTATATAAATTATTTAAAAAGAATTGCATTGCAACATTTGATATTCTTCGTGAAAATAGTACAGAAATGTTGGAATAATTCTTGATAAAATGTTTGAATTGCATCCATTAAGATCAAGGTCACAATTTAACCCATTCTGGGCGGGAACCCCTTTTGGTGTTTTAAGCATTATGTTATTGGCTACTTTAGCTATTGAAAAATAGCAGATCTCGTAGCGCGGCACTCAGTGCCGCACTACGAGCTTGTAGGTCTGCTATTTTTGAAAAATCGTGAAAATGTGGTGAAAATCTTTGAATATATATTCTTTCAGAACGAACGTTTTTAACTCAAATCTTTGCTTCTGGGGGGTCCCTGGAACAACATATTTTCAGATGGGGTCGGCGGCCAATTACATATAATTTCTGGGGTCCTTGACATGAAATTGTTTGAGAACCAATGACACCATAGTTTTTCTGAAAACTGTCATGATTTAGAAGACATTTGTAGAATCGAACTGTCGACATCATAATAAGATCCAAAGGGCTGCGCTCAAGCCCTGGCATTAATTATGAATCATTTACTGAATGATGCCACCGACTAGGACATTCATATTTATGATAGAGTGAAGTGTAGGTCAAAGGTGAACTCACAGCCTCTGAGTTATCAATGAATGGATCGGTCTCATCGTAGCCATAACCGATGTCAATGAGATCCTGCATTCTGTCTCTTTTCTTCTTCTTTGGAGGAACAACGCCCTGTAATCAAGAGTAACCACACAATGATCAAACACCTGCTGCCTGAGAGTATCTCTTGCAAGTATTCATTAACATTAGGGAAGGGAATTGATAAGATTTTATTGGTGCCAATATTTGATTCCTGATCATTTGATATTATTTAATAACTGTTTTATTATAATCTCCGAACGGATTGATTTATTGTCATGCAGACTAGGCGCGCTGCCTTTTCCCTTATGCCTAAACTTTTTGGGTTTTATTTTATTTTATTTGTACTATTTTGAAAAACATTTTAAAATAGTGAAAATAGACGTTCTGCATCGACACGGTGTGAACTTGTAGATTGGCTATTTGTTTTTCAAAGTAAGATAGGCACACATATAAGGCCCTATAGGTGTCTGACATCATTGCTCAGATACCATGCAAAGTGGGGTAAGTGGGATTACTGTGTATAAGGCTCATTAACTGCACTGTGTTGCCGAACAGATGGTGACACTTACATATTTGCTTTCAAACTTCTTGGCTAGAGCTTCAACCTCCCGCCTCTCCCTCTCGTCATCGGCAAAGGGATCGCTGGGGTCCAGGGCAGGTGTCAGGCATTTGGGGACAGTGGCTACTGGGGCCGGTGGCGGTGGGGGTTTTACCTGTGGTAGACAGGACCAAAGGAGAGAACTATAAGACCATCAGCTGAGAGAAACTTGATGATAGCAGAGCTGCATGTCAGAACTACTCAGTCTGTGCAACTTGCAACCGTTTACCCGACCAATGACTATTGACTACAGCTTTAGTCTTGTCACTACTAGGAGACTAGGAGAGCCCCTTTCTTTCTTTGTCTTTCACACTGACACACTACAGTATATCCCCGACGTCACGTTTCTACACTATATACATTCTGGCTCCAAAGCATCAGGCCTGTCCTGTTCTCATTGTGGTCTGTCTGTGGAATCTATCCATCTCTAACCTGAGGAGGGGATGGATGGACGAGCTCGCTGTAGTTGAACTCTGCGGACCCCCGGTCACTGGGCTCGGTCAATGAGAGGTTCAGACGCACAGTGGGTTTAGTTTCCTCCGGTTCCCCCGCGTCACCTCCGCCGAACGGACCTCCTGCTCCACCTCCTCCCGCGGACCCCCCTGCTGCTGCTGCTGCACCTCCTCCGCCTTCACCTCCTCCTCCATCTTTCTCAAAAGTGATCTCGGCCTCATCTTCACGGCGGCGTTTCTTGACATTAGACTCCGATGGTGCCGGCGAGGAGCTGCTGAAGGATGAGATGGTGACGAACGGTACTTTCCTCGGCTCTGCCATTGATTGATGCTGAGGTTGCGGTCGGAGCGCCGCCGCCACCGCTGCTGCTCTCCGTCCGGGGCGGGAGGGACACACAACGGGACAACCCGGCCGACCTGGCTGCTGCTCTGCCGACTGTTTGTGGAGCTCCAATTGGGAGATGATGGTCGACAGCTACAGCTAGCTACGTGCTCGGCTAGCTAGCTCCGTCAGAACATGGGCTGCATGCAGGGAACAACACAATGCCTTTTTTAATCGCCGCTCCGCCGTATTTAATCCATCTATTAGCCTCCCTTGGTGCTCCCCGGTGACCTACGAGGGATCCGAGTGGCAGTGTAATCCAGTTTCGGATGTGTCCATGAAAGAGTTGGCTAAGCTACCACAAGGAGCTATCCATAGTAGCCATCTTGATTCATTATTATCATTATTCAGAAACGGGGCGGGTGTGTATGAAAAGAAAGCGGAAACGGAGGAGACAGAGAGGAGTCTTCGCCAATCGTGGGCTTGGAACGCCCCTCGGGACCACGCCCCCTACACAGACAAGCGCGAACGTGGAAAGACGATTGTTCTCCAACACGCGGGATGTTTTGACGGGCCCCCTCCACCTTGCCCCCCCCCCTCCATCTCTTCACAGAAAACAAACAAACACAGCCGTTTAAAATAAATGCTGACCACTTCTGGTGTGAAATAAACATCACTATAGAGCACCGAAGTCCTGACGTAACTCGCTCATCCCGACGATTCCCCTGGTTCACGGAAGTAGTTTCTCTATGGAGAATAACATGGGGTGATCTTAATATCGTCTACTATAAGCGTTGTGGTCCAAAAATAAACAAGCTGTCTCGGCGTTATTGTCAGGGAGGTGTCTCTGTATCGTTTGCAACAGTCAGTCACTCATATATGATACAGTCTGCTTCTAGCGAAAATCTAACTAATTCAGCAGCAGTAACATTAGCGTTTTCTCTCAGTCAGTTGATTCTTCATATCCATGTGAGTGAAGCGGCCGGGATGACATGTTTATTTTTCAAACACAGTTCTTATATGAATCAATCTAAAACTCCTCCTATGGTGATTTCAATGCAACTAAACAAATACATGAACCTGGGGACTGACGCCCTCTACTGAAAGTGACGTCAGACTTCGGTGCTCTATAGTATTGTGTTTTAATCTTGGAATGGTGAACAAGGACAGATTCGAAAACAGTCATATTGATAATATGACTGCTAGTCTGCTAGACAGGGTAGATAGAGCGTTATTTTGACATGCGAGAATCCAAGACTGATACTCCCTGATTATTAAAATGAGAGGATGTCATCAATAGCCTATTATTGACTTCTTGTCAGGCAGGAATCAGGATGGGATTGTGTTCTTAATCAAATGTAAAAAGGAGTTTATTTGAAACAGATGCTGGGTATCCTATACTTTCAATGCAGATTTTGTTATTTTAGAGATATTGTTTAGAGTCGAGTAGACTGATGCTATGTTCTTGGTTTACTTCACCTGGAATATATAATAGGTTCTTGAGGCACACTGTCTTTCAGCATGTATTGTACAGTAGGCAGGCTATGTGGATGATTACCTTGCTTATTGTAAGTTACTCTATATAAGATGAATGTTGGCGTGTTGTCCTGTGATTTTATTTACATGTTGCAGTGCAGCAGAGCACGAGCACACCCAACTTCACCAAAACCCTGAATACCTGACCCGGCTGACCGCCTTTTATAGACCCCTACTGCAGGTATACAATACAATGTATTGAAGCATAATGTATTGAATACATTATAGCTTACAAAGTAGAAATTGTTTACATAATACAGAAAATATACTGTGCAACATAGTTCCAACAACACAATTTCTTCCATAAACAAAATAGGCCTACATAGAAAGTGATTAAAATACATAGCATCCTCTCACTGGAGAATCACATGAAACACTGGCAATTGGTGATGAGAGTTGTATGAGAACATATGATTTGATAATGTGCTATAATCCCATATAATGGGATTATAGTAATCCCATTTCCTATGGGCTGTCAAATGGGTGCACCCTGTGCAGCTATTTGTGGTTGTCGGATGCAAGGGTGGAGGGCCGGCAGGCCTCCAATAATCCCCATACTCAAAGGAAAGGTTCTCTCTCCCGCTACCTTTGTTACGCTTAATCATTTCATTGCACAATTCAATTCAATTCAATTCAAATTTATTATAGTGTCAAATCACAACAAGTTGTCTCAAGACACTTTACAACCAACAAAGATCCACCCAGAGCAAGCAATATTGCGAAAATGGTAACGAAAAACTCCCCTTTAGGAAGAAACGTCAGGCAGAACCCGACTCTAGGGTGGGCGGCCATCTGCCTCGACCGTGTCGGGGGGGGGGAATGGGAAGAAAGAATAGAAGAGAGAGATAGACACGTGGTGTTGTTTGCCGATAATAACAATATTCAAGCTAACATGACGCATCTGTTCTTTTCGGCAAGCAACACCTATACCGTATTCATCATACATCACAATAAAAATATTTTTGAAACAGGATTTGAGCAGTGCAACTGTCTAGACAGTAGACACACAGTTGCCCATGGTGCTCATGGCCTGCAGCTCTGCTATCCAGACCTGGACTCAGCAGCCTACACACCTGCTCATGCTGTGCAGAACTGCGGATAAATCCACACCCTTGCCACACAGGCATTTGAGCAGCCTCCTGGCTCTCCAGTCTCCTTCTACCACAAAGTATGCCAGACAGGATATTTTTGGTCTGCCTAGAAACAGCACATAACTTTGCCAGAAGACAACTGTGGGGTGCAGGGGTGTGGAATTATGATGTCCCATGGTAAGCACAGATATAGGCACTTTTAGGCTGGTCAGGTTATCTGGGTCTATACAGCCCCCAGAAAAAAAGGCAAAAAGGGGTCAGGGTTGCGGATGTGCTCCTGCAGGGTCTTGGAGAGGATTGGTGAAGTGGCCTATTGTGTCCAGATGGTACACAGGAGAAGGAGGGAGGCACTCCACAGTGACAGCTCTAAACCGTGGGGTTTCCTTCCCCACTCCACAGAGACAGAATGGCGTTATGGTTATGCTGTGGGGTTTCCATCCCCACTCCACAGGGACAGACTGGCTCCATAGTGTACAGTTTAATTCCCCCATCAGAGCCCTTCAAGCAATGCTGATGTCAACTTCCTGTTGTCCTTTGCTCAGAGCCTTGAGCTCTGTGTCCCTACCCTTTACTGAGCTGTCTGGCTCCAGAGGAACACTGTAAACAATTGCCGTGCCCCAAAGGTATCCCTGCCATACACCTTCATGGACCCCCACCACCCCTGCCCTACATGCAATAAATGTCCACACGGATACTGAACATCCCCTACTTACTTGTGTGATTCCTGGGGAGCAAGGATAATTTAATTTGAGGAGGCAGTGTAATGACTTGTACATGCATGTGTGTGTGTCAGTTTATGTTAGAGAGTTAGTTAGTTTGGAGACCAATTAAGCCAGCCAATCAATAATGGGCTGTCAACCAATGGGTGCAACCGGGATGCATTGTGGTTGGTGGCTGTACAGATTGAGGTTGGGCTTCAGGTAGTGTACCGGTACTTACTAGCTCTGTGTTATACTGTGGCTGGAAATACTGCTCTTCAAGAGTGTTGGACAACTTTGCAGATATAATAATAATAATAATGGATTTTATTTATAATGCACTTTACATTCCTCAGAATCTCAAAGTGCTACAGTAGGCATTAGGCAAAAAATATGAAACAATAGGTAAAAGCAGAAAAAAAGAACATTACACGATTAAAAGCACACAGTTTAGCATCAAGAAACATAAAATCAGTGGGTTTGGGGGAAGGCCTTATTAAAAAGGTAGGTCTTTAGTCCTCTCTTGAAGCAGTCGATTGACTGTGGCGCTCTCAAGTGTGCGGGGAGAGCATTCCACAGTTCAGGGGCAGCTGTGCAGAAGGCCCTGTCACCCATGGTGCGCAGGTTGGCAGTGACAGGGTTGAGGCAGTATGTGTTTGATGAGCGGAGGGTGAGGGTCGAGGGTTTCAGGAAGACTAATTCTTTGAGGTAGAGGGGGGGGGGGCGTTTCCATGGACGCATTGGTGGGTGAGCAGGGATATTTTGTATTGTGTCCGGAACTTGACGGGGAGCCATGGAGGATGGGTGTGATGTGTTCTCGTTTGCGCACTCTCATCAGGATCCTAGCAGTGCTGTTTTGGATATATTGGAGCCTTTGAAGGCTCTTGCTAGGGATCCTGATGAGAAGTGCATTACAGTAGTCCAGCCTGGAGGAGACGATGGACGATGGACTATGATTGAACAATATGCTGTACATTATCATTAGTGGAAAGGTTATCACACTGTGATGAGGCAGGCTTCTGTTGTTAATCCAGTCCAGCACTGGTACCGTCCTTGAGTAAAATGCATACAATCACAAAGAAACCCGCTTGTCTTTTGCCCATTTCTTCATAATCCTCTTGAGGTATTCGACCTCAGGGCTCCCCGTGTCCCTGAGCAAACGCAACACTTCTTTCAAGCGCTCACTGAGGAAAGACGCGCACACGCACGCACGCACGCACGCACGCACGCACGCACGCACGCACGCACGCACACACGCACACACGCACACACACACACACACACACACACACACACACAAACAAACAATGGTCTTATAACAGTACATTAGAAAAATTGTCCGTGCTCTAGGGTTCTGACATTTGTTCTTGACAACTTTGTCGTTGAACTAGGAAGCACAATCTGTTCGACAGTTGCACACATAGGTCACTATGAGAATGTCAGCTATATGTTTACAATGTAATGTATCTAGTTGTTGTTGTTGTTGTTGTTGTTAACAAAGCAATAACAGTACGAAAACCAATAATCCAATGAAGCTAAATCCTGAGAGTTAATTAGCGTAAATCAGCTTTGGTTCCACTGGCCTAAAGGTCAATTTTCACATTCTCAGAAATAATTAACACTGTAATTTTGCAGTGTATGCAGTTTGTGGGGTTGGCACTCTTCTACAGTAAACAGAATAATGGTGTACTGTACCTTGATTCTCTCCCAGCTAAAATAAGTTGAAAGACTCCCACACAGGCCCCTCGTTTCCCCTCCCAGTACTCTGGTGTAGGGTCCAGTCTTTCCAGGACGCTAAAAGCTTTTGCTGCATAGTAAAACTGCCCCATCTGTGGAAGTGGGGAAATCTGTGTGAAACATCCATATAACGCTCACTGCTTGATTCGAACCCCTGGCGGTGAGCAGCTAATTTACCACTGCACCCCCCAAGCACCTTCTCACTGCTACGAAAATAGCAGTTCTACAAGCACACAAAGTCTTATTCAATCCAATTTTCACTTAACGTTCCCCTCTTTTCACCAAATGTTCGCCTATTAGGATATTCCCAGAATAGGGATGCTAGGGGTTCATACAATTACGTATGATACTTTTTAGGCATTTTTAGCTCTTATCTAGAATGACTTGCTCAGTTTAAGTGCCATTTGTTAACAACCACATGGCAAGTAGCCATGATAATGATATGATATGCTGCAGCAACAGGGAGGCCTACTATATTGTCTGAGGTGCGCTGGGGGTCGGGTTGTTGTGGCCTCATGGTGGCGCTATAACAGGCTGTTGAGGAAGATTTGGGCCGGAGGTTCGTATTGGAGGGATGCAGGTACAATGTTTTTCCATGTGTGCATACATAAGTTGTATACAGATCGATGCAGTTATAGCTAAAAACAGGAATTGGCCTGTTATAGCGCCACCGTGAGGCTGATTTTGAGGAATAAATTGTGGCATGTCGTCCTCGGCCTAGTGAAAATGTGCGTGTATAACGTAATGGAAATTGCACACTGTGTTTGTGATTTGTGGGCTTTTTTCGAAATGGACGAATCGTGTGAGCTTTGGAAGCCAATCTTAGCCAATCAGGATGGAATATGAGAAATCAAACAAACCTGTCTTGATCACATGACTATGGAGATCATGTGTACCGATTTGCGTGAAATTTGGATAAAATCTGAAGGAGTAATAATAGAAAATGTGTTTTACATATGTCGGCCTCCTAGTGGCGCTATAAAGAGCAGATGTGAAAAATTCCAGGCAAAGGTTTTTCCTTGGCCTCTAGGGAGTTGGCATACAAAGTTATCCACAGATCCGTGCAGTTAGAGGTAAAAACACTTTTCGGCCAGTTATAGAGGCTGAGTTGAAATTGTTCATGTGGCATTTCGTCCTCGGCCTAGTGGGAATGTGGGTGCACAATTTCACGGAAATCCCGCGATGTGTTCATGTTTTGCAGCATTTTGTTTGAAACTGAGCACTCCTGTGAACTTTGGAAGCCAATCTTAGCCAATCAGGATGGAGTCTGAGAAATGTGAAAGACCGGTTTGGTTGAATGGCTGTAGAGAGACTGTGTACCAATTTGCGTGATGTTTGGACAAAATCTGTAGGTGTACTGTGCAAAAACTTGTTTAGCACAAAGCGGCCTCCTGGTGGCGCTATAACAGGCCGTTGTGGAAAGTTTGGGGCAGAGGTTCATCGTTGGCATCCAGGGAGTGTGTGTGCAAAATTTGGCATCGACCGGGTTAACGGTGGCCGAGATTAGCTCCTCACGGACGGACGGACACACACACACACACACACACACGGACGGACACACGGACGGACGGAGTGTAAAACATACTCTCCCCACATGCCTTCGGCCTGGTGGAGACAATAAGACTGCTGCAGAAGATGGCAAGAGACTATACAATCCTGACTGATGGGGCAAGGAGGGAGAAGAGTCTGGGCCGGCTGGAATGTCAGTGAGGAATTGCTGACTAATGTGTGAGGGATTGTAGGGGGATCATAGGCGGTCACGCCCATGGCCACCTTGTAGTAGGTCATCGCCAGTGTTTTGAACTGGACGTGAACAGCCACAGGGAACCAGCGGAGTGCAGACAGTTTAGCTGTCACTTGTTTCCTAGTACTAACATACACCACCACCCTCCCCCATTTAGTTGTGGAAAGACCTTTCTAGGATGACAATAATATTGTCTCTGACCTATATGTACTCCTTACTATTTGGTTCCTTGTCAAGTTGGAGATCAAGGAATTGAAACATATAAAATACTGATAAGAGCACCATGCAAACATGCTATACCTTGTAACAGTCATTAGAGCACCATGCAAACATGCTATACCTTGTAACAGTCATTAGCAATGAGCTGCAGGAGGCTGAAAGACTCAGCTGAAGTCTCCATCTTCAGGTAATGCTCCCAGGCCAGCTGAGCTTTGCCATTCATTATGTCTGAAACAAAAATAACATAAATAACTACTGAATAAATAACTAATAATAAACTATTATTATTATTATTATTATTATTATTATTATTATTATTATTATTATTATTAATAATAATAATAACCAGTAAGACGCCTGAGAGTGAGATGCGACCTCGCGAGAAGCGACCTCGCCCCTTAGCCCCTCAGTCTGCTGTCCGCCTGGGTGACAGCAGACTGCTGGGCGAGCGCTGGCGCTTTGGAATGGGGGGTCAGATCAACATATCCACCTGGGTGACAGCAGACTGCTGGGCGAGCGCTGGCGCTTTGGCATGGGGGGTCAGATCAACAAAAGGGAAACATCGAAGAGGAAGGATGAATGGGGAAGGATCAACAGGAATGTCAGAACAGGTCAGCTCTATATATGGAGAGCCAATATTGGTGACATCAGGGATCTCCATATATGGGCTTAATATTGATGACATCATTCCTGATGATGTCACGTGATGTCACATGGGGTGACCAACCAACCAACACACTGACGGGAAATGCACAATTCCATAGTTAACTGCGACCTTTGGTCGCTATAATAGTTTCTTATCAAGAAAAAACAACACAAAAGTTGATAATCCCTCGAAAAAAATATGCCCATTTGTCAACTTACATTGCTAACAAACAAACAAACATATTATCTGCTTATAAATTTGAGCTTGACCTTGAATCAATGAATGACAGATATGACCATGACCGTCCCAAACTCTAAGATCTATACACTATAACACTTGATTTACAAGCTCACAATGTGAGCTTGTAAATATGATATTTCCCCCATTTCCCTGAACCTAACCACCTCACAAAAGAACAAGGACGCAAGGGTTAATGTGGTTAAAGTTAAAATTAATTATTTAATTAATTAAATTATTAATTAACAACAATATAGAGGAATACTAACGTACAGCTGCGTACCAGCCAGCTCTGGTACACGTAGTCATTCTTGATAGAGTCATTCTGAATGAGCAGGAAGGCCTAGAAGGTAGTGGAATGATCATACACATAAGTGGATTAATATAAGAATTCTCCTTCTTCTATTAACCATGAGGGGATAAGCTCATGACTGGTACAGTACCTCCTCAGCCTCCACGTAGTTGCCAATGGCAGCTTTTGCTTGACCATAGTTGTAATTGAAGACGTCGTCATTGGGGAAGTACTTCTGAGGACAGGAAAGTCAGCGAAACAGGACTATTGTTGATTAATAATAAATAGCAAGAGTCTAATAACGACATGTGCAGTCAATACATACTGGCCTTGTGGTTACAGTCTAACCGCAAGGCCAGCTTCGTGTCCTTGTGGGATTCCGCCCTGAGACTGGGAGGTCGGGGGTTCAATCCCTGGCCGAGTCATACCAAAGTCTATAAAAGTGGTACCTGATGTTCGGCACTTAGCATTAAGTGTTGGATTGAGGGTGAGTCTCTGTGACACAGTACTAGCGTCATGTGTCTGGGGGCAGAAGGTGTACTTTTACATCAAGCTGCCTCACTCTAGTCAGTCTAGTGAAACAGGAGATAGGCTCCTAACCTATAGATCAATGAATATGACTTTGGTGATCTCCGTACAACTCCATATTTGGGCAACAAACGCTGTTATAGACAGTTGACCACTTTGGTACCACACCAACGTTTTTTTTATGACTCCTGTCAAAGATAGAGAGGAGGAAAAGATAAGATATGACGTTTCTCTTAAAACGAAAGTATTCGACAGAATGTGGCAACCGTTTCTTTCTCACCTATCATTAACAGGCTGAAGTATGTACGCACATGAGTGTTTTTTATTTTCTAAAACTCTTAACTACTATTGTATAGTATTATTTTCATTTGTGTATGTTTTGTTTTTGTTTCTGTGCTATGTGTATTATTCATTTTCATTTTTTCATTTTTCTTTCCTTTGAATGGGGGGGTGTATGTGTACATGTGTACATGTGATGAGAATGTTTGTAAAGTATGTCTTGTCTTTAAACCTGAAAATTTATAAATACAATTGTAAAAAAAAAAAGATGAAGAAAATTAGAGACAAGGATTTCAAACCCAACACCCCCAGAAAATCCAACCCTGAACTTGAACCTGTTCTCATGTAATGCCTCAACACAAACATTTTACCTCAATTTAGGCTCTGCTTGGTCTGTTCATGCAATGCATTATGGTGTGATACTGCCGGTTGAGGAGCCATTACTTTTGGCTTAAAGGATAAACAAACACATAATAACAATAATAATAATAATTTGTGATATTGTCATGCGATATAACTATTGCTATAGTATATTCACAATTTCACATGCATATATCATATTATATGCATGTGAAATTGTGAATATACTATAGCAATAGTTATATTGCTGTACTGTATTGTAGACCCCTTATTCACACTCATGTGGCATTTCATAATTGATATATACTGCTCAGGGATGTCTCTTAGTTCCACAAGGGAATGAAGGACTGCCTTATTTTGATTTAATTCCTTGAGAACACGTTTATAAACTTTACGTACTTTATGTACATGATATTTTTTTGTTACTTTGTTACATTTTCCAGTTTTTATGATTATCTATTTTGTAACTACAATTGGTGAAAGCTTGTATAGAAAATAATTTCACCCACTCCTTTACACCTGTAAACCTGCTGTGATGTGACAATGAACTGTTGTCACAAACACAGGCAATAAAAGTCTGAAATACTAATATCAGCACAACCCATAAGACACATAGTAGACATATAAGACACAAGATTAAGAACATCTGTTAACCTTTTACCTTGATAGAGTTGAGGTAAAGGAGAACATCGTCAAACTGGCGAAGCAGAAAGAAGTAGGAGGCTAAACACTGTCTGCCAGGAATGGTGTCTGTTTTACAAAGAAACACAGGAGGTCAGATACACTCAGAATGACAGTGTTACAAATATGAGTGTAGTGCATGGATTCTATATAGTTAATGTAATCCATCGTATGATGTTTTGTTTTCTAAAATAAACGATCTACAAGCTCACACTGTGTTTGGTGCGATGCTTTGTGAGCTTACATCTGATATTTTCAGTGTGGGACACAAGTATTAATCAGGTTTTACACACAGCAAAAAAAGACTGTCAAGGCCAAGGGATGGTTATGACATATGCACCCTGGGTAGGGGATGAGAGGATGGCTGGTGACTGGTGAGGCAGGAGAAAGTGGGGGTGTCACACTCACCACATTCACTTGGTGATGAACCAACAGCTTGGAAAAGCTGCTGAGCCATTTTGAGATGATCACCCTGCCACATTAAGGAGAACGTTATTAAATGCGGTATAGTAATGACAAAAACAACAACAACAAAACAATTACAAAAATTACTATTATAATATTCTGATATTGGCCTAATAATATCATGATCGATAATATTTTCTCTGTTTCATGTGTATTTTGTAATAGTAAGGTTTATGTGTTATCATGCACACTCTTTTTGTTATTAATAGCTCTATTGTGATCTGTATGTTGACGTTGAATGACAGCTTGTGATCTATATAATGATGCTGTGTGCTACCTGTCATATTCAGTGGTCCCTGCTAAAGCCACATTGAGCTGAAATGCATTGGGTGTTTTGAACCTTTGCCAAGTAAGCCATAATGCTAAAATAAAGTTATTTAGATGTTCAACTGAACAGAGTGCCTGGATCATTATTAAACTCAACTTGGCATAAGCAAGGTCCTAACAATTATTATGTTTCTAAGTTAAAAAAAAAATGGTTCTATTAAATTTGGTGAAAGGTTAAACTGAAAAACAACATAGCAACAAAGCTGTACAATTGAGCCAGTTTAAAAAGGAGAGCTTTGAGTTGAGATTTCAAAGCGGACATGGTAGTGCTTTCCAGAGGGGTACAGTGTCCGTTAGTGATCCATGGTTGGTTGTTGGCAGGGACAGAACAGGACCAGCCACTTCCAAAATTGCAGGATCCTCTACCTAATCCTAACTTTTATTGGGAGCCAGTGAAGATTGTGAAGACTGTTTTTGCTATATTTAGATAGGAAGGTAGAGAGACAGGATATGCATTAAGGTCTCCAGCTGGAATCAAACCAGGTACATTGTGATTATGATCACAGTTAACGTTTTTGAGAGTTTGTGTGATGAGAACTTGCATACCATAATGAAAAAGGAAGGCAGTCCGCAATTTCATTTTTCATTGTACGTATCCTTTTTCAGCAGTTGTAGAATGTTTTGAGATTCAACCAGCGCACCAACTTACTGAGGCCGTGTCTTGTCCCAATACTGCATTCACCACCGCTTTCAAAATGTATTCCTGAGAGAACAGAAAGAGAGAACAGAAAGAAGTACAGAGGTACAGTATGAAGAGAAGATGTTCTTCACAGCGCAAATGTCCGTGGAGCTTATAGCTAAAAGTGAACTGACTCTGGTATGGAGAGGGGGAGGGAGAGAAAAAAAAACACACACACACACACACACACACACTTACTGGACGCTGAGATGCATTAAAACTAACACTGCCCTGAACCAGAGAGAGAGAGAGAGAGAGAGAGAGAGAGAGAGAGAGAGAGAGAGAGAGAGAGAGAGAGAGAGGGAGTGAGAGAGAGTGAGAGAGTGAGAGAGAGAGAGGAAGATAGAATGTGTGCAAGAGTGAGAGAATGTGAAAGAGAAAGATTGGAGGGAAGGGGAGGAGGAGGAGTGTGTTATTACACAAATGCTCACCACATGTCAACATCACTGTGTACTTGTATGTTGGATAAAGATTAATAGAGAAGGAAATTGGAAGGGGACAGCACAGGTCTTCTTATATCCTAACTGAAATGTGGGAAGCCACGAAGAACATGGAAGGGGAAGTAACAAACATGAGAAGGGAATGATGATTCTACCTGTGGCATGCTGAGTTCTAAGTCTTTGATCAGGTTATATGCTTCCTGGACCTCGTCTGTGAAAAGCAAGTACATGTCCTGTAATCCATTAGCATCACCTGCACAGTGCACAGTGCACACTGAACATGTATGTCCTGTAATCCATTAGCATCACCGGCACACTGAACATGTCAAATAAATCTAATAATCATGTGGATCCACATGGGATCTACTGTATGTGTTGAAATTCTATATTGGGAATAACCCCTTGAGACGAACCATCTCGTTTTCAAGGGAAATAATACAGAATATGCAAATACAGAATATGAATAGTAATAATAATAATAATACAAAAACCAAAAGAACACAGAACAAAAATAACTATCTATGACATATGACTCAAAATTTGAGAAAGGATTCAGCCCAATTAGAGGCACGTCTTACATAATAGTTCCAAAAAGTATGCACGCACGCACGCATGCACACACACAGACACACACACACACACACACACACAGGCCCACTTATAGACGACTAGCCTGTATGTATGGCAAACAAAGTACACTTGTCAATGACAAAAAGGACAACAATAACACAAGATTAGCCTTGCATCGCAGCATGCAAGCATTATATACTCACCTTGTCTGAGATGATAGATGACCAGGTTGAGCCGAGCCTCAGGTATAACATCTATCAAAGCAGGAAACGCCTGTAAAGCTCCTTCCCCACCGCGAAACACAACCTGCAAACCTCAGACAGAAATCATAACATCATGATTCACATCACATTTCCACATTTGCAACTGCTGGTTATTCATGGTCTTAGGCAGATAAGATGTTCAAAGTCAGCATTCAATATATAATTCAGAGCATCAGTCTTAAAAAGACCCATCATACAGTATGTTAAATACTTTTGCTAGTAAAATAATAATTACAACAGTAGTCTTTTGTGACAAAGGGTTGCATTCCTAATAGCCTAAGGTTTGCTTGTGTGCCATGCAAGTTGGGTAGTGTGCAGTTAATTCTTATTGTTCATCATTGTTCATTGTTAGCCCCAGTATGTTCCCTCAGCACTACGCTCATTCTGTAGCTCCGAGATGAGAGCTACAGAATGAGCGTAGGGAGTGGGCACATATGGGGCTAGTTCATTGTATGCCTTACCTTGGCTTGTACGCACATTGTAATATTGGTGTGAAAGCGCTTTCTAACTTGTTGTGAGTTGTGAGGTCACATTGACCTAGACCTTTTGTAACACCAACTTGTAGCCATCCTTGGCTAAAAGTTCATCCTTGAGTCCAAGTGGACGTTTATCCACTGTCATGAATGAAGCAATTCCGGAGATATTGTTCACATGGTTTGGACGTAACCATACGAGGCATACAGTAAGAGACATAATGAATACAAAGAAAAATTTGTAACAACCAAAAGCTATTTGTGTAAGGAGAATCAGCTGAATCAGTCTTACCAGGTTGTGTTGGATTAACTCCTTGGCAAATTCAAAGAAGGAAGAGGATACGTTCATCAGGTTCTTCAGCTCAGCCTAAGAGGAGGGATGTTTAAAAAGATAATCAGACAGAATCAGATCAGTAACATCTCAAATAGCCTCATACCGGCTTAAAGTGACGTGAAATGTTTATAAATAAAGAGTAACCTCGGCTGCTTTCCCATTGAAGAGTCTGAAGTGGTTGCAGGCGTTGAGGTTGAGGGCGACGGTAGAATGTGGGAAGTTCTGCAGGTAGACCGCCAACACCTGCTGGGAGACATCGTAGTAGTCCAGTTTGTAGTAGCAAAGAGCCACGTACACATTGAGGGCCAGGTATTCTCTGAAGAGGACCAAAACAGCATGGATTTGAACATGGTTTTGAACAAGCTAACACCACTCTGCACACTTTTCATTAACAAGACTGCATTATACCATAGGCCTATTACACTTTTCTGTTATCCAAAACCCCTCTTTCTTCTCTCCCCTCACAGTTCAATGTGTGTGTGAAGTTTGTGTGAATGAATGTGACATTGTACTTAATAAGTTAATGTATTTATTTTGTACACAGTACACCTTGCAGTGAAATGAGTGGTAGCATCATCACATGGAAGAAGGAAATAGCAAGCAACTGAAAAAAATGTACTTTTATTCAAGTACATTTTGAAAATGGGTCTTCTCCTTGTAACAGAGTGTATCTACATCGCAGTATTGATACTTTTACTTAAGTAAAACCTGTGAGTACTTCTTCCATCCACCCCTGCCAGAGGGGGGGGGGATATAAAAAGCAGATTCTGTCCCATCTCCCCCTGGCTGTACGGTCTGTTTTGTCACACAACCTCACCTGTTCTGTAGCAGAATGCGCTGGTAGATGTCAATGGCCTCCTGGTAATGGGAGCGCATGTAGTGGATGGATGCCAGGCTAAGCTGGTCTTCAGTGATGTCCTCCAGGCTCTGGTGGAATGACATCAGCTTCTTCTCATCGTTGAACTGAGAACCATGGGAAAAGAGCCAATCATTGCCATAAACAAACCTGTTAAGGCCCCAAAATACAGTTCATAGTTAGCCCTTCTATGAAGATCTGAGTTAATGACCAAGAGAATAAATAGCCTACATGTCTCAATGCTATTTTTGAGTATTTTTGGGGTGATGAAGCAACCCATTTGAACCCATGATTGGACCTTTAAATAAGAGAGGAGCATTCATGGGAAAGGCTGACCTTGTGTGACAGGTGGAACAGCAGTCTGTTCTTCAGATGACCTTTAGGGGCTGTAAAAAGACAAAGGTAGTGTGAATGCAGGAGCTCAATGGGGAGCTATTGTGTTTACTTGGATTATTCATAGATGAATGCGTAAGTGTGGAGTAATGTGAGAGGTCAGGATGGATGGATGTGAGGTACCCTTGAGTGCTGCCTCCTCAGCTTCCTTGTAGTGACCCAGTAGGAACAGTGTGCAGGCAAGGTAGACCCAAACCTCTGAATTGCATTCTGGCTTTATTGTCAGGGCTTTGTACACCTATGGAAATAATTAATTTTGCAAAAGCATAGGATATACAGTAAGAATCTCACTTAATGAATCCCATGTTGTTTTACATGTATAGAACATTTATGGTGCATGAAATAGGCTTTTTGTTTTTCTGACTGTTTCAGACCTCCATAGCTCTTTTGTAATCCCACAGATGAAAGGCACAGTAGGCCAGCCACAGGTTTGCATCCACTGCTTTCTCACCTATATCATGCTGAAACTATCCAGAGGAATAGGCGTTAGGCTTTATTATAAATATGATAACATTGTTTCACTCAAGTTTGAATGTGAGAAAATCCCTGTAGCATTTTCTAACACCTCAATTAATTTATAAAAAACAGACCTTCAACAAAGTTCACAGCAGGTGGCATTACCTCCAATAATGTAATTGCTCCGAGATAGTCCCTTTTGATGAGAAAATCTTCAACAAGGGGCGACTTTTTCGCCTTTATAGGTTTATTTGCCGGCGTGGCATCTCCAGTAGCTGGCTTTATCCTAGACAAATTCTGTGAAACATGACCACGAAAATCTGACAATCCTTTTAAAGAATATTGTTCAGCTGTGTAATGAAGCTGATATGGTAGCATTGGATGCATAGTTTTTGTAATACCGAACTTTAAAAAAGTTATCAACTTAGCTTACCATGATGGAAGTGTTAGCCTTAGTTGGTTATATGAACAAGCATTAAAACGCGGCGAATAGCCTAAAACGTTACTCACTCTACGGAACAAAGTTAATTAATCGCCGAGAGCCGTTCATTCCAATAAGCTCCGTTGACACCTAGCTTCTGGTTGCCAAGCAACAGTGTCTCCTCCTGGACAACTTTGTACAAGAAACAATGGACACCTAATACTATAGTTCCGCTGGAGTATTTTGGTTAACGTTCTAAAAAGAAATGCCCTACTCAAAAGGTCCCTAAAACCAACCTGGGACTGTTTTTAAAACATATAGCCTACTTCTGGAATCTGGCTAAAAATAAAACCTAAATATATATAATTTTCATGATAGACGTGCCTTGGATTTCATTTATGTGTGTGCAACACCATTTGGGAGTTTAGTGTAACCAAGTTTTTTCATCACTTACAATTACACTCTTTTAATCTGTATCCTGACTGCATTCTCCATCCTGATCAGAGAAATAAAATTGGACTGGTTTCACCAATTATAAAAAAGCTGAAACATGAGACTCCCGTTAATGAACTAACACTATAGCAATGAGTACTATCACAATAGATCCTTTTAACACTTAATTTAGCCAAAGGAGAAGTATTTCTATGAAAAACCTTTGTTCAGTCATTTTGCATTTCCCAAGAAAAACGTTTCTTTTACTCAAAATGTACCTAAAACCTAGCTCTGGTACATAGCCTGCCGGGCAGAATCGAAGCAGTAAGGCTATGGACCAGAGCTATACCTAAAACCATACTGGGACAGTTTAAAAAATATGAATTAGGTTTATACCATCATTGCTGTCAGACACTTTGCAGTCACTGATATTATATAAATGTATATTATTAACCAAAGGACTAATTTTGATAGCTCATGAAAAGACCAGGCATAAAAATACCCCTTGAAAGAATACCAAATATAGGGGTTAAACTAAAGCCTTATATTCATAACACATTAGGGTAACCTTTGACCAGAAGAATGTGTAGTTGAACCATTATTTTAGCTGTAGGAAGACCAAGTGTAGAATGTAGAAATACTCCAGTCAAAATGTACCTTTTATCGTACAGGCAAGTAAAGCCTTTGTCAATATAATTTACCAAAATAGTTATAAACCTTTACTGTTTAGAATAGCCTTAGCATGAACACCTTTTAAGCCATATATAGAAAAAGTATAAAAGGTCAGTCACACTGCGCTGAGCTTGTTGCGTGTGGGTACAAAATATTGAACCAATGACTATTAAGAGCTTGTGACTTAATAACTATGGTGGAAAAGGTTATTTTTCCATTTCCTGAAAAGTTAAGGTTTGGGACATTTGTAAGGAGAAATCCATAATAATCCAGGTAGTTCAAAATCTATGTTTTCTGAGGTGACCCAATAACCTTTGGTTCACATCAAATCAACAGAAACAAGTCATGCGTTAGTCTGTAAAAAGAGCTGCTTTATTGTTATCACCAAGGTCAGTGATCTAAGCCCAGTCAGAAGTGGCTCCGCCCCAGTCTGATGCCTGGGCAGTGGGGGCTGCAGACCAGTCCTCAGTGGCAGGTTGGGCACTCCAGTCCTCTGCAAGAAAACAAGGGAATAATTCAAATATATATTAAACAATTGAGCTCCATTTTAGGATTGTGTCGTGCAGCAAAAATGGCCTATCTACAAGCTCACAACATGTCGTGAGCCATTTGAAAATCTCACCAGAGAAGCCTTCGCCTGCAGCCGGCTTAGCTGGAGCAGCGGCGGCAGCAGCAGCACTAGTCGCTGTAAGGAGACAGGATAATGGTTTACAGAATGCTGAATGCAAGTAACAGGTCATAAATTCTAACATCAGTGTTATCAGTGTTCTTACCAGCAGGGAATTGCTGGATGGGCACAGATGGCACAGCCACACCCTCAGACCAGTCAGTCACCTCAGGCTGAGTGAACTCAGCAGCTGGGGCGGTCCACTCTCCCTGGAACTCCTCCTTGCCAACGGCCTTCTCTGCTGCAGCCTGCTCCTCCTTCTCAATCTGCAAGGAATGGTGACATTTAAGATGAGATGTGACAATGGCTGCTAAAAAACATCTGTAACATACGGGGCCAAATAGTCATTATAGACATGAAATCCAGCATCATGTCAATCTCACCTCCTCAGGATCCCTGTAGAAGTACAGATCAGGCATGACCTCCCAGGGGTGCTCCCTGGAGATGGTACCCCTGAACCTCAGCACCTCCCTGGCCAGCATCCACCACATGAGACCCACAGAGTGGTGACCCTGGAACACAAACCATCAGATATGTAAACTCTGTCCATTGTCAATGGCAGTTTTTATGTTTAACTAAAAACAAACATTAAATCTGTATAGGAGGGGCTAGCGACCCTCAAAAATAAACACTGCCAGTCATTGTTAAACATGGTAAACCCACAAAGATATTAAGATATAGAACAGAAACATTTTGACTGTAACAAGGCCCATGTATTCCACTTCCCAAGGAGAACCTGGGAGATGGGGAAAACAAGGCCTTGCATCACTATAGCACACATTCTGCACCCAGAACTGCACTGATGAGACAGCGACGGGCTCTAACTGTGTGCACGATAGTCTTATGAGACTTAAACTTGACCAGAAAAGACAGACTAAAAACCTCTTATCCAGTCACATGACAGATTTGTAAATCAATCCAACTCACCTTGTTGTTACAGGGGATGGAAATATCCACGTATCTGAGTGGGGAGTCTGTGTTGCACAGAGCAATGGTGGGGATGTTGACGTAGGAGGCCTCAGTCAGTGGCTGATGGTCAACACGAGGATCCGTCACGATCAGAAGGCGGGGCTCCCTGAAGGCAGCCTGGATCTGATTGGTGAAGGTTCCAGGGGTGAAACGACCTTGGAAGGTGCTGGCACCAGTAGCAGAGGCAAACTTCAGCACTGCTCTCTAAAGACGAGGGGGAAATTACAGAAACGATGCAATTACATTCTTTTACACATGTTGCTTGAATGACTTATACGATTTGTACTTTGACAGTTAGTCAGTTAAGTGTCATGCACCGAAATAGCCGATCTAAAAGCTCACGACACATTTGTGAGCTTTTAGTTGAGTTACTGCATTCAGCACACAACCAAGCACTAATCAGGTGTTAATGTGACACAGGTTGTTAGGTAACCCCAGTCATAGGACGTCAGTCCTCATGGCGTCAGAAAACCTGGCCTATTACTGTAGCACACTTCCGACACCCAAACACTGACATCAGTGGCAGGTTTTAATAGTGTGCAACAAATGATTTGTGAAGTGCATTATTCAGCTAATAAAACTATTCTACCCATTGTATCCCCTCTTCACTGTAATGCTTTTAAAGACACCAGGTAAAAAGACTACTTTAACCATTGTAAACCCTATATACTTAATGTCATAGCAAAAACAGCCGATCTACAAGCTCACAACAGCTATAATGGGGATGCTAGGGTCCATGTGGTTAAAAATCATGTGCATACCTGTCCAGTGTTTCTTGAGGAAATGACGCACACATCAGCTGGGTTCTCAATGGCAACAATGGCCCTGGCAGCCAACAGCAGCTTCTCCCAGGTCTTCCTCAAATTGATGATATAAACACCTGAAGACGGAGGAAAGAAAGTGAGCTACACATCAATTGTGTTCCTGACAGGAAATGAGCCATCTACAAGCTCACAATGCATAAAGTTGTGAGATTTTAGTATTTCACTCATGTCATGTCCAAAATAGGGACATACAGTATATTCCCACATGGGGTAAAACATGTGAATGTACATACATTGATATGCTAAGGTTAACCTTTCTAGTATACACAATACACACTCCGAGTACTTAAATGTGCCCGTGTGCAACTTTACAACATATACATTTTGACTGTAACAAGGCCCATGTATCCACTTCCCAAGGAGAACCTGGGAGATGGGGAAAACAAGGCCTTGCATCACTATAGCACACATTCTGCACCCAGAACTGCACTGATGAGACAGCGACGGGCTCTAACTGTGTGCACGATAGTCTTATGAGACCATTAAACTCGACCAGAAAAGACAGCCTAAAAACCTCTTATCCAGTCACATGACATCACAATACAACAGATTTGTGTTCCTGACAGGAATGTACATACATTGATATGCTAAGGTTAACCTTTATAGTATACACAATACACATGAATTTTGTATCTCACCCGAGTACTTAAATGTGCCCGTGTGAAACTTTACAACATATTGAACACTGACCATCACTTTTCCTCTTGTAGACATATTGCTCCATCTGGAAGTCCATGTTGGTACCTCCCAGGTGGGTGGATGCTGCTAAAAACTTCAGCACATCCTCCTCCTTCATCTGAAGGACATCCAGACCTCCGGACATCGTGACTGCTTTCCCTGCGTTACGAGTTAGATGGGAATGCTAGAAGAGAGAGAATGAGTGCAAGTAGTTAGTTTCATGCAAAACTTTAGTTTCAAGGACCTCTATTTTAGTATGCATTAGGCACACAACACTTTGAAAGTGTAGAAATGGAATCCCTTTGTACACTCAGGCCTGTCCGACTGATCTTGGTTAAAACATTTAGCCACTTTGATCCAGTGTAATTTGATTGATTTGTTTGCAAAAAAAAAAGGCACGGTGGGCCAGCTTTACACAAAATAGCCTATGCTAAGGATGGGGACTGCCCATAAGTTCGACATCCCGTTTCCAAATCCATTGAAGTCCTATAGTAAAGTGTATATAATGCAGTGTCCATTTTGTCAGCAACGTTTTAGGAAGCACTCGGAGTCGAGGGCAATCTGTTGCAACAAAAGTATTTGTAGACTTATACAATACCGGTGAATCCGTTCATGGCAGCCTAGAGCTTTTGGTCAAGACACTGCCGAGAAAGGAGTCTATATACCAAGTAAACGTTAAGATACAGTATACAGCCGCGCGCTTCAGAGTAGAAACGATGGAGAAGGGCGCATGTCCACAGCTATCAGTTAGCTACCTACGTTAGCTTCTAATTCTATTGGGAAATTGACGTCGTTTAAAGTAGTTGCTTTAAAATATGGCCGTGTATGCTATAGAGTTGAATTTCCTGTGTTTATTCAACTTGTTTGGGCGAAATGTGAAGGCTTGTATACGTAAAATCGCCACTTTTTCCACTCACCAAGAGACAACGCCGTATGGATATCTGGGCACACGGTGTAAAAAGAACGATCGGAGGAAATGACGTTGTATTTATACCAAGGCTGTCTTGTGGTGACGCTCTGGTGACGCGAGGTAACTGTCTTTTTCGCCTGTGTCATTCTGACATGTTGTCAGCAGAGGGTGGCGTTGTCTGACATTCACAGTTTTAGTTTTTATTGAGGAAGGTAACTGGAGGTCGGACGGGAATCCCATATTAAGACAATGGGGAGATAGGGATGGAAAGACCATATTAAGACAATGCTGAGACGCTGACTTCTCGGTTAAAGAGTGGCCTGTGTTGCAACGTTATTTGCTAGAGATAGTGGGGTCTGGGTTAAGGTACACAATATGTACTCAGTGACACAGCACTATATCGAGAAACATATTGAAATAAATTGTTGAATAGAATTTCATGAACTGTAAACTGCATAAAGCTATATGTCGCCATATGGGAGAGCCTCCTGGCACGTACCCTGGGCGTTGACTTGAAAGACATGGAAAGAACAGAGGATTATGCTTTAGCCATAGGCTATTTGCTGCTCCTGCTTGGTGTTGACCTAAGGGTTGTTTGGCATAAGGTCAAGGACATCATGATTCATGGCCCTGGCCTAGGGGACATTGAGGCTTACAAATAAAGTTAATGGAGGGAACTGGGCAATGTGTCACCTGAAATAACATGTTATTGTTATTGTCACTTCCATATACTTCCAATAGACACTGTTGATTTGTTGGTTACAAGTGTGTGTAACCAACAGTGTCGCCACCATGGTTCCCAAAGTTCTCCCTGAAGAACCCAGGGGTTCTTGAGGGAGTTCCAGGGGGTCCCCAGGTAAATTATATGGTTAAAATGATTAACATTGATTTTACAATATAAATTGGGGACCCATAGATAGAAATGCCATAAATGGCAAACTGGGGGGTCCTTGAAATTATTAAACGGGTTGCAGGGCTTGACATTAACTTTTTGAGCCACTAAATTTCCCATCCACTTGTCCGGGCACAAAAGTCACTTGTCCGGAGCACGAGCACACACAAATAGTCCTACATTTTAAATCAACTAGCCTAACAGTAAGCTGATTTAGGTGAATACATGTTTGAATATTAGATCAATATTCTCAGTTTAAAAGTTAATACCCCTAGAATGTGATCTTAAATACATTTCATGTATTCCAAATACACAACCATAAATTGGACTTATCCGAACACGGTTACTATAATAACCTCATCCGCATTTAAATTGTACCACTGCGTCTGCAATCACACACTAATGAATTCCTAAGATTTTGAGTCGTTTTGGGGACTAGTTTCATATTCATTTGAAAATTCTGGCAGAAAACATGTAGCCTATTTTGTCAAATATCACCACTTTTCCATAAGCTGTACACGGACGACATTCTCTCCGTTGAGGGGCCCGGAATGAGTGCAGGACTGAACATTTCAAAACTTCCTTTAGGAAGCACAAATGTATGGGACACACAATATAGGCACATGAAAGCGCAACACACCAGAAATTGTGTGCCCCATACATTTGTCCATCCCAAACATCAACTGTTCCCAAAGGACATTTTCATATTTTCAGTCTAGCTTTTCCTCCTGGAAAAGTGGGGATATTTTACCTAGCACACGTTTTCTGTCATAACTTTCAGGACAATATCTGACTCCAAGTCTTCGGAATTAATTACTGGGTGAGTACACACGGTACACACGCAGTGCTACAAGTTTAAATGCCGACGTGGTCAGTCTGCTAACCGTGCACGGATAGGACCTACCCAGATCTATGGCTGGGTATTTGGAATACATGAAATGTATATAAGATTACAGACATTCTAGGGCTATTAATAATATTGGAAAGGTGATTATTAGGAAAGCCAGACAATAATGCAAGACAATATTGTTGGCTGCTAGGAGTGCCACAGAAAAACATGAAAACAAGAGTCACTTGTCCAACAGACAAGTAAAAATGTAATGCACTTGTCCGGAAAGATTTATTACTTGTCCCGGACAAGCGGACAAGCCTTAATGTCAAGCCCTGGGTTGAGAATCACTGCTAGAGCCGTAAAAACCTTCTCTTATGGAGGGTCCCTGGTCCGAGAGAAAGAGAGAGAGAGAGAGAGAGAGAGAGAGAGAGAGAGAGAGAGAGAGAGAAAAAAAACCTTATATTTTGAAAACAAAGCAATACTGCCTCATCAAAGTCGGTGTTGTGACTTTATAATGTCAAATTGTCAATTACATGAATGGGAGGGGGAGAGGTGGTGGAGATCTCAGATCTAGCTGTTTTAGCAGACAGTTTGAGAGTCCAATGGAAGAGGTTTTGTCCAAAGTGCTTTTTAATACTTTTCATTGTTCAAAACAACACACAGACGTAAAGGGTCTTCAATACTGATTTATGCACCAATTTCTTTTTAAACCTAACAAATGGAGAAACGATATATGTAAATGAACAAGGAAGTATGGCATGTTTCTTGTTTATATTTAGTAAGCTACCTTATCTATTTCGAAGACAAGAGGTAGAACATATGCTCTTGTATATAAAGCTTGATATGAGCCTTTTACAATATTGTGCTCAGCTCCTATTTGATGTCACGTCACCACTCCCCCTGCTTATCTTGTGTCTCAGTACTGATAAGCCATATGGCCTCTATGTGCTTGGCAGTACAATTAAATGACCGTTATGTATTTTGAATCTCTTGGAAATAGCTCAATATAACTTAAACAGCAAGCAGTCCTTTTGCTAGAGCTAGACTGTCATGACTCTAAGTAAAGTACCGTTAAAATAAATGTATCCTACACACGACCAGAGGGAATAAACACCTGATGTAGAAGACTATCTGCTTTTTCTGGCCTGTCTGTCTGAACTTTGTGGGTGTAGTTAACTTTACTAGAGCATAGATTGAATGTCTGGAGTTAACTGTCAGTACTGCTGAGTCAAACTGTGTCAAGACTTTGTCATGGTGACTTATGGCATCTCAGCCCACATCAGGATTACAAGTTCACGAGAAAAAATGTCATTGCAGCACTGAGGTTAAGCTTTTGATCATTGATGTTTAACGTTTAATGTGAACAGGTCTGTCACTTTCTGTTGAATAATTTACAGTAAAGGAAGGTGAAGTGACAATAGGTGAACAAAGAATGTACACTACTGTGTGTGGGTTTGTGTTTGGTATTTGTGAAACAAGCACAGGTATTTGAACAATAAATGCAAGACAATATACTTTACATTTATTTTACTTAAAAAAAGATAAAATATATTTAAGAACAAACAATATCACTACACATACAAAATATAAAAACACATGAGATCATAGTTCTATAGAGGGTATGCGACTATGCGCATGCTTAAAGTGAATGGCACATCGAGTGGCAAATCGAGTGGCAAAGCAACATGCAAAGTGAGTTTGACATTGTTTAACGTTGTTTAATGCAATCAAATAGGACATTTCTGTTTGGATGTATGAGGCTGTCAAGGCCAGAAAGTAGTTTTTTGACACTCAGTAGGCGTTCCTGCATAACTTCCGGGTTTGATGATGATGTCAAACGCATACCCTCTATTGTAAGGCAAATCATCTGTAGGCTACAGGTCAAAAGGCAGCAAGCAGAGCAGATTCTATGTTAGAACAATACTAATAATACAGTGACACAATTACACAGTAGAATCCTGTGTTTACTTAACTCTGACTTATATAAACACTGAGGATTTTACTGTGTGAATGATATGAGGTTAAAGTGCAATGGCTCACTAATACTCTAGCAGATACTGGCACTAATGAATACATGACTGTGCCAATGCAGTCTTTCTGAAGTCACACACATACTGTACGTTGCAAACTCTACGAAATGTCAGAGAAACTGACAGAAAGGAATTCCCAGCAGTGTTTCCAAAACATGGAATATCACAGTTAGTCATTGTGAATTAGCGGGAAAAATGGAAAAACTTCTAGTGCAATACAGAAGGCAGAGAACACTCTAATCTATCTAATACTAGCCTGGTTTCCAGCCCATAGACGCCGCCCACTCCACTGAGGCTCAGAGTCTGACAATTAGGCTAATCTAATACAGTAGTATAAGACATTATAGTTCTTCATTCTACTTTTTTCCCCATGGCATTTCTACACTTTATTTCTCATAGGAGTGTGTAGAAACACAGGAAACCAAGGCCAGAGAGGAGAGACATAACAATAACCCAGCTCCCACATTTCACTTGGTAGTGTGTGCCAGTCATTCTGAGCTCTCTTTTCTCCACTGAGCTGCCAAACACTTCTCTCCACCACCTCTAGTAGAGAAAATCTCTTGTCCTCTGCTGAAGTCCATCATGCAAAGTTACTCGAGCGGACAGCAAACACGATAGGTTTCAGCATGCTCCGTCTCCATTATGCAACTTGACTTTTATCTCTCTTTGACTCTCTCTCCTCTTTTCCCACTCCTCCATTAGACTCCAGCATGCCCCCTCTTCAGGATTGGAGTCCAACACGGGCCATCATCTGCTCGTACACCGTCCACGCCATGGCTGCCATCATGGTTCTCCTCAAGGAACGTGGAACTGCACCACGGAAGAACCCTTGGAACCCATGTTCCTGAGAGAGAGAGGGTGTGAATTTTTAAAACAATATATTGATTGTTATAGTTAATAGTGCTTATACTGCTTGGTATGGATTGCACTTTACTGCTGTCACTGCTACGATACCAGAATTTCCCCACGGGGATCAATAGTAGGTCTATCTTATCTTATCGAAAGGTCATTCTGACCAAAATGTCAACCTCATTAAAACATTCTTCACAAGTGTATATCAGGTGATTCTTCTCTTTTATTATCTATTATGTATACATAATATATATATATATTCTTTACTATTTGTTCTTTGTGTGTGTGGGTGTGTGTGTTTTAACTTATATAAGAGGTGATAGTTACCCTGTAGATGAATCGGACAGCATCTGTCGTCCTCTTGTACAGCTGTGGGTTCACTTGAACGTGCGTTTTGACCACGTCGGCAGGCTGGGTAATGATGGACGCCAACACCCCTGACGCCAAGCCACAGCTGAAGTTAGCCAGCGGGGCATAGGTAGACGTGCTGATATCTGAACAAATAGTTTTGAAATGACACAGTTGTTACTTTTGAACATACTGACAAATATCCCTTCAGGGACAATAAAGATGATTATAATAACAATAATTATTAGCTCTAAATGAATGAATTAATTGTTAAAACGTACCCTTGGGCAGTGCTGCTTTGGACTGACTATAGAACATGACGTAGATGCCAGAGAAGGGAGCATCTCTGATGAGAGTAGCCGTCAGGCCAGAGAACAGAGCCATGGGTCCCTCGGTCTGATACACACTTCGCAGAGCCCCAGTCACACTGCCGTAGTTATACTTGCCACTCTGAAACGCAACAGCAGTTTTAGACCTCAATCCTTGTGAAACATCATGAAAATAATTACACACAGTATAACTAAAGGTTTAATATTTTCCTTTGCCAACCTGTATTTCAAATAACCACGTTCACAGTTTGCATGTAGTACTGTAATCAGTAGTTTTCAGCCTGCATCACATCATCATCACCTCCACTCACCTCAAAGCGGGTCTTAATGACTGTGACGGGCAGCATGAAGACCCCTGCAACAGTGCGGGCCCCGGCCCCCAGCAGAACAGCATCCATGGCCCCCAGGGTCCTCTCCTGGAAGAAGTGCTGCTTCAGTGAGTAGTAGGTGCTGAAGTAGATTCCCACTCCAGGGATGGTCCTCACGAAGGACTGAAGGAAGAGTAAGGGGAAAAAATGATATGAGACCTTTCAGTAATATGGGACATGGGTGGTGGGTGCATGTGCGTGGCAACAAATAGTAGAAGGGCATACTTACAGGCGATATCCCCTTCCACAGTCCCAGCAGTTTCTCGGTTCGCACAACACTCAAAATCATGGTCACCATCCCCACTCTGGCTGAACTGAAAGACACAGGCGGCTGTTAGAAATACACTTTAACCACTTTCAACCTGGTGTCCCTATTTTGGGCAAGACCACTGTACAATGACGTTTTAAAATAGTGAGAGGTGCATTGTCAAGGTCTGGCAGAATATAGGGCCAGCTGACTAACTGTGTGTCCTGCAAGATACGGCTACCCATTAACCAATCACAGATTAGTTCATCACATATTAGGAGAAGCGCTTTGTGATCCTGCTACACGTGCCTCTAATCTAATGCATTTCATGTGAGTAAGTCGTCAAAATGAACAAATGCTGGCACTGTCTGTGTGCACGTGAAGCCATGTGCACTCACTGACTGACTGAAAGGTCAGATTACTTTGAAATGAACTGAAAGAAACAGGGAGCGATTAGAAATATAAAACAGGGCTCAAGTGGTTAAAATAACATATCTGCTCAGTCTGCTGTCGGGCAGAATTCCAAATGTTCGTTTTTCAGGAAATTAAAAATATTTATTTTCATGAAGAACCAACGCACAGACGCATTGCTGAGTTATAGAAAAAAAATAAAGTTAGCTGGTTAGCTCGACACCGATGATATACAATATAAGTTGACATTTTTATTTTCTCCAACATTCAAGGCAATGTGTCGTGCACGTTGTCTGTTACCCACACCACAGCAGAGAATGTGCGTGTGACACGCAAGCCCTGCCCGCATACGCACATATGCATACATAGATCCAATCCTATTTTAAAGCCCTCGTATGCGGGGCTCACGTTATCTGCACACCTGGTGTAGCCCGTATCATTGATATCAATTGGATCTTTCCAAACCATTCCAAAAACGCTGTACGCGCACAGTAAATTACACACATAGGCGCGCTTTGAAAATCCTGGTGTAGTTTGGGCATGCAATAAGGCCTGCCAGCAAGCTAGCTATCCACACTGACCACACTGTGCATGCATGCATGTGGGTGTGTTTAGAGCACACAGACTCACCCAGGATGCACGCCGGCCTGCAGGGTCTGCAGGCGTGTCTTGACCAGGTCCAGTGGTTGGAAGAGCAGTGTGGAGCAGGTTCCACTGAATGAGCCGCACATGAAGGCTTTGACCACAGGGTGGGTCTAAGGAGAGAGAGAGAGGGAGGTAGGAAGAGAGAGAAGGAACAAAGAGAAGGCGGTTAACACATCGATTTCACAGCTGCATAACGTTTGTTGATGTAATGTGGGCTTGAAAATATAAAGTCAAAGATAATAAATTAGGAAACACGTTATGGACAGAGACGTCTGGTTTTGATCACATCGTACACTACACAGACATGTAGGAACTACGGACGCAACGCACTTGTTCAGTGTGTTCCTCCATGTCAAGCATCACCAGTGCTATCCACAATTAGTCACCAATTGTAAGGTGGCAGTAGAAATTCCATGCAGTCTGCCAATACCACAGCACAAGTAGCTAAAACATAACCTGACATGTGTGCGGTTAGACTGCAAAGTCATTTTCAACTATTGGACTTTATGGTACCACCACAAGTTAACACATAACAGATTAAATTAGTTTGTAAACAAACTGTTCATCCCTATACCTTCCTCAGGCCACTTGCTGATTTCAAAAGCACATCCTGTTTTTTCCTGCATGTTTGTAACTTTTCACATTTGCCTTATGGTGCATTCACACCGGCAGACGCAAAGACGAATGGGAGCAGCTACATGCATCATTGTGTCTTTGCATCGTCATGTCGCTGTCTTACAATTTGGGCATTTAGCAGACGCTCTTAATCCAGAGCAATTTACAGTAAACTGGCTTCCATTGCGTCTGCTCGTGTGAATGCAACATTAGAGTTGCTGGTTGCTCAATGCAGATCACAGCATCTTTCTGCAGACAGTGCAGCACAGTTTCTTATCACTTGGTCCTACATAATCTATGTTCCTACTCCTTATCGCTTGAGACAGAATGCACAGTGTCATGGCATCCTGCCCTGTTTAATTACTCTGGGACTAATGTTCAGTGACATGACAAAGATTTATCACACGGCCATAGCGCTTTACAACCCAGTAGCCATTTCACCTGTGCTTTCTTCAGTTGGACTTGAATCTACAGCAGTTATCACTTGCCTTTTTTATTATGCATAATTAGCCACTTTTTTAATGCACTTGATTACCGGTATACTATTCTATACTCTAATTCTCTATCTATCTTTTAACTGCATTGATGGGCCTACAATTTCACCAATGTTACTTGTAATGTGATGTGACAATAAAGTTTGATTCTGATTCTTAAAATTCCATGCCTGTGGAGGAGGAACTGCAGCAATTTTCTGCTGTTTTTCAAATGTAGCTTTTTTTTTGGCAAAGTGTAGACTAGGGACAGGAACCGAGGGCAGAGAGAGTGCAGCTGTGCTAGTTGTTAACGAGGCACAGGAATCTGATTCAATTTCTGATATTTAAGATGTAAAACAGAATTTGGTTTTGACATGCTTTGGAAAGGAACTCAGAATAAGAGAACATTGTTAAACTATATATCAGTAATATTTTGTTGTTGTATTGTATTTCCCCAAATGTATGCATGTACCCAGCACAATCTCAAGTGTTAGTTTAACTGAGAGCGTGTCATGTAAATTTTTCCACACTCAGATTTAAACGAACACTGATCTGTTGTTGCTGTGTTAGCACTGTGGAATAGTAATGCATGTCTTCAATTATTCCAGCGATAAGACTCACCAGTGAGAGTTCCATGGTTCTTCAATAGAATAATCAAGTGCAGTCAAAGTCTCTCTTCCAACTTTATCGTCAGTCTTCACTCTCACCAGCGTCCTTCCAGCGGCTACTGCAGAACACTTCTGGCAAGAAGATCAAAAACTTTACTGAAATGTCATTTCAAAACTTGATGTCAGTGCATTAGATTAGCCTATTTATACAGACAGAACGAATTGGCAACAAAATCAACTAGGATAGGTTGTGTCCGTACATTTGAAGCTGAGAGGTGCGGCGTGGAGGTCTGCCTGTGACTGACTGATGGGAGTTCAGGCAGGTACTGAAGACTATAGGGCCAGTTAACCAACCGCCCGTCCTGTGACTGTCCAAGACACAGCCTCCCATTAACCAATCACAGGCGAGCATCTCACATATTAGGACAAGTGCTTAGTGATCCTGCTGCACATGCTTTTAATGCAGTTCACGTGAGTGTGTGTCGTCAAAATGAATGCATGTCTGTGTGCATGTGCAGTCATGTGTGATCAGTAAGTGACTGACTGTTTTAGGTCAGATTACTTTGAAATGCGTTACTCGTTTGTAATTAGAAATAAAATCTCTTGGGATTCCAACATGTTTTAAATCTAGTAATCGGTACGCATTAGGTTTAAAATTACTGCAACATCAAACATTGAAAATATTTCATCATACAAGTAAGTAGCCTTGGGAAACAACAGGTCCTGAGCCATGTTGCCCATAGGTCAGTTGTCTGCTCAATTTGTATGTACAGTATCTATATCTGGCTGGGTGGAGAGTTCAGAGTCTGAGGTGTGGATTGGGGACAGGGTTCTGGACTGACGACCCAAACTGAACTCTCTGGGATGTGAATTGAAAATCATAAGCGTCTATGACAATGTAACTAGTCTAATTTCACTTTATGTAATCTAGTATAGTAATATATATGCATTAGGCTAAGGACCACCTTTGCTGACTGACTGGCAGGATTGGACTCACAATACCACATGATAAATCAAGGGGAGTCGCACAACTTGCCATTATTAATAATAAAACTGAATTATCATCACAAGGCCATCATAATCCCACCATGGCACCTGTCCTTTTAATATTTCGCTTACCGGCTGGTTTCTTGTAGAGGCAGACAAATGCGAAGATTGAGAAAGTTAAAACAAACAGAAAAATACTCTGAAATTTAATAGTTTACTCCTTCACAGTGAATCCTTTAAACGAAACGGTGGGTTCTCTATCCTCTCCACAGTCTCCAGTCTGACCTGCTGAAACAGAGAGGATCGAGCAATGCGTCGATACGGGACAGTGACTGCTGCTCTTTGATGAGGGATTAGACCACATCAGTCCCTCTACTCTACTCCTCCTGGCAATGAGCGATGTGTTGCTAAACCGGCCGGTTCCTGTTTAACTACGTAACGACAGTATAACTATCGCTATACCAAAAAGAGCAGATCTACAGCTGATCTACAGTAAACAACGCGTCGCATTGTTAACTTGTAGATCTGCCATTATTGGCTCCGCTTCTCCGACCAGACTGGCCCCACCCATTTGATCACTGTTGATATCGCGATATTCCCAATAAATTTAATATTTTACTGGTGCTGTAAACTTTTAATATTTAACATTAGACAATGTGGCGTAGGAAAAAAATGCCAACTCACTGTCTGGCAGGCAGTGAGTTGGCGTTTTTTGCAGGCAGCCTGCATTATCTGAATAGAAACTCAATGGATAAACAATGACTGTTATAATTTAAGTCAGATAATACAACTTTGAACTGTACAGGGCAGGTGCAGGTAACAATACATATTTACAAGCACTTAAGGTATGTTAAACTGTTTGGACAATAGATCATAAACATTTCCCCATATTTTCCCACTCCCTCAGAGTATGAGATATTAAGTAGAATAACAGCGTTTTAAATGTAGCATGTTTTAACTACCTACTGTATTTTAATGTTTACTAAAGTTCTCGTCTGAAAATCAATGTCAACTACACAATGAGTGAGGCTAGGATACCACACACAAAACGATGAAAATAAAATCTGTTCGTAGTGTCTTACCCAAAATGTGTCCAGAGTCAGAACCGGTTCAGACTTGCTACATCATTATGCTCTGCTGCTTGTCCACTGTCCAGTGGTAAACAGAGTCTGGACTGCCCTCTGCTGGTGATGGCATGCCAATTAAAAAACAACTGGCTTTGACAGTCATCTTAGATACAGCAACCACCATTATTAAACACAACTGTAAAATAGCCACAAACACCCACTGGACAAGACGTAGCAGTTTAGAAAGCCTCTTTATTGCGATAATACCAACAAATCCACAAATTGTCCTCAATGTTTCACTTCCAGAGGTGCAGACAGAACATTTTCAGGTATTTCTCTTCATTTCTTGGTTCTTAAGTGCGAAAGAATATAGACACATAGATCCTTTAGTTGTCCGTTATCCTTAATAACAGTCCTCTCACTTTCCAGCAGTGTGAGCCAAAAAGCAGACCTCGAGCACAGCTGGTGGGGAAGACCTAACACTGTCTCATCTTTTCTTACTGTAACATCACCATTTTCTGATATGATAGATCCTTCTTTGCATCTGATCACTTTACTGTCAGGATACAGTGTATTTTAGGCTAAAGTATACAGAAAAATCCTATGTTAAGTCATGAGTATAAGAATATAGCCAATGATCCGGGTTGACTCTTAGTTAAATTAACACTCAGGATTTTGCTGTGTACTGGTCAGCCATGTCCTAATGTGCCAGTAGTCACAACCTCCACCTTCCCACAACCGCCACCTTCCCTTCAAACTCCCTTTGGTGTAGAAACTTCACCTCCTCCACCCCATCAAGCTGTGCCCTGAGAATACAGTGCGTGCTGCGAGTATTGATCAACCCCCACCACCCTGTTTTACCCTGCGCATCAATAAAAAACATTGATAGTAGTAAAGAAACATACAGGAAAAAAATCTACATGTGTCCAGAGCAGTGGAAATAAACCTTGCACAGTAGAGAACTGTATTTAAGGCCAGTCGGCATATTGGGTGCGTGACTATATGAGCGCGTGCATAGTCGTGTGAAACATTGTCCCCATTGATGTGGTTTACAATGCCGTAGCATTGCAAAGCCTCAGCCACCATTGTACATGTCAGTGCAAAATCTAGCACAATCCACCACCTTCGTTATGCGCCAACGGGACACAATTTGTGTGATGCTGCACATGAATCCATGTCGTTAAATGCACTTTAAATGTGTATCTCTCGAAATCATTAAGCCCAACAAGCATAGTCGTGTCGAGTACTAACGACAACTACATTAAAAGGGTACATGTCAGCACATAATGTTAACAACTAAGGTGAGAGCGAGCAAAGAGCCAATAAACATGTTGTACTTTTCATACTTAACCATTATAAAACTTCTCGAATAAAATACAGTTCTATAGATTGCGATATTACTTTGGTCCTCTTCCAGTAAGCTTTCTTCATTTGTTTATAGTTCTTTCATTGTTTCTTTCTTCAATTAGAAAAATAGATCCTAAAACAGGACTATTATCATCGGAATGTTTGCTTATAAAAATATCATTCATATCTATTTCATGGTTGTTTTTCTTCCCATAGCACAAAGAATGAAGCAAGAGAAAAAAAAAGTTTGGCCCAAAAATAGTGTATGTGTGTATATAAGTACATGTCAGAGTGGTGATTGTCAGCATATTTATGCGTTTACTGGCTTCTTCATCTGGGAGAGTGTACTTGGATTGTCAACGTTAAAATGAGAGACGTTATGAGGGCCTTTAGAGTGAAGACTCCTTAATTCATACAGTATTGTTTGCTTGTGTGTCCTCTGCATACAGTAGGTGTGTGTGTGTGTGTTTGGTGTCAGTATTTGGGTCTCGTCAATCCATGATGCATTCAAAGAGCAGGAAGTGCATGCTGGGGTTCTTCATTCAGGCTTGGGCTCGGGCGTGTCACTCTTGGGCTCGCTCTCCTCGTCGCTCTCGATGCCAGCGCGGCTCACGATGCGTCGCATGGTAAGAGGCAGGTCTCCACGCCTGGCAACAACCAAAAACAAACCGTTACAGTGGATTATGTACGGGTTGTTTTTAAATCTCATATCTCAGCATCAAAAACAAAGAAAAGATACACAAAGAAACCCTGAGGAAAAGGTCATGTAAACACTTAACCCAGATATATCAGGATAAGATAATAAAAATAATCCCATTTTAAAGTTTCTTCTCAATCTTTCAATTTATTGTGTCAGATCAGTTTGTATTCAGGGGGGGGCACCACTATAGCATGGAGATTGTGTAAAAGCAACGTTTGTCGATTAGTGAGCTTGAAATGTTTGGAAAAGTCCAAGTCCTGCTGCCCACCTGAGCTTGTTCTTGAGAACGTTGACTTCACGGTTCATGGAGTCGGCCGACTCTGTGGCGTCCTCCAGCTCACGCTGCAGTTTCCTGCGGTTGGCGTTGGCACGCTGGGCCTCCTCCTCCGCCTCCTCCAGCTGACGCTTCAGTTGCTTCATGCGAGAGTTCAACTTCTCTGCCTGAACGGAAATGACAAGAAAACCACCATTGCATGAATTAAGAACGATAAGCTTTATGAATTAACTATAGCGATGTGGAGATGGCACAAAAGGTCTATGGATTTTAATTTACAATAAACCAAAATCTGTATCCAACAGTAATGTCAGCAGGAATACAGCAACATAATGCCAGAAAAGTACCATCATGGGTCTTTTAAAAGCAGTGAATGTGGAAAAACCTGACCTGGTCTTTGTATTGCTCTGTGTTGCGTCTCTCATCGTCCACGGTAAGGATAACCTCCTTCAGTTTCTTCTCTGTACGTCTCACCAGCTTGGAGGCCGCCTGCCTCTCCCTGGATCAGGAGCAGAGCATGTGGTCAGGCTCATATTCCATTACATGATGTAATCCAGAAGTATGATTTTATGGCTACACTGTAAAATGTTTTTTATACTGAGGTCATGTTAATACTGTTTTTATTAGGCATTTTTTGTATGACATCAGAATATTATCGACAATGATAATGAGTAGTTCAGTTATATAAAATGAAAAAAATGTAAATGTTCCAATACATAATTAAAAATAAATGTGATAAACTGAGGTCATGTTTGACCTACTTTTGTCTCTTCTTGATTTCCAAGTACACCACCATGCTCTGTCATGTGAATTTCAGGCTGGTCATATTGTACAGAGACTTGGTGCTCACCTAGTCTCGATGTCCAGCTGTTCCTCCAGCTGAGCGATCTTGGCCTCCAGGGCGGTGATGCTGGCCTTGTACTTGGACTTGACGGTTCCTTCCAGCTCATGAAGCTTCATCTTCAACTCCTTGTTCTGACGCTCCAGCTGGGCACGAGCTCCCTCAATGCGTTGGGAGGTGCTGCGCTCGGCAGTCAGCTCCACGTTCATCTGGTCCGTCTGAGGGGGACAGAGAGGATTGTTGGACTTGTTCAGCAAACACAGAATCTCAAAGGTTTCCAACAATAGAAAATGTTTACAACAGACTTAATTTTAACATTCAAGTTTAATTTCATTTTAACATGGTGTCCCTATATTGGGCATGTCATAGGTGAAAATTGTCACCCTGATCTGCAAGCTCACAATGTGTCCCATTGTGACAAGTTGTGAACTTGCAGATCTATCCATTATACAACAGGGCTCAAGTATAAAACAGGGCTAAAGTGGTTAAAATCAACATTCAGTTCCAGACATTAAATAGTGTGGTTAAAAATGACATTCAGTTCCAGACATTAAATAGTGTTGATGTACAGACCTGCAGCATGGCTCTCTTCAGTCGGTCGTTGACCAGCTCAGTGTTGCACTGCTCTTCCTCCAACTCCTCCTCCAGCTGAGCGATACGTGCCTCCAGTCTCCTCTTCTCCTCCGCAATCAGGGCGCTGAGAGACGGACAGGAGAGCAGTTAGGAGGATGGATGCAGATTAGCTTGGCATCAATACCATGTTCGTGTTTCTCATCCGGTCAGAGCGGATAAAACTTTAGGTCACCATTTGAGTTTCTTTGGTTGCCATCATTTGAGTTTCTTTGGTTGCCAAATTTTTAAATGCCATTAAATAGAATCTTAAAACAAAACATTGGTAATTGGTGGTGTAGGACTGTCCCAAAACTGGGATTGGGCCCAACAAGCGCTCTATTGGTTTCATGGAGAAGTTCCCGTCTTACTTCTTGCTGGCCTGGTTGTTGATCTCATCCTGGAGCTCGTCTCTCTCCTGCTGGGCTTGTCGCTTCACACGCTCTGCAGATGCAAGTTCCTGAAAAAAGAACAACTCAAGTATCAGTGTGGGCAACAGTGGTTTTCATTGAAGCAATTGTAGGTAGGGTCAAACGGAATGCAAGCAAACTATTAATATATGTATTCATCGAGGGTAATTAACAGACAATAAGCACCTCCTGCATCTGGATCATTTCGGCCTCCATGCTCTTCAGCTTCTTCTCCGTCTCCTTGGACTGGGCCAGGATCTCCTCTCTGGACATGCGGGTGTCCTCCAGCTCCCTGAGAAGGTCCTTCATCTGGGCCTGTGGGGAGAGGAACAGACAGACACAAATAAAAACACATTCATCTCGACAGCAGACAAAACAGGAAACAGGGTTGACTTGGCAGAGATGTTTCGGATGGTGATGCATTCTACACCAGTGAATTAGCATTCTAAGTGCAGTCTGGGGACACCTAGGGGTCTTTGAGGGGGTTCCCCAGCCAAATAATTAATAGTTTTTACCAAATGGATGGATCCTTATGCATCTGTAACAGAGCATACAAATGGAACCAAATGAACCATAATGCGGGCCATAATGGACAATGTGAGAAATCCTCGCCACAAAATCTTGGCAGACCATAAAAGTGGTCGCAAGGATGTTCCGTTCTTTGACATGCAAGAACAAACACTTTTGTACCAACCGCAATCAGGCTTTTTAACTCCATGGCCAGCCACTAGGCATATGAACTGGACTATTGGCTTTCCAGCTATTAGTTATTTATGTGTCTATATCTAGTGACACATTAATCATTTTTTATGCTTATTCATAATATATTTGTATTTTAATCTGTGCACTCCTTTTTGTGATTGCATGCCTGTATGAGCTATGGGATCATCCCCTCAGGGATCATTAAAGTATCTATCTATCAACACAGACTATACTAAAGCATAAATTGGGAATCCAAAGGTCAACATGGCATCAAATGAGGGTCCGTAGCCTAATGCATATCAAACTGGGGGTCCTTGAAATGAAAAAGAATCAACCATACAAATATATAACCATACAAATCTTCTCTTGTGAGGATCCCTGCCCCTGGCATAACCTTTCAAATCTGTGGGCTGTTATGTGTCAATTTGGGGGTCATTGACATGAAGTCTTTTTGAGAAGAACAAATGTTCCACACACACCTGGAGCTTCTTAAGTTGCTTGAGGGCCTCGTCGCGGTTCTTGTTGGCGTTGTCGATGGCGGCCTCCAGCTCCTTCAGGTCCAGCTCCATCTTCTTGCGTGCTGCCACGGCAACGGCACGCTGCTTCCTCTCGTCTTCCAACTCCATTTCCATCTCCCTCACCTACAGACGTACAGACACTCAACATAAGATACTCCATTTCCATCTTCCCTCACCTACAGACGTACAGACACTCAACATAAGATACTCCATTTCCATCTCCCTCACCTACAGACGTACACTCGTACAGACACTCAACATAAGATACTCCATTTCCATCTTCCCTCACCTACAGACGTACAGACACTCAACATAAGATACTCCATTTCCATCTCCCTCACCTACAGACGTACAGACACTCAACATAAGATACTCCATTTCCATCTCCCTCACCTACAGAGGTACAGACACTCAACATAAGATATGCAACACAACTACTTAGCTTATTTGAATTCACTTGAATTGGGGATTTCTGGATATCCAAAATCTTATATCTCAATACGTTTCAGCGATATTAAATACTGCAACAATATGCGTATGGTAAATAAATATCTGCCTATATTATTGATATAGGATATTATCGATGTATGCAGACCAGCCTACCTGTTTGACCAGGGCCCTCTTCTTCTCCTCGCCCATCTCGTCGCGTCCGGCCAGGTCTCTCTCATACTGGGCCTTCATGGCCTGCATGTTGACCTCCAGACGCAGCTTGGCATCCTCGGTGGCCTGCAGCTCATCCTCCAACTCCTCCAGCTGGGTCCTCATCTCCTCCAGCTGCTGATCCATGCCACGCTTTGCCTTCTCCAGCTCATGCACCTGCAAGATGGGGGCGAGGGAGAATTAAGAATAGAACGTCCAAAACATACTTTTCAGGATTCAACAACAGCAAAAGTAGCAGATCGACAAGATCAAGCTACGTTTGATGCTTTTGTGTGACGCTGTAGTATGATTAAGTAGGGCATTAATTTACGGGAAAAAAAACTACGTTAAAATATGGGAGGTTTCTGACCGACAGCAACGATAACTGAGGTTCTATGAAAGAATGAAAGAAGAGGCTTTACACTCTTGCCGACGTCGTCCTTGGAGGAGACCAGATCCTCCATTTCAGCTCGCAGTAGCTTGTTGTTGCGGTCCATCTCGTCCTTGATGTCCATCAGGGACTCGAGCTCACGGGTTAGTGCCAGAGCACGGGTCTCCTTCTCTCTGGCCTCCGCCTCGGCGCGGTCACGTTCCTCTGCATAGCGGGCAGAGATGTTCTTCTCCTCTGCCAGCATCTGGAAAGGATGGAAAATGCACGGCAAACGTATTACTTTGGTTGTTTGTGCAGGATTATAACGTTTTGAGAAAGTAAATGAATGTTTGTGAATATAACAACTAGATATGTCCCTGTCCTGCAAAACATAACTTGATCCATTATTCTTTAGTCACATGGTCTTCACTGAAATGTTAAGTAACTCAATGCTTCCTGCATAGTACCAGTCAGTAGATTACTTATGTTGGTGTACCCACTTGTGAGGCACTGTTAAGGCAACTGATTTACAAATGTATGCAGTGCCTGGAAGTGTCCAACAGCATCATAGTGGCTACGCAAGCACTGGCTCAGCTTCCTACTGCTGATTAGGTAGGATGGCACTATAGTACTTTTACATTTCTTTCTATCTTTATTCCATGTTGTATGTCTCTTATGTTATTGTATGTTACCTTTATGTAGCATTGCTAGTGTTATTTTTTACTTTATAACCTAAGTGCACAAATCTATGCTTCCCTCACCTGGTCAAACTTCTTTTGCTTCTTCTCCAGGTTGGAGACGATCTGTCGGAGGTGGTCCTGGTCCACCAGAAGGTCATCCAGCTCCTGCTGTAGGCGTGTCTTGGTCTTGTCAAGCTTGTCAAAGGCGGAGGATTTCTCCTCCAGGCGCTGGTTCACAGACTCCAGGTCCCTCTGAACTCTCTTCTTTCCCTCCTCTGCGTTCTCCAGACAGCCAGAATCCTGCTCTGCCTTCTTCTTCAAGTCAGCGAGCTGCCAGGACGAGAGGAATCGTCACATTTGAGTGTCCCACACATTTGAGGATAATAAAATGTCTGGTTCATACGAGTCCCCAAAATTCTGGGTGTATCTCTGTAACCCTCAAGTCCAAAAGAGCACCTCTGCGTTTGGGACCCGGAGGTCTCTTACCTGAGCCTGGACCGTCAGGAGCTGCTTCTCTACGTTCCTCTTGCCCTCCTCTTCCTCCTCCAGCTGCTCTTTCAGGTTGTTCTGCTCATCTTCCAGCTGACGGAGACGAGTGCCGAGGGACAACTTCTGACGAGTCTCCTCTGTGAGAAGTTCCTGGCGTACAGAATATGGAGTGGAAGAGAGGAAAAGAGACAAGAAATGAGTGACCGAGCAAGAAAGAATGTTGCAAAGGAAAAAGAGAACTTTTACAGTGCTTATGAAGTATGACTGTAAACATAATCTAATGGTTCTGCAGTACATGATACACTGCACTTCCATTTGTGACTGTATACAATGTTATGTATGACATGACATGAAAACCTCACAACGTCCTAGCCAGTGGCAAATCTTTGAATAAATGATTGTAGGTTAGCTAGTCATCTACTGACATTAGGAATATCTGACCTGCTGGTCAAAGGAGATGAGGACCCAGCTGTCACTCTACTCATATCATATTTGCAACAAAGGACAAAGGAGCTTGTACAAAAAAATATTTCACCCACTTTTCTTTACACTGATGTGACAATAAAGTTGAAATCTACCTAAGAGCTATAGTATATGCACAGTATGGGACATTCAAAGCTTGGCTTTCAGGACACAGCAGTGTGTTAATGTTTAATTTGTGTGTTCATTTATCCATTTGTAACTCAGCGTACAAATCACTTTTGTACACTCAGTTAAATGAATACTCTGAATGTGACAGTACTTTGTAAACTCACAGGGCAAAATAAGTACTGAGGATTTGACAGTGCTTGTGTACCTGGACATCCTGGAGCTGGGACTCCACGGTAGAGCAGTCCTTGCTGGCCTTAATGGACTTTCCTTCCACGTCACTCAGCAAGGTAGTCACGTTGTCCAGCTCCGCCTATCAGAGAGACGCAGCATGAACGCAGGAGTACACGAATCACCTCTTGAACATCACGTTTTAATAGGATATCATCACGTATTTAATATGATGCCTTGTAAATTCTAATTCCGATTTATTTTCGTTTATAAATGTCGTCCTTAGATGCCTACCATTTGAGCATTTAGTGCTCTTTATCCATAGCGACTTATAGTAAGCAAGGTAAACACATACATCAAATGCATAGACAGTGTTGTGGCCTCAGTAATCTATGATCATAGACTGTTGTGGCCTCAGTAATCTAGGATCATAGGTAAATCTAACTAAAACAGATCTATTTCAAGTGTTTAACAAATCAAATCCATTAGACAATATATTAGGGTAAATTACAAAGGAACTTTAAGCAGAACAGCCAGTCAAAACAAAAATCACGGTTAAAAATGTTTTGGAGCATTCCTTTGAACTGGCAGGGAGCTCAGTTTTAAAGAATTTTGCAGTTCATACAAATGCATGTTTATTATATTATTGGAACAATGACAAATACGGTCCAGAATCTTCTTCCAGTAACAAAAGGTACATGGGAGAAAAGAATGCTTTGTAGTTTGTAGCTTCTAGAGTTATCCAGCCGTCTCCTCGACAAACTAACCAGCATGGCAGGCCTTACGCGAGCGGGGGCATATGGTTCTCTGCATCGGCTGCAGCTTAGCAGACAAGTGGTATTTTAAACTAGACGTAGTCAACTCTGGTGGAAACTAAAATTCTCATCAACAGTAGATTACTTTTGTCCTGCCCAGAACCACCTGGCAGGGCTTTGAAGCTGAACTTTCCATTCAAAATAGTGTCTTACTATGGAGAGGGATTAAAAGGGATCGCGTTAACTTTGATAAGCCATACATATATACACACACATATATATATCATATACATATATATATATATATTAGAGCCCGACTGATGCCATATTTTTGGGTCCGATGCCGATGCCGATTTTGGAGAGACCTACACCACCAATGCCGATACGATGCCGATGTTTTGGACCGATGTTTCGTAATAAAAAAAAACAAAAAACAACTAAACTTCAAAATAAGTTTTTTTAATTCAATTAATAGAATACATTGAATACATTTAAATAAAATGTTTTGGCACATAAGGCTTTTTTTCAAAATGAAATGCACCCCTATATATGCCCTCCTATTATTCAGCTATTAGTGTAGATGTCCGTCCTACAAAAAGTTCAAATTCTCATTGACAATTTCATAGTCATAGGCCCTCATTTATCAATCGAGTGTAAAATCTGCCACAGATTCGAGTGCAGGTTTCGTAGTACACCCACGTCGCCACGGCATTTATAAAGTGATCGCAAACAGCTGATCCTTCCTTAATTTTGTTCTCACGTTAATAAATGTCACGGCTGAATTTGATCTGGCACGCCCTAAGAAATCAAGCCTCGCCCTCGTTTTTGCGACATGAACAACGGCAATACGTTTCCTGAAACCATGGTTACATGAAAAAATTGGTTTCTCCCGTGCCTTGCTGCCCGCCTCACCCCCCTCTCTCATACACACGCACAGCACGCACACGCAACTTGCAAGCCCAACTAACTGGTGTGTTGTTAAACAAATAAAGAACGAACACCTGCATGAATTAAATAAAACGTGCGTGCGGGGGGTGAGGCGGGCAGCAAGGGAAGCGAAGCGAGAGGAGAAACAGACAACTAAATAAAGTTGTAGGCCTACCCTGTGACAGGGTAGGCCTACAACTTTATTTAATTCATGCAGGGTCCCTGTCTTTTTCCCTCTCACCTCGCTTGCCTTGCTGTCATGCACGCACGCACCTACATGACACATTAAATAAAGCTGTCTGTTTCTCCTCTCGCTTCGCTTCCCTTGCTGCCCGCCTCACCCCCCGCACGCACATATCGCTATTTGCAACTTTCACTGTGTGTTGTTAGTTGTAGCCTATATTAAATTATTAAAGTATTTTTAATTTAATATACAACAAGATATATTAGTGAACGAAAACCTGAACCTGTGAACCATAATTAAATAACAAATATGCACACACACGCTGCTGTTTTGCAGGTGCTCCTCCTGTCCTGTCTGTCTGTCTCTCTCTATCACAGTGGTCCGTCCGTGACCAACTGACCATGCACGTTCCGACGTTCGACAGTCTATTTAGATTGCCGCAGTCGTTAGTCAATGCAGTGGCCGGGCTGTCAACTGTCATTATATGAATGTGCAGCCAAAACCATAGCCTCATGTGGCTGGTGCATGGGCTGGCTGGGTAATATACCTATATCTCCGATGCAGTTCCCACTTGCGCTGGGAGCCTGGCACGGTACATTTGGCATTCGAGCGACGCGTCGGGTTTATTATATTGCACATACCGTAAGAAAGACATCGGCCTTCATTCTGTAGATTAGGCTACAGTAGGCTATACCTGCACGTTGGGACTCTCCGCAGCTGAGCTGCAGCACTGCTGCACTATACTCTCCAACGTCCCGTCATGGAAATATTTCAGCACAGACAGCCCAAATCCTCGCATGTATTGTTTTTAATTGCGCGATTTTATCTCCTACCAATTTCATATGACACATGTATTCCTTAACATTTTTATTTATTTATTTTTTACATGTAGCCCATATACATTATACATACATTTTATATAAACATTTTAGGAGTGAATACATATATGTTTTGATGCCTGTGACAGCCTCTCAGCAGTTCAGACAAGGCTGCTCCGCTTGTGTAAGACAGAAAAACAGCGTACGGCAGCTCCCGACCAGACGTGACTATTTGTCCTACTCAAGTTCAATTTCAAGCTTTGCCGGAAATGTTAAATGCCGGAAATTTCGGTAATTTCGGCGTGCGCCCATATTTTGGCGTACGCACGGTTGATAAATGAGGGCCATAGTGTCTGAGCAATAGACATCATAATCACCATTACATCACCTAATCAACATGAGTTAGACTTTAATATATTAGCACCCATCACTTCACACAGGTGTGGTTTTTGTTGTGATGGGAGTGTTGGGAAAGTTTTTTTTTTTTAGGAACTAGTTCAGTTCACAGTTCAACATTTTAAAAATGAACTTGACACATGACACATGCCTCCTCTATTTGAGCGACCACATCAAACACGAGGTGGACGCTGGAAAATACTGCGGCATGGTCATGCTGGACCTCCAAAAGGCTTTTGACACCGTGAACCACTCCATACTGGTTAACAAGCTTAAAGCTATTGGTTTTGATAGCACATCAGTGAGCTGGATGCAATCCTACCTGGAGGGGAGAGAACAGATGGTGGAGGTGAACGGAACACTGTCCCCTCCCCTCCCAGTGAGCTGTGGCGTCCCACAAGGAAGCATACTAGGGCCTTTACTGTTCCTAATATATGTTAATGACATGACTTCTGCTTGTGACTGCAACTTGTTCCTGTTCGCAGATGACTCAGCACTGCTGGTCTCGGACAGGAACAAACTGCAGGTTGAAAAGACCCTCAGCTCTGAACTCGGTAGAATCTGCACCTGGCTCGCTGATAACAAACTATCCTTACACCTGGGAAAAACTGAATCCATCCTCTTCGGATCAAATAGTAATCTCAGCAAGGCAGATGGCTTCTTGGTTAGAGTGGGTGACAATATTATCACACGAAAAGATCAAATTACCTACCTAGGTTCCATCCTGGAGGCCAATCTTTCCGGTGATAAGATGGCCACCAACGTAATCAAAAAAGTCATTCAAAGAACAAGATTCCTTTACAGGATCTCCTCACTGGTCAGCAAAAACACCTTGAAGACCTTAACAGGAGCCCTCGTACAAGGTTTCTTTGACTATGCATCCACCTCTTGGTACCACAGCACCTCAAAGGCCCTTAAAACAAGGCTCCAGACCTCCCAAAACAAACTGGTCAGGCTCCTACTTGGCCTCACCCCCCGAACCCACCTCACCCCTGCCCACTTTGACAGGCTGGGATGGCTTAGGGTCGTCGACAGAGTACAGCATCTTGCAATGGGTCTGGTCCACAAGATTCGATACACCACCAAGATACCCATGTACCTGTCTAAATACTTCCTTAATGTAAACGAAGTCCACACCCACAACACCAGAGGGAGTGCAACAAACCATGTACAACCCAGATTCGGCACAAACAAGGGACTAAATTCTTTTCGCTCCTATGCCACCAAAATGTGGAACGCCCTACCAACAGTCATTAAGACATGTGAATCCCTTGACTCCTTCAAAACCGCTCTCAAAGGGCACCTACGGATGGCTGCAATTCGAAACTGGCCTCTGTAAAATCTGAATCCCCCCCACCCCCCCCACCCCATTTTCCCTCACTGTATATTGTATCTTTTCCCTTTTTTGCTTCCCATATGATGAATTTAGCTACATAGAAATGTCTATTTGTATGTCTCTAAATGTTTGTATGTCTTTAAATGTTTTGATGAATTGAACAATGTGGACCCTGTTGTAAACAAGTGTAATGCTTAATTGGGTCGTCCACTCACAGTTGACAGTCTTTGTATTGAGTTTGTGCTTAAAATGTACTGTAAATTCTACAAACTGTTAATAAATATTTCAATCAATCAATCAATCAACTAGTTCCGTTCATAGTTCATTCAAATGTTTTGCTTTAATTTTTATATATTTTTTACATTTTACAAAAAATTGCAATGTGAAATGCCACCGAATTCTTAATTATTTTCCTTCTCTATATGGGCACACTTGTGAAAGCTGAATGCTTTTATTGTGAAGGCAAAAGTTTATGAATGTTCTCAGAGCCTGCATCTCCGCATGCTGGGGGTGGCTGATCTACAAGCTCACAACGTGTCTGGACGCGACGCGTTGTGAGCTTGTATATCAGCTATTTTCAGCACGGAACACATTGTACGGCGAAGAATAAATCAGTCATCACTGCGCTTCATTCACTGTGGAAGAGAGATGTCTTTTGTTGGCCGTTCGTGGCGATATTATGGACACGTACCTCCTCGACGCGATAATAACCAACTAAGCTATTGGAAGCTATTTTTCGTGGCACATTATGTTTAATCAAACAACAACAAGTTCCCTCAGTGTTTGTGTTAGGAGTTGGGAGTCGGGACAGTGTCTGCTGTCTGTCAGTGCATGATCATCATGCAGTAGCTAGATGCGCGCTCCAGTGACGGCTGAGAAAGATTAGTTAATTTGTGTAGGATAGGGATTTATTGGTGGGTTTTCCGCTAAATATTAAGGCATGTTTAGGGTGTTTTTTAGTGCCGGGGATTTCTCCTGGAAGGCTCTATTGAAACACTCACTCTTGAACGAAAGTTGAACGTGACAAAGTGACGTTCACACACGCCAGAAATGAACGCGTTCACAATGACGTTCATCAAACAGAAATACAGTACGTTCACTTCACGTTCACCCTAAATATGAACGAGTTCGTGAACGATCGTTCTTTAACCGCGTTCGGTAATATGAATGATGTAAAATATAATAGTTGTCCCTGCTCCCTGTAGTCCCTCAGCATTAGCCTGCCTCTAATATATATATATATATATATAAGATTTAGAATTAAAAGAAATACCACTAAATAAACAGACTAAACAAATTAACTCAATCCCATCCAGGTTTCAGTCATACCTGCATTTTGCTCATCTTCTCGGCCATCTCCTGTCGGCTGCGTTCCCCCTCGCCGTGCTTGACCTGCAGCTCCTGCAGCTGGGTCTCAGCCTTCTTCCTGCGGTGCTCAGACTCAGCCTTGGTTTGGTTCAGCGTCTGCAGCTCGATGGCCAGCTCGTTCCTCTCCGACTCCAGAGCCTGCTTGGCTTTCTCTACAGACACCTTGTTCTGCAGGGAGCCAGTCATGGAGGGAGTGTGAGATTCAATGTTTACACTGTTGAAATTATTTGAAACGCATGTTTTAATATTTCATTTATTGACATTCAGTTGTGTGACAAAGAACATTTAAGTGTATACTGTATGTGAAGATGGTTGCGTACTCTCTTGGACTGCTCCAGCTGCTCGTTGAGCTCGTCGAAGGCCTGGCCGTGTTTCTGCCTCATCTCAACCACCTGATTCTCATGTATTTTGGCCTCGTCGTCCAGGGTCTTCTTCATCTGAGCGACCTCCGTCTCACGCTTGGTCCTGAGGACATCAAGATGTATCAGTATTGAAAGAAGGAATACAAATTCATCGCAGAAACATTTATTTTATTCTGGTTCTCACTTTTCATGATGCCTTTTGTCTTCATAATTGCGAAGTACTTTGAGGTAAAGTCAATTACCATGGAACATGTTAGACAAAGATAAAGTCTATGTAACATAACGCAGGACAATTGAGATCAAAATTCATGTTGCATTGTTGTCGACGCTCTGTCGTTTTTGTCTCGCTATATACCTGTATTTTATTTCCTTGTTTTCTTTTTTTTTGTTGTGAATACTTGTAAATGTATGTGAAGTTGGGTGTGTGTATGAGTGTATAATTTATATATCCTGTGAAAGTATGTAACAGCTGAGGTTGTGGAAAAAAAGGAAAAAAAAATCAGTTGTAAGAAAAATGTATGGTCGCTTCCAGTCAGCATGCAGGAGCTATTCAAGCCTAGGGAAACCAGGTACGAACTCAGGGGAATCGGAATTTTTAAAAAGACTACAATTTCACGGACCAACATCAAAGAGAGATGTCTATCTGCCATTGGGGTGAATCTATGGAATAATCTGGACACTGAATTAAAATTAAGCAATACAATCATTAAATTCAAGAGAACATATAAAACAAAGGTAATCGAGGGCTATATGAAAATAACTCTAAGTGTTAATTATATAATAACAGTAACTATACAGTATATATGTGTATCCCCGTACCTACCGTTATCTGTATAAAGGAATGTGAGTGTGTGTGCGAGGACATACACATCTCAAAATCAAACCAAAACAGTATTCATGTATATGAGGCAACCACTTCATATACATGTAAACACATATGTATGTAGGACCATATGTATATGTGTGTTTGTATCATAGGCAAATGTATGTGCATGTATGTATGTATGTATGTATGCAATGTAAGTTTATAAAAGAAACAAGTGAATAATTATTATTATTAGTAACATCATCACCATTGTAACAATTGTCACTAAGTTGTAGAAATAGTGATGTTTGACCAGCTTTTTTGATCAGATTTATTTTTTTGATTTTTTCTTTCAACATGGTTGTGTCTAATCCTTTCATTAGAAATGCAGCAATGTAGAAAACGGATTTTTCTATTTATTTTTTATTTTTCCTTACTGAAATCTCAAAAAGGTGGGCATAATAAGCTTCGGCTTCAGCCCTTTCCTTTTCGGTCAATTGTATCATCCTTTTATGTAATAATGTTGGATAAACCATGACCGAGACAAATAAACTATCTATCTATCTAAACTATCTATACTTGTAATTCTGTGAAGTTGCCTAAACTGAAATAAAAACAAAGTAAAAAATAAATAAAATAAAAATCATGTTGGATGTGATGTAAAAACAAAGAAATGGCAAGTTAACTAGTTCTACTCAAACACACTTAAAGGACCACTTCACCACTTTTCAACCTATCTTCATATAATAGGTCCTCACTAATAATCATGTGCAATTTCTTTCTACTCTGTCTGTGTCTCATAGGAGGTCTGTGGGCAGTTCAGAAACCGTCTTCCTGCAGGCTTTCTAGTCCTGAAAAGTTACAATGCGAAAATGGAAGCCATCGTTCTCACGATAATGAAAATCTAAACATTTTTGTAAAATAATCTTGCCTAATGATGATGTCACTGGAAGACGGTTTCTAAATTGCCCACAGCCCTCCTATGAGACACAGACTGAGTAGAAAAAAATCGTGCCATTTTATCATGATTATTAGTGAGGACCTATTATATGAAGATAGGTTGAAAAGTGGTGAAGTGGTCCTTTAAGGATAATTTATACTTTCAGATGAAACAATGTCACCTTTGACAAGTACTTTTGACATGTACTCAGGTGGAAAGTGAGTGGTGCTGCGATCCATCCTGTATACCTGAGCTCCTGCTGAGCAGCTGTGGAGTCTAATGTGTCTTCCAGCTCTGTCTTGAGGGCCTCCAGCTCCTCTCCCAGGTCTCTGCGGTGTTTCTCAGCTTTGGTACGGGCTTGTCTCTCCAGCTCCAGGTCCTCCTGCAGTTCTGAGAGCTGAGCATCCATCTCACGGATCTTCTTCTGGGCCAGGTTCTTCTGGGCAGCCTCCTCCTCTATCCTGAGGTCAGGGAAGAAAACAAGGAAAAAAATAAAATGTCGTGCTGAATAACTATTAATATTGCACCATCAACCAGTCGGATAAAATTCATGTTAGAGTACAACCAGCTGACATCCCCCTTATTCATGATCAGACCTTATTCTGGTGGCAGGACTGGTAAACTGGTCTACCTACTGTAGACAATCTATGCTCACTCCAACCAGGAGAGCAAGACAGAGCCTGTAATTATTAGTCAAATGATAGAAATTCATGGAGACAAAAGGTCAGGAAAATTTTACTGAAGATGTTGGGAAAACTAAATCGCAAAATCAGTCCAAGTGATCGAATACCAAAACCCTGTCACAGTTATAGAAGCCTAGCAATTCTGGCCAGTTACTTGATGGACAGTTTAAATGGAATGAATTCCCCCAGAAAAACATGAAATATCAGCATATCACTGGCTATGAGATAATGGAAAAGCATATGTCTGTGTTTGAATGTCAGGAAAGCAGAACTTGATGATAAAGCTACTTCAGCAGAATGAGAAACACTCATGAATCTTTCAACAGTGGCAACTCAGTCACCCATATTGACTATTAAAGGCTGTAAACTCACCCAAGGTGCAGGAAAACTAAATTGTACTTCTGTCATCATCTACTCACCATCATGCCAATGAAAACGCATACAAAGTACAAAGTGTTGCTGGCAGACTCAAGTTGTGGACAAATGAAATATCTGCGTTTCCAATGGCATGAGGGAAGATTAATTAAAATGTTTGGATGTACTATTTCTTTAACCCATTCTGATCGGGCACCCATTTTGGTGTTGGCATCATGTCATGCTTTAGCTATTCTAATAGCAGATCTACAAGCTCATATCGCGCCACCGAGTGGCGCGATACGAGCTTGTAGGTCTGCTATTTTTGAAAAAAATCGAAGAACGACTGACATTTTTAGAATCTGATCTCAGGTCAGAATGGGTTCGTCAGACCAGCGTGTGTCCAGTGGAAACCTCGTATGAATCTGATCTCAGGTCAGAATGGGTTAAGGAGCAATGTGCATGTGCTCACACACAGACCTGGCCAGGGCTGCCTGGAGTTCTTCTTCCTTCTTGGCCAGCTGTGCACGAAGCTCAGCGATCTGGGCCTGCAGCTCAGCAATCTGGTCATGGAGCTCTGCAGAATCTCCTTCCACTTTACGCCGGTTTTTCTCCAACTCCTGACGCTGTTTTTCCTCACGCCGCAGACGGTCTGAGCAGAGTGAGAGGGAGAAATGATATGCCGTTGTTTAGGCCAGATGAAGGGTGTGTGTGTGTGTGTGTGTGTGTGTGTGTGTGTGTGTGTGTGTGTGTGCGTGCCCAGCCTACCTTCCAGGTCTGTGATCATGGCCTCGTGTTTGGTCTTGAGTTTCTGCAGACTCTTGGACTTCTCCTCTTCCTCGGCCAGGTTGGTGGTGAACTCAGAGATCCTCTCTTCCATCAGCTTCTTCTCCTGTTCTCACAAACAACCAATGTTAAAACATCTACCCATCTTAGTTTACTGAATATTGAGGGTAAACAAGTGAGAAGAATAAAATATATATTGTTGCTCCTGAAACAAAGAAATCATGGTTGTAGTCTGCTGCTAAATGCTGACCTTGTTGAGTTTGTTGTTCTGGTCGTCCAGCACCATAACATCATCTTCCACCTTCTTCATCTTGGACTCGAGGGTGACCTTTTCCAGCTGGAGTCTCTGTCTGGCAGCCTCCTCTTCATCCAACTGCTGCTCCAGGTCCTGCATTCACACAGAGGAAGAGGAGGGTTGGACATGAGAGTGTAGGTTCAGGAGCTATAGCTCCTAAACCATGGAACAGCCTAACCCGCCACATACTGTAACTCCAGTGTTTACTCATCATACCATAGCATGTGAAAACAGTTTTGTAAAGTGTTATGTGCCTCTAGAGTGAGTGGTGTAACGTTACTCGAGCGATATCACTTGGGTAATCTTCCCAGACATTCCACCATTCCTATTCACCTATAGGCACAGAAGTAATTAAAAACTGTTTTCACATGCCATGTAATACCCCATACTAAATGTAAACACATTTTGGTATCTGTAAGTGCCCATGTCGAGACATTTTTCCTTTCGCCTCTGTGTTACATTGTTTATTCGTCTTGTAGATTTTCTTGCTGCCATTTAACTTCTCCCAGTTTTGAAAAGGAGTAGCTCACGCAAAAAATGAAGCCTTTGTTTTTGTCGCATTCCTAAACCAATAATTTGATGTCCTGGTCATCAGTCTGTAGTCTCCTACAGACACTCTTTAAGTAGACTGCGCTGGTCATCAAATTATTAGATTAGGAATAAGACAAAAACACAAAAGATCCATAAATTCAAGGCTTCATGGGGTGTGGAATTGAAAGACAAATAATCTACGCACTGTGATATTCTGCTGCATCTTTTTCTTTTCCGTCTGTAGATGAGTGGCCCGTTCCTCCTCTTCCTCCACACGGGCCTCCAGGTCATGGAGGATCTCCTCAAGTTCCTGTTTCTTGGCAGCCAGACGGGCTCTCATCTCCTCGGCCTCGGCGCACAGCTCCGTCTCGGCCTGCAGCTGCTCCTGCAGAGCCATCTTCTCTGCGCCCAGCTGCCAGAGGGAACACGAGGGGTTAAAACTGACGACCGTACAAACTCTCAAACTGCCTCCCCTTGTACTTCAAATCTGTGGCAAACTTCCTCGCAGTGTGTCATGTGTAAATGATACTGGACACTGGCGTCATGTATCCTACCTGCTGCTGTTTGGTCTCCATCTCCTGGAGCTGCTGCTCAGCATACAAGTGCCTCTCCTTAACCTTCACCAGCTCATCATCCTTTGCCTGCATCTCCTCCTCCTGTCTGCTGACCTGGAGGAGCGGCTTCACCTACAGGAAAAAGGGAGGAGAGAGGTTAACGTGAGGCTCTTGCAACACAGATCTCCAACCGGAATCCAACAGCAACATTTAGATTATGTAGTAGACTCGACACACTATCTGCTTTTGTAGGCACTTTGTTTTATAGAGAGACAGGAATCTGAGGTCAGAGAGGGGGAAGGTTTTAATTGAGTTTGTGTACCTTGGTGAAGAGTCTCCACCATTGCCAGTTCCTGAGTTTGAGATAGGCAGCACAATTCCTCTGGATAACCTTCATAGCAGTGAGCTGCTGCTGTCTCTTGGCAAAGGCCCTATAAAAGTAACATAAAAAACAGTTAAGCCAGGACTTCCCTCAGTAGATTTTACCATAGGGGTTCTGTTTTATGGGTCAAATAAGGTCTGTGGTTAACATAAGCCTAAGAGTTTTTGCTCTACAACATAAATCATTCATCAGTTCACCCGTTAATTAATTGCCTTTGTCCATACACAATACAGTATAAATGAAGCATGAAGATAATGAAGTCTCCTTACTTGCGGGCCACGTAGCCTCTGCACCAGGCCTGGAAGCTGATAATCACATCAGTAATCTTCATGTCTCTCTCCTCTTCCAGGTGGGCCAACACTCCCGCCCTGAAGAACACCTTGCTCTGACCAATCCGGTACAAGTTGGGATCCAGCTCCAGGCTTTTTATCTGATGGGAGAGCAAGAAGCACACCCATCAACAAGTCTAATCAATGGCCACTCAAGAATGTTTGTTTTAGACTGAGATGTTGCAGATGGGTTGTTATGCTTGTAATATATAATATTGTTTGTAATAAGATATATATATATAACTTATGCATATACTATGTGTACTGTGTGTATGTCATTTTGTATTTAAGCACATCTATTTTAATGCATTACTGGTATTTGTGTTTACATTTAATGTCTGAGTCTTCAAATTCAAGTTTACGATAAGCCTTTTGGCTTTTTAACATCTTCTGTACAATATTAATCTGCATGTAATTTTATCTTGTTTTTAACCTTTTTATGTGCGAATAAATAAAACCTAAATGTTGTGGATCTTTACCATGAGCACACAGGCCTGTTTTCCATCCATGAAGCCCTTGGGGATGGAGTTGGGAGTGAGGATCTCGTACCTACAGGTGAGAAAGTGGTTTAGGTTAGGTAACCCACACAAAACAACAAAATGACCATTAATGACAAAATGTGCACATATTAAATACCTCTGTCTGAACTCTTGGAAGACGATGCGATTGGGGAAACCTTGTCTACAGATACGGATGCCCTCTAGAACACCATTGCACCTCAGCTGGTCCAGAACCAGGTGGGGGTCCAGCTTACCTGCCTGCGAGACGGAGGGAGGTAGTCATTGTTGACAGTCAAGTTAAACGTTTTAACCACTTTAAAACCTGGAATCCCATTTCGGGCATAGGGCATCAAACATTTGTAATAGCAAAACATTTGCAATTTTGTCACCGGAAATAGCAAATACAAGCTCCCAACGAGAAGCATTGTGAACACGCAATCACGCATACAAATATACATATATGATTTACAGTAGAATGATCATAAATCATATACGTTATACAGTGTCCATGTTTTTTTTATATTGTGTATGCAAACCAATATGTGGCTGATGTGTTGTGTGGTGCCCGTTGCTGGCTGGTACCTTCTTCTCGTGGTTGGGGATAATGCAGCGGACAAAGTTTGGGTTGGTGTTTCTTAGGGTGGCCATGAGTTTGGACAGCTGCTCCTTGTACAGCTGGCCCACGGTACGGAACATGCCCTTTCGGGTCTTGAAGGCTCCAGGCAACTCCGACATGCCGGCCACCTTATCCAGGCCCACGATACGATCCACTGAAGGGAAAAAACGAACCAGAACACAAGATTATGTATTAGAACACATTTTTATTGTCATCATGTGAATACTATATATGTATTACAGCAGGCAAAACTAAAAATGCATCATGTTCTAAAAGGAGGCTTCCCACTTCCTCCTTGTGAGGCAAAAACAGGAGGACGTTAATGTCGTTGGAAGACCAAAACCAGTGAAACACCACAAACCAAAAATGAACATCGAGTGAATGCAGAGGAGGGGAAGAAAAGATGGAGTGGAGAGAGTGAGGGGTCACAAAATGCTCGTGAAGTGTGTAGGAAGGGCAAATGAGGGTCACACCAAAAACAAAATCAGTGCAGTGAGTGGTGTGTGTGTGTGTGTGTGTGTGTGTGTGTGTGTGTGTGTGTGTGTGTGTGTGTGTGTGTAAACTATGGTCGCATTCACACCTGTAGTTCGATAGACTCGGTGCGATTGGGGGGTGAAGTTGCATCATTCTTGCTGCGTTTGACGCAATGTGTTCAATTCATAAACTACACAGTGAAATCTATGGTGTTAATTATGGGATAATTATTATCCTAATAGTTAGGAGGTAAAGTAAAGTGAGTGAGGGTAATGTGGATGCAGGGGGTGAGTCGGGGACTGGACATTTGTGAGTGTGTGTGTGTGTGTGTGTGTGCGCGCAATAGCTACAAGCCTACAACTTGCCAACTTGTTTTGTAAAGTAGCAGCTAGCCTACATACAGAAATAAACCTGGGAGGCTAATTGGAGTAGCCCATCTACACAAACAAACTCCAGATCAGCGGAGCAGTCCGAATTCTCGGTCCAGTTCGGTACTGCGAGTGCAAACTCATTACTTGAGATATACGACACCCGATTTTTGCCGATCTAGAATGAGTTTGTTTAATCCGCACCAGAATTCGAATGAGCCTTCACACCTGCCAAACGAAACGTACTTTCCGACAATACGCAGCAGGATTCATTTAATCCAAGTAAAACATGCTGGTGTGAATGCGACGTAAGACTGAATACTTTGTCGCACAGGTCGTATTTGTTGAGTAATGCAACTAAGTATAAACTAGTTTAAGTTTGTCAAGCTACGAGAGTTTTGAGCTCTTTACATTTTAACTGTGTGGTGTGTCAATGGTAACAAAAAAAAAAGAAGAAAAAAGCACTTTGCCGGCAATTGTGTTCATGTTTAGTTCTCTTTTGTGATGACAACCAAACCCATGCAGTATATACCCATTGCTGCAGTACCCATGATCAACACCAGGGGTCCCAAACCACACTATTACACAAAAAAAAGGGGAGAGAGGGAGAGGTAACATCAAAGAGCAACAAATGGTTGTTGGGTAATAAACCAGCAAAACTAGTCTTCACCACACAAACAGCTGGAGGGAAAAAGGACAGTTAAGGACACAAACATCTTCTCACAATGACAAATTCAGTTTCAGAGACACACCTGAAGGTCGGATAAGGTCATACAAACTGGGAGAAGGCTGCCCGATGGACTGTTTGCAATGGTTTAATGATGGAAATAAAATACATAAGTACGTAAACGGGAAAGGTTGTTACAAGAAGAAATCTAATGAGAAAAGAAAACTTAGGTCACCTGAGTGAATAGGAAAACGACGATAAAATAGGCTCCGCCTCCGTCAACTCTGTACCTCTGAGATAGCCTGGTTAATAAACCAGACTAATATCGCACGGACCGCGGGATATTAGTCTGGGGAGGGTCAGCTTGGATTTCATTTCCAGGGGGGCGGGTTGAAACATTTTCTCTTTGACACAATTGGTCAGAGCTACTGTCAGTCAAAGGTCTCAAGCATTGAAAGTCACAGTAACAAAGCCCGCCCATATTGCATACCGTGTCCCGATTGGCAGCCCCATTTCTCTGGTGTAGGAAATGGGCGTACAATTGAGCCTCTCCAGACCGTAATCCGCCGGCAGGCAATTCTTTTTTTGCCAACGGCTGATTCGGTCTGGTTTATTAACCAGGCTACCTCTGAGACCCAGTAAGACAAGACAAAATGGGGCCATACAGAGGAACAGATTATATAAAACAAACAAAATGGGAGGTCAATGGGTAAAAGAAAAGGTCCAGACGCCGGACAATGAATATGAGATAAAGATAAAAGAAGTGGATATGAAAAGTGAAACAGAACAAACAATACAACCAGATTTATGCTTAGTTGTGGGCCGGTGTCACACACCAAAGAAGCTAAAACATCTGCAACCTCACAAAGTATTGCTCTGCCATGCGTTGTGAAGTTGTAGATCTGCTATTTTTTTGGTGTGCGACACCGCACACCACCGGCGTCATCTACCGGGGGTGCAGAAGCGCAGCTGCACCCACTGGCATTCTGTTTTAATAGCAGAATATGCACCCACTGTCGTGACTGTCCTGAATGAAATGTCACGTAGTCACATACCTTGTGCAGCGTCGGGCGCGGGCCAGATAGGTGTTGGGTCGCTGCCCATGGGCATTCAAATGCTAATAAGGTGGCTTTTGTTCTGCTGCCAGGTAGAGAGTATGTCGCATACATACATTACAGTACAGGATGCATTTCCATTTGACTACGAATCTACGATGATGAACACCGACTCTACAAGTAGCTGCCGAGGCTGACAGCACTATCTTCAGCGCCAACACAACGGCTCTTTTAAGAGCAGCTAATAGCCAGCCGCCGAGCAAAAGCCGCAAAATATGCCCGAAAATATCAACCCTACTGGAAAGAGACATTTACCTGGATCACGTACATTAAATGGTACGTCAATAAGCGACCGCCAGAAAGCGACTGCTAGCTGTTTATCATTGATCATGCTGAAATGTTGAAACAAAATACTGAAACAATTTAATGTGTTCGTTGTGAACTGAAACACTGTGTTCATTAGCAAATTGTAAATAAAGTAGGGGAGAGCCGCCAACGATGTAACACTTTGCACGTTTCATTTTTTTACTCAGAGATCCGTTTATCTACACATGTAATATTTTCAGGCAACGGACCTACACATGTCAGCTACCATAAACCACTTCAAGTTATTTTTTTTATAAAACAGGTCGGGAGTTATTAAACCGAACGTGGACGCTGTTCCAGTGTTACAATTGCTGCGCATGTCGGATTAATTGGCATGCATGATAAATGTAACAACGCTAAAAAACATCATTAAACATATCGTTTTCAGCTTAAAGCAATTATATTTCATTGAAGCAACTCCTTGGCATTGTTTTCATACCATAGACGTGATAAGAAAATGTATCAAAAATAAGGGAAATATTAAATAGTATCGGGTGTACCAGTTTGGGCTTTTTTTATTATTATTTTTTTGGCACCCACCGCCGTTATAGGAACGTGACGCGGCTGCCGCACACAACCAAGCATAAATCCCTTCTTTGACACGCGCACAAATCCCAGACCAACAATGAACAAATATATTCCAACGATACAGAGGCAATAAATCCACAGTCAGCACAAGGAATTAGCGTTTGGCTGAACTCACCATCCTTCCACAGCTCAGAGACAAACTTGTCAGTGGACTGGTTGAGCAAGGTGGCCACGTTGTCGTTCAGAGGGTCCATGTTCTTCATCAGCCATTCGTCAGCCTTATAGTCCACCTGAGGGCCGAGTAGAGACAAACCACAGGGTTTTCTTCTAGCCAAATATAGAGGGATGACATCTCTTTGACTTATGAAGACACTTTAGTAATAAAGGGGGGGGGGGGGTTATATGCCATTTTTGCTAAATTTACATCTGCGCAACATTTAATTCACAATGTTCCGTTACTTGTTTTTTAGGTTATTGGAGAAAGTAAAAGATGAGCGTTACATTTTTCTTCATTTGCTGCTTTCTTTCATTTTCTATAGTACCCCCCTTCACATTCAGTAGATCCTGTGATCTTTTTGGCCAGATGTAATTTCCTGGGGTCTAGTAGGACTATAGTAAATAAAAAAATTAATTCCTATAAAATTGTGTAAAGAAAATACATGTTCGAATGCCCCCAACCTGTCAAAAATAGCTAAAATCGCTAAAACGAAAGAAAGCAGCAAATGAAAACACTCATCTTTTACTTTCTCTAATAACCTAAAATATGAACCTTGGTTGAAAAAACAAAACTAAAATTGTCCTTCAACTATGTTCAAAACAATAGTTATACATTTTATGTAAGAGGCTGCAGTCAATAAACACAGCTGGCTGGTGTTATTATCTTTCTAGCCTACTCAGTGTCTGTGAAGGGTTATCCAGCTGTTCTTATAGAAATTAAGAAACTATACTAATGTATACTAATGATTATGCAAAATAATTGTGATTAACTCAAATAACTGCGATCAGGCAATTATGTAATAATTGTGAAAGGCCTAGATCCAGACAGTTTGCTTTACCTTGCCAGCGTAGTGCATGACGCAGAAGTCGGCCTCGTCCTTCAGTTTCTTGGGCTTGTGGAACTTCGAATGAGATCCCTGCTCTTGCAGAACCTTCTCCACAAAGCTCTTATCAGTGGCTTTGGGGAACCAGCACTCTTCATCGAGCAGAGCCAGAATACCAGGTGGACTGGCCTGTAGTGAGGAAAGGAGGACTATAACTAAGTATGTATGTATTGATGAAGTGTGGATGGGTGAGGCTTATAAATACTTTTTGAGCGCAGGTGGGTCATGGCCGTTATAATTCTTTGCCGTGTTTTAATGTGAAGCGTGTGTGTGCGATGCAAAACTAAGAATTATTGTGCATTTTGTTAGGTGCATATTAGAAAGAACTCTCCAAAACGGCAATAATTATTACACTTACACTTGCAGTGCTTAAACCATTTAAAGCATGTTTGTAGCAGTTTGTCTTTTTCTAGGCTGTAAGAGCGTTCTTTAGTGATGCACAATGAAGACTCACAGGTTTCTCTATGAGGTCAATGCATGGCTGCAGGTCGAGGCCAAAGTCGATGAAGCTCCACTCGATGCCTTCTCTCTGGTACTCCTCTTGCTCCAGGATGAACATGGTGTGGTTGAACAGCTGCTGTAGCTTCTCGTTGGTGTAGTTGATGCACAACTGCTCAAAGGAGTTCAGCTGCAGAGGGGAGGGAGAATGAGGCAAGCATGCTTTTTCTTTTTTTTAATATATATATATATATGAGAGAGAAAATACTAACCATTTTTTACGAATATAATTTACAACTGTGAATGTTTGCCTTTGTTCCATATTCTAAAATGAAAAGGTTGTGTTTCCCCCCCCTTCTTTTTATTGCTGAATATTTAAGCGTTTGTCTGGGTTCAGATGATGTGCGTTATCATTTTCTACTGTATTTTTTTTACAGACATGGTCTAAATTACAGTAATCATAGAATAGTCATCAGATTATAAAATAAATATTTGTATCCGCACCAATTAATTTACAAATGCTATATGCATAGTTGCTCAAGTCTCTGGTTTTACCTCAAAGATCTCGAACCCGGCGATGTCTAGGATGCCGATGAACGAGGCTCCTTGTCTCTTGGTCTTGTCCAGGGCTTTATTGATCCTCATGACCAGCCAGCGGAACATCCTCTCATAGGTGGCTTTGGCCAGCGCTTCCACTGCAAACTCAGCCTGCTCCTGGGTCTGGGCCTTCTGCACGTAGTCCCTGCCCACCTTGATCCTGGGCATCAGGATGGCACGGGTGAAGTCCGTCACGTTCATACCCAGCAGGTGGCACACCTTCTGGGCCGCTGTGGCACCGATGACAGAGGGAGGGAGAGAACAGAGGAGGAAATTAGAAGTAAGTGGATATGCAGGGTTGGAATATATAGAGGGAGATGAGGCGATGGAGCCTCTCCTGAAAAGTAGATCTTCAGTATCACCCAATTATTTCATATTACAACCATAATCTAGTGCCGACTTTGATCCAATATTGTAATTATTTGAGAGTGTAAAAAATATATATAAAATTGAATAAAGTAAAAACTTTGCAAAACAATGGCAATGTATTTAGATTTACATTGACTGCTACATTCACATTTGAAATGGTACTGGTTGGTTGTAGAGTAGAGTTGTAAAGTGGAAGTTACTGATGTTTCATACATAGTAGTCTTGGTAATATAATTAAAACTGTCAGCTTTGAAAAGTGTGTGCAGACTTCATCACCAGGCAGGAGATGGAGATTGTTAAGTGCCATGTGCAGCAGGTGGCGTTCATAGCGATGTGCAGTACGTGCGTGTATGAGGGGTTTCACTTAGTTCTTTGATACATTACATAAAGTAATGCAGCCCTGACACAAAATGTGTTTTACTTTTGTAAAATCAACTAAATCGATTCGCTTCATACCAGTGTTATCAGGCATGGAGGCCTGGTCTGTGTGACGCTCCTTCTTGAAGGTCATGTTGCCCAGCTGCAGCACAGCGGACACTACCTTCAGCATGCCTGCATGGGACAAGACAAACGCCGTGTTAACACCACGTGGGAATACTCATACCTTCTCGCTCAACACATTTTGCAGGACAAAACTGATCTGTGTTATTGTTTGCATCCTTTGCCTTGTGTGTCTTGCATATTCTAAAATTCAAAAATAAAGAAAATAGCGGATGAGTGTTCACCTGAAGATAAGCATCACAGACACTTGTTCTGCACACCTATAAGTTATTAAATCATAATTTTATTCCATTTTGCTCCCGACTCACCAATCTGTTCATCTTCTGGGATGCTCATGATCCTAAAGGCCTCTATGGTCTCTTGAAACAGGTCCTTGTCCTGCTGCCCAGGGATGGTTATGTTTCCGTTGACCAGGAAGCGGTAGTTGTTGTAGTTCTCCAGGCACAGCTCAGCTGAAGGAGGGAAAAAGGACAGAGATAGAGTGGGGAGAGGGGGGTTGGAAAGACAAAAGTACATTAAAAATCTACAACATGCAGACTCCTTCATTGTAACTATGGAATATCAAAATGTGATTTGACGTGTTGTTGCTCACAGCGCATTTTGTCGCCGGCCCCAGTCAGCATGTAGTAGAAGATGTGGAAGGTCCTCTCATCTTTGGCCTGGCGGATGGCACGGGATTTCTCCAGCAGGTCTGTTGGTCAGCCTGTCAAGGACCAATTTTGTTTAACACTGGACAGCGTGACGTCTAGACTATTGCTTGAAGTTATGAGGATTTCAGGTTCCTGCAATAAACTCCAATGCTGGAGTCTAAAAATACTTTGAATATATGGACCTAATAGCAACATCTGACTGAAAACAGAAAACTCGATTTTGTAAAGGATACAGGTTTCGATGTTGGCACCAACGATGTATCCATTCACATCAAAGTTGATCCGGATGAATTTTCCCTAGAGGCAAAAAGAAAGAAACCTCAGCGACCTTTGCCGAAATTAGCCACATAATATTCCAGCGAGGGGATCGATTTGTGAGGTTGTCCCAAACACAATAGTATCTTCAAATCTTACGAATCGGGAGGAGTTGTCATTTTTCACTGTCTTGCCGTTTCCAAAGGCCTCTAGGATGGGGTTGGCTTGCAGCAGCTGCTTCTCTAGCTCACCCTGATGGACAGGAAGAGAATAGCCCAGCAAAAATGGTAAGATTAGACCCAGTAAGACCACTTCTTTCCATGAAGTCTTGTCATTTTAAGAAAGAAGAAAATACCCTTTTAAACAAGAGTGAAACCCACTCTGTTCGGTTAAAGGATGTTTCTTTTAAACAATTCTCTCTACTAAGGGGTCAAATCTAGCCGGACCCTGCTGTGACTCACATGGGTGTTGTGCTTCGTTAGAACGTTTAACCGTCATCTGGTTTTCATTGAAGGCAGCATTACTCTATTCTACTGTGAGAAAATAACCAGTTGAGACACTGATTTGCATGTTCTTTACACAAAGTGATATCTGTTTACATACTAGTATATAGTAATGGCATACATGTGATACTTAAATAAAGATAAAGGAGAAACAGCAAGCAGTGGACAATATCATAAACATAAGCAGGGATACCGTGTAGTCTCACCTAGCCAGGCGATCAGAGATGTCTGCCTACTGATGGTGGTGTCTGGTGAGAGGTGACAGCGAAATTCAACGTACGCATTAGCTAGAACAGCTATGAAAACTAATATCACCATCCAAATATGACCATTAGACCACCCTAATGCATTTGCAGCGTTTTGTTTTAATCTACAATCTTTCCTCTACACTGAATTTAGATGTCACAATTTGGTAGCAGCATATCTTCGATCATCTGGCCATGCAAGACTAGTAGGGATACAGTGTACACACATACAAGTATGACCACACACACAATGCAAGCCTTGACCCACACATAGCGCCTTGTTAGTGCCCAACCCTGCAAAACACCCAGTTAAACACGTTACACCTATGTGACCCTCATCAGTAACCCTTCACCCACAGCAGAATATCCCAGAGACCACGCATGGACCACATTGCACAAATCTCAACTTCAGCATAAGTTATCACTCTACTGCCGATGACGTCAAGTCATCTTTCCACCACAATTAATTTAGTTCAGTCAGCCAAGTGCACATACATGGACATATAAAAGACATATGGCCAAATCCATATCAGCCACCCTTTTCGTTAATAATCTAATAAAGTTCTCTATATATATATATCCTCACCCCATAAAATCTGAATCATAAACATTCCATCCTTTATTAGTCCTGGAAAGGTTCGTGGAGCACGGCTTATAACCTTTTTCAGTAATGTGCAGCACCACCTTCACATGTACACTACATACTGTAGCAAACACACATCCACACCTTGGAGGGGCCAAGTACAACCAGAACTGTCTACAGCTCCAGGACAGAGAAAAGATGCGGCCATGTTAAACATCGTTCACGCGAAAGGGCTTTTCAACCACTGGATAGAGATCACTTAAATCCCTCCAATAAAAATAGGGAGACGTGCTAGCAAGCGTTCCATCCACAGCTGCCGCTCTGCTGATTTATGGACACAGCCCATATGTTGAGCCTGGGGAATGAAAATAAGATAAATCATTGCTATCACCTTCTTTGTCAAGACCAGAGAGGGGAAAATGTTACTCTGAGAAGCCAATGGACTTCTTGGCTTTGTTGCAGGTCCCTTGAGGCACATTGCGCAAGCGTTTGTCCCATGTGTCCCCTCAAATAGTGTTTGAGCTTAATGATAAGTGATCCAGGGCCAATGTTCCTTCTGAGACTTGCAACCCATCATAGGGGAGGTATTTTTCATGACACTTCCATACACAGGGCAATGTACTGTGACACAAAGAGCATCTCAATGTGTCTGGCCTCAGATCTTGAAAAACAGTGAAGCATACTTTTAGGGTTGAGTCAGTGAGACTTGAGGAAGAAGTTTGCAAATAGCCACATATTCAAGCACACTTCTGGGACCACAGGAGCACACACGGCAACAATAACTGAAAAAGTCAGCCAGATACGGTACAGACTCCCCCCCCCAAATGTATCTTCTACCTGCTGGGTTGCAGATTAATTACCCCAATCAATCTGTTAAATTCCTGCTCCCACCCATCTGGCTGAAATTTTCACGAAGGAGTTAACACACACACACACACACACACACACACACACACACACACACACACACAAATTTCATCCGACTTCCCATTGGCAATTAAGTGACCCTTGACCCTCAGTACCCAGTGACCCACTGCAGCTCCAGCAGCACAGGGGAAGAGGAGAGAGCAGCGAGGGAGAGAAGAGACACATTGGTGTGGCGTGCCAAAAATAGCCGTTCTACAAGCTCGTAACAAGTTGCGAAGCTACCGAGCAACCAAGCATAAATCAGGCTTTTAGGGAGTGGAGCGGGTGGAGTAGAGAAGATGAACAAGTAGAAGAGGTGGATCCGGGGGGTGGTGGTGATGGTGGTGGGCGATGATTATATAAGCGAGGGGAGCATTTACATAAGGAAGAATGGAGGAGAGATGAGAGATAGTGGGGTAACTCACATGTGTGAAGATCGAGCTGTTCTGTTAATGGAAGAGAGAAATACAACCTCAACAAAATGAACGCATTGGATGCTGATGTGGTATCATTAAAGCTCCAATGACGTCTCTCTGATAGAAGCAGTTTTCATGGGACCAACTTGGAGACTCTTCCATAAAACTTCTGAATGCACGTTTGTCAAGCACAAAAAAGCACTCAAGAATCTCTGCCAATATCCACAAAACATGTCAAAAGGCATCTAAAAACAAAAGGCACTTGAGAATCTCTGACAATAACTAATACAGAAAACATGTCAATTTTACATTTAAGAGCCTTTTGAGTGATTTCTCGTCACAAAGATTTACATAATATTTTACATGTCCTTGCAACAGAACGACAGGACTCAGGAAGAAATTGTCTAAGTCGATCTTTACCGGCACTGCAAGTGTTCAAGGAGGAGTCTGAAGTAACGGTCAAACACAAAAACCAGATTTACCAAAATATTTCAGCTCAGCCTTGAAACCTATGTTTCTGTGCCTTCAGATCAACAAAACAAAAAAAATATGATTTATACTGCATGCTAGCATTGCACACGATTGTGATCTTGTAGATCAGCCATTTTCGTTCTGCAACACTGGCACGCAACAAAGTAGAAATTAGGCCTTTACAGCTACGGTGACACAGTGAGTCAGAATATAACAATGTATGTGATGATGGATTGACAATGATGTAATGATTGTGCCTGGGTCACACTGGTAAATTCTCACACACAATACAGTCGCAGTACAAAGTGGTTGATGGAGTACAGTAATTACAGAGGAATAGGAAAAGGGCGTATCAAAGTGTACTTAGGAGAAAAATCGGAAATGTTGGTTCAGTTCACGTGAGTGAACAAAAGGGGGTGATGGGAAAGAGGGAGGGTAAGATGGGAAGAGAGGAATACAGGTTGAATCCTAAAAAAACAAAAACAAGGTTATGCAAGGATATAGGAACAGAGGATGGATGCAGGACTGACCTGGTCTTTCTTGGTCTTGTGAGAGGAGGCCACATGAGCCAGATACTGGATAACCTTCTTAGTGTTTTCTGTTTTACCAGCACCTGACTCCCCGCTGGGATGGAGAGAGGAGGGAGAGACAGAGAGGAGGGAGAGGGGAGGGAGAGAGGAGGGAGAGACACAGAGGAGGGAGAGGGGAGGGAGAGACACAGAGGAGGGAGAGGGGAGGGAGGGAGAGGGAGAGAGGAGGGAGAGACACAGAGGAGGGAGAGAGGCGGGAGAGATACAGAGAGGAGGGAGAAGGGAGGGAGAGAGGAGGGAGAGAGAGGAGGGAGAGACACAGAGAGGAGGGAGAGAGGGAGAGACACAGAGAGGAGGGAGAAGGGAGGGAGAGAGGAGGGAGAGAGGAGGGAGAGACACAGATAGGAGGGAGAAGGGAGGGAGAGAGGAGGGAGAGAGAGGAGGGAGAGACACAGAAGAGGGAGAGAGGAGGGAGAGACACAGAAGAGGGAGAGAGGAGGGAGAGACAGAGGAGGGAGAGAGGAGGGAGAGACACAGAGAGGAGGGAGGGAGAGAAGAGGGGAGGGAGAGAGGGAGAGGAGGGAGAGACACAGAGAGGAGGGAGAGAGGAGGGAGAGACACAGAGGAGGGAGAGACACAGAGGAGGGAGAGGGGAGGGAGAGACACAGAGGAGGGAGAGGGGAGGGAGGGAGAGGGAGAGAGGAGGGAGAGACACAGAGGAGGGAGAGAGGCGGGAGAGATACAGAGAGGAGGGAGAAGGGAGGGAGAGAGGAGGGAGAGAGAGGAGGGAGAGACACAGAGAGGAGGGAGAGAGGGAGAGACACAGAGAGGAGGGAGAAGGGAGGGAGAGAGGAGGGAGAGAGGAGGGAGAGACACAGATAGGAGGGAGAAGGGAGGGAGAGAGGAGGGAGAGAGAGGAGGGAGAGACACAGAAGAGGGAGAGAGGAGGGAGAGACACAGAGAGGAGGGAGGGAGAGAAGAGGGGAGGGAGAGAGGGAGAGGAGGGAGGGAGAGAAGAGGGGAGGGAGAGAGGGAGAGGAGGGAGAGACACAGAGAGGAGGGAGAGAGGAGGGAGAGACACAGAGGAGGGAGAGACACAGAGGAGGGAGAGAGGGAGAGAGACAGAGAGGAGGGAGAGAGACAGAGAGGAGGGAGAGAGACAGAGAGGAGGGAGAGAGACAGAGGAGGGAGAGAGACAGAGGAGGGAGAGGGAAGGGAGAGACACAGAGAGGAGGGAGAGAGACAGAGAGCACGAAAGAGGGAGAGTGTAATGCCTCATTTTTATACTCAAACTATAGTGTCATGTCACTTGCTGTCAAGAATCCCGTTGCAACATCATTATGTGATCAAAGTTTGAGCTCAGAGGTATAGAGAGAAGGTTTAACAACTTTTGCCAATGGTGCGGTGTCTTTTGACTCACGTGCAAAGAATGGACTGGTCTTCACGATCTGCAAAGAAATAAATAAATCGTCATGCAACAGTTTTGAGCAGAGTCACAAAGTAGCATGGCATGGTGAGTGATTACAATCCAAGAAAGTGAAGTTACAATTGAATATAAGTGTGGCAAACTTCATATGAAGTGTACACTGTACATTCGTTATCTCAAAAGAACATGCAGTTGTGTCTGTATAGCAGGAAGTACTGTGGGAACAGACAGGAAATTAATATCCGGCTTTCTGTGAGTGGAAATGGTGCTCGCTACCACTAAAGTAGATAGCTACAGTAATTAGCGCCCGCCTATTTTGCAACTCCAAAAGCTTTTCTGGAACCAAATATGGCAGAACAGGACATGAGTGAGTGGGTATGACGGAATGCCAGAGAATTCTGTACATTGAGATAATCAGGATCTGGAGGATCGCTTTTCTCAGCCAAGACAATACATACATCATGTCATAGTGTGACGCATCGTAAAACGGACACAGGACAGAGCTTGTATAGAAAAGATTATAAACAGAACTGGTGCCAAGGACCAAATAAAAGTTGTAATTCATGAAAAGTCAACTGGGGGCCACGCAGTAAAGGTAAATGAATCCACAAAACTAACGTTATTTGCATTGTTGACCCATTTCTAAAATATTAGTGCAACTTTCATTATTTTCACACGGAACACGGAACCATGTTTTTTGTGTCCATATCACTACGCCCAAAAAATAGTTCCATGTGAAAGAGGGGTAAAAGTTGAACGAAAGTCACGCTAATATTTTAGAAATAGGTCAACAATACAAATTACGTTAGTTTTGTGGATTAATTTACTTTTACTGCGTGGCCCCAGTGCCCCCCACAAAATGACCGGAACTACTTAATATTGACCAAAACCAGAGCAGAACTCCCACCACGGGACTCGGGCAATCAATTAATACAGTTGCAACCACTATATTAATGGCAAGTATTTCATACAACTTAAGTTCGAAAAATCTTTAAGTAAAAGTTCCAATACTGCAATTTAGAACTACTCCGTTACAAATAAAAGTACGGAATTGAAAATGTACTTGAGTAAAAATACAAAAGTATCAGCATTAAAATGTACTTAAAGTACTAAAAGTACTCATATTGCAGGGCCAGCAGACCAGGATACCACGGTAAAACACGGCTTGTTAAAAGAACGGGCGCGATGCGAAGGGAGGGGACCATCACCATACCCAAGTTCCCTCAGCCCCATGTTCCCTCAGTCCCATGATCCCTCATTCCAAAACAGACCCTATGTTCCCTCCAGTCGATTCAGGCGATTTGGTGGGGGGGTGGTGTGTGGGTGTGTGTGTGTGTGTGTGGGGGGGGCTGTAAGGCATCAATTTTACTATAATGCTACCCATAGTTCACCCTGCAGCAACAGCATCACATTGCAGATACCAAGTTACAGCAATGACACTACTGGCATCTAGTCCATCTACTTTATTGTTATAGCAAATGCTCCACAACAACACAGTGAACTCCAGTGAACGTTGTTCGTAATTTCGTATGTCGGTATATATTTTAATATTCACAAATTTAAATATATAGTGTCAGGATGACATGCTCATTAATATGCTGCAGGAGATTTGTGGTATTGTATGCGATATCGGTACCACATTTGTCATGGTATGTGTGAGTCAAGTAAACTGTATGACCACAGTGGAAAAGAACATGGCATGACATAATTAAAGAGGGCGGAACTGGACAAGTAAATAGTTATTTTTTGTCAGTTGAGAGAAAGTGTTTCAAAGTGTCAAATAACAACTAAATCATAATAACACTCATTAATCACTCATGTACTTAATTATCGGTTTTGAATCTCAGGTATGTTTCCAGGTCATCTGCATAATTTTCTCATCAACATAGTGTACAGTATGGTCAGTACCACACCACAACTATTTAAGCTACGTTGACACAAACAAAACTCTACTAGCTTGTAGAACTTGCATTCCTGTGTCCTCATGTCCCCAAGTAACACTGTCCTCTGAAAGGCCATCTACAGGGCTTAAAGCCAAAATAAATCCCAAGACTGAAATCGATGTTTTGAAAATCTGCACTCATTAAATGACCCCTATGAAATCCTCAGGACTGAAATCCGTCCCCAGGACTGAGAACTTTAAGCCCTGCATCTGCAATAACCTAATATGAAGTATACTGCGCTCCGATTTGCAGCCAAGTGTCCCTTTCTCTGACTGCAACTGTACTTACTGTATAAGACCCATTTATTGAAATCCCAAACATATTATAAGTGATCGGTATGCAACACAGTTGGCAACGAGTCGACAGCATGGCCACTGCATAGCTCAGTGCTGGCTGCTGCCTCGCATGGGCGTGCCTTACGGAGCCTTGTTCAGTTCCCAAGTTGAGTGGACAACGACAGCATGATTCTGTCATCGTCAACACTGGATGCAAAAGGTTACTTTTGGTGCCGGGATGTGGACACACAAGGTACCCGACTACTTGCCTGCCGAAGCATTACAATGTCACTTTAAAATGATAAGAGAACACATCGTCTACAGCTACTTGTCCCCAGAGCCACACTGTATAAGATAACATATTGGGAAAAATAAATATGTTTTTGTAATGCCCAAAGCATCTCTATGCGCAAAGCATAGACCTCCGAATACAATAGCTGCATTGTTAAAGGGAAATACATAACAGGACTCAGTGTTGAAATAACAGGGCAGGGATCCAAGAAGATCTAAAACAAAACGTAAATCTCAATGAGAAATGGCCTCGTCACTCCACAGATACGACCCCTTGCCGTTTGAGGGATTGGTGTTGCAGGTTGATCAGGGTGCAGACTTACCCTGCATCATGCTTCTGTAGGATGTGTCAGTGATGGCGTAGATGTGAGGTGGCATCTCGTGTCTCTTCTTTCCCTTGTACATCTCTACGATCTCTTCAGAGTAGATGGGCAGGTTCTTGTAGGGGTTGATGACCACGCAGAAGAGGCCAGAGTATGTCTATAATACAGGCAATACAGACAGGGAGGTGTTTAAAAATCACACTGCACTTGAGTCATCTTTGGTGCCACCGGTGGAACAGCTGTGTAGCACAGTAGAATCTTAGTAGATGAGGACGTGAAGGTAGGAATGAAGGTTGGATTGTCGGAAGGTTGAACATAATTTGATGAATACATTTAATTCAGATTGACAATGGTGTTTATGTTTAATGCAGATTGACACTGGTGTTTAACGAAGTACAGAATGAGGGACATTTCATCCAACTGATGAAATGTTCTGCTACTGCAGCAGTATAGAAATATGAACACAAGACACATTGCATTTAAGATGAGCAGTAAGGACAACAAACGAGAAACTCATCCCTATTCATTGCACACACACATTAGCCTCACTGTCCTGAGAATTCAGCCAAACATGTCTCCTAAGTGATGACCGAATCGTCACTCCTCCACACTGCATGTTACAACTGAGTGACGAGTGAAACGCTGCAGATGAACACGGTTTGACACCTACATCTTCAGAGCACCTCAGTCCACAATCCTGTGTTTTAGCTTTTTTTTTTTACCTATTGAATGTTAAAAATCCTCCTCCATTCCTTTCACTAAACCCCTGCAAACCATTCCTTTTACTGGACAGTCTGGGTTCTTTCTGTTGTCCAACAGTTTTGCTTCAAGCTATCCCACCCCTCCCTTGCATTTTGTCTGCTCATCTCCCGCTGCATTCCTGTGCTGCCCTCCACGAAGCTCTGGACCCTGGCTATGACCTGCCAGTGATCTCTCAGTTTCTCTCTATGCCAAGAAGAGGTCTGTTCTACAGGGCCCCAATGCAGATGGGGCTCAGCGAGAGTAGGGTTCTGGTAGTTCAGGGCGGAGGGTTACCAGTGTTGACATGACCGGGGTCATGGCGCCATCTAAAAAAGGGGTGAGCAAATCACTCCCAGACCAGGCAAGACACTGAGGTACGGTAAACTGCATCAATTATGGGGGCAACGATAACAATTACAGCACCATTAACATTCCATATGCACTTCACTTCCATCTCTGCATGAAAGTGGGCTCTGAAGACCCATAACTCCCCTCCTCCACTAAAAAACACCACATTCTTTAGCATCTTTCCCTCAGGAGAACATTGTTCCCCGAAGCTTCCTGTTTACAGCATAACTCCAAACAGAGAGAAATAGAGGAAAAGAGAAATCTGGTCTTCCTACCAAACCTTTTGTAAACTCATTGGACACTGGCTTTGCAGTGACAATGTGCAGTTGCACACAATGGGTTGTCACAAAAACAACGGCGCATAATGGGATGATTAGGAGATGGGGGTGCAGGGGGGTGGGGGCAGTTTGGAGACTTTCCAGGACAGACGGACTGGGCCTAGGCTCCGATATGAGCTAATGGCTCTTTCGTAACCACAGAGAGGGGCCTTAGATAACATCACCGGGACAAAGTCGCCACAATTATATGCTTTAAGGGAGGTGTCCAAAGAGGAATAGCAATACTGTGGTATGTAGGTCTGTTCCTATTTTGGGCATGTCAAAGTTGTTGATTTTCTATTGGGAGCAACATTGCATGCGTCGAAATTACTACTAGACTACCACGCTACATGCATTCGTAGAAATTCCTACTAGACTAGTAAGAGTACTGACTGAGGGTAGTAGGCCGAGATCAGTAACAAGTCATAAAAAGAGGCTAATTCAAGGAAACGTATTTTCGCCGATAGGTTCCGACTTCACAGATTGATTAAACGCTGATAGTCACAAATCAACAAGTCCATAAATTACCATAGCAGAGTGAACACATGTACAAGCATACAGTATATTGCAGCTATTGTGAATTTGTAGATAATGTAATTTTTGGTGACAGTGAGCAACACGGAGACAAGGTTGGGGGGGGGGGCTCGGAGTTAAAAAAAAATGTCCTCCTCGATTCGATAACACAGGTGCAACCTCATTAAACTTTAAGTATCACCGTAAGAAATGAAGTGTCATATGCGACCTCTTAGAGCCTCTGTGAAAAGTTACATGGCAAGCTGCAGATGGACTTATGTTTTGTTTTTGACGGTTGAACATTTTCACAATAGGTAGGTGAGGCCTAATAGAATTTGTTATGACATATTTTGATTTACAATTTAATGCCAAGTTATTTATGTCTGAAGGATAGTGATTTAATGCCCATCACGTTAAAGCATCTTTTAAATATAAAGGCAGTTCATATTATGCATCTGACTGCTTGTTTTAACTAGCCATATGCATGAATATTGAAAATTGAGGTGCATGTTGATAGCACCATAGACTCCAATATAAAACAGGTGAATTGTAATCAAATTCAAACATGAGACCATTGACAATTCACATCTCTAATTGATGGCCTGCCTGTCCTGAATACAGAACCATGGTACTGAAGACAGAACCAAGACATAATATATACCACTCATGTGTGTGAGAGTGTGACTGTGATGCACTCACGTAGATGAGGCCAGAGTAGTATCTCTCCTTCAGATTGTGGAGCACGGAGGCCTCGTTGAGGCAGGTGAGCTCGGCCATGTCCTCCACCTTGCTGAACTTGGGTGGGTTCATCTTCTGGATGTCGTCCTTGTTCACCTTCACCTTCTTACCGGAGTCGGCTAGCTCCACCAGGCACTCGTCGCCGCGCTCTTCCTTCACCGAGCCGGCCTCGAAGCCCAGCCGATCCGACGGCACCCACACCAGCTTCTTGGTAGCCCAGTCGGCTTGTGCCAGTGGATTGTTGACCATGTTGCGGTCCACATACAGGAACTTGTCTGCGTCCGACATGGTTGCTACATTGACGAAAGAGGGAGGAAGAAAAGCGGGTAGAGGACAGAGGAGGGGAAGGAATGGAGTAAGCAGAGAATATTCAGTTAGACCTGCAAAATCATTGACAGGTCAGAAGACCCAGACAGAAATCACACCGCTTATCACCCCTTATCACTTGCAGAACGTAAAAATTCTCCAAAGCACTACACACACATTCATAAACGGATGGTGGAGGCAACCATGTAAGACAACACCCTGATAATTGGGACTTGGGAGCAGTTAAGGGTTCAGTGTCTTGCTCAAAGAATAAGCGTTGATCGAACCAGGGAGTTCGGGATTCACAGACGCTGAGCCATTACAGTTCCGATGTTTCATGAATCCTCCAGTCCTGACACACGCACAGCCAAGACTTCAAAGGATGCATTTACCTCACAGGTTCATTCTATTTCATCTCTATATGACATCAGTAATATCTGGTAAAGGCGGCGGCGGCTTATCTAACCTGTATGATAAAGGCTCTGGTTTATTGGATGGGGCTTCTTATATACCGGTAAGCTCTGGAGAATGCACAAGGCAGTGTGTCCAAGTTAAGGTCAGGTTGACATAAAACAGCAGTGTCCAGTCCATGCAGACCCCACGTTCCTGCTTGGCAATCCGCTGTGGACACTAATCAAATTACTGGCTGCTTTTCACACCCACTCACCAACTATCAAATTAGTCCAGAGCGCAGTTGAAGACTCGCATTGGTGGTAATTACCAGCGTGTGCCGACCACTTTGTCTTAAATACATGGTTTGAGGAGACTGTTGATTACATGCTCGGAATGACTTCAAACAAATCTTGCGCTTCTTTAATGCCAGGTTGCACAAGACAATGATTATGTCGAAAAGGTGGGGGGAAATTGTGGAACCTGGGAGGCTTGCAATGTCTCCAATAGGGGAACAACAGTTGATGGTGAGGTGGAAAGGTTCTCTCATTCAGCAGATTAGGCTGCAGAAAAGAAATACAGAGAAAACTTCCCATATAAAACCCCCAGGGAGTTCAGAACAATATGGTCAATACGAAATGCTGTCTGCAGAGCTTTTGCACCAAACATGTCATGTTTGATATCGTTCGTTCAGCCCGTTTAATAACGTTCACCTCTGGCGCTGCTGCCAGAGGTGAATGGCTTCATGTACAAGCCTAGACACGGCTCAAGCTATTGTCGTTTTCTGCCTGTACGTCTCATGCCTCATGAACAACATCGCTGTGACAGGGGAGGGACATGGGCTACTAGACGAGTGTTACTAGACGAGTATTAAACTGATGAAGGAACATGTTGCATAAGCCCACATCGAGCCAGAGGGGAGAACAGAGTGACTTGCAGGCAATTAACTGAACCTGCTGAGCCCCCCCACACACACACACACTAAAATCCTTACAATCATTCCTACACAACAGGGGCGTAGCACAGCGTTCCCACCACGGTTGGCCCGGCTCATTAGCCTCCCAACACTCCTATACTTCCCTCAGGAAAACTAAAAGTTGCTTTTACCACTCCAAAGAGCATGTGGTGCTGCTGCACACATGCAAACACTAAGAAGAATCACAGTGCTACAAGTCAGAGTCTGCCCCTTCACTCACTAATACTATATCACCGTAATTAAGCTCTCGTTTACGTGCTGGCAGAGTTTCACTCTTCCATCATAATAGTTTTGCAATGCAATCTGTAAAGCCCAGTGGGGGTTGGTGGGGGGCTGCTGCTGCCAAGTTCACATGCTTACCATGACATAAAACAGAGCTCATACTTAGCAGTGTAGATGATGTCTTGACGTGCATTCTTTCACTCAGAATTAATAGGCCTCACTTTTCACTTCATGTGGTTTGCTTAAATGCTGTACTGACAAGTGTTGTTAAGAAAGGATTATGTAGCAATAATAATATCTAAATGACAACAACCACACACTGCGACGCTGGACTAATAAAAAACTAATACCATTTACAGATCAGGAGGGAACGCCAGGTAGCTAAAGGCTATGCAGTCCCACAGTCAGAATCAGTGATGGTATCGGTGCCGGGGGGGGATTGTTGGGGGTTAATGCTGCTCCAACAGGGTCACGTCTGGCCCGTCCGTTCTGCCACATTAACCCCGGTCTGAGAGCTGGTCGCAGTGTGGGAGAGGTCCCCATTCTTCTCACGACCCCCCCCCCCACACCTCTCTCAACACTCCAACACGGTCAGTGCCTCTACAGCTGACTTCCCCCCCCCCCCACACACACAATATCCTGCTCCCTCTCAAATTAGTCCCAATACTACTGCTGCTGCTGCTTCCTCCTCACCCCTCTGGTCCCCTCTCCATCCCCCTCAGTCACCCCACAGTCTCTCCAGAGACCCATCACCATCCGCCACCCCGTTCTGTTTATGCAGTCTTTCCCAGGGCCACATTCCTTCTATACTCACCCTTTATCAGGGAGAGTGCGAGCAAAGGAATTCCACAAATGTCTCCCTCTTCTCTCCGTGTTCCCTCCCATCTTTCTCAGATTCAGTCTCACTTTCCTCTTCCCGTTTTCACCCCTCCCACTGTTCCCGTCAAATTGTAAGTTGTCATTATGATATTCAAGTAGATAAGAATCGACCACCACTACCACACTCATTATAGAGCTTATAGAGGAGGCTGTGTAGACCACTGGTTCCCAAACAGTGGGTCGGTACTCATTTGTGGGTCGCAGAAACATTTTTATGGGTCTCTATTGTTTGTTTCCTACATTTAGCTTTTATTATTTACAAAAAACAAGAAAAATGTAAAGCTAATTCAACTATTGTCAGTAATTTCAGGAAGAAATAAAATAAAAAGCTAAGAAATGCCATAAATTAGAAAATGCGTTGTGAGCATGTAGATCTGCTATTTTCACTCATTTGGGTCCCAGGCAAAAATCTAATTTCTCTTTTGGGTCACGGGCTAAAATGTTAGGAAACACTGGGTTGACCATAAATCAGTTGGCTTTACTTGACTCCATGCAGGGCTGGACAAGAGCAGCTACTTTGATTGTGTGACCCCATGTTGCTTCATTTGGCACAAACAAGCAATGAGAGGAATAACAGGCTAAAACACACTGAGCATTACTCTGGCAATGATTCTTCTTATCCGAGGTCACCATGGCTTGCCAATGGTCTTAAGTGTAGGGAGACGAGTTAGTTAGAAGTCAACATGCATTGCAAACAGTCGCTCAAACAAACTACTACAAATGTATACACACATGCAATGTGTCTGAGGACCACATCTGGGGGCCATAGGCCATGTGTTATAAAGCAGGCCATGTCAAATATCATGATGATAAACTACAGTACAAACTTGAGAAATTAGTGGAAAATTCATAAGATAACATGTAGCTGCTTGCAAACAAATTGGAAATTGAAGAAGATTGTGTAACGTTTTCTTGCCAGAGGGATGGAGAGAAAGAGGCCAGATCGAAAGCATATTAGAAAATGAAAGGACACTAGTTCACAATGGTGATTTCCTACTCGAATGTCTTGACACAGATATGTCACTGACACACTTTGCACAGCTCCCTCTCCTGAGAGTATGACTAAAAATAAAAATAAACTGTCCAGTCTAGTTTAACACACGCACTGTTCTATTTAAAAGGAGGGTGAGTTCTTTTTCCAGAGCAATTTGACATAAACCTAGTAACCTACCCAATTGTAATATGGATTAATATGGCTGTTTACGCAAAATATATAGTTCTAATCCAACGTGGCATTGTGATAAAGCTGCGCAAGCGTGTATTATGTATGACTCAAGCATTGATTGATTGATTGAAATCTTTATTAACAGTTTGTAGAATTTACAGTACATTTTAAGCACAAACTCAATACAAAGACTGTCAACTGTGAGTGGACGACCCAATTAAGCATTACACTTGTTTACAACAGGGTCCACATTGTTCAATTCATCAAAACATTTAAAGACATACAAACATTTAGAGACATACAAATAGACATTTCTCTGTAGGTAAAGAACAGAACAGGAATTCATCATATGGGAAGCAAAAAAGGGAAAAGATACTATATACAGTGAGGGAAAATGGGGTGGGGGGGTGGGGGGGATTCAGATTTTACAGAGGCCAGTTTCGAATTGCAGCCATCCGTAGGTGCCCTTTGAGAGCGGTTTTGAAGGAGTCAAGGGATTCACATGTCTTAATGACTGTTGGTAGGGCGTTCCACATTTTGGTGGCATAGGAGCGAAAAGAATTTAGTCCCTTGTTTGTGCCGAATCTGGGTTGTACATGGTTTGTTGCACTCCCTCTGGTGTTGTGGGTGTGGACTTCGTTTACATTAAGGAAGTATTTAGACAGGTACATGGGTATCTTGGTGGTGTATCGAATCTTGTGGACCAGACCCATTGCAAGATGCTGTACTCTGTCGTCGACCCTAAGCCATCCCAGCCTGTCAAAGTGGGCAGGGGTGAGGTGGGTTCGGGGGGTGAGGCCAAGTAGGAGCCTGACCAGTTTGTTTTGAGAGGTCTGGAGCCTTGTTTTAAGGGCCTTTGAGGTGCTGTGGTACCAAGAGGTGGATGCATAGTCAAAGAAACCTTGTACGAGGGCTCCTGTTAAGGTCTTCAAGGTGTTTTTGCTGACCAGTGAGGAGATCCTGTAAAGGAATCTTGTTCTTTGATTGACTTTTTTGATTACGTTGGTGGCCATTTTATCACCGGAAAGATTGGCCTCCAGGATGGAACCTAGGTAGGTAATTTCATCTTTTCGTGTGATAATATTGTCACCCACTCTAACCAAGAAGCCATCTGCCTTGCTGAGTTTACTATTTGATCCGAAGAGGATGGATTCAGTTTTTCCCAGGTGTAAGGATAGTTTGTTATGCATAACGTGCATCCAACTTCTCCTGCACCATTACTCGTCTCTACTGAGGACCGATGCGGCTTTCCACATGCCTGTACCAATCTCTTAGCTCACCTCTCTGAAGGTGAGGCCCTCTGATGGCCTGTAATCTTATAACACCGTTCAGCTGTGAAAACACCATCGCTCCTGTCGGGAGACAGCCATATTGAGATTAGCTGGCCTAGTCATTATTCTTAACGAGTGTTCGTTATTACGGTAAGTGAGTAAGCAGCAACATGGGAATAACGTAGTTGGCCTGAAGCTAATCCCTGAAGTAAACAGAAGGCCCTGACTGAGATAGTTAATTGTTGGTTTCTAACCAGAATGACAAAATCCTATCGTTTTATTGTGAACAAAACTACATAAAATGATGCGTTTAATTTATGGTCTATTGCAAGCAAGAGTATGAGCTCACAACACAATGGGTGTATTCAGGTTGGTTTGTTTTTGCGCAAGTTGCCCAATTAGAGAAACCTAGCATAGAAAATTTGTATGAAAATTAAATCATAGCTGGTCCAAAATAGCAGGGGGGGGGCTGTACATAAGCGGAAGCAGCATGGTAAAATAAATAACCACAAGGAAGAGAACGAGGGAAGGCCACTTTTAGAAACCGACCTCATCACAGAGACCAGAATGTGGCTACAAAGACAGGAAGTGATTCAGTGAAGAGCAAGAGGAATGGGAGGAGAGGACAGGAAAAGAGGCCGTGTCCTACTCAAGAAGACAGCAGGCTGGGGCTGGGTGGGGGCGATATGTTCGCCTGGTTCTTCAAAACCAGCCTGACCATCAATCCCCCCCCCCCTCTCATTCCATTCCAGCTCACTAACTCCCACTTTTCCTCACAGGGATGTGCCGTGTTACTGGGAAAGCCATGAGTCTTCACGGTGCTAAGGTGGGAGGGGCTACTTCAAATGACATGACCATGTACAGTGAAGTTACATGCGTTCTGTGTTGCTTCTGCCCAAGTCTGTACGTCTGGGGACCCCCACCCTGACAAGCACTAGGAGTTGAGGCATTACATTTAGTTTGACTCGCTTCCACAGATCTATATTGTGAAAATCTACACCTTGCAATGCGCCATGAGCTTGTAGATTGGCCATTTTTACAATTGTTGCCTCTTTCTTATAGTATTTGACAATTTTTACAATTGTTGCCTCTTTCTTATAGTATTTGACAATTTGGCCAATGGTTGACCAGTTATCGTATGGTTTGTTGATTACTCTTGATGTGGTGGTCTTTTTTTTTAAGTATTAAAAAGAACTTAAAACTTAATCCTTAAATTGTCACATACTTCACTGTCCTCTAGTCTAGGGAGTCGGGACCCACACAAAATTGTCCCGGCCCACAGGTCAGTCTAGCTAGCTGCTAGCAGAAATGGAAATTCACAAATATATTCTAAGACATTTTAAAATGTTTTTTGAAACCACCACATTGGGCAAATACCCTTCATGTTATGGCCTGGAATTACAGACTCGTAAGAAGTGGAAGAAAATCAAAAGACAGTCTGGCTTCAGAGACGAACAGCCAAAGAGCACCTGTGAAGGGGCCATTTCGAGCCGAATGCCCAATCGACGGAATATTAATATAACCGGATGGTCAATAACCTCAGTCCTCTCCTTCATGCTCCTCTCTAGTCGTCCCTGGGCTGAGCGCCATGCGCACTTTTCCTCAACATGCTTTGCTGTGGCCATTGCCTCACACTGCTGTCACCCTCGTCTGTTTGGGTTCCATTGTTTATGTCTGATCCACAGCAACACACAGTCTCCTTTTCAGTGTGTCGTCTTTGGATCCTAGTCCCTCGCAACATGTCCTTGCCTCCTAACCTCCACTCCCCAGTGTCCCCACCTCGATGTCCGCTTGCTAAATGAGCCATACAGCGGATGTATCCAGTCGTTTAAGTTCATTATGTAGAGACTACCGCCGTTTTTCCTCCTTCCCTCTGCAAGTCAAGGAGGAAATGACAAAGTGAGAAAACTATTTTGCCATTTGTGGAACTTGTGTGGATTCTTGTGAAGAGAAGGGATTGGCTTACGTCTTCCTTCTCGAGCACACGCTGTGCAGCCCTGCGTACTGAGGAGTAAATTAAGTCTATGCTGGAAAATAAACCACAAACCATGACAGACCATCGTCATTTTCCATAATTTTTCACATTCCTGGCCCAAGCGGTGTCCAATTTCAGTCCGAACTGGAAGTCGGCCAATGCCATCCACCAATACCAACTAGGCTCTGACGAGAACTGACAGTTTGATGCCTGCAGTAACGGCCTCAAATAATAGTATAGCTCAAGCCATCCAATACATTTTCCATTAAAAAACATTTATAATTCTGTTATTTGAAAGTATATAACACTCAATATAGATGAGATGGCATTCTGTGCACAACTTATTCAGTGTCATAGATGGATATGAATTAATGCAGAATTGCAGATCAATAATCAATCTCATCTTAGTGATTGGACACTGCATGAATCATATTACAATAAAGGACACGATTGCTTTTACATTTCAAATCAGATCAGACAGAAAGATTCTGCAAGCATTTTACCCTGAAGCCTTCAAACCGTACACTAGAACGCAGTTACATAAGCCTTTTAACAGCTGTGAAAGAATGCAGAAGGGAGTTAAGATACACATCTCCTGGCCTGCAATCAATTACTTCCAATGAGTTTATTTCAGACCCACTTCTCCTGGTGCAGCAAGGATTTAGCCAACACTCCAGGATTCATTTCAGATAGGTAGGGTTATTGTTTTATCATCTTTCAATGGAATCATAGTGGTGTTATGATGATAATCTGATATCGTAAGACCCAATTTTGTCATCTAAAATGATTGTTAACCCAATATGTGCAGTGTTAATTCAATATGACTGAAAAGTTTGTTTGAAATAGAAACATGACCATGCAATTAATTGCAACATGCATTTTATCGTTTCCCGTGTGGCTGCAACAGAAGCCATATTGTGAAGACACAGGCAAACTAGTAATGTATCCAGCCTTTCACAAGCAGCTTTATCATACCTCCCCTAGCATCTGAAGTCATCCACTCCCATGTGTCATTCCTATATCACCTGCTATCTACCTGGTAAAAACATATCCATTCTGTAGCCTGCGGCCTGGCAGCTGGCTAGTGCTAGTGCTACACCCTTGAACCAATGCCTGCGTAAATAAAGGAAATAACCGAGTGACAGAGCAACTTTTATATCTTCAAAGAATATATTTACCAAATTACCATAGACAATATGTTCAAGCTATATTTTCACACAATAGAGACGTTGTAGAAATGTTCAACCAATCGAGCCGTCCACCCTGCAACTTGGGTTGACTTGGGAAGAAAAGGGTACACAGTTGGCACGTTTCAAAGTTCACGCTGAGAAACTGTCGAAAGAGTTGAGTGTTTGAGTTGAATAAGTTGTGCAATGACCCAGAAGTATCAGCTTATTCTCGCGGCAGGTGTGTAGGTCACACACACCCAACAATGAGCAAAGTCTAGTTATTGACATGCATGATGAGAGTGAAATGAAATTCCAATCATTCATTCACAGCTTCAATCACAATACACCACAGCCCACATTTTGAATTGTAAATCATCATCAGTCATTACAATATTTTGGTACAAAATTGACAGAACTATTACACAAACTATGGGCAAACGTATAGTATAGCACGGTTAGCACCTTTATATTAGAAAAGAATACCATTACTAACTTAAATAAAACTAGAACACAAAGAAATCCAACAATGAAGGTAAAATGAAATGTCTTAATATTGACCAAATAACCCAATAAGTAGATATATCAGCATCAATTAATATTGTTGTGATGCTTTCACAATATTTTTCATAAATAATTAGCATATTGGGCAGTAAAGTAAAGGCTAAAGAAAAACGTGTTGGTACCCTAAACAGACAGACACATTGCTGTTCATTGGAGTGGCTGCACCACTCAAAAATATAACAGTAAGGTCAGTTCAGAAAATGACATAACTTTAATGTAATTCAGTCTTTAACTAATAAACGCTATATAATTCAGTTGCCCTGCGTCCACCAAGTGTCTATATACTTGTTGTCGTCCCCCCCCCCCCCCCTCTACACAGTTGACAAAAATAGCTGATCTAAAAGCTCACAAATTAATTGCATAGAGCTGTGATGAGTTAAGCATGTAGATCTGTTATTTTTGCAGAATGCTCGTCATGCCCAGCACAAGGAAGGACACTAGGGTGTTAAAACCAAACGTGTGTGTATATAACATAACAATATCCAAAATCCCACTGACAATATCGAATTTCATATGACTATATGATATATTGCCGACCAATACCAGCCCCACCCTAGTTCAAGGCAGGCTCTCACCGGAAGTGACATCATTAGGCTTCCTTCTTAGTAGACTAGGCAATAGGCAGGCTATTAACCTATAAACCTATGAACAAGCATGAGCGATGAGCTCATCATTTATAACCTTGGTGCAAAGGTCATTCCCAGTATACGATAACGCCACAGCCACACACAGCCAGTCATCACAGAAGGCCTAATCTAGTAAAGTCTTTCCAGTAAACTGTTGAGAACAAGATGTGTTTGTTTGCAGTCACAAAGCAGCCATTTCCTAGCATTGTTCAGTACCACTAAGGGTTTAAGGGCTACAGGTGTGCACAGCCAGAGGAAAGGAGTTTGAAGGAACGGATGGGGTGGGTTAGGGACAAACAAGAGGCTGAGAGGACAGACAGTAAAGAGAAAGAAAAAGAACAAAAATGAGCATGAGGTGGGCACAGCAACTTGAGGTGCTGAGGTAATGATTAATAGAGGTCCTCAGAAGGATCATTGGTAAACATATCCAAGGGCCTGGTCAATTCTACCAATGCGACCGTCCCAATTGGATCACACTATTCAAGTCATCCAGAAGAAATATCAATTTTGTTAAACCAAAAATAGACAGAAGGAAATTCAAAGTGAGAGGAACACATTATGCCATAACAACAGGAGCGTGTGAAAGACTTGAGTGACAGCCCAGCGGAATTCATATGACTCAAATATAATGACATCCTCGCTAACCTGTCTGGGTTAAAAAGACAAAAGCTGAGTAGTGCAGGAATAGATTATCCGGCCCGGACGGTTAGCTCAACCGTCTGGGCAACTAGGCTGCCAAGCCAGCCGGACGGAGTGCCGCGGGTTCGACTCCAGAGCCCGACGGCCTTTGCCGTGTGTCACTCCCCATTTCCTGTCCGACTACTGTTCCCTATCAATAGAAAAGGCATAAAAGCCCCAAAACAAATCAAAAAAAAAAAAAACACAAACAAAACGTTATGGGCTGGCTTATGAGCAATCCTAGAAGGCCTAGACCACAGGGAACTGTGGCATCATCTCTGCCATGGTCAATTGATCTAACTGGGCTCCTTTCTCTAACTGGGATGCGTTCTCTCTCGCATGAATTAATCTCAGCTGACTTGAAGTTAGAAAGAACTGGGCCATGTGACACTCTTTGACGCCATTGTCAAGGACTCACTTCACCTAGTAAATGGATTGTTTAGTACACAAACAAAACTGGCACGATCAACACAAGTGGCGTTGCCCTTCAGGCTTCAGGTCCAAAATGGCACTTATATTATATATCATCAGTTCCTTTCTTTGCCTAGGCCTGGACAAATTTCTTGTGTCTCTGAGCTTATCTTTATTTATTGCCACTCTGCTACTTGGCTTAATGTTGACACTTTAAATGGAAGGGTTAACCAGTAAATTCAGTTAGAAGGCCACATACTGCTCAGAAATGTGTAAATAAGAACTTGAGACATAACATGGGATAGCTGCACCATACTGGGCTGTCATGCAGCCAATGCATGACTTGTAATCTGCCCGTCATATGCAATGCCTATTCATCCTAAACAGTTTTCCTAAATATCCAAAGAAGGCATGTTGAATGTTCACTCCCACTCTGTCATTTGAAGATGAGCGGAAAGGCAACACAACTTATGGACAACACTGAGACTCAAATGACGAAATGCAGTCATCTCCACAGGGGGCTGAATAAGAATAAAACTGGCAAATAAGTACTAAGATATTGTCCTTCAAAGGACCCATGCCAGAGCTTCGAGTCACAGGCTACTCCCTGACAAACAGGATATGAGGATACTGCATCTCACCATATGCGCCCTTTACTGATGCTAGTTAGTAATATGCATTACCACATGGTCAGTCTGCATTGAACAACATCCTGTACTAAAATATCTCCTTGATAAAAGGCAGACATTTATATAGGGTTACACAAAAGGAACGCTGAGCTGGATTCCACATTTCATACAGTATATGGGTCCATATTTCATACTGCCCTGCCCTAACAATGGGTGTCACCCTGAAGTGGACCAATGTGTAAAGATTTAAAAAAAAATCTTTGAACAAGTGCAAAAGCAGCTTGAAGCAGTACTTGAAGCATAGGCATACATTGTAAGAAAAGAACCCTGCCTGAACGATAGGTCTATTTCAGTAACTCCATTTCAGTAACTCCAGCTTTGACTGCCTTCCTTTAACCTAGTCATTATAATAATGTTTATGCCAGGGTAATTTCCATGTGACAAGTAAAGTTCAATGGTTGATTTAATTAATAGCTGCTTGGCAGATAGTTTGAGCTGGATAGAAGTGCATGGTTTTGATTATTAAAACTGAGGGCTTAGTGCTACTTTCTCAGATTGTTTGAAGGCTTGAACACTACGCTTTACAACGGAAAACAGACTTATATACATGCCTCCCAGTCCCTTCCCTTGTGTGTATGGATTTAGAGTTGGTAGAGTTGTGTGAGGGCTCCAGTGCCCTGGCTGCCTTTAGAAATAGTTAATAGTTAATTTACTGCTAGTTCTGACTCCATGAGATTACAATGTTCTACAGTAGAAGGGCGTGCGCACATTCCCGCGAGTCTCTCTCTCTCCACAGCACAACCGCGATCTGTAATCTCACGACCCCAAACAATTGCAAATCCACAGAGCAAACACAGAATGTAGGCTACTGACAAGCACGAGATTCCTTACATAAATAGACTCAATGGTGGCACCGCACATACAGTATGACGTCTGGGGAATAATGTTCACACAACTGAAAATATGGGAGAATCAGAAGGAATTTTAATTAATGACAAAAATAAGTATCCACAACTGAATAACAATTAAAAAGAAAATCGTACAATATAGATTTTAACAGATACCGACTGGGTGATTCTGATTCTACTATATCTGTGATAGGAGGCGTTCGCCAGTCGGTCATTCAATGAGTGACGTCATGCTTTGCCAACCATCCCTTCCCTTGTTTGTCTGCCAGGCGTGAGGCGTCCGCTCGCTCGCGCACTCCGCTGATGAGACCACACACACTGTAACGTAAACGTTACAAATGTAAACGTAAACCAGCCCGTCGGTTCAAACCGCAACGTAATTAAACACTTCCTAATGTTAATAGTTATTAACACTACTAGCCTATAGTTTACATTCATTACATACATCTCCTGTGGCCGGTTGCACACAAAGCCTCCCAAGTTCGCCTGCTCAAGTTCACTTTAAGCTATACTTTTGTTTCTTCAATGTATTGTACTTAAATTAAATATCTGTTTTAAGTAGTTTAATACTCAAGCTCACATGCTTTATGTCATTGCCGGCCCTGCATGTCCTTCAGTTTAGACACAAGGCCTTTTTTTCTGCAACTCATTCAAGCGAATCACTTCCTGGCTGACTGTGTGTGTGTAGCTTTTAGCTTCTTGTCGCCACATTGAACCAGAACAGAGCTGACCATGTTGTTCAACTGCATGTTCAAACACCACAGCAGCACCACCATGGTGGAATATAATAGAACTATGGCAAGTCTCAAATAAATAAAATACATTTTGGGGTCAGAAGAAAGCCCCCCAAATCAAATTAATTCTGTGTTAATAAGCACCCGGTGGTCCCACCCAATGAGGTGCTGAAGTTGTAACTTTCTTTCCGTCCGTCCTTCCTGGTTCACTCAATAGCACACTTGCTAATTAAACACCGGTCAGATATTTATGAATAATACGTGTATTATTCATTGATTATACAATTATAATATATATATATGATATATAAAAGTTTGAAAGTTTACCTGCTGTTTGGATGCAGGACGCTTTTAGGAAGCTGGTTTTAAACAACAACCAGGCGGCTCAGTCAGTCCGTGTCAAACAAACTCCTTTTCCAGACGACAAGCAAGCGGCTTCTTTTAGAGCTCAGAGTCAGACCAAACTAAACAGCAGCGAGGCGAGCTTCCTCCTCCTCCCTCTTCTTTCTTTCTTTCTCTCTTTCTTTCTCTTTTTTCTTTCCTCCTTTTTCCCTCCCTCTCTTCCTCCTCTTCCACTAGCTGGGCTGAGTGGCTGGCTGCTGCTACTTCACGTCAATTCACGCCGTTTTCATTTAGATACCTCCGTCGTACGACGGTGTAACGCGCCGGAGAAATAGCCGATCTACAAGCTCACAGCGAGTGTCGTCTGCGACCACTGCGACGCATTTTGATCTTGCAGGTCAGCTTTTCTTTTCTTTTTTGGTGGCGCGCGACCCAGTCCTACGGCGAAGTAACGTCAGCCCGCCCCGGGCCCGGGGTGCGGTCCAGAGGGGGCGTGGTCCGTGTCCAAGAGGGGACCCGCCCCCCACCGGCTGTCTCGGCCAATGATCTGATGTTCCAGGCACTTTGAGCCAATGGCATTTCACCCTGGGGGCGTGGCTCCAGCGGAGGGGCGAGTGCCACTGGGCATGGGGAGGAGGGAATAAAAAGAACCCTGAACTTGAAATAGTTGAGAGGAGGGAGGATAGGGGGGGCAGAGATAAAGCTGTGTTTAATGACAGAGGTATGTGCATGCTAAGGATTTTCATGACCATATAAGCACCAGTCCATTTCAGGACGAGCTTCATCATCCATCCAGGTTATCCCATTGTGTCATGAGGGCTACCAGTCTGGTCCCTGTCTGCTTTGAAAACAAAGTTTTGATATACTAGCATATCAATGCTTACCTAATATCCAACATTATTCTAGGCTAAATATTATTACTACCACTTTGACTAAAATTGCTGTATATATGGAACATAACCTCAAATTGCACCTTCTTAAACTAAATTGTGTTGTATATATGGAACATAACCTACTGTTGAGGGTTATTCATGCCTTTAATTCATCGAGGCTTGATTATTGCAACTCATTGTACATAGGCATTGACCAGTCTGCCCTCAGACGCCTCCAGCTTGTACAGAACGCTGCCACCCGCCTCCTCACCACCACGAGGAGGCGTGAACATATTTACCCCGGTCCTCGCCACACTCCACTGGCTACCTGTTTTCAAGATTTTATTATTTGTTTCTAATGCCCTAAACGGGCTCGCTCCCCAGTATCTATCACTCCTTTTAAATCCATACACCCCAGCCAGGTCCTTGAGGTCAGCTGACCTCAACAAAGTACAGGTCTAGAGGTGGCCGAGCGTGGCCCCAAACTCTGGAACAGTCTGCCCTTGCGGATTAGGTCCGCTCGCTCTTTGGGAGCTTTCAAGTCGTCTCTTAGAATTATTTTTTTCTCCATGGCGTTTAACTCTATTTGATTCTTGATTTTAATTTTTGGTTTTGCTCTATTGTACTACAACTGTGTAATTTGTTGCTCTTTTGTGTTGTTATAACATGCTATTTTTGTCTTATTTTTCTTTTACCTGATCCTGTCCAGCACTTTGGTTGACCCATGGTCTTTGTAAATGTGCTTTATAAATAAAGTTTGATTTGATTTGATTTTACTGTGAAGCTGTTAACATAAAGTTTACCTAACTTTGCTACTGCATGGTAAACATGCACATATTACTATTTTATAAAAAAAATAATCTTTGAATGCTCTTTCTTGCACTTATTCTATATACCTTTGTTTTCTGTGGTTGTTGTGTTTTGTTGTTTGAATGTTATGCTATCTATATGCTGCTGCATTGCCTGTAAGGAAGCCAAACAAAAATAAGTTTTACTCTTATGTACCTGTACACAAGATGTAGGCTAATGCTGCATTCACATGATTACTTAAACATGTGAATACTTCAACCTTTGCATGCCTGCCCGAGCCCTTCCATATATGTTGTATATTGTATATGTATATTTTTAAGGAAGAGAAATACATATTACACTAATACTTTCCATCTTCACACGGGTGTTTTTATACTTTATTTCTAAGACAAATAAATTGGGAAGTGGATCAGTTGAGAAAAATCGTTAAGGCTAAAAGTTCCTGTTCAGTCAAGCGAGTAAGCCAAGATGACATGACCAGACAAGACATCACAACGTGGGAACCGCTACAGGTGACAGTATAATTAATGTTATTGACTCGAATACTGGCTTAGTTTCAAACGCTATCAGCTTGCTTCATTTCACACTTTTGTTCTTGTCTCAATCAAATGTAGACTCATTCATCCCTATGAAGAAATTGAAAATTTGGGGAAAGTTTTGACAATTGAAAATGTTCTCAACACTGTGTGGGTGGGAGGATGTGTGGGAGGGGGTACAGGTGTGTATATACTAGGGGTGCCCGCACTTTTTTGACTTGAGAGCTACTTTCAAAATGACCAGCGCAACAAGGTCTATACTATACCTACCCAAAAATATTATATCATTGCTGAAAATAGTTAAAAATTTTACCTGAAGGGGCTTTGGAATGGCGGCGCTAGTGTTACATAAGACAAACGCACTTGGAATGGGAAATAGAGGGCGGAAATGGAATTGGTACTGTTTTGTTTTGTCTAACTTAATAATGTAATGCATCTGACATTTGTGCACAACACTCTTGAAAACAAAGTGTTGCATTGTGGGTTTGAGCTGACAGGCCCGATTTGATGTTAATCAATGAAGTCACCTTAATTCAAGTGGCAGATGCCTTAATTTTCCTTTTTTAATTAGTATTTTAGGGCCATGTCATGCGATCTACCTGCAAAGCCTTTCTGATCTACTGAGGTAAAGGTAGATCTACGATCTACCTTTTGGGCACCCCTGACCTATCCAACCATGAAATAACAACAGAACCTAACAAACTCCAAGAAAATTGAAGTTTGCTTCAAAAATGTGTAGAAGAGAGTGGTAGGCTGCCAACCAAGTAGAGAAGGACGGGGAGACTTGGCTGTGGAGAAGCGGAAAAAGACAAGCAGGGATGAGCAAGATGATTGATGTTGAGAATGAGAGCTCTGGTCTGCCAAAGCCTACAGAGAAGAAGGTTAAACCTGTTTACCTCAAATTCTTCCCCAAGATTCAGAGTTGGTGATTGTGGTCCCAATCCAACCAGTAGAACTGAAGGCACAGGGCCAAGACACATGTCACAACCGGCATGGAGAAATTAGCACAGATAGCCGAAGATAGTAAACATTTTTAGTTTTTCAGTGTCAAATCGGTAGCACAATTCGAGACTCAAAGAAAATGTTATATAAAAAGGCCCAAGTGAATATTCACTGTCCTACCACAGTGAAAAGGAGAAACATTACTTTAGTGTTGTTTATCTTACTTCCAGCTAAAAATATTGTGAGAATAAAGGATGCCATATAGACAGTATTATTGTTCAGTAACATTTATAAGATTTTGTGATTATATGAACAACACAGAATGTACTGTAGTAATAGCGCAGAAGGTTGTCTGGGAGTTCCTGGTTAAATCCCCCCTCCTCCTTGTCCTTGAACAGGCACAGTGGATCAGTGGTTATAACTGTTGCCTCACAAGAGGAAGTTCCAGGGTTCGAACTTGACCGGTGTCTTCCTGTGTGGAGTCTGCATGTTCTCCTCATGTTCAAGTGGGTTTCCTCCAAGTGCTCCATTTTCCTGCCTCACCAAAAGACATGTTAGGGACAAGAATGAGCCATTTTTGGAAGCACTACAGAGGTGCTTGTGCAAACTGTGTGCAAATTATGCTGTGCAAATACCAATGTGCTCATATGCTATGCAATTAATCACTCAATAAATAAAGGTTACAATGGACATGTACAAAGTAAAAAGACCTCTCTGCAAATGTGTAAATGTTCATGTAAAATGTAAAAAGTCAACTGCCAGTTTATTATGTTATGTCTAACATCTGTTCACGTATAGGAAACTCACATTCTATGTTAACCATTGTCAGAAGTGTGACTTACGGTAACTCTGTGTTAGTATGAATGGAATGTGTCTGTGTTAGTTTCTGCACGTTTAGCATCTGTGCATGACATACACACATAGAGCTATGGACATTCCATGTGGATGGAAAAATCAATACATCTCACACTCTCTCACTGGGCAACATCCAAAAGGTCAATTGACAGATCAAACATTACCATGTTAGTATCCCTGATGCTGAGAGAGCAAAGTAGATTATCTTTATAGTCATTGAAAATAGAGAACGAGAGACAGGGAGAGAGAAAAAGATAACATTTGAGTGTTACTGTTATTCAGTATGCTATCAATCCCCTTAGGCTTAGAGCAATGACACAGGAAACAACAGAAGTGAACTGGGTACACAATGCAACCATGGGTTAAAAACAGGGCACCGCTCTGAATTACCAAATATGGACACTCCTGACCTCACTTTCTCTCTCCCTCCCAGCTTCCCTCGCTCTCTCACTATGACCCAGTCTGCCTTTCTCTTTTTTTCTCTTCAGTCGGTTGTAATAGCAGCAGGGTGTGTCTGTAATTCAGGGTGTGCAAAGTCATTATATCATCTGCTCAGAAAGAAAGGCCTCCATTCAGTCACACCGTGTTAACATGCTGGTATGTTAACGCATTCACCGGTTTTAATTTGCCTTTGTGAATTCATGTGTGGGCCTTCATATTGCAGCCAACCTATCTCTCTGTATTAGTGTGTGTGTGTGTGTGTGTGTGTGTGTGTGTGTGTGTGTGTGTGTGTGTGTGTGTGTGTGTGTGTGTGTGTGTGTGTGTGTGTGTGTGTGTGTGTGTGTGTGTGTGTGCTCGCTCGCTTGCTCGTACAGAACACACACAGTACATACACTCATGCACAAATATGTAGGTATTTGTCAGCTCTGATGGTAAACATGTTATTTTGCTTGCTTCCATTAGATCCACTGACAGTCCAACTCTGCTATCGTCTGAAAGGAATAAAACACACACGCACACACTTGACTGTGAGCCCAGTGACTATAAAAACACGCTGTAGTGTGTCAGCAACCAACCCCTACATTTCTTGTTCGACATCATTCAGCAACAATGTCCAAGACCCCCTGTCAGGACTATTTACGCAACTCCCTTCCATTTAACCATATGAACCCTTATGTCCCTATTCTGAGGCAAACATTTGTCTCTATGAACTTACAACATATCGTAAACGTTGTAAGCTGTAGATAAGCTATTTTTGGTAGAGAGACTTGGTGTAGAAGGAAAAAAAAGGGGGTCTACTATAGACCCCTGGGGGACTCCGGTCAATGAAGTATGGGGTTTAACAGGCAGACTCTTGATATGACAGTTAATTCCTAATTTGACATTGAAAATTGACTCAGATGGAACTGCACACTTTAAGGGTTAATGCTTACACTACACTTACATTAATCAACGCTGAGAATTTTGCTGTCTTGGAATCTATTTTGTCCTTAAATGGCAGGTCCACAACCACACAGAATAATTAGCAGCAGCTCCAGAATGCCAGATATGCAATAATGAGAGAATAGCTGAGCTCGTGAGCACCGTATTCTCCCTTCCTTATACCCTGCTTGCAGCCTTGCTTCCCTTTCCTCTCTCTCTCCCTCACTCCCTCCTCTCCTTTCCTTAGTAATCAGTGCACAGGAAGGACTGATAAGACGTATGTTGACTCACAAGAAGCAGGAATGTGGAATAAAAGTAACAGACAGAATACAGCCCCTCTCCCCATGGGGTTCTGTCTTATTTGTCTGTCTGTCCACTAATCACAATTCCACATTTGATTCCATTATTTGACCTTGATTTCTAAGTCATCAGCATAATATTATGATATACTGAACGGCGCACGAGACAGCATGGGGTACAATAATATGGCATGATGTAGAGATCCAAAGAGACTGCTGTGTCTACACCAGGTTAGTATTTGTCTGGAACAAAGTGGAGACCTAACACAAGGGCGGTGTGTTTAAAATATAAATACAACTATGTATTTACTATAAACACAGAATACTCTAGGGCTGTGCCAGAAGTGGATGTCATCTAAAAACTTAACCTCACTCTATCTCTCAGTGACACACACAGGCACCAACATACAAGCAGACATGCACGCACAGATGTGAGTGCTCACTCACACAGACACACAGGACGATGGCATTTTGGCCCCATGATACAGGCAAGGCCACTCAAACAAACACACAGTAAACATTAAACAGTTATAGAGTCCAAGTCGTGGATGAAAAAGAGAGAGAGAGAGAAAGAGAGAGTCAGCAAAGGAATTCTCTCAGCTCTCTCCCTCTCTGCCCGTTTGTTCAAGCAGCCACTGGCTTCCCCTGTCTTTTTTTTGCCTTATATGGTAACAAGAGTGGTTGAGTGAGAGAGAGAGACAGCGGGAGCGAGGATGGAGGTGTGGTCTATTGTTTTTGGCGGAAGAGGTGTAGAGTTACAGCGCTGCCTCATGAACCTTTCCCTGCCTGTTGCCGTCATCCCGTCATTCACCTCATACCTCTGACTGAGTCACACAGGGAGAGAGATGAATACACACTCTCTCACACACAAAGAATAGTAAGGGGGTTAGAGCTATGACATCAGGCTTGATGTCTAGACACCGGTCACTCAGTGAGGAGATAATAGAAGGACAAAGTGTCTGAGAAAGAGAGATGAAAAGGGAAATAAAGAGGAGGAGAAAGGATCTTAAAAAAAATATTACAAAAAGGTACTTCCTTTGAAATTTCACCCATTTGAACTATGCATCCAATGTGCCTTAAAAGGAATGTCTTTCATCTAGCACACAATAAGTCTGCAGGATTACATAGCGGTATGTAAGCTACTGGCTGGCAGCACCCAACTCCTCCTCTGCTTTTACTCACACCTGATTATGTAATGCCAGTGGAATTCCCTGCTTATTGCAAATGTGCTGGACCCCTGCCTTTGCCGGCTACTGGAGCAACTATCCAGCATGTGTGTGTGTGTGTGTGTGTGTCTGTGTGTGACTGTGCGTGTGTGTGTGTGTGTGTGTGTGTGTGTGTGCGGCTGTGCGCGCACACACATGCGTGTATGTACGTACCCCGGGGGAATTTTTCATTTGGCGATGAGCTAATCAGAGCCAGGGTTGCTGAAACTGTAGCTGGAACATGTCTAACATTGCACTTAATAAGCAGTCTAGAAGCCCTTTGCCATGATGGTGTCGGCTGTGGGTTCTGTAATAACATGATGTGATTCAGGAAGGCAGACGGGGCTGGAACCTTCCTCCTGCCGGTTGAAATCATGAGAGAAGAATGGATGATGGGAGTGATGACTGAGAAGTAGCAGGTTATAGAGTGCAGGTGGTTTATCTCCTGTCCTAATCCCATTCAGTGTACTAATTGGAAAAGAGGAACACTTTGTCACAGAAAGAGTTAACACATTTAAATCTTTATCTAGGAAATCTCTTCCTAGATACTTACAAACAGTACAACTATGCATTACATTCGAGGTCAGAACCAAGCATTTTGGTGGTTGAGTGCCTTGCTCAAGGGCACTTTAACAGAGCTGGTGGTCTCTGCAGATTTATCAGCATGTATCAGTATTATCAACCAGTCACTAGTTGGAATACACCCTCCTGTCAGTACCGGGGTTCATGACCAGCAATGTTCTACATCAGGGTCTTTTTTCGTTTTTTGAGCTATAGCGAATGAAAATAAAAGCCTGGGTACCAAGGCTAGGGGGTGCGTGACATGAAAAGGGTAATGGCGGTTTTACGGTATTAACACAAACGCAAAATTTGGTTTAAAACACTGTTGTAAGGAGATGTATAGAGCAGCTGCAGGACTCTGCAGCGACATTTTGTGATTATTTGCCAGAATTATATTTAAAAAATGATCATCGAACAAATACAATGAGACTGAGCCTGAGGGTGGTGCATCAGCTAGATCAGGAGGTAACAGGGGGTGCACGGCCAAAAATGTTTGGGGACCACCGACCACTGTTCTACATCAAGGGCAACCTGCTACCACCTTAACCACTTTCAGCCCAGAGTCCCTATTTAGTGCAGTTTATAGATGAAGTATATAGTATATATAGTAGTACAGTATATAGATGAAGTATATAGTATATATAGTAGTACAGTATATAGATGAAGAACGCTTGTAGTGCTGCTATTTTCACTATCCGTTTAAATCTATGTAGGGCTTATATAATGGCTCATCCACCAATTCCCAGTAGCACATATTCTGTGCCAAAGAAAGCCATCATCTCTTATCTTTCAGGATGAGGATATTGTATTGGTGCAGAGTACTAAATACTGGATGCCTGTGATGCTGGTGCAACAAAAGTAGTCAGTTCAAGATTTAGGGTAAAGTGTAATCTATGGGGGTGTGACCCAGTAGCTCACCGGATAGGGTGTCGACCAGATAACCACAAACCCCGGGTTTAATGTTGTCCCCCATCTCTGCCCTCAATTTACTGTCCTAAGTAAGGCAAACTGTTATTTATGAATGCCAGAACATCTGAAATCCATTGGCAGAGGTCTTGAGTGATTGACAGTTGACACCAAGTGAGGACAAATGCGTCATGTTGCTAATTGCTTCCCAGGCCACTCAAATGCACTGTGGACCAGTGGAGGCTTGATGTTTGGAACCGAACCCTCGCCAGTGTGGTACGTCAGAGCGAGTAAGTTGAGGTTGATGACAGAAGAGACTGGTATTAACATCTGGAGTCTGGACTGCTGACGTGATAAGACATGCGCTGCAGTGCAATAAGCAGGTGGTTTATTTAACCCCTTGACCTAAAGCAGGTGAAGTTGTCAAGAGTGTGAGTGTGCGATGGTTTATCTATCTGTGCCCCAGAGAGACGGGTGCTAGGCTAGGTTTCCTTATATCAGGAACTTTGACAAATGAGAGGGAGGTACTAGACACACGCTGGAGGGGATGTTTGCTCAGGTGTGCTAGACAGAGAGATGGACCTAGAGATGAGAGGGAGGGAGAGACTGTGAGCCATATAGTTGATTTGAGGGTACAAGGGTGGGAGGTAATTAGGTGGGAGGCGTTAAGTGGTGGGTGCCGTGTGGGCGAGCTTCACCTCCCCCCTTCCACTCCGCCAGTTTGATGAGAGGGTTGGTGAACGGGTGAGTAACGTTCATGTTCAAACAGAGAACAGCATGGGAACATCATGACAAACAGATTGAGTCATTTCCAGTGTTCAGTAATGTGTTTGACATAGAATTGACATAGCTCCTGCCAGAACATTTTAAATAAAATCATGAATCCATCTTTCAGTAAGATAATTTTCATGTGCTCTTAAAAGCCCGACACTAAACAAACATTGCACCCGTGCATTCCACTATGGGCAGATGCCGGCTTCAGTACCAGAATAGCAGAGAGGGGGAAATACTTAAATACTAGGTTCATTGCATCATTGTCATTAGACTAGAGGCAATTAACACAGTGGTTAGGATAAAGTTACACATATCGTCTTTACACACATATAAGCTATATGCTTGCCACAGACCAAACTCCCAAGTATAGAACATATTTTAACTCCTTTATTTATTACTTCACTTGGTCATATTACATAGTTTATTATTTGAATAAAATCTATGTCAAACTCCATAACCCTATTTCTGATTGCCACCTAACTCACATTTCACAGTCAGATCCTGAAACACAGATGTAGATAGAAGCTCATGCACACCACACACACACACACACACACACACACACACACACACACAAGACTGTGACTGACACATTCCTCTCACATTTTTAGGCATAATGGTGTAAAAATGACTGTGCGCCTTACAATTCTAGAGAAAGCGCACCCTCTTGTGGACAACAGCAGGAACTGCAATATGGCAACATCATAAAGCTTTCCTAAACATCAGCTTTCCTGTTAATTCTCCCCCAACTCCATACTATTACTAATCATGTATCCCTCATATTACATCATATAAAGTACAGTACAGTGGTGTTGTTGCCCACCCTAAAGAATCTATCATAGCAAACTGTAATTCACCGACTCAGCCGCTCTCGCAAGTGTGGAGCCATTACATTACAGATGATGGAAGGGATCAAAATGTTGCCAGGTGGAAGCAACACCTGAACAAAAAGGGGAATGAAGTCCCACAAAGGCACACACCCATCACTAGACTACAGATAAATAGAGAAGAGGAGAAGTAGAATAGAGAAGGAGCGATAGAAAGGTCAGAATGAAAGAGGAACGGTACAGATCAGAAATCAGTGAGTTCAGGGATGGGTGAGAGCGTTGTGCACCTGCAGGGATTGACAGGGCCGGTTAATTGGGCTGTTTATTTCAAGAGGATTGGTGCTGCAGGCCAGACTTGGCGTCAAAATGGAGGTCTGAAATATTCATTGTCCAATGAGATTGCCCACAAACGAGTCCAGTTGGTCATCATCTTTGAGCCCCACAAACTGGTCGATGACGTCACCTCCTCGCATGGCGATTACTGTGGGAACTGCAGACACCTGGAGAGAGAGGCAGGAGTCAGAAACTCCCCCTTGCAGTCATAACTGCAAACTCCCTCCCCATTTTCCTTTTCAGACTCCCCCCCCCCATTTGTATTCCTTCTTGTCACCCTTCTTTGGACATATGATAAACTATGCAGATACATTTTGAGGGGTGCTAGCCCCTCCCAAGTCTGGCTTTCAGACGAATGATACTAGATTGCTAGGAGACCGATACAACCGGAAATGAACTGGAAGTGAAAATTTCACCTGCCATTCGCCTCCACGTTATCAGATTTAAGAAAATACATTTATCTCAGATTATTTTCCCAGATTTCATTTTTGGTCAAAACAAGCTATATATTCAACGGCCCAGAATGGCTCGTACACACTGCACGATATCTGCTCCGATTATGCTGTCTGGGACCATTTTTGGCGCTCGCCGACACAAGATCGGGCTTTGATCGCAGAGGTTTTGCTCTCTGTGTGTGAAAGGCTCTGCGAGAAGATATAGCGCCGATAAAAGCCCTCACCGACGCCTTCCTGACCGTTTCTGAATACCTAGCAGGTTTGATATTTGGCTCTCTCGCCAACTGGACATCATACAGTATGAAATGGGTTGCGCCCGCCCCCCGAGAAGTGCTGTATTACAGCCAATGAGAGCCCAGGACAGCTGTGCTCACTGACACTGTCTGTCGACTGCATCGATAGATGATCAGATGATAATATATATAATATAACCTTTTATTCCTTGGGTAAATCCCTGTGTCGTAGGCCTACATATTGGTATAGCCCAATGCTGTTAAATAGTCTATAAAACCAACGCATTTCACTTGAATAATGTTGATAAAACCACATTGGAATAAACAGTGCAGAGCAAACCTTTGGACCTTGTGCGTGCACATATGGAGAGTGTTATTTAATGAAAATCAAGATTTAACGTCTTGTCTCGCTATAGCGCACGTAGGCTATACGCTATCACAAACATTTAACCCTGTGTAGCCTGGCTATTCCTGTGTGTATGTATCGGGTCTGGATCGCATCTTGGTGAACTCTTGCAGTGTGTGATGCCTAGCCGGCTATCAATCGTTTATTGTGAAAGCCACAGCCACACAGATATAATGACAGTCGCTTAAAAAAAAAAAAAGACTCCTGTAGTGTGAAATACATAACGATCTGATGACTCGCTGACAACTTTAAAACTCCTACAAGTTAACTAAAGAAGCGATGATTGTGTTTACAAAATGTCTTTTCTGGGTGAAAAAATAAATTTAAATAAAATTTCTGCATAAAATCAAAAACCTGATGAGGAAAAGAAAAATCTGGAATGGAACTCATTAACTTACTTGAAACTTCCAGGTTTTAGAACTACAAACTGTCCAGGTTTTAGGACTACAAATGGTAACATTCAATTAGTCAACAAATTCTTACCCCATATTCGATAGCCAAGTCTGTGTGATCATCTATGTCAACTTTTGCCATGGCGATGCGGCCTTTCTGTTTTGCAACAGCCTTCTCTAACCTCGGCCCAAGGATCTTACAGGGACCACACCACCTATCAAAACATCAATAGTACATTACTCCAAGTTAGCAATGAGAATTTAGTGTTAAATGCTAGGCAATTATTATTTATTATTATTTATCATAAAACCTATATATATATATATATATATATATATATATATAAGACATTATTAAGAACGAGAGCTCTGCTCAAACGATTTATTGATTGATAGACACTGTGATAGAGATATCATGAATCAATATCATCTCTCTTCCATCAATATAGCCAATAGAATAGATGTCAACAAGACTTGCATAATGCAGAAGTAATCTGATGTGTCGTCAGCAGTTCGGAGCAGATATGCCGTTCTTCAGCTCTCATTCTTAAATACTAAATGCTCAGAATATTTCCAGCTTGTTGGAAATATTTGCAATATATTGCAATTTCTATTTATTAATTAAAAGTATTTTGTTGAAACTACGACTGATGGAAACTACCAATGGTTCCAGCAGGGTATATACCCGTCAACTTCTGCAGGCATTGAGAATTTGTTTTGGGTCAATAGAGGTCATCTAAAGCTATATATATACTGTGTGTGTGTGTGTGTGTGTGTGTGTGTGTGTGTCACCGTCTCTAGAGCAATATATCCTCAGTCATGAGCCCTTCTGTACAACCTCAACGGTCACACAGTGTCGTTAAATTGCAATAATACCCACTAGTGCTTCATTGTTGAGTTAGTTGGCGTGCCGTACATACCAAGAGGAAAATTAGCAAGAGGCCAACTTTGCTTTACTTCCCGTATGTGCGTGAGATGGGCGGTAACATTATTAGGAGACGGGAAGAATGTTGGAGTCTATTCATTTCCAATGGGAGAATGAACGTGAACACAGCATCTGAGGGGGGAGGTCGGGAGAAGCAAACCACGCCTACTATATTTAGGAGACCATTTGTAGGCTTTGTGTACCATTTCGCCAGGTGGGGGGTTTTCCTGCATAAATCTGTGCTATTGAACAACCTTTACGTCTGTGATTGTTGGTTAAAAAAATTGCAAAACTCCATCACGTCTCCCCCCTCTCATGCAAGTATAAATTCACAACACCAACTTTGATGAGGCAGTATTGCTTTGTTTTCAAAATATTAAGGTTTTCTTCATTTCCTGATAAATGTATATTTTTTCATTTTCTGAAAAATTAACATTTTGGAGTACTTCCCAACAGCAGTTTTATATCAGAGCATACATAATTCATTACCAATGCAAATCAATTGGTTTCCGCTCAGTCCTTCATACAGCTGCTCCCTGAGAGATACTCACTGGGCGTGGAAGTCGATTAAGATGGGTAGATCACTGTTGATGACCCGATCTGTGAAATCCTCGTTGTCTTGGATGTTGAAGGAGACCTCCCGACGGAAGGTGTGGGGGAGGGAGCGAGGTAGCGAGCCTGAGGGAGACAGGAAATTGACACTGGGTGCAGCCGACTGCAGCGACGTGGAGAAGGACAGCTTTGAGTTTGTAGAGGACAGGAAGACTGGGAGACAGCGGACATCATTCACAGTGAAGGTCCAAACTCTACGGACAAGCAGCCTGTGAGCCATCTGAAGAGGAAGGTGGGATAGGAGAACAAAAACAAGAAAAAATAAGAATAGAGCATGTTTTGGTTCTTTATTCAGCTGTGGTTTCAGAAGAGTTCCAAGTTTGCATGATGATTAAAATGATATTGAACATTGTTATCATGTCATTATAGGCGAAAATTGTCAAAAATGTACTCATGTGTCACAAGACAATGTGATGCATTGTGAGCTTGTAGATCAGCTGACATGACTACTACTGGTGGAAAAAGATTATAATCTTTTTTTTATTTGAATGCCTTTTGTTGCTTGCTCTTATGAATGTTCCAGTTATTGTGTATTGGTTGGATATGAGGAAAGGCTTACAGAGCAACAGCTGACAAAATAAGACGAATAATCAAGATTCCTGGTGATATAACGGACCTACTGTTAATTACAGGTAATTATTTTATATATATATATTCCTACCGCATGCTCATATCTATTACTTGTAATAGATTGTGAATAACTTAGTGTTTTTTTACTTGACTCTGTCTCGGACCAATGGACTCCCCCAGAGTTCACTCGAGTCACTACATGACTACAATACAAAGAAATCATTTTATTATATCCATATTATGAGGAGTCCATTAACATTACGAGCTGTCTTATTGTCTTTCTTGTTATGTACCGGAGCACATCCGACGCACATCTCTTCTCTCTCATAGCTTGGCATTGGCCAATTCTATTGTTATAATTAAAAGTTCTCTATACTAACTATAGAGAAGTCTATTTAAATGTGGTGTATCAGTGATGATTGAATTCTCTATGAAACGAAAAAGCACAAATAAAGTGTTGGCAAGCAGAGAATTACGCACGCAGTGCAGAGCGCATGGCATTTTCATTTCACTGCATTATATTGCTTTTAAAATTATCTCCACAACGTGCAAGCTTTCGAGGTGTTTTTTTATATTGTGTGTTGAAGCCTGTGGTTGTTTATTATTATGCTTGATATTTCAAATAAATATTTGAATGAATCAAAAATGTTGTAATACTACATCTGTACATATCAAATAAGAAAAATATCTGGTCTTGACTCGGTCTCGCCTCCCATCGGTCTCAACTCGGACTCGACCCCCTCCCAGACTCGGTCTTGACTCAGATCCCCTTGGTCTTTACTTTGACTCACTTTAGGTGGACTCGACTATAACACTAGAATAACTACTATATGCCCTTATTGTGACAGAATGCACATTAGAACTCGTAGTTTAGATTACTTTAAATGAATTGTGCAGCAGCTGGGACAAGGCCATATAGGCACTGTAATGGCAGTCTGAACAGTTATGTAAGGCAAGCCTGGTTATCACCTGTATGAAAATGGGGTGTACAATGGGTGAATGTACGACTCTTCAGTGATTAATCTAATTGAGCTTCATAACATCTTGATCTAGCATACATTCATGATTGCAATGGTAGCTAGTGTAGGAAAGTGTATAGGAAAGCTTGTTAAAACATCTATTCTGTACTACTAAACATAACATAACAACAAGTAGACCTACTTGTACTCTGACTCAAAGTCAAAACAACTTGGCTAGTCAGTGTCAAACAACTTAGCGTCAAACAACTTAGCTAGTGTAGGAAATGTAGGAAAGCTTGTTAGAACATCTGTAGCCTACTAACAAGTAGGTCGATCACTGCTCAGACGACTCAAAACAACTTTCAACTTGGCGTTTCCATCATGTCATGGGCGAACATTACAAAAAAGCAGACCCAACAATCACTGACAGCCATTTGTATTTCGCTACTATCTCTTTACAGTCTAAAATCGGGCATCATTACATGGCCTAGGAAAGATGTCGCACTTCAAACATGTCAACACCTATGGAAAATGTGTGTGATGTAATGCAACATAAAAAGTACGTTTCTTTGTAGAAGATTCACCCGCTCTATCTTCGCTGCCATGCTGTTGTTGTATTAATATTGTTCGGCAAACGTTCTTAACTTCTTACAAGTTTAAAACACACACCTGAACTTCTTTGCTGCTACCCGACTTTACAGTGTTGTTTTGAAAAATGACGTCAGATGTGTTTCGCAACCCCCTAAAGTTAGTAGGCATTTAAAGGGCTTAAATGTACTTTTAATTGTCGCGCGAGGGTGTCGCTCGATAAATTGACGTGTTTTCAACTAAAAAAACAAGTGTCGCCGCGACACACGCGACGAAAGGTAAATTAAGCTGCTTTTTCCTCGAATAACCTCCGTGTGACTTTGCCCCTTCACCTCCTTATCTTCTCCTCCTCCTCCTCCTCGTGGTGTTTTATAAACACAAATGATCAAAACGGAGCGTAGCTACGCGCAAAAGCAGTACATCGCACACATTGTGACACATAACATATGATACATGTTAAATAAAAAAACATTTACCGTGCGGTCACGGTGTGGTGTCTGTCCGCCCCCGGACCACTCACTGCATAATTACATGTAGTTTGAATCCCATTGTCCGGAGGAACAGGCGGTCTAATTAGCTTTGTGAATTAAATGCAGTTATTTAACTTACTTGAGTGTACATTCGTAGATATCGCATCTAAAAGTGGAGTTTCGTTAACCATATGGACAAATTACAAAATATATATATATCTTTACACATTTGTCAAAAATATATAGTGAAAAAAGCAGATCTACAAGCTCATTCCGTGAGCTTGTAAATCTGCTATTTAAACAAATAATATATTAAACATAAGGCAGTTATATTGTACGTCGTGTCAAATTAAGATATAGCCGTGACTTTAAAAAAAAGTGAATTGAGGGGGGCTCAGGGCTCTCTTATCATCAATTACATATCATCACATTCCGTGCTCAGTCAATCATCACATAACGTGGTAGGCCTACGTGCCATGTGCACATGAGCTGCTAGCGCCCCTCAAAAAGCAGTGACTTTTAATTTTTGTTACAGTGTAGTGGACGGTAGTTTAGAAAGAAACAAAAACGTCTGGGTTTCCGAGGCTAGCTGTTGCCTAACAACCAACTAGCAAATCACAGGGAGACCTTTTCTCCGGCCATGGGATCTATTCACTAAAAATACTTCCGCCAAAGAACTTCGTTACATCCGTTCGGCATTACAGATAAAAGGTGCCGCGCAGACTGTGTACCGGCGCCTGTGCTTATGACTACCGCCACACTGTGGCCACATTTGGAAGTGAGTAGGCTATGAATGTTGTTTTATATTGTTTTAATGCGTTTAAAGAAAAGTTCATTTATATTAATTGGTAGCCTACTAGGCTATATGATTGGGTTATTGATAATAATAATAATAATAATAACAAAACTTTATTTGTATAGCACCTTTCATGACAAATTGTGCTTTACAGAACAATGGAGAATAAAAGAAAAGCAAGGCAACGACATTAAAAAAACAAGCAGTAATGGGGACATGAATAACAAAATAAATAAAAAATAAATGATCAATTAAAAGCAATGTTGTAGAAGTGGGTCTTGAGCTGAGCTTTAAAAATGTCTACAGAGGCTGCCTGACGAAGGTACAGTGGGAGCTTGTTCCATGCCGACGGCCCGTAGAAGCAAAAAGCTGCTTCCTCGTATTTTTTAGTTGCCATTTCTTTAGGCAAAGCGAGCAGGCCAGCAGTGGAAGACCTTAGGGGGCGGTTTGGGACATATTTAGGCAGGCAGTCATGTAGGTAGGAAGATTGCACCGTTTACTCTGATGAGGGGGAATTGGTTGAATGAAAATTGTATTAACAGTTTGCAGAATGGGTACATTTACAGGGACATTTATATTCCCCAATATTTCATTTGTTTATCATTGTCTGTGTGTGGTCAGCTTAAGTTTAACCTATAGCCTAATATCATGAAAACTAAAATACTCATATCGTAATTGTAGTTATGCAGTCAGGTTCAGGGGGGAAATGAGAAATGCAGTCTTGCCATTCATTGAATAATTGATGGAGTTAAAAACATAGGGGTAGGCACTATAGGCAATATCTGGCACTTTCCACTTTTTTCCATGTCAGGGAGCACTACAGGATGAAAGAGAGTGGAAGAGAGGGTTGTGTGGGGGCCCTGGGGGGGGCGGGTGTTTGGATGTGTAGGCTACAGAGATGAACAGCCAGTGAGAAAGGTGTTGTGAAGGGGCATTGTTCAGTGTAGGCTACTGAAAACAGGGTAGTGAGCAAGCAAGCAGCGTGACTCATATCCAGTATGGTATGATACAGAGAAGAGCACAAGAGAAAGCACTGCATCTTTGTGAGTTCTCCATTTTTGGTTGATTCTATACCTCTTGTATATTTCAAATTATTTTTCTATAATTATTGTTATTATATTTTATTTGTATGTTTTTGTAAGACTGAAGAGGCATATCAGGTATTGCTGATAACACTGGTATATTTCTGGGTGGATGGATGGATGACAGACAGACGGACGGACGGACGGACGGACCGACAGTAGATAGATAGATAGATAGATAGATAGATAGATAGATAGATAGATAGATAGATAGATAGATAGATAGATAGATAGATAGATAGATAGATAGATAGATAGATAGATAGATAGATAGATAGATAGATAGATAGATAGATAGATCATTTTTCCTAGATTTACTATGATTCCACCTTTGTTTCCGAAGGTACTGTATGCATTATGGCGATGCTAGAAGGAAATGAACACCTTTATGACAATGTCATCTAATCAATCAATATCAACATTTGTTCTATTCCACCAGATCTTTGTTGACTTTGAACTATTCGTGGTACTTGTGCACACATCCTGGTCAGCACCACCACCGCGTGAACAGCAGAATGTCCTCCCCATTGTCCAGACTGGGACAACATTGAAGAATTTTCCACCAACATCATAGAACAAGGTGTTAAGATGGACAACGATGCTCGGAGGAAAGTCGGACAGTCCAGAACCTCCATCAACCTGCGACCCCCACCGCTGTTCCGCAGCATCGGACTGAAGGGCCTTTCAGACAGTCTGCCCCCCCACCGTCGCCTCCGCTCAATGTTCCACAGGCAGACGGCAGTGCTACCCACATGCATGTACCCATCCACAGCTCTGGCCACCACGCACACCTGTGAGGACATATTGGCAACAAGCAGCATCTGTGGTACCCAGCCATGGCCTCAGGCCCGCAGCGATGTGGTCTCAGAACACCGTCGCGACAGCACAGCCTTAAAATCACTGCAAACTCAACCCGAGGTAGACTACGATTCACATGAGCGTGAGGTGTCGAAGACAGGGGCTCTTACAAGCATGTCATCTTTAATAGCAACTGGAACACAGAGCAGACAGCAACAAAGACTACTCTCTCTCCCTCCCTCTCTGCCTTCAAGGATCCTTGATGAAAACAGGAGGAGATTGGTGAAAGTGGTGTCTCCACTTCATACAGCAGAGGATGCCAGGGTAAACTCTTTGGCTGTCGAGGAGAAGCAACAGGAAAGGAGGAGGAGGAGAAGGCGAAGAACTGTAGGCGCTGATACATTATCCCTAATTTCTGAGAGCCACAGAGACGATGACACTCTCTGTGAATGGCTGCAGAGTCTGGACATGGCAGAGAGAGAGAAGGACCCCATGTCTCCAAACAAGCGCAACCAACAGCAGCTATTTGCGTCCAGCGGCGGCCGACCGGCAGGCCACAGAGAGGGTTATTCAGACACAGCAGCCAACCACAGGAGAGACAGACGCCCCCATTTCCTACCTCCTATCTGTCAGTCTGGCTCCCTTCTCTGTGTGCCCCTCCTGCTGCCTGAAAACTCCCCACCACCCTCACCCTGCACCTCCCCGAACACACCCTTCCGACCCCTGCCTGTACCACTCCTCGGTCCTCTCCCTTTGAGGAGGAAGTGAGATAATGAGGTAGACGAGGACATGGAGTCTCCATAGGTCTGTTGACCCTCAGGTCTCTAGTCCGTGGCTACATACTGGTCAGCATTTTAGATTCAGGTCTTGTTATGTGGAGAATATTCCCCCAAACATCCCAGAGTTTGTAGTGTTGAATAATGTCTCAGAACCTGAACAAGCAATGTGGACATAAACCATTATATAGCCTAGGTCCCCAACTTTTTGAGGGGCGCTATGTCCAGCCCTGAGGGTCTGTGCAAACATGAACATTATCCTAACACAAACATTAAATCCCATAATGAATGGCCAAACATTAAATGCCATTGACAATGAATGGCCAGCTTTGAGTGTTTGTGTAAATACAAACATTGCATAAACACAAACATTGAAGACGACGGTGAGGATGCAAATTCTAATTGGCCGGAATGAGATGATATTATGATGTATAATGATAAAGGCTCATTCATAGTCTGGATTTTCGGTGGTGAGGTGACCACCGGAGCTGAAATAACGTTGAGCGGTGGTGAGTAAAAACAGAGAGAAGTGCTGGGGTGGGTGGTTTGCTCTTCACCGCGGCTGGTGACGTCATGTTGTAGTTCGGTGGACACCTCACCACCGTAAATCCATACTATGAATGAGCCTTAAGAGCGCCTCTCACTTCACAGGGTGTGATTTTTTTCTCTCTATACAAATCTTCTTGGTTCCTGATGTCCTTATTTCCCCAGCAGAGGGCACTCTCCCTTGAGGCGAGTGGAGGTGAGAGGGGGTAGCCTAGTTGTTTATGAGGTTGTGGCGGTTGGGGTCTGAACAGAGCCATGCACTGTGTCCCTGCTAAGGTGGGGATCTGCGTGTCAGGCCAAGAACACACGCGCCTTAGTCCTGGTCAGTGCTCGCTTCGCGCAGCCCCCTCCTGCACATGTTTACCCTCAAATGCAGCCCAAAACTGTTTGTGAGTGAGACTCACTTTTTTTTAAAGTCAGCCTGAACCTCCCCCCACCACCCCTGTTCCCACCAAATAAACATTGCACCGGAAATTGCAGGGATATCTGGGATTTTTGAGGGGTCCCAACGGGCGAGGGGGCGAGGGATGGAACAAGGCCGCTCTCTGTGACACCTCTGAGGTGAGGGGAGGGGTGAGGAGAGAGAGCGAGGCTGAGGCAGAGAGAGAAAGAGAGAGATACCTGGAGGGGAGGGTGTGACCTAGCCCTGGGTGGCTGGTAGGATGGGCAGCATCAGTTAAGATATAGCACCGTTGACAAGGAGGTGACCCAGATTCCTTTGACCTGGACCAGTCAGAGGCTGAGGTGGGCACTAAGCCTGCCTCGTCAGTCATGACCTGACCCCTTGTAAAGGACGAGGGGAAATGACACTCTCTGACGCAGGTCTCCCCGGGAATTGCGTCGTGTCACACATAACGCCTTGTGAGGATTGCCGTATCGGAAAGGGGGAGTATTTTCTAGTCCCCTGCAGAGGGGAAACTTCTTTTACAGCTTCACCCAGAGTGAAGTGGGTGAGTCAGCTGGGACGAACCATCTATCTTCCAATTCCTAGACAGCCTCTCTATTCAATCAGCTACACCGTATTGGTGGATCACCTTATTCACCTGGGCAGGTTTTCTTTCTCTCTTGCAACACCTTTCTTCCCCCACTTCACTTGTGTCCTGTCTCCTGAATCCACCAGAACACTATGGCCACCTTTAGGGAATTAATGAGACAGAGGGTTTCATAACTGGCCCTGACAGACAAAGCAAATTAATGGCAGGGCTTGTGTTCTTCTGCACACACAGGGGAGAAAGACCATCCTTCCCATGTGTGTAACATTTTGTCCCAGCTTGTCTTTTACGTGGTAATAACAGTCTGGGGACATAGTAAAACGCAGAGTTTAAAATACCTGCTGTCTGGTAGTATATGCCAGGTGGCAGGACAGGTGGGGCACTGCCAAGAGTTTGATTGCAGTGGATGCACTCGCAGATGACCTTGGCTTGTACTTATTCCAATTGGTTTGAAACCTTATCCTTACAGCTGCCTCTCTGTCTCCTCATTTGTACTCTCGCTGGTCTATCATCTACTGCTGAATTTATACTTCATCGTATGAGGGAGTTGCATGCCGAAAATTGCAGATCTCCAAGCTCACAGTGTGTCGCATCACAGAATGTTGTGAGCTGGTAGATTGGCTATTTGCAGACAAGCTTCTCTGAAGTATGAATCACGTTGTATTTATGTTGTGACTCCTCACTTGTTTGAGCGAAGTGCTGGCCTGTAATTATGCAGCATTTGCAACGTCTCTGTTCTATATGTTTGCCATATCTTGATTATAGTCAGTTAGCTGAAACACATAAACTTATATACTACTATATCTATTTTGAAAACAAGCTTTGCCGGAATTAAAACTGGCTGACAGAATAACTGACTGTTTCATCTGTAATGAAAGGTTTTTGGGGGTGTCATCAAATGACTCCCAAGTTATGCAGGGTCTTGAAATACACAGCTGGAGGACAGCTTTGCACGCATGGGCACTGGGGCAGCAATACACACAGGCACATGCCTGAGTGTGGGAGTGTGAATTTCTGTGCATGAAAAATTGCATTTTGTAACAGCATCAGTACCAGTGTGCATGGTGAGCACAGGCATACAGTATATTTGGCCCCAGACACATGTGTTATCCTGTACACGTGTGCATGGGCCCTTGAGAGAGACATGGATGTGCATGCGACGCACATGTGTGTGTGAGTGTGTGTGTGTGTGTGTGTGCGTGCATGCCTGCGTGCACTCTATAGTGTTTGTGGAGTCAACAGTACAGTTCCTGTTCTTGGTTTAAAAATAACTTTGGAACTTAAATTCTCACTCTACTCTCTACCCCATTTGCTTTCTCGCTCTCTCTTCCTCTCTACGTCTACTCTCTCTGTTTGTTTCTCTCTTCCGCTCTCTACTATCTTTATCCCTCTCTAATCTCTCTGTCTCTCTCCTATCTGTCTCTCTGTACTGTCTCCATCTCTCTCTCTCTCTCTCTCTCTCTCAATCTCTCTCCCACTCTCGTTGCTTGTTTTTCTTTCCCCTTTTCTTATGCTTTGGAACAGGTTGTACTCTCTCTGTGTCTTTCTCTCTATTCCATTTACCCTGCCGCTGTGTGTGTGTGTGTGTGTGTGTGTGTGTGTGCATGCGTGCACGTGTGTGCATGCGTGTGCGTGCATGCATGCATGCATGCGTGCGTGCGTGTGTGTGTGTGTGTGTGTGTGTGTGTGTGTGTGTGCAGCCTTTACAATGGTGTGTGCTGCCTTTACAATGGCGTGTGCACCTGTGTGCAGGTGGGGTGAGGTCTCTCATCTCCCTTAAACAAACACACCACGCCTGTGCCTTTCTCTCCTCTCTCTCTCAGTCCCTGCATGTACAAACACACCCATTCTCACATACTGTACGCACTGAGCTCCCATTACAGTAAACCACCTCTTGTCTTCTTGACTCATCCTGTTTTACTCGGTGTGGAAACTCAAGCAACATGCCTCATTGCAAACCTCTCCTCTATTTCCCTCTCCTACTATCTTGTGAGTCTCCTCCCCTGTCCTCTCCTCTTTTTGTATGTTATTTCTGAGCGGTGCCTCTGCTCCATTACGCAGCTATGTGTGTCCGTATCCCGTATGTATGTCCGTATGTACAGTATGTATGTATGTCCGAGCACGAAAAGCTGACCACCCTTGGCTCTACCTGTGCTGCCCCAGTTTCTCTCTTTCTCTCTCTCTCTCTCTCTCTCTCTCTCTCTCTCTCTCTCTCTCTCTCTCTCTCTCTTTCCCCTCTCACCTATATTACTTTTATTTCCCACAGACTTGTTTTTCGAGGGTATAATTTTTGGTATATTTTTCATCTGCCACTGCCCACCTTTTTCTCACTCCTCTCCTCTCTCCTCCCTCTCCCTGCCATGCCTCATTTGCTTGTTGATCGGAATTTTTGAAAAAAGCATGCACGCACGCGCACACACACACACACATACACACACACACACACACACACACACACACACACACACACACACACACTGACCCTTCAGTCGTTATGAGCCGATGTGCGGCGTTAATTCAGAATGGAAAGGTCACGACAGAAGTCATGCTGCCTCTGTCCATGCCAATGAATTCCTCTATGTTGGTGCACGCGTGTGTGCATGTGTGCACGGGCGTCCGTGTTGTCATGCACGTACGTGTGTATACTGCATGCGCCCATGTGGAAATGCATGTATCCATGTGTGTGTGCGTGCGTGTGTGTGCTACATGCTCCCATACATACAGTGCGTTGTGTATTGGAAAGTCTGTGTTTGTTTATTATGTCTGGAATGGAAGCGGCTTGGACCAAAGTGGAAAGGACACGGTCTCTGATGAGTCACTGGAACTTCATTATCCATGAAACAACACACTGAACACAGTGTAGTGGGACAGCATGTGTGTATGTAATACTATATGTATGCACTGTATGTCCATGTAAGGATGTGTGTGTGTGTGTGTGTGTGTGTGTGTGTGTGTGTGTGTGTGTGTGTGTGTGTGTGTGTGTGTGTGTGTGTGTGACAAGCACGCACACATGAGTGTTTACATAGGCCAGTTACATCATGTCCGTTTACTGTCAGAGAAAGATAGATTGTGTGGGAGAGGATGAAGGTTCACTGTATACAGAATTTTGCTTTTTGTGTAGGCCTCTGTGATGGGGTTTGTGCGAGTGTGTGTGTGTGTGTGTGTGTGTGTGTGCGCGCGCCCGCGCGTGCACGCGCGTGCACGCGTGCGTGCGTGCCTGGATATGTGTGCAGGCGTCCGGTGTGGTGAGGTGTTTGTGTATACAGATATAGCCTACTGTAGCCTATAAGCCTACACAAGTACACATGCATACAAGTGGTTGCTTGCATGTCTGTGTGTAGGCCTATGTGTGCATATTTTTGTGTGTGTGTCTGCATGTGTGTGTGTGCGTGTGTGTGTGTGTGTGTGTGTGTGTATGTGTATGTGGGGGGGGGGCATGCGTACCCATGTATCATCATAAACAGGCAGTGTGCATGCATGTTCCCACACATAGATTACACGAGCATCCAAGGGTGATTTGAGAGGTGATTGAGGGGGAGTCGTGTAAACATGGTGTGCGTGTGTGTGTGTGCGTGTGTGCATGCGTGCGTGCGTGAGTGTGCCGTGCGTGAGTGTGTGTATTTTGGTAGGGGTTAGCATGCTCCTCGTTAGCACAAATCACTGCACGCACCCCACCTCCTAATTACACATCCCAGTGAACCTGCAGGGGAAATCAACAATTTGCCCCCCCCCCCACCCTCCCTCCTCTCATCAGCTCCCTTCTGCAAATAAGAACAAGCGCCCCTCTGCGTGTGCGTGCGTGACTAGTGAACAGTTTAATGGTGTGTCTAAGAAGTATAGGTGTGTGTGGAGTGTGTATTTAGTCCCTTTCACATAGGTGTGTGTGTGTGTGTGTGTGTGTGTGTGTGTGTGTGTGTGTGTGTGTCGGTTTGAGTGTGTACTGGCTCAGGTAGATTTTTGGTTTCCTGTGTGCGTGTCCGCGGGGGTGAACGGACGATTAGCCAGGCACCGCTCACCTCCGCTCTGCTGTGCCATCACTGTACACACGCACGCACACACGCACCACACACTACCTCCATAAATACAGGTCTGTATATGGATCTGCATAGGGAGGAGAGAGAGAGAGGGGGGGGGGGGGGGGTCAAGGCCTCACACAGAGCCATCCTACCCTGGCAGTGTGTGAGGTGAGAGGGGACTTGGGGGCTAGAGACAGGATATGGAAAGTGAGGAGGAGGGAGAGGAGAGGAGAGTGATGATTTGCGAAGGGGAATTACTACAATCATTTCCAATATCACTATCACTCCATCAGTGGTTGATGCTCCAACTCAGCTCCACACACATGGTCTCTCGCTCTCCCAATACATGACTGTATCCGTCTCGCTCTTGTCTCATGGTACTTTTTAAATAGAAGGGGGAGGACATTCCTAAATGTTTTCTATGGCTGCCCCGAGTATTAATGTAGCACAGGCGAGCAGCTGAGTATATTTATCTTGCTTTTCACAAAGCAGCCGTCGGACAGAGGTATGCGTGTGAAAACGACTTTAAAGCATCAATAATATTATTTTCACTCAAACATAAATAAATAAACACCAAAAAGCCAGGTCCTCTTTGGAATGTAGTAATTCTGAGTTTTTATGAATGACTGCATTCATCGTTGGCCACGCCCCAAACCTCAGCCCTCCGTTTTGGAGATGCGAAGCCCCGCCCCTTTTGGCGTACCTCCGCCAGAGCCATAGAGTAAGACAGAGTTACGACATTGAGGGGGCAGAAAACTGAGCGCTCTAGCGCGCTGTTCATGCAGCCTGAACAGGGACAAGCTGGAGTTTGAAATACGTTGGTTTCAACGAGGGCGGCGCAAATAAGAGCTAGTTCAGGCATGTGTGCCAACATGCCAACTGTTTTAAAGTATTGTACAGTAACAAGTAAAGTCTTTAATGTTTATGTTGTACTATTACTAAAAAACGATCTAAGAGAAAGGGATTTAAGATCATAAAAGCTGGGCTGTTGCAGTTCCAATGCATTTAATGCTCTTCGCCAATTGAAGTCCATGTAGAAGAGCCGCCATTGGACTGGCCCATGAAGTGAACGGAGATGTCAGAACTCTGTCTTACTCTATGGCTCTGAGTCTGACCTCCGCCACACGCCTGCGTTCCGATTGGCCGGAGGCGGTCCGAGTGGGCGAGGCCATCACAGAAAGCACGGGGGTAATATAAAACCAGTCTCAAACTTTAATCGATGAAAATGTACAGGTGATAAAGGACTCCAAAGAATGATTGGAATTACCCAGGCGGACAAAACCCATTGTTGTTTTGGTGGTGGCTGTTGTGGTGGATCTATTACAATATAATACAGGAAGCTGTTTATTTATTTTGTTTTTGTTTTTTAAACACATTTTTACATATTTTCTTCCCGATCAATTTTCAGCTGACAACATGAGGATATTATTATTCCTTGCGGCTTTTCACATGACGACCGTCAGCTTGGTAAGTAGGCCTATAAAGTTACTTTCAGTTATTACTATAGGCTACACACCGGACAGGTTTGGAGTACACAATCACGTAACGTACGGAATAACGACTCACGTGCTGACTGGCTGCTGGGTGCTGACTGCGCACCGAGGCTGTACTGTAGTTTACACGCGGTGACGGATTTGATCGGCTGTCCTCAGGTTACGACGGAAAGTATTTATCACTTTCTGTTGCAGAACTTGTAACGCCAGATGGTGCAGATTTCAATCGTATATGCACTGGTATTATTTCAGCCTATGTCAGAACAGAAACAATCATCAGACTCAGAAGCTTCAAGCTATCCTAAATTTGTTACAATCGCAGACAGTACATAATGGAAGCAGCTGTACGTTTCCTGCTCCCTCAATTGGTTTATTATTATACTCAGTCTCAAGTGTTTCTGATTAGGCTATTATACACTGGCACACTGCGCAGTAAAACCCTTAGTGTTCATTTAACTCGGGGGGAGGACAAAAGACTCCAGCCTCCAAATGGATGTTTAGTTGTTTACTGTATAATTAGGCCTGTATTATCTTGTCTATATGTGTTACAATAAATGCTGTATTAATGTGATGTTTCCCTATGCATAATGTACCCACCTAATGTTAAAAATTGAGTGGTATTGTATTGTGTCTGCACTCTGCAATGCCATGTCTGCCCACCTGATACCCATCCTCCAACACAATGAGTGGACACAGACAGGTGGTCGTCCCCATCTTTCCCCTGGATTCTTGGGCAATAATTGCCTAGCAGAAGAACTGGCTCTCACTGGCTTGTTAATCCTCGGTGACACACCAGGAGCCGTGCCATGGAGAGGGACGACAAACATTGACACACATTCTGGACTGGAAATAGAAGAACCCTGCTGTGCGGAAACAATTTGGACAACCCTCTCTCATCCCTTCCCCTCCCTCCTGTCTCCTCCCTCTTGGAATTAGGAGAGTGGCGGGGTCAGGATTCGGAAGGGATCGCTTTGGGTGATCCGGCTATGGACAGGCAGGCTGAGAGAGTCTCTTTTGAACACAATATACCTAGTGAGGCGTTGAGTTTAGTTATTGGCGAAGCTTTGGTGGAAGGGATGTGTGTGTGTGTGTGTGTGTGTGTGTGTGTGTGTGTGTGTGTGTGTGTGTGTGTGTGTGTGTGTGTGTGTGTGTGTGTGTGTGTGTGTGTGTGTGTGTGTGTGTGTGTGTGTGTGTGTGTGTGTGTGTGTGTGTGTGTGTGTGCATGCATGTTGGAGGAGAGGGGATGAGAGAAACAAAAGGGGGCTGGTGAGAACATCTCTTTCATCCCTGATGGCCTGGCGAATGCCAAGCGGAAGGCGACAGAGAACCACAGATATCCATCCCACTGGCAGTCTGTACAGAGCTGGGCATTCAGGGAATATCCAAGCCACACACTTTAGGGAATTTCTGTGATCTGTGAAACACAAGTCAAACAGATGCCATGACCCCCCCTCCCCCCCCCCCTCCCCCCCCCACACACACACACACACACACAGAAAGTGAATGCATCATCAAACTATGATCCCAATAATTTAGTCCTCCATTCCTCCTCTTCCCATGCCCCTGCTTTAGGTGACTGCCCGCTGCCCCATGGTGTGTGAGTGTCCGGCGGGGCCCCCGTCCTGTCCTCCTGGTGTGAGTTCGGTCCCTGACGCTTGTGGCTGCTGTAAGGTGTGTGCCGGCCAGCTCAACCAGGACTGTCATGAAGGACGGCCCTGCGACCACCACAAAGGCTTGGAGTGTAACTATGGCAACGACGTTGGTCGCACGCACGGCATCTGCAGAGGTATGTTTTTAAAAACGTTTGGTTTTCCACCTCCTGGATATTGTTTGCCTTTTTATCTGTTGAAAATTGTAAACGAAGCAAGCACTCTGCTGACACTGATATGAATGTTTTTAACATTTTGATTTCTGACTGGAAGCATTTTTGGACCATTGCTATAATTTTGCATTACTTCTCGTGTGTATTTTAGGCACATACAACCATAGGAGTGCAACAATTAATTTGATTAATAACTTACCAGTATCCCAATATTTTGAATGTCATTACAAGCTAAAAGTAAAAAAAAAAAACTAAAAAATAAAGTAACAATAATAATGAAGACAATAGTGAAAATAGCAGATCTACAAGTAAACGTAAACGATGAAGAAATGTGGCATAGTTTTTCTGGGGAGAGATCATGGTTGGGTGAGGGAATGTGTGACTGGGGTGGGGAGGCTGAGGGTTCAGGGCCCCTAAGCCAAAGCCAATGCCGTTTGTCTTTGAGGTCTGAAGCCTGGGCCGTGTTTCAAAGACAGAGCACCTTCATGGGCTGGGACTGAAAGCCAGCCAACTCTCTGATTTATACAAGTAGTTCACTGTGTACACACTACAGAGGCACACCAAGTACACACATGCACATACACACACATTTGGCGGTATTTTTATATGCATGTTTATTTGGGGGTGTTGCTATATAAAGGGGGGTATTTGGGGTGTTGTGTGGGGAGTCCCAGAGGACTTCAGTGGAACGACACTGTAAACAAGCCAAAATTCCTCTGTGCTCTAAGAATAGGGCCTCCGTCATAAAACTAGATACTGTCTATCTCTCTCTCTCTCTCTCTCTCTCTCTCTCTCTCTCTCTCTCTCTCTCTCTCAATCTCTTTTCATCCATCCGTTGTTGAGTCATTACACACAAATCTATTTGTCTACACAATTAGCCATTTGTGAGTTTTAGTGACATAGTGATGGTTTAACCATCCCTGCATTTCTTTTGCTTTTTGTCACAGCAAAGGCAGATGGCCGCTCCTGTGAGTACAGCGGACGCATGTACCAAAACGGCGAGAATTTCCGTGCCGGCTGCAAGCACCAGTGCACATGCATCGATGGGGCAGTGGGCTGCGTGCCCCTGTGCCCCAGCCATGTGCCCCTGGCCTCTCCCTCGTGCCCTGCCCCGCGGCTGGTCAAGGTCCCGGGCCAGTGTTGTCTCAGCATCGACTGCCACAAGGGTACCGCTGTGGTGACCGAGGTGAAGCGTCGTCCCCAGCCTCCGGCCTACCCGTCCTACCCTTTCATGCCCTACCCGGCCTACCCCTATACCAAGACTTACGCCAAGCACTACCCCAAAGCATACCTCAAGCCATACCCGTACAAGCCCAAGAGAGACAAGGACACGTTGGGCAACGAGCTGGTGGAGGCAGGCAGGAAGTGGGACAAGCCTCGAGGTCACAAGCACCTGGCAGGTGAGATGCGGCGCCGGCATGTCGCCTTAGAGTCACGTCTGTTTCCTCCGCACAGCAAAGCGTCATGTTTGTGTTGTACGTTTTGAAATCCCCCTGACGCACAAACGGCCCCACTGTGAGACACCTTCATGTGTGTGTATGTGTGTGTATTAGCATGCAGTGTGTTTTCCAATGCCTCCTTGTACACCAGAGGCGCACTCACACACACAAGCACATAGCACTCTCACACAGCACATATACTGTCACCCAGCTTTCCCCTCTCTGTAATCACCCTGTCTATGCGTCAGTGTTGCCTGTTGGCTGAATGAGGCCAGTGTACTTTGCATTGCCCGCTCTCAGCCTCTCTTTACTCCCTCTCTCCATCTGGCCCTCTGTCCCCTGTTTCTTTTACTTCGGTTGACCCCGTCTCTCTGCTTGTTAGCCCCACCGCACACAAACACACCTGTTCATCTTTACATCTGTCTGTTTTCTCCAGCATGGAAACAGGTGGGGGATCAGTGCGCGGTTCAGACCACTTCCTGGTCGCAGTGTTCACGGAGTTGTGGGATGGGCGTGTCCTCCCGTGTCACCAATGACAATGCCCAGTGTAAACTGGTGAAGGAGACCCGTCTGTGCAACGTCCGTCCCTGCAGCTCCATGTCCATTCCCGTCAAGGTAAATAAGTTAAATAACGAAGACGGGCTGACAAGGCCACAATGCATTGCGTTACACGAGGTAACAGAGAAAAGTTTCCAAGGGTTTTGGATGAAAACAATGTGTTAAAAGGAATTGCATGGAAATCTGTCACTGATATCTCCAGACAAATAGACACACAGTAAAAGCATTGGGTCACTTCCTGGTTTTAGAACTACAGACCATATAACAGTACTGAGAGACTCCATAGGAGAGACACACAGGAGAGGGCTTCTGCCATATTTGATCTCTGCAGATCAAAGGAGCCTGTTTGGGCAGGTTTTGAGTACGGGTTACACATATTGAAATTGATAGATTACGTCACTATGTTTATTTAGCGTACAACTATGCTGTTCAGCTATCATTCCAAAATAAATAGCACTTGGAAAGGGAATCCACACAAGAGAGGTCACATTGATATTAATATCATGGTATTCATTAGCTTGCCTCGCCCTGGTGACCCAATGTAGTTGCAACTGTTTCTTCATCTCTCCGTCTATTCAGGGTTCTGTTGCTGTGTGAGTGAAATTCTTCTCACCAGTTGATCTAGACTGGGTTTCCCTTCATTGCAAATTGGTGCCAAGTTCATGTTGATCCCTTTGAACTAGTCTCTAAATCTAAGTCAGATTTTCTCTTCCGCAATTTTTGAATGCTACAGAGAGCGTGTAATTCCGCCACATAAAAGTTGAGAACAGGAAGCTGTCATCTGCTCTTCAGACCGGAAAGGTATCTGACTAATCACGACAAAGTGAAATCTTTTTAATACTGTCGCTGTCTGGAGGAAAGCACCTAACTCAATTTCTGAGGTGTTTGATTACCGGTATTATAATTTTTTGTACACCTTTTGTGTTGGTTAAAAAATATTGAACCAAAAAACCAAAAAAGCGCTTCCGACAAAACCTCTTAACTCCATTGGACCCTCAAACTGTCCACTAATGCAGCTAACTCCACCACCTCTCCCCCTATAATGCAAGTTATTGACAATAAAGACACAATACCAACTTTGATGAGGCAGTATTGCATTAATTGTTTTAGAAATATATGGATTTCTTCATTTTATTTTCCTGAAAAAAATGTTCTCCCTGACAGCATATATCTTTTTGAATTTAGATTTCTGCTATTAAATCAAATAGTTAGCTAGGCTTTGGTTCATTTTGTTTCCTGTCTGTATAGGCAGAGAAAAAATAATCCTGCACACTGTCTTCACTTGAGTTAGATTTATTGAGCAACGTTTCGGTTGTCAGACCTTCATCAGGCAGATGCCTAATGAAGGTGCCTTCTCAGTTCCAGTTATCCGACACACCTGTCCATTGTAGGTGTGCAGAAGGACTTTTTCTTACTGTCTGTATAGGCAAAAGCCGCAAAACGTAGGTTGGGATTGGAACGTCTGCTTTATTTTCTACTCATTTACAGAGCTTCCTGTCTTTATATTTAAAAACAGGCTATTTTCTTAATTTTAGAAAAAAGGTTTGACATAATCTTTTGAAATTTTCCACGTATAATGATGTGCCCAAAATAGGTATGTGACGTCACTGTCGTGTATGCCAGGTTGAAAGTGGTCAAAAAATGTCATTATTAACAAAGTTGAAATTAAAATAGGAAGGCAACAAGTGCATTTAAATGTTTAACCTGTTCAGGTCAGAATATACCATCCCTGACTAGCCCCATACTTTAATGAGATATGAATTAATATCTGATGTAAGGAGGAAAGAAGATCTTTCTGGGTTTTATACGTACAATGTACATTTAAAATGGATACATTGTTTCTGACGGAGATGTTTGGTAATAAGATTGTTCTCCTTTCCTGTATTTATTATTGTCCAGAAGCCCACATTTGCTGTTAAAGGGATAGTTCAGATTTGTTAAGTTGTATGAAATACTTTCCATTAATATAGTGGTTGCAACTGTATTAATTGATTGCCAGAGTCCCGTGGTGGGAGTTCTGCTCTGGTTTTGGTGAAATATCAAGTAGTTCCGGTCATTTTGTGGGGGGCACTGGGGGCCACGCAGTAAAGGTAAATGAATCCACAAAACTAACGTAATTTGTATTGTTGACCTATTTCTAAAATATTAATATTACTTTTTTTTACCCCTCTATCACACAGAACCATGTTTTTTGTGTCCATATCACTACGCCCAAAAATAGTTCCATGTGATGGAGGGGTCAAAGTTGAACGAAAGTCGCGCTAATTTTCTAGAAATATTCCAACAATACAAATTACGTTCGTTTTGTGGATTAATTTACTTCTACTGCGTGGCCCCAGTGCCCCCCACAAAATGACCAGAACTACTTAATATTCACTAAAACCAGAGCAGAACTCCCACCACGGGACTCGGGCAATCAGTTAATACAGTTGCAACCACTATATTAATGGCAAGTATTTCATACAACTTAAGTTAAAAAAATCTGAACTTTAAAATTTAAAATGGGGGGTTCCAATCCCTAAACAGTGGCAACACAAATGGCATAACACATAGAAATCCTATTGTTAAGTTTAAGTACATCAGGTGAAAGGCAAGGCTGTGTTCTCATCTACTCAGTCACTCACTCTTTGGTAGTTGTGAAGTGGCATGGATCCTTCATGCACCAAGTAAAATCCTCAGTTAATTTTTTGTACACTCTCAGAGTTGAACGCTGAGGATTTTACTGTGTATGTATGTACTTTAGCTGTGCTCTTGACTCCCCTGCAGCCTCTGCATGATCACATTTCATGCGCCTCCCATCATCCTTTCATGTTGGAATGGGTTGCTGGCTTGTTATGCACCGGCTCCAAGCCTGATTTACACTTAACCGTGCGCCAGTGTATCACATCGGAAATCTACCGGATCTACAAGCTCACAATGTGTAGCAGCGTGACTCATTGTGAGCTTGTAGATCGGCTATTTATGATGCAAGACACTAGCGTAAAACTATGTATAAATCAGGTGTCAGTGTTTGTGGAGCCGTTGTGGGTGTTAATGCGTACTTCTGTCAACCTGTAACCCTCGTTGGCGTTGGAGGCTCTTTCCAACTCTCATCTGTTGTTCTGAATCTGAGCATCACTTAGTTTTTCTTTCTCTACACCTAGTCACATTAACAGTGTTTTTTGTGATTCAATGCTCCTTGTAGTAAGCCATTTTATGTCAACGAGTGGTGGCTTGCAGTCTTCCTTCCCGAGTCCACAGAATACGGTTTCAGTCTTTTTCATTGGAAGACGTGTTGTCCTATTCAATCTCTCACCTTTTGTGCTGCAGCTGGGCTTCCGCTGCCTAGTATAGATCACTGTTCTTATGAGAGGTTAGTGTACTAACCTTTCACTAGAGTGGTGATTTCACCCTGCCCCCTCTCTCTTTTCTTTCACCACAGAAAGGGAGGAAGTGCTCCCGAACCCACAAGGCGCCCGAGCCCCACCGCTTGTCCTATGCTGGCTGCAGAAGCACTCGCCTCTACAGGCCCAACTACTGTGGCGTGTGCAGGGACGGCCGCTGCTGCTCGCCCCGCCGCACACGAACCGCCACAGTGACCTTCGGCTGCGCTGACGGAGAGCGATTTGAGAAGTCTGTCATGTTCATCCAGTCCTGCAAGTGCAGTGACGAGTGCAGCTACCTCAACGAGGCAGTGATGCCTCCACAGAGGTGGCTCTATGGTGACACGCACAAGTTCATTGACTAGATGCTTCCTCCCCAACCCCTGACCCACGTCACTCCCCCACACAATCCCAAAGACATTAACCACCCTTCCCCAGGCCCCCCCCTCCCACCTTATAGAATAGTGTATCTATGAGTAGTCGTAAGCGAGGAGCATGGATCACTGTCCCTCCTAGTGAACTGTTCATAGGTGCAAACGGGAAGAAGCAGAATTGAATTGGATGCTGCTGGACATTCTGGACGCAGTGAAGCAACTACTAATTTCTGGCTCCGCCAGAGTTATCGCAGTGTTGATCAACATGGTTCCAAACTTCCAACACGCTATGTTGCTGTCGTGCACTGCATGCTCCTGAACTCTGAGAATGAAACCACACTGTGAGGAACGATGGAGCCAGAGAGTGGACACACACATACACACAAACACTCACACCTAGGATTACTTTTCTTGGCTATAATGCTGATGTGTGTATTTATACCAGTCATCGAGCATTGACGAGCAGTAGGTCTGAATGATTAGTGGACATAACCTGGTTCTGATGGCGATTGGAAAGAGTTAAGACACAAGGTAGGCCTGAAATCTGTCAGGTCTAGCACATTGGACATTGACCAACTAATGAAGACTTGTGGGAAAGCCTTACTGGGAACGGTGAGCTTTGAAGCCGGAAGGGGATTTCTCAGATGTAACCAGGGGGAGGAAACGTACGTATGTTTTTATGGTATTTATTCCATGGTATTTATTGTTGAGACAAACAAGATGCCAACGAGGAAAGGGGGAGATGGAGTGGAATTGCTGCTATGTTTGGAGCAGTCGCAGCATGGCTGGAAGGGGCGAAAGGAGGAACTAAACAGCTGAGAACTGTCAACAACGGGAGGGCAGAGAGACAAACTCCCACAGACCTAGGAGCTTGACCCTTCCCTGGTCACGTCAGAGGTCAGTTGTATTCAGAAAGCCACATCTGATGGTGGATGATAATGACCACGATTTCTTTTTTCTTTTTGTTTGCGGGGTTGAGGGGTGTTAGGGACAAATTTGAACCTGTCCAGGTGGAGGCAATGTGTCCATTAGTGGGTGAAATGTCGAGGGCCGTTTACACAGCTGGATTCATCCCCTGCCTGGCCTACCGCCTTCCACCAAAAAGTGAGACATTTAGCAAGCACCAGAGGAACAAGCCGGGGATTGTGGCGCCGAGGAGTCAACGGGGTCTAATTCCGAGCAAATTACAATCCTGACTCTGAGGGGTAGTGAGACGAAATCAGCCACCCTCTGTTTGGTTTGTTATAAAAATAAAATTTGAGAAAGTGCGTCTTCTGAAGTAAACATGTAATTTGTGCCTAGTGGGTTTGGAAACCATTCCAGGACCCAATCTGGCCTGTAATCTAACAGCAACTGAAGCACGCTAACTTTAACGAAAAACAAAACGCGCACTCATGTCATTTCATGTTTGTGTGGTGGCATCTGTATCTGAACGCCGTTCAGTGCCTGTGATGTCAACGACATGACTGAGGAGGGCTTTATGATGCTACTAAAGACGAGGTCATGGGTGGGGTCACTGATGCCCCCTGCGTAAGGACACATAACAGTTATAGAACCTCATAAGCACCAGAAGAACCGTTGGAAGGAGAGGAATTCTTTGTTTTTCTATAACTGGTGTAACCTAAACGGTAAACCCCTTACTGTATGACTCAAGAGCCCAAACAGATTCTTTACTGGAACCTGGGTTTCTCATGCACCTTATAACAGCCTTTATTCATGATCTAATCCCAAAATGGAGAGAAAGGCCTTTTTCGAAAATGATTCTCTCTTAATAGAGTAAAACACACCCGTGTGAAGTGAGTGGTGCAACTCCATGTGGGGGTCCCCGGAAGTTCCAGCCCCACAGGAACGCGTCCAGGGGCCGGCCCGGTTCTGGCGAGCCGCCCTGCGTCCGAAATGGTTGAGAGTTACCGTGTGGGGGTCCCCAGGGGGTCCCTCTACTGTACTGTCACTGTACTGTAACACCCCAAATCATCATATATAAGTTAATATGTGTGTGTGCGTGTGTGTGTGTGTGTGTGTTAAGCCCAAACCACACCAAAGGGTCGGGTTGGGACAAACCAGTTTTAAAGGTAGACCATACCAATGCAACTCATTGTAACTCAATGAGTTGCATTGGTGTGGTTTACCTTAAAACTGTTTTGTCTCAACCTGACCCTTTGGTGTGGTTTGGGCTTTAGGCTGCGCAACAGTGACACTTGGTGGTGAAAACCAACCAAACGCTATTTTGTGCTCAGACAGACCCAGCCTGGGACGGACAGACGGACGGACGGACACACATAGCTGTTTATATAGGAGTGGTTGCACCACTCAAAAAGTATTAGTCATTTACATTTCAGCTACAAAAACAAATTTCTTGTGCCATCGTTATTTTTGTTTCAAAGTTTTAGCATTTTAAATTAAAATGAAGAAAGAAAACAACTCTTTGGAATATTGTATTGACAAATGCTATCAATGTCACCATTTCCTATTTGCCTATGTAGATGCTGTGGTTTAATGTTTTAAAGTAGGTCTGTAGTTTTGTAACATGACACTATAGAGCAGCTATGTACAGATGCCTTGTTATTGTGTTTAGATTTGTATCTGCTGTATAAGGGTCATTCCATTTACTGAGTAAAAGCTGATCTAGTTCATGTACATGTATAACTAGCACTGAGCAAGGCCGGGGTCCCACACTTTGAGCTTTAACTGCCATATTGAAGTCATGTTAGTGACCGTATATAAAGTTTAATTGTACACACATTTCCAATAAATGTTTTACTTTTTAGTTTAAAAAAAAAAACATGAAAAAATGCTTGGTTTGGTTATCATCTTGTTCTAAATTATTTTTTAGGTAGTGTTCATCATGCTGAATTTTCAATAAAGAATTTGGTTCACTCCTATATTGGTCTTGGGTAATTACATATTAAGATGAATATTTCTATCAGACCTTTAAAAACAGCACGCATGTTTTACACTGGGTAGTTATCTCCTTTTTTCAGGAAAAAAAAACACCCAGATCAAGGAGTTAAGCCAGAAGCGCTTGAATACTTTTCATTGGTTCAATATTTTTTTAACCAACATGACAAAGGGTGTTCAATAGCTCCAACGTTAACGTTAGCTGGTTTCTGCCAGATAGTTTAAAGTTGTTCAAACCGATTTTGACCCATTTGATAATCACTGATAAAACAAGACAATACAATTAGACACTTTTTTATTTCCTGGTTTTATTTTAAAAATCTGAAGCAGATCGTGTCCTATGAGATACAAACTCAGAATTGGGCAATTACAGTTGGCAGTAGACAAAAGCTCAATTTAACCACTCAAACCCACTTACTTAGTAAACCAATAGTTGACCGGGTAGGCTTTGTACTTTGTCTGCTTTTCCCACCTCCACCCCAAATATCTTTGTCGGAAATAGCTGTTCTGCAAGCTCAATGCATTATTTACAAGCTTGTGGTCCTGCTATCTTCGGTACATTTTCCACCTAGAATAGGGATGCTAGGGTTCAAGTAGTTCATGATCAGAATGTCCTCTTAAGGACAGAATTCACTGGAGGGATTCAACAATTTGTGAGCGTCCCAAACACAGAGCTGCCTTGTAAGCCAAAATATACTTTTTACAGGAGTCATTATTTCAAGGTATTACCATCAGAAATATATAAAAACAAAACTGTGCAGTAATAAACAATTATAAATTAAAAAAAAATCTTAATGAGCTAGTCTGAACATGTTTTGACCGCACAGGCACACACATGTGTAGAAGCTAAAAAACATTGGAAGTATCTTCCAAAAACTAGTTTCTCTGGATTTTCTAAAGCTCTACTTGAGATTCTGACAAATATTAAAATCAAGAAAAGCATCGCATCACAGACCACAACTGTTAACTGCCATTTTATAAAAAGGTTTAATTTCAGATCAAAAAAATAAGTCACGGTAATTAAAACTTGACAACCCCTTCCCCCCAAAAAAACCAACAACATTAAAATAAAAAGGTTTGGTGAACATAATTGACAAGCAGGAGCCTTGAACAGTTGAACAGTGAAGAGGATTTTCCTTCCAAGTAGAAGAAGACACCAAGAGATTCACAGGAAGGAGAAGTCTTTTCCCTGGACCGACTACTCATCTGGACTGCTCAACTAAAAAGGAGAGAGGAAGGAATATAGAAGACATGAGTCCAGCATTCATAGAGATCACCGCTTCCATGACGAGCAACAGCTGAGACACTCCATTTGCCCAGACCTCTCCAGTTACACTGCACTAACAAATGCTTGGTTGCCAGCTTTTTATCAGCTCATTATTTGGAGTGCGATTGTGAGCTGACATAATCCCACTGGCCTTTAAGACTAGCAGTATGAAGCACTAACTATTAGCTGTCATAGTATACCTTGAGAACATGGGCCATGTTATTGTGATAGTGAAGCAGCTCTAACCCCCTTTGCAAACATGATGCAAATATCACAATGCCAACATGCCTGCCAACTTCCAAGTCTTATAACCGTCATGTCAATTGTGTGAAAAGTTCTGAAAATGTTTGACAATAATGACATGTCCCAAAAGAGGGAACCCATGTTTAATGTGATTAAAGGTCCAGAGATTTATGGGGAATAGGACTTACTGTAGGTGGAGATGTCAATCTCCTCTGGAAGTTCAGCCACGTTGACCTCAAACCGGTCCTGCACGTCGTTCAATGTCTTGGCGTCTGTCTCGTCAGACACAAAAGTGATGGCCAGGCCTTTGGTACCGAACCTACCCGCACGGGCCACCTGTATGCCAGGGGAGGACAAGAAAACATCACATGAGACCGATTTCGTTAGGGGAATTTACTCTTATTGCGACTCCAATGGCTTGTGTTGCTTGATCATCAAGAGTTGTTGACTTCATGAGCTTGTTTGATATTAAATATGCGTTTATGTCATTTATGTATGCAACTGATCATTTTTCTTTTCCGTTCATGATAGCCCAGTAAGTAATTCAATACTTCTGCGAGCCAAATGTCAGAAATCAGTGGCCGACAAACATTGAAGACAAACAAACAAACACTGGTCAGTCCCTCACCCTGTGCAGATATGTGTCGGAATCTTCTGGCATGTCGTAGTTGAATACGATGTTGACCCGCTCAATGTCCATCCCTCTGCCGAAGAGGTTGGTGGCCACCAGGATCCGCCTCTGGAAATCCTTGAACTGCTGATAGCGGGACAGCCTGAGGAGGAGGAGCAAAGAGAGATTATCAACACAGCTGCTACAGTCCACAACCTCCCATCCTGCCTTTGAAGGCAATGATGTGTTGAGTTAATTGATGAGGCTTCGTGCTCCGTAAACATAACCAGCATTTGGAGCTCAATAGAATGTGTGTTTATGAGGGAGGGGAAGCGTGTGTGTGTGTGTGTGTGTAAGAGGAAAATGTATGTGTGTGTGCAAGACTGACCTCTCCTCTTGAGCCATTCCTCTATGGATGGCAATGGCAGGGAAATTCTGTTCCACTAGAAGCTGGGACAACGCCACACAGCGCTGGACTGACTTGACAAAGATCACCACCTAGTGGAAAAGGGAATACATTACAAGACTAGCCACCACACAAAGAAAACAGATAACACTATTGTAAGCTCTGTGGTAGAAGTAGAAGAGTATTCAAGACTAATTAAAAGGTTTAAACATCTCAGACTACAGTGACGAATGACAGTGAGGAAAGACATGAGGAAATGCCAACACAAAACTTTGAATGACGAGACAAAGAAGCAACCAGTTGCTCACCGGAGACGTACAAGTCAATAATGTTAATAGTAAAAAGGTGCTCATGGATCAATCAGATTAAAAAAAAAAAGAGATCTGGGCACTCAAATATGTGCTTCTCTGCCCTCTCTCGTTAACACAATTTCACAAAATTTACAAATCTTTTATGTCCCACATTTCTATTTCAATGACCACTTTGGCACATGAATATTCAGTCATGAACGACATCAGTTGCAAACTACCCGACAGTGATGCAGCCAATGAGTCCCCATGGATTTATAGCGAACAAGTAATTCTGCTCACTTGACTTTTCCGAAAACTGATTTTTCAATATTTAGAGTAGGGAATGTGATCATTATTCTTTACATTACAGGCCGGGACCAAAATAAGACCAGAAATCTACCTGGTTGAATTCCAAGACATCAAGCAGGTCAAAGAGTTTGCGGTTCTTCTCGCTGTCCTTCAGCTTGCAGTAGTACTGCTGCAGGCCGTGTAGTGTTAGTTTCGTCTCATCGTCCACAAACACTTCCATGGGCTGCAAGAGAATGAACAATTGGGAAAGGAACAAACTTGGAATAACCTAACTGAAAACTGAATGCCAATTAAATACTATTACACTTGGCACCGATGGTTCCACTCGTAAGGAAAGGAAATAAGTCTCATTCTCAAACAAAGCTGCCACAAAGTAATTAGAGCTAGAAGCCTAGTGGTTCCCAAACTACAACCCTCAGGACCTAAAGTACTGCTGGTTTCCCATGCTAGTAAAATAATTGCATATCTACTGTCCACGAAGCACACAAACACTTCACTTAATGTCATGTGCAGCATGTCGAGTCATTTCATAATACAGATTTGTTGAGTCGGTTTCTCAGACTTATATCTGATCGGGTTCAGTGCTGTGTAAACATCCCATGATTCACAGACAGACCTGTCTGTAAGTATTTGCTAGTCCCAAATACCCAATACAATGGTGTGGAATCAGGATTACAAATTGGCAGCTGCTCTCAATCCAGAGCGATTTACAGTAAGCATGGTAAACACAAGGTAATACATTAAATGCATATTAATCTAGGATCATCAGCTAAGTCAGCTACTTTTGGCAAATGTGTCCCCCAGACTAGGGATGCTAGGGCTCAAGTGGTTAAATAAGAAAGATAAAAGAAAACCAACAGACATTCTACACATGCTAGGATGGAAAAACCGCAGCACTTCAGGTCCAGAGAACTAAACTTCAGCCAATTTGGACAAATTGTAACCAAAAGGACCCCTACTTTCTAATCATCATTTAGCTGGGGACCTCAAGGAAAACCGGGCCCCACACTGATAACCACTGCCATTCCAAACCACAACCAATCAGTATACTCACATCCTGCATGAACTTCCTGCAGACTGGTCGGATCTCTTTGCTCAGGGTAGCGCTGAACATCATACACTGCTTCTCGTGGGGTGTAAGCCTGAAGATGTCTTGCACATCACGTCTCATGTCTGTCAAAAACACAGTGCAAGTCGAGTTACAAACAAGTAGAACTAGTGTAGAGGAACCACTGTTGAAGATAGCATTGGAAACTGATAAGCATGCACCCGTGGAAGAATATTTACTTGTGTATTAAAATTGGTCATTAGACATAGAATTAATACAGCAAGTTTGATTTAGGGATAGCTATCGTTAGGATTTTTGTGAGTCCGATACCAGTTCCGGTTCTGCTTATCGATTCCGGTTCCAAAATGGTATAATATAACTTAAATAAGAAGCCAAATGTTTATTAACAAAAAGCTTTACTTTATTCCTTTAAGCCTCTCATGTTGATTCAACACTGCAGGCAGCGTGCATGTAGTGAGGCAAGCCGCAGACTCCTCTCCCTTAAATGTTTACCCCCATAAACTTCACTCAGCCATTTTCATAAATTTGGAAAAATCTTGAATTGTGCTCTTTTGGGGAGCTGTGGTACCAAATCTTTTCAGATGGGGATCTGCTGCCAAATGCATATTAATCTGAGGGTCCCTGACAGGAAACAGTTCGAGAACCACTCATCTACATCAATAAAACTGGTTGCAAACAGCATTGAACAGCGACTGTATAGTGCATACATACCTAGCTGCTCCAGCATCTTGTCGCACTCATCCAGGACAAAGTGCTTGACGTTCTTCAGGTTGAGGGTCTTGTTGCGGATTAGGGCCAGGATGCGACCTGGCGTCCCCACCACAATGTGCGGGCAGTTCTTCTTTAGCACATCCTCGTCCTTCTTGATGGCCAGGCCACCGAAGAACACCGCCGCCTTCACGGTAGGCATGTACTTGGAGAAACGCTCGTACTCTTTGCTGATCTGGAAGGCCAGTTCTCGTGTGTGGCACATGACTAACACTGATACCTGGGGAAGAGATGGGGGGGGGTTAGAGCAGTACAGACACTGTGCCTTGAACTATCGAAAGTAAGTGAAGCATTTCGGGGCACAGCTAATTTCTTTGTAACAATGGCATTTAAAAAAAAAATTAAGCACGACTTCTGTGTCTTCTTTGTCCATCTGACCAACATTGTGTTCTATTAATCAATAATCAAGCAACTTCAGTGCTGTGTAAACATCCCATGATTCACAGACCTGTGTGTACGTATTTGCTAGTCCTAATACAATGGTGTGGAATCAGGAAGTCTGATTAAAATGAGTTTTACAACCCCCCTTGTTAGCCCCTGCATCTTCAAAACGACATTACTATACACCCCATACCAAATCTGTCTACACGCTCACAATGGAACACACTGATGATCATACAAGTTAGCAGCTGATCTCAATCCAGAGCGATTTACAGTAAGCATGGTAAACACAAGGTAATACATAAAATGCATATAAAAATTGACAAGATTGTTCAAGGCTAAGCTCAGAGATAGTCCAGTTTGCTGGAGGTGTGATGAGGACCCGGTACACTTATTCATGTATTGTGGGAGTGCCCTAGGGTACAGACTCTATGGTGTGCTATTCATGAGAATATAATGCAAATCCCAAACCAGGATATTCCTTATACACCGGCTCTCTTTATTCTGGGTGATCCATCGCCATTAAAACACCTCCCTGCACCTCTAGCTGACTGGATTCATACAGCATTAATGGTGGGCATTAAATCATTGTTAAGGAATGGAAGTCTGAGGTTTTACCTCCAGCACATGTATGGTTCACTCAGCTTGGCTGCTTTGGAGAGGTTATCCTTTAAGATGAATAATCAGTTGGATAAATATGATTCGAAGTGGGACGTGTTCCTCAGTCATGTTGCAGGTCCTTTGGTGTGATCCATGGTCAGGCAATGCCCTCTTGATTGTTTATTGTATTGCTACACATATGATACGGTTGATGATGCTGCGTGTTTGGATGTATAAATAATTTAAACTTTTAATTTGATTTATTTTTATTTATTTATCTTGTCTATGTATTATGTTTCTGTGTTCATACATGAATAAGTATTCTGCTGTTGTTGCTTGTGTTTGTATATTATGTTTGATGTTTTCTGTGTTTGTAAAAAAAGAAATCTAAAATAAAGTACTGATCATTTTAAAAAATGCATATAAAAATTAATCTAGGATCATCAGCTAAGTCAGCTACTTTTGGCAAATGTGTCTCCCAGACTAGGGATGCTAAGGCTCAAGTGGTTAAATAAGAAAGAAAACCAACAGACATTCAACCTTTTAAACATGGGTACTGACCTGTCCGTCAACTGGCTCAATCTGCTGCAGTGTGGCCAGCACAAACACAGCCGTCTTGCCCATACCAGACTTGGCCTGGCATAGGATGTCCATGCCCAGAATGGCCTGAGGGATGCATTCATGCTGGACTGTGACACAATGGCAAAGAAAACGGGTTATTTCATTTAACTGTCCACACATCCAAATCACATTCAGTGCTGTAGCACAGGACAGTTCATGTCAGCACAATTTGAACGATTATTCACACAAACAAATTTTACAGCACAATCTAATATGAACAGGACATCATCAGAGTACATTTCTGTCTACGGAAGAGGCCGTTCGTATATGAGCTTTATTAAACCTTTGGTTTGCATTAAAAGACCCTCCAAATAAGAAATAACCTCATCTTGCATAAATGAACAACCATTGAGGTCAGCAACAGTTCCGATGGAGCACGCACAAAAAGTAGTACATATAGAGGAGCCATCGAGGTCAGGTCTGGCCCATAGTGTTAGGAGTTCTCCTTAACGCCATGTGTCTCAAGTTGTCTTTGGCCGTTCCTTTCATACCGCCGTTATATTAGCACAGTCTCAGCTTTTAGTAAAAAAATAAAGAATACACTTAAGAGTGAAAAGTGATATTGGTCATTGCATGTATTGTATTCCTACGGGCTGGGGCGGCATGTCAGCAGGGAATGTTGGGCGGGAGGAGCATAGGCTCTCTACGTGCTCTGGGTGGGGGCTCCTCACTGGCAGGTGAGTCAGTAGGATATAACAGCTAACAGACTAAATTGAGGAGAAAGGGGTGTACATTGATTTTAATAATAAAAGTGGCACAAGCCATTAAACCAGCCTCACCTTCAGAAGGATGCTCAAAACCACAGTCGACGATGGCACGGAGCAGCTCTGGTTTAAGCAGGAAGTCTCTAAAGCCAGAGCTGTGGATGGAGACGTATGAACCCTTCACTTCTTTCTTGCCGGCCGGGGTGGCGCTTTCTGCGGGGGGTCCTTGAGGCTCCTCGTCTTCTTCATAGTCGAGAAGCTCGTTGTCAACATCATTCTCAGCCATTGTGTCTGTCTGGAATAATGAAGCAAGTTGAGTTGTGAATCTAAGCACTCTTCTTTGGTGGGACCAGTGACAATTTGCATTACTTTCACTGCAGGTAGCGGGATGCTATTCACACCTTAGTATTGCCATTTGCTTTACAAATGACACGGTCTTGCTTTTGCATACCCGCTAGGATGGATTCGTTGTTGCTGGGCTTGTTCCAACAGTTTCTGCTTGGCGCTTGCACATATGAGCCCATAAATAAACCCACCTGATTTGATTTTTATCTATCGTGATACTGTTCATAGGTTATAAGGTTATAACCTAAAAAACAGTATCACGATAGATAATAATAATAATAAAAACGTGGTGTGGACTTAATATATGGTCCACAGTCCACACCACGTTAACAAGACTAGAATGTAACACCTAATAGTAATTACTGGATAGAATGCATGTCCTACGGTCCTACTCGTGTTTTTAAATCCTGCAGTACTTTGGTTTGTTGCATACTTCTATTGTTGTATAGCTTTGGCACAGTCTTTGCCAGGTCTCACTTGCAAAATAGTATAATAATACAGTAATAGTGTGTTTGGAACCGAGTACAAAGGACCACAATGGAAACAAGCCACATAGTCTAAAATAAAGACTTGTACTGAACGGTATTCTCCTGTGCTTATCTTTGCAGTATTCAATCAATAAATTAGTTACTTAAAATGCGACGGTGTTCTGGAAATAACATAACATAGAATAGTAACTAAGGCTAACCGCTATCGGTTATGTATGTTGCATAACAATGCTAGCGCAGGTAGCTAGGGAGCTACACATAAAATGGCTTAGTTCGCACTCCTATTACCTTAATAAATAGGAAGAACCGCAAGTATTACTATTTTAACTTAATGTTTTTATCTTAAACGAAATAAACATTTTTTTCACCAGAGTAACAAAGAAATACAACCACACTGGACGGACTGGATCACATCAGCTAGCTAGCTAGTAGCAAAGCTAGCTAGTAGCAAAGCTAACTGCAATCCAATGGAAACAATGAAATTATTTTTATCGTAGAAATACGGAGACGTCTATGAAAACTACATATATTTAGTTGACCGTGAAATCCCCAACTGCGTAGAATCTTTAATGCTGAGTTTATAAGTAAAAGTTAAGTAAAATAATACACGGTTTACATATATCGTTCTTACCTTAGTTCACGATGCTCAAATCAACCTGTATGCAAAAAGCTCCAAACCTGAACCGCATGGGGAGGCCGTACTGTAGCTTGGTATATGCGATTACACGGAAGTCCCGCCTCTGCGAAATGCCTTTACTGTGATTGGTGGATACGGGCGCCCGTCGGCAAACCGGTTTGCGAGCAAGGAAGCTTAGAGAAGGAAAGGATATGGTCACGTCACTGGGCTGCGCCATGACACTAAAATAGGGCGGTAGTTTCCTAATTTGCTCCCTTCCTTGTGCAGGGGGGTTACTTTGGCCAGTTTTAAATATTGGGGGACATGTCCCCGTTTGATGGAGAGGTTTATTATGTGGGTGATTGATTGATTTAAATATTAATTAACAGTTTGCAGAATTACAGTACATTTCAAGCACAAACTCAATACAAAGACTGTTAACTGTGAGTGGACGACCCAATTAAGCATTACACTTGTTTACAAGAGGGCCACCATGTTCAATTCATCAAAACATTTAGAGACCTACAAATAGACACTTCTAACAGAACAGGAATTCATCATAAAGGAAGCAAAAAGGGAAAAGAAACATATACAGTGAGGGGAAAAGGGGGGGGGGGGAATTCAGATTTTACGGGGGGCCAGTTTCGAATTGCAGCCGTCCATAGGTGCCCTTTGAGAGCGGTTTTGAAGGAGTCAAGGGATTCACATGTCTTAATGTTGGTAGGTGATGATAGAGCTATAGAGATGGCCGATTCTCTGAGAAATTTGGAGGGAATATTGTCATGGCCATTGCCAGTGGCCTTGTGGGGTCGAAGGGCACTCAGTTTTTTTAAGTACCTCCTCAGTTGTTACCATTGTCAGCTTAAAATCATCTTTATAAATACCTAGGTTTGTGTAGAAGGCTTTGATGTGCTCTACACCAGAGCCATAGAGTAAGACAGAGTTATGCAAACTGTGTTCACTTCATGGGGTCAGTCCAATGTCCTATGTCAAACTGTGAATATCAGTGGTCAAAGGACGGCAGTGAAGCAAGACTTTTATTGCAGTGAATTGAAGTTGGCACGGACGATCATCTTTTAGGGAACTGTGTTGCTGTTGGACAGATATACTGCATAAGATACTGCATAAGCATAAATAATATAAAAGCATAATTATCTAAAGGACATTGTACTTTAATCATCTGCAATAAAAGCCATTTGACTGCTGAAATTTTTTGTTTATATATGTGTGTGTGTGTGTGTGTGTGTGTGTGTGTGTGTGTGTGTGTGTGTGTGTGTGTGTGTGTGTGTGTGTGTGTGTGTGTGTGTGTGTGTGTTTGTGTGAAGCAAGACTTTTATTGCAGTGAATTGAAGTTGGCACGGACGATCATCTTTTAGGGAACTGTGTTGCTGTTGGACAGATATACTGCATAAGATACTGCATGAACAATATAAAAGCATAATTATCTAAAGGACACTGTACTTTAATCATCTGCAATAAAAGCCCTTTGACTGCTGATATTCAACGTTTGACGTGGACAGTCAATACAAATTAACAATTACTTGATTACAGTATTCCATAATAAGTTTGTTTTGGCCTTGCATGAACTTTATGCACCTCACTGAGGTGCTGGACAGACTCACAATTAAATTCATACACAGTATATTCTTTCCATATTCTCCATTCATTTATGATTTCTTACTTTTAATCAATGCTAAATATCTCTGTATTCCAATATTCCGGTAATCATTGCCATAGACTCCATTGACCGTTCCATTGACTGTGTGTATTTGACTGTGACCATCCCTTTCCTTCTCTAAGCTTCCTTGTTTGCGAGACAATCGTGATTGGACACAAGTAGCCTGTCTATCTCTGTATCTCTGGAAGAATTTACATTTTCCATCAAATAAACAATAGAATTGTTTGTGATATGCTATATAAAATATCACATGTCATTATATTTCGTTTTTTCTTAAATAAATAGCAGATCTACAAGCAATGTTTGACCAGTTTTTATAGTATAGTTTGTTGATGCAACCAGTAATGGTATTTTTTCATTATTTTCTTTCTTATCTGCATGGGGACTCCCCAAAATGACCCACAGGTTGAGAACCTGAGGCCTCCTTTGCTGTCTTGATTTTGACAGTAAATTCTGATTTAGTTTTAGTCATAGTCTTTTGAATACAATTTAGTTTTGGTCATATTTTAGTCATCTGAAATGTTTTAGTGTTAGTATAGTTTTATGCAACTAAATATCATACCATTTTAGTCGACTAAATCTACAGTTGACTAAAATGTATTTTGGAAGGCCTTGATGGCGTCTTAATGGCTTAATTAAACTTGGTTGCATTGCTGAAAATAGTCGATCTACAAGCTCACAACGCTTATCAGCGCAACACGTGAGCTTATAGATCTGCTATTTCCTTATTGTGAGCTTGTATATCGCCTATTTTCACCAAGCATAAAATGAATTGTCTTTTAGTTCTACTGGATCTCTTCTCCACTAGTCTCCCCCTAACATTTTAGTATAGTTTGTATTATTGACGAAATTGTCAATAGATTTTAGTTGAAGTCATCAACTCATCATAGCTTGGTTTTTTCTTCAGTGAAAAACGTACAGTCGACAAACATTTTTCGTCATATTTTTAGTTGACTAAATCAACACTGGATGGTCTGACTCTGCATGCATTGTAATCATTGCTCCCAGGGTCACATTCAGACCGTTACAAACAATGGGTACTCTGACAATGGGTATCACGGGTATTGAACAGCTCGTTTCACCTTTGTCTCTCTTCATGAATAATGCAGAGTACCCACCTGGCACAGATTATATGCCAGGTGTTAAAGGCCTGGTGCTTGTGGCTGATCAGACGCTTTAGGAACTTCTTTCCATTGAATCGGCATTAGACTTTGAAAGGAAGTGTGGATAGATGAGGAGAGAGTAGAGAGACTTCCCCTCCTCCAAGGAATGGGTGTGGGTGTCGGCAAGTTTCTGCGAAAGTGTCGAGATATGTTATTTGGGAGTTAAATCTTAGACGACAATCATCCAACTGACCAACAGCCATCCTTAAAAAAAAATCTTCAGACATCAAAGAAATATTAACTCTATTATATAAATATAAGACTCTTAATTGTTGTAGTGTAGGAGGAAATCTTTCGAAGACATTTTTATTTATTAAAAGCATGTTATTTTCATATACAATTTGTGGAACAAACCATTACAATTGTAAATTGATATGCTTCCTTTGGGCTTGACATTTAACATTAAGCTGCAGTCTGTGTACATATAGATGTGCAGTATGAGACTTCTCCTCTATAGTCTATACTACAGACTATAGCCTCTCATATTATTAAGGAGTGAGACCATCGCAAATGCTTCTGAAATGACCTTAATATTTGGATAATACAAGAAGCTGGTTGAGCAATGAACGTGAATGTTGTATCTCTGAGCTGCCGCATTTAAGATAAAAGCACAGCTTCTCAAAGTTCAATCCAGTGAAGGAGGACCGCCATTCATGCAGTCTTAAAACAGTCCTCTTCAAAAGCCTGTTTTGGTATCTGACTCAGCTTTTTTGAGAATCAAGGTCTCTCTTTAGGCTCTCTCTAACTCCTCAGCAGTGTGCCAGCAAATGTAGTCCAGGCTGCTTACTCAAGTTTGTTTTTCATAGGCTAACATAAGCATATTACTTTAACAGCACAGGGATGTTGTGAGGCTTCAAAAAATTCACTGAAGCCAACTTCAATTTCAATTCCAAGCCACAAGTCAATAAAAGCCTAAACAAACAGTTAATAATATGCTCTACTTTCTTAAAGAATTATACTTTCTTAAAAGAATTATAGAAGTAAATATAAAATTATTATTATTATTATTATTATTATTATATTAAAATCATCATACTAATAGTGCTTTTATACAGCTACTGTATGTTAACATTAAATGGAGTTGGTACAACATATGTTCAGGAGGAAGACCACGCTTACAAGCTAAGATCGTTGGCCTCCTCCACCACCATGCCATGCTAACTCTATCCCTTGCCTCAGGTATCGAGCTCAATCAACTCCACCATTTACCTGCCATGGTTACCAATGCCAGCTCCACCCTCACCACTCACCGAGACCTCACTGCCATGGCAACTGTCAGCTCTCCGCCCTATCGACGCCCTCGCTGCATTAAGTGAAGAGTATATATGCCAGCCTGTTTCGCCAGCCATTCGTGCATCGTATCTCGTACCCCTCCCTCCCTCCCTCCCTCCCTCCCGCTTCTCTTACTAACTCTCGTTCTCCAGTTTCAGGTTCCAGACGGGGGTCTCGGATTGGGGGTGTGTCCTCACACGACCAGAAGGACGCCCGCTACTCAGACCCCATGCCAAATACCCCCTCGGATCGTCCTACATCCTCACACCCCCTACCCTTCCCCTCTCCCCTCTCCCCAACCTAACATCCTCCTCCTCTCCCCCTCATCCCATACGAACAGTCAAGGCCATGCATCTCACCCCCATGCATCATTCCATTTAATGCATCATTCCAATGCATCATTTCATTCAATGCATCTCATTCCTTCATTCCTTCATTCCTTCTCATGTTCCACCTCTTTTCTAAATAAACGCTAAACCATGTTAAACGATGTTCGATTGTACTAGTGAAATTGGTTAAATTAGATTACACTAACCTAGTGAAAAGTGAAAAGGGCATCTTTGCTTTTAAACTTTAATCCAAATCTCCACAAGAGATTTCTGAGAACTCCAGCAACGTTGAGAGCAAGCTCTCAGTGACACAGAACTTAATTGGCAGCGTCATTAAATATGTCAGATGTCCTACTGACAATAGAACAAGATTCTTCAGTAAGCATTTATAGCTCTATATCCGGGATTCCAAGGCAGACGCAAAGCACCACTGTGCAGGTGTGAGGTAAGGGAAACTGTCCGACTCTGGACGAGAGTGTATTTCTGATGATTTACCAGAAGGGGAGCTGGGCTGGCTCAGGAAGTCCCTCACCTGGCGTGGCAAAGAGTGAACCAGCCAGTCTTCAACCAACAGGCCACTTCCATGCAAGCCTGGACAGCAGCTGAGCTCCGCTGGTAGCTCCTCCAGGCTGTTGCAACGTAGGTCCAGCTGAGACAGGTGGCTCAAAGCACCAATCCCGGGAGGTAGAGATCCCAGGGAGTTGTGTGCCACATTCAGGCTGCGCAGCTCCAAGCAGCCACTGAAGAGCTCTGGGGGAAGATTGTCCAGCCTGTTCCTGCTGACGTCCAACTCTGTGAGCATTTGCAATGCCTTCACCTCGGCTGGCAGCACTTGCAGCAGATTGCCGGCCAGTAGGAGCCTGCGAAGGCGGTGGAGACTGAAGAGAGCGGAGGGCAGGTTCTGGAGCTGGTTGTCGGCCAGATCTAAGAATTCCAGGGACCGCAGTACCCCAACGCTGGCAGGCAGGGCCAGCACATGGTTGTAGGCAAGCCTGAGGCATGAAAGACGGCGGAGATGAGCCAGGCTCAGCAACTCCTCCAGAGTTCTCAAGTTATTGTGCTGCAGATCAAGCGTGCGTAGGTTCGTGAGAGCCAGCAGGGCAGAGGGAAGACGCTCCAGTTGGCAGCCCTGTAGCTGCAGCTCTGTCAGGCTGGTCATGCGTCTCAGCCCCGTCAACACCAGCAGCCTGGTGCCCTCGTTGTGGATCTCCAACCTCACAAGGCTGCCTGTCACCTCACACAGTTCTCCAGGGACCCGCTGCAACATGCCCCGAAGCACCAGCACACGGAGGTGGCGAAGGTGGCGGAGGCTCCCCAGCGCCAAGCCACGGCCCACCCCACCCTCGTAGCCAAGGCGGCCAGTAAGGTGGAGCTCATGTAATGCACGGAGTGAGTAGACCCAGCCAGGGATCTCTGCGGCCTGGGTGAAGGTCAGATGGAGGACCTCTAGGCGCTCCTGGAGGAATCCAAGGGCACCTGGCTCCACAGCTGCACTGCAATGGTAAAGATGAAGCTCCCTGTTGGAATGACAGGCATGAATCTTACAGTACATTGGATGTGTGTAAAGGGACGTTTCAATGTAAAATTCACAATATGATCGGGCAAAACTGGCAACCCCTAAGTAAGTGAAATTAAGGAAGGTTGTAATGTAATTTCAGCAATGAAAAATAATGACCAGATAATAATCATCAGAAAGAAAATAATCAACTCTTTCCTCCTCTGCAGACATTATAAGGTAAAACTTTGTTGAATCTTACATATAAATTAGTGAAATTCTTCGATTTTGGTCTGAACCGACTCACCTGAGTGAGGTCATGTTGGCGACCTGTGCGGTGAGTTTGGCGTCGGCGATGAGCTCCAGTTTGAGGACGTGCAGCTGGCTGAGGGTGTAGAGGGCTGGGGGGAGGCGAGGCAGAGCGACCAGCTGCAGCCTGCACAGGCCCTCTGCATCCACGCTGGTCATGGAACGCAACCTCTCCACTCCGAAGCGCCTCTCCAGGTTCTCCTCCAGCAGTCTGGTCTCGCTGACGGGGGACAGAAAGACAGACAAACGCTGTGCCAGGAGAGGGTCGTACTGGTCGGCCATGTGCGAGAGGAAGGCCAGGTCGTTGCTGAGGTCGGGTACGTCTCCCAGGGAGCACGGTTCTTTCAGCGCATGAAAGGAATACTGTCGTAGAGAACTGAGCGGGGCACACAAACAACAGAACTATAATATCATGCTGATCGATTCAATGTCATATTCTGTACACATGTTAGATACAAATATGCACATACACCACCCAGCCATTATTATATGCTTTAACTACTTAGTTTGAACTTGGCTTCCCCATTTTATTGTTATAGACGAAAATAAAACAAACTGCCAAGAAATAGCAAAACATTACAAAAAATGCTCCTCGGAGCATAGGTCTTGAAAACGGTGGCATTTCTTCCTAGGACTTTTACTGACAAAAATGTTTTAGCAAAAATGGACCTGCTGGTGACACTATAACAGGCCAATGTGCATTTCGTCCTCGGCCTAGTGGGAATGTGCTTGCAAAATCGGAAATCGCACATTGCTGCGCTGTTGAAAACAGACCAATCCTGCAAACTTTAAAAGGTAATATCAAACAATTTGTTATGCCACCATGAGGCTGATAAAAAAAATCAAGTGGCATTTCTTCCTCAGCCTAGTGGGAATGTGCGCGCAAAATTTAACGGAAATTGCATGCTGCGTTCATGATGAAGGTATTTTGTTCAAAACTGACTAATACCTGCACATTTTGGAAGCCAATCTTAGCCAATTAGAATGGAATATGGAAAATCTGACAGATTAGTGTTGATCACATGACTATAGAGAATCTGTACCGATTTGCGTGATGTGTGGAAAACATCTGTAGGAGTAATATAAAAAAATGTGTTTTGCAAAAGTCTGCCTCCTGGTGGCGCTAGAACAGGCCGATCTGAAAGATTCAGCACATAGGTTCTGCTCTAGTGCACAGGGAGTGTGCTTGCACAGTTTCGCTGCAATCGGGCCAATGGTGCCGGAGATTAGCTGTTCACAGACAAACAGACACACAGATGAATTACCGGTACTATACTACCAAAATATATTAACAACTTCAACCCTAGCGTCTGCTATTTCTGGTGACGAGATTTGGTGTAGAGTGGAAAAGAATAGCAGGCATAGAGACTCAGGAGACTCTGTATGGTTTAAAGTGGTAAAGCATGTACTGTAAATGGACATATACACATGGGCTCTAACCTGTGCAGAATCCAGCTAAGCGTGTAAATGTCCAACAGGCCGTACAATCCCACCAGAGTCAAGTATGTGACCAGAAGCTTGTGCAGAAGTGAAGCCAGGGCGTGGGTGCACTCAAAGGTGGCGTATCCCAGGAGGGCATGCTCCTCAGGGTAACACGTGTGATGGAAGGACACAGAGTCCAGCAGAGGCGTGCTGTAGCCCAGGATCACTGTCACCATGAGCAACTTGAATATAGTCTGAGCCAAGTACACCTGGACGGAGAGAGTCAGGCAAAACATTTCACACATATCATTCAGGCAAATTATGTATATAATGATTATATCATTTACAATAATCTATACCAGTCATTAACCCTAACCCTAGATTGACAGATTACTTTATGATGCAGGTGGAAAATGCACGATTATTACAACAAAACATTAAAACCTTTCATGAAGCTTCAAAACATTTGCTTCATTGTGATGTAAAAAATAAAATTAAAAGAATAACAGTTTACTTTAGTGGACAACATTTTTATTTTGACCAATCTGTAGGGTACAGATGGAGAGTATGTTGATATTACTAATAGTTGGTGTACTTGCTCTTCTATTGAGAAATCTATAGCCTATCCTCTGCTGATTGACAATAAAAAGTGGTATTGCATTGCAAGGTCAAAACTAAAATGTATCTGCCCTTACATATATTAGCTCAACAGGTAGAAATGTTGGCGCTCGCACAGGTAACCCAGTTTCGAGTCCCGAGTAGGGCATGGAAGTTAGGGACTGCTGCTAAAAAACATTTGCTTCAAGCCCATTTTTATAAAAGACGATTATGAATGACCTCCGGGTGACCTCTCACCTTGTAAATGACATCAGAGCTTTCACAGTGGGCGCGGAACCTCCTGACCCTCTCGAACAGCGCCCTGGCCTGCTCCCCGTCACTCTTATCCAGGCTAACAACCCGCCTGGGGCCCCTGGGAGCCAATTGAGGGCACTTGGATGCATTAAGGTGTGGGACCTGTGGGGCTGAGTTCACAGATGACAGAGACGGGTTCCGAGAGATCGTTAAGGGGCAAGGTGAAGGAGGGCCGCTGGTGGATGCGGATCTCTTCAAAAGAGGACTGTCAGTGCCCGAGTCCCAGCTGGACTGTCGGTCACGCGGCACCCAGGGTGACGATGGCGTTGGAGGATGTGCAGATTGAAGTGTTGCCATCTCCCCCGCCTTGTCCTCTACTTCTTCCTCTCCGTCTTTCTTGGCATGCATGTTGTCCTGCTGGGCAGCGTGGGACAGGGCGCGGGACGTCCACGGCGACTCACAGCACTTAGCTAAAATAGCCAGGAAGTGTTCGATGCGGGCAGACGTGAGAGGGAAGTGGAACCAGAAGGAGCCGCTGGCTAGAAGCAGCAGGGACTGCAGCATGGCCATGTAGGGGAAAAAACGAGAGTACCACGGCAAAGCCTCGTGATAGCACACCTAGAGAGACAGATGATTAAAACACAAACAAACAAACAATCAATCAATTGTGGTCTGGTCTTTACCACTTACTTAAGCCCTACGCACACACGCACGCACACACATAGTACCTGGCTGATGTATATGTACTGTTGATAGACTAGATGAGTACGTCTACCCTGGGCTGGAGGATGTGGGCTGTGGCTAACGACGTGAGGGGGTTCACGAGAGGAAACCTTTGCAGATGGATTAGAGTTTGGGGTTTGTTTCTCAGTGGACAAACTGTGGTTTGTGGCTGCAGTGGGGGTGGTGGGAGGGTCCAGTAGGGGGAGACAGACCACTCTGTCCCTGGACAGCAGAACTGTACCAGACAGAACGGACACCATCAGCATCAGAACCACCAGATAGTCCATGAACACCTCCCACCAGGGCTTCAACAGCTTGGAACTGCTCTGACGTTCATTCAGAGAGGCCAGCTCTGACAGGGAAAACATGATGGGTGGCTTTCTTTTCCTTCAGCTCCTGTAAGACAGCACATGTGAGATGTGAACCAATGTAATATAGGCAGAAATGTCCAAAGAGAGAGAGGGGGAAAAAAATCAAGTGTCAAGTGAGGGTGCTTAAAGCAAACATTAATAGTCCACAAGTGAGGTCCTATTTCTCCTGAAAGAGTATATTTTGCACTATTTTTGCATGACCAGCGAGTCACCACTTATTGGCTTAAGTGGTGTAAAGGTCGGAGGAATAGGTCCTTTCATTTTTCAGGGGCGCTAGCCCCTCCTATATACAGCTTTTGTCCCCACACGACTCATATTTGCCATTGACAATGAAAGGAGAAATTAGGTCATATGTGCCTCAAATATGACTTAATATGTGGCAACACAAACATTAAATGCCATTGACAATGAAGGGTCATATGTACAGTAGATGTACATCGCCTAACCAATCACATAAATTCAGTTGTTCATGAGAATGATGTATGATTATGTATATATAATGTAAAGAGCGCGCCTCACTTCACACGGGTGTGATTTTTAATAACCCACAAAGGAATAAACAGCAGTAACAGAATTGCAGTGAAGTAACAAATTAGGCTTAAAGGGTATGCCTGGGAAGGGTAGGCTTGGGAAGCTGTGGATATGCACGGCTTGGGAAATATGTTGAATCAATAACAGTACAAATGCTGCAGGGAGGGAACTGACACATATAGGCAGGCAATCAAAGACTTGTGATGAAGTGACACTTCATATGTTCTGTTGAAGAACTTTGAATCAAATATTCTTGACAGTAAATGAGTTTGTTATGTTCTGTAGGACATTGCCTGTTTTGTTGTATCACAATTTGGGATAATATATAGGATAAAATCTATCATCATATCATCTCATTCTGGCCAATCACAATTTGCGTCCTCACTGGTCCTCACTTTTCTCTTCAATGTTTGTGTTTACACAGTTTTGTCTTCTTGTGTTTACACACTTGTATCTTCAATGTTTGTGTTTACACAGACCCTCAACTGGACATATAGGAGGGGGCCGGGGCTAGCGCCAAAATAAATAAAATGTTGGCTACGAAAGAAATAAACATTGATTGATTGATTGATTGAAATATTTATTAACAGTTTGTAGAATTTACAGTACATTTTAAGCACAAACTCAATACAAAGACTGTCAACTGTGAGTGGACGACCCAATTAAGCATTACACTTGTTTACAACAGGGTCCACATTGTTCAATTCATCAAAAAACAACAACATTCCTTCAAAACAATGTTAATGTCTAAAGAATAGCCTAAGATATTGTAATTGTTAGTGTTAATTGAATGCAGCAGAGCTTGAGTTCATTAAACAGGTGGTATAAAAGGTCTCATTAAACATTTCTGATTTTAATCTGAATCTGTTCATTTTAAAGCCAATTGGGGGGAAGAAAATCAACCTACCTGGAACAATTATTGTTAGCTGCTGTTAATTCCACCCTCAAATTCTCTCTTCTCAAATTCTCTTCCTTTCTGAAAATGTTGTAATAAAACATCAATGCAAGCAGGATCTAAGTAGCCTATACCGTGCTGCTGCCTCTTCAAAACTCTAGTCTAACGGCTTCATTCCGGAGCTGTCCGGTTCTTCAGTGAATAGACTGTGAAAGTTTGCGACAAACTCTTTCAATTGTGAGAGACTGTTGGCAGAGGCTTGGCTCTAGCCTCTAACCCGTTGTCATGACAAGAAAGGATGGCGCAAAGAAATCTAATTCAACAACCTCTGTAAACCCATAGAAGTCCCCACACTCTTTAAATGCCAAGAAAGGGATCGAGGGGAGCGGTCTCATGATGACCTTTTAATTTATCTGTTGCAGGTTTAACTTGCTTTTTTCAGTTCAGACAACTTTTGTCCCCACATGTCTCAATATTTGCCATTGACAATAAAATGAGACATTAGGTCAAATGTCTGGCAAATATGAAGTAAATTTGTGGCAACACAAACATTAAATGCCATTGACAATCACAATGAAAGAAAATTTACATCATATGTAGACACGAGCAAGCTAACCAATCACATAAATTTAGTTGAAAACTTGCAAACTTGCGGTCGGTCACGCCTCCACATATGGTCACGCCTCGTGACATCACGCCTCCATATATGGTCACACCTCGTGACATCATGCCTCCATATAATATATGGAGGCAGGATATCACGAGGCGTGATCATATTATGATCACGCCTCGTGACATCCTGCCTCCATATATGGTCACGCCTCGTGACATCACGCCTTGTAACATCACGCCTCGTGACACGTCACACAACCATATATGGCCTAATTGTATTAATAACAACTTGAATGAATTCCAATTCCAATTCCAATTCCAATTCCAATAGAAAAATAGGTTAATTTGTCTCAGAAGGTTGTTTCCTTCAAAAATTATGCTTGTTTCTAATTGTTTCCATCTTGGGGTTAAGGGTTAGTATATGTGTAAGAAAGAGTTAAAAAGTAACACCATGGGACATTCTTTCAGCTTGACACCTGGCAGAATCTTAAAATACACCCTTCAAGGATTAAAGGACAACTTTAGTTTTTTCAACCAAGGTTCATGTTTTATGTTATTAGAGAAAGTAAAAGATGAGTGTTAATTCTTTTTCATTTGCTGCTTTCTTTCGTTTTAGGGATTTTAGCTGTTTTTGACAGGGGGGCGGGGGCATTCGAGCATGGGGCTATTTTTTTTTATTATTATTTACTATAGTCCTAAGGACTATAGTAAATATAGTTCCCCAGGAAATTACATCTGGCCACGGAAGATCACAGGATCAACTGAATGTAAAGGAGGCCTACTGGGGGAAGGCTTATACTGTGTGTGTATAGGCTCAATATGTCAGTTTGTAGACATACAAAGATCTTGTGATCTTTTGTGGCCAGATGTAATTTCTTGGGGTCTAGTAGGACTATAGTAAATAAAATAAAATGAAATCGCCATAACATTTTGTGAAAAAATACATATTTAGCCCCATGCTCGAATGCCCCCGCCCAGGCGCCCCCCTGTCAAAAAGAGCTAAAATCCCTAAAACGAAAGAAAGCAGCAAATGAAAGAAATGTAACACTCACCTTTTAGTTTTTCTAATAACCTAAAACATGAACCTTGGTTGAAAAAAACTAAAGTTGTCCTTTAAGAAAAAACAAGCCGACAGTGCACCTAATAGTCTAGAGTCTAGACTATTGGCTGTCAGACAAAACACAGCAGTCACTGTCAACATTTCACACTGAACATGAACATAGTAGTTCTGCACATTGGTTGAAATGAACAGTATGTCAGTGATTTACTGATGTTGTATTACAGCAGCCTCTTATAGCCTTTGACTCCCAGTGTACAACAGAGGGAGCCAGAGGTTAAGAGAAGAGAAATTGCATGAGTGTGTGTGTGTATCTGTGTGTGTGTGTATGCGCTTGCACGTGCAACTCATTTTTTGCGCATGCTGCCAGTATGCCAATTAAGCAGCCACACATATCTTGTGTTCAAGTTTTAGATACATTTTTAATACATTTTACTTTGCCATTGTTTTTTTTGTATGTGTATGTATGTTTGTATTTTCAAATGGAACTCAAAAGATGCCCATGGGATGAGAGTTATTAGACTCCAGTCTTGTTGCTTCACGAACACTTTTAACTGACAAATTCCATCCCTAATAAGATCACTGACTGGAAAGGATTTGTGCTTGGCCCGCAGTTACACCTCTACTGAATGAACAAGAAAATGTAAATACTGGTACATTCGAGATAACATCTCAAATGAATATCTGGTTAATCCATTGATTATTCATGCAAATATGTAGGTCAAGACTGGTATCAATAATAAATACTGCATACATCCGCTGTAAGCTTTATGTATACTTTATGTAGATACATTAATGTACAACATGACCAATAGCTTTTACAGGGAATATAAAAGTTAATGTAGATATAACCCATATAAGGGCAATAGAAGGTAATATTTTACCCTAACGTTAACGGTCTTCACTTTTTATTTTACAATCAAATAGAAAACTACTGACCTTATCAGTCAGAGATATAACGTCTGACATCAGTGAAACATTATCATCATCAACATTTCTGTTACTACCATCATATTAATTATCCTCGACGATGTGACCATCATTATCATCATCATCAGAAATAAATAAAATATTATTTTATGATTATCACAGTTATTGCCTCCATACCAACAATGTCATCGTCATCATCATCACAGCTACCACCATACTCATCGTCATCATTACCATCATCAATAACATTATGGATATGTTTAAGGCTTTTGTAAAGAAGACCCCAAACTTTAAGTTGAATGAAAGGTTCTGCCGGTAGGCTAAAACATAATGACATAACAGGTATACAACAACAAAAGGGTAACGGAAAACCTATACATTATATACACATACATAACTTAAGCATACAGTATATCGTTTTAACATCTTACGGGTTGTGATAAACCATATCACAAATGAAAATAAATACAAAATGTTGGTTATATTGTTTTTTTCTTTCTTTTTTTTTTAAAGAGGAACACAAAAAGCAAGCAAGGATCTTTAGTTTTACAAACCAAATGCATACAGAATCACATCGACGATCACTGACAGTCCAACATGTTTGGACCATGAGAGAAAAAACAAAAGCTTAATCTGACTGGTACCCTAATGGAAAATTGCATAGGCATAAATCAAGCCTGCTCTTCAAAATGTCAACCGTTTCTACTCAATGGCCCTTTAGAGTTAAAAGGTAGGCTTCATATAAGCCTACGCAACAGGACCGCACACACAATAACTAAAATAAAAGTATTTCAATATTCTGTGGTCCACACAAATATATGATATCAGTCCAGCTGACTCAAAACTGTAACGCTGTGTCTAGAGCTAAATTCAACCTAAATCTAACCCAGCATTGATCTCTGAGGTTTTCTGAGCAGAGCTCCTGTAATGGCACCTTGGGAGACGAACGTAGCACCAGAGAGACATGACAACATGGTCCAGGTGAGGTTCCACCGCCATGTTCACAGTCCTGACTCTCCTTCTACTCACTTCCTCGCTGTCTCACTCTTTCCTGCATTCCCTGACATCATGCATCACTCTGCTGTTCATCATCTCCTGACAGGAAACGGTTTAGCCCTCTGTAAGTGATTCGAGCACATCTTGAACTCTTTGAGTTAAAGGTACAACATAAAGCACAGTGAGGTACATACACACACGCACACATGCACACACACGCACGCACGCACGCACGCACACACTGTATGCACTGACATCTGCATTATATGGCTGCCTGCCGCCGCACGCTCACGAAGACACATTACGCACGTGTACAAACATATCTCAAAATGAGTTTATAATACTTCACATGCACGTAGGAGCATCCGAGAAGGAAATAAAAAGACATGGCAGTTGTGCTTCTTGAGCTGTGTACAGAGGAAAACACATGGCACACATTGATTAGCCGGAGTGTATGAGTGGCAGATGTAGGGGTAGGCTTGGAACAGAGGGGGGGGGTTGAACAGAAGATAGCATATTTCATATCTTCAGAAGGTCTGCTCATGTGTTGGTCCACTGTGTCCCGGAGAATTAAAGCCTGAGTTATACTTGGTTGCATACAGGTGTCAAGCATTTAAAATAGCCAATCTACAAACTCTCAGCGCTACAGTATGTGAGCTTCTATGGTTGCAACCAAGTATAAATCAGGCATATAACGATGCGCTCTAATCTTTGTGTCCTGGAGCTTTCCTGTCCCTCACAGTACTCTGTCTCATTGCCTGTCCAGCTCAAGGGCTTCAGGACTTGGGCTTGGTCCATCGGAGAGACTGCCATATCTGTCTCTAAAGCCTCCAGAGGCTGCAATAAAGCAGTGCACCATGAAGAGATGACAGTCACGTCTTTGGGGTTCAAATCCATGGACGTAGAAATGTAGGTGTGTGTGTGTGTGTGTGTGTGTGTGTGTGTGTGTGTGTGTGCACAGCCAGGTAAAATCACAGGAAATGGACTGGGAGGAAAAGATGGCAGGGTCGGAGTCTAAGGAGGAGCCCGTCGCTCTTCACTTCTTGTTGGCGATGCGCCTCTTCCTGGTGGCCAACATGTCGTAGAAGGGATCTCTGCTGATGCTGGCCCTGGAGGAACCAATCAAAGCGCAGCCATGAAATAAATAATAACGCCACATGAGAGAGGGCATCTTTTTTTTTTTTAATACTGTTTTTATTAGGCATTTTTTGTATATGACAACTTATATGACAATCTGACAATAATATTGAGTTATACAGTTATATAAAATGAAAGATAAAGACAGATAATGTAAATTCCACATACAATACATAATAAAAAAGATATATAAATGTGATAAAAACGAAAAAACAAAAGAAAACAGTTAAACAACGACAAATGTGAACAGACAAACAAAACAAAGACCACAGGACAGACACTCTTGCTCTCAAAACTTTCCCAACACGTTGTAAATTAACTGAATTACAGACATTTCTTTTTAAATGAGAATAAATAAAATAAAATAAAATACTCAGTTCCTTTTTTTTTCTTTACTTTTCTTTCCAATTTTCTAATATGTTATCTATTGTGTAGGAGGGGTTAGCGTGCACCTATTGAAATGGTCAATGAAGGGTTGCCATGTGAGAGAGGGCATCTTTGATATGGAAATGTAGGCACATTTATACAACCCCCCACTTTAACTAGATTAAAAAAGGGGGGAGAAAAAGTTTGTGCAGTGACCTAGTTTGGTTTCCATGGTTTCTGAAGAACCCCCCCCCCTCACCCCAATACTCCGGTTCCATTGCTGTTAGTTTCCCTGGAACCTCTCACTGATTTCCCACTCTAGAACTCTGCCAAGCACATAGTCACACACACACACACACACACACACACACACACACACACACACACACACACACACACACACACACACACACACACACACACACACACACACACACACACACACACACACACACACACACACACACACACACACACACACACACACACTCACTCTCCTGCTGTTCAGCAGGTTTATGGGTCTGTGCAAGTGAAAACAATAGTGCTCCAGATTACTGGATCTTCAGCTTTCTCTCTCTGCCTATTCAGGGCGACGGAAACGGCACTCTGCACAACGAGACCAAAGTGTGTCAGGAAGCCATGTGGGCTCTGTACAGAGGAGCCCAGTTTCACGGCTCCTAAATCCCGTTAGCGGCAGCACAAAGCGAGAAGCAGCTCAACCCCCCTCGCTGCGGATACCGTTCACATATACACTGCCACACGATCCAGAGTGGAGCCGTGTGTACCATCATGATAATTCCCCTTCTTTCCTGAAAGCTTATTGTCACTTTTTCCACAACCCCAATGTGTTCACGAATCAATAACGGGCACCGCAAAGGTACGGGAACATTCAATGGAAAAAAGCAAAGAGATCAAATCAGTGACAACCAACCGTGAAAAGATGCCGGAATATGAAATGCTATTTCCTTTGTTGCTACCCTGCCCTTAACCCATTCTGACCTGAGCTCAGATTCATACCAGGTTTCCACTGGACACACACTGGTCTGATTAACCCATTCTGACCTGAGATCAGATTCTAAAAAATGTCAGTCGTTCTTCGATTTTTTCAAAAATAGCAGACCTACAAGCTCGTAGCGCGCCACTCGGTGGCGCGCTATGAGCTTGTAGATCTGCTATTTTTCAATAGCTAAAGCATAACATGATGCTGACACCAAAATGGGTCCCCGTTCAGAATGGGTTAATGAATGAATATCATCTCAAATATATATGATCAATGAAATGTAGAAGCTTACATTAAATACACAACTAGATGCATCAACATGCTACCTCTCTATGAGATTAATTAAATCAGAGCCTGTGGTCCACTTTCTCTACCGATGCAGCTGATTGCTACTAAAAGTGTGTCCACATGAAACTACATCTACACCCATGACTGAAAATGAGGGGGAAAATCACGATTTCCATAAAAAGCCATTTATCTCCCAAGACCCTGGGTTCTCGTGGACCCCTCTGGTGAGATGCACGGCACTGTTCGCTATGGGGGGCTGCTGCTAATGCGTTAGCCCAGTTTGGAGCCTCCTCTTTGGATTAAGCTTGCTGGGCATAATACTGGCTCACCCCCTGGGGTGCTATAAGTGGTGACTAATCCCTCACCATTTCCCCTGTGAATACACTTGGAGAAGGGGTTTGCAGGGGAGATTGTTACAGTGCACAAGCACCAGCCCTACTCTGCTGAGCCAACTGTCTTTGACATTGTGCCATCTCTTACGCAGGCAATTACAAGGGATTTAATACTGAGGTTATGTAATACAGTGGTTCTCAAAGTGGGGTCCGAGCTAAAGTGGGTAACATAGCTTTCACAATCATTTTAACGACTTTATCGATGTACATGTTGGCTATTCAAAAACAGCAGATCCACAAGCTCACAGCTGCAAGATCTTTGAAAATATTAGACAAATAATTCTGGGGGTGCCTGGCACCTTCTCAGAATGTCCAAAATACATATCAATTTGGGGGTCCTTGTTTGTTTGAGAACCACTGATGTAGTAGGTGCAGTATGTGAGAACTTCACTAAACATGCCATGTCTAACAAAATCCCCAAATCCCATTGACATTTGTCATAGACATGGCATGGTTCCTGTCTATTCTGCAGTAGAAGATGCAAAGGGGAGCAAAATGCAAGGTGCTTCTGCTGAGTAGACTTGCATTGGACTCTTACTTGATTGATTTGATCCACTCCTCCTTCTCCTCTGGCGTGGGTGCTGATATCCTATACACCACATGGTTTCCCTCCACCACGCGTCCGTCCGCCTCCGTCTTGCAGGCTTTGATCACCTGGCCTTTGTGATTTGGGTTGTAGAGCTCAAAACAGTTCTGCAGGAGAAGAAGACGGTGGAAACAAGTGTGATTTCCACAAAACGTTGCATTATTAGGTTCTGCACCTGGACTCACTTCATTGGCTGAATGTTTAGAGATTTGAATATTTGTGTGTTGTAGGTTGATGCTTTGAGAAAACATTGCAGTGTTTGGACAACAATGTGATGTGTAATTGATTGACATCAGAGTGCAAAGTTAGTAAGTGTAACAAGGTGATAATAATGTAGTGAGGTCAGGACACTCACTGGTTTCCTAGTCTCCTCCACCTCCCTGATGCAGAGATTCTCCAGAGGAATGATGCCACGGGGTTCCTTGTCCTGGAGGAGACATGGATGAGGGACGGAGAGCGATGAGAAAAAGAAAGAAAGAAAGAAAGAAAGAAAAAGAGAAGACAGGATTCAGGAAGAGAAGAGAATCAGTGACATTAACTAATCATGAAATAGAAACAAGAATACGAGTATCAGAGGAAAGAAACGGAGAGAGAGAGACAGAAAGAGGACAAAAATGTGCTGCGACATGTTTTGCAAGCTCAGGAATCAACATTGAGCCGTTGCTCAGTAATGGAGCAGATTGTGTGAGTGTGTGTGTGTGTGTGTGTGTAGCAGGCTGTCCAGAGGACGGGACATAATGATAGTGTCCTGAAGGATAATACCAGGGTAGGAAGAGGACACTGCTGATCTAGCAGCTAGCAGGCACGGAGAGGCACATGCACTGATAAAGATTTCCAAGGACAACACACACACACACACACACACACACACACACACACACACACACACACACACACACACACACAGAATACAGACAGAAACACAAATGGATGAATGTGCTCTCACACACAGACCCATACGCATGCATGCATATGGGGCATTCTCTCATGACTTACTGTCGTGTATTCAAAGTAGTACAGGCAGTTGTCAGTCAGGATGAACCACCTTCTCTTCCAGGTTTTAACTCGGCCCCCTGACAGAAAGAGTGGGAGAGGAGACAGGAAGTGACACAATGACCACAGGGGACAGACTTGGCGGACTGCAGTTAGGAAAACAATCCCACAAAAATAGTTATGTGGGATGATTCTTAAAGTTTGATTATTAAAAAGAATGCAGAGCTGAAAGCTAACAATAGAATGGAAGCCTAGCCTATATGTACAGTTAACAGCATCTCTCCAACCATACTTATTATCTCTTCTATGTTCTCCCCGTGTCCCCTAGGGTAGGTACCCTCACATGTTCTCCCCGTGTCCCCTAGGGTATAGGTACCCTCACATGTTCTCCCCGTGTCCCCTAGGGTAGGTACCTTCACATGTTCTCCCCGTGTCCCCTAGGGTAGCAACCCTCACAAAAAACATGCCGTATTCCTGGTCTGTATTATTGCCTCCCCCTCGCCAGCCAGGGTGCCTGATGGAGGGGAAAGGAACTGATTGCAATAACGTGTTCTTTCCACAATCCACATACTACGTCCTACCCGGGAAAACTCCCCCGTCAGGTGATAAGAAGCAGTCTGCTCACTCCTCATGCATTGAGTTTGGAGCTCTCCCCAGGTTGGTAGGGGGAGAGGATTGCAGCTTAGGCAATTGGCACCAGGTGTCCGGGTGAAAAAAACCCAAACAAAAACAAACAAAAAAACAAGAAATGATGACACACCTCAAGCCTGTGGTATAGCTAATCTGGTGCATCTCAGAGGCAGGAGAGGTAGCAAGAGGAAGGAAGGCACTGGAGCACCAGGCTCAGACAGTTTAAGCCCTTTTTAATTCACAGGGTGCAAGTAAAAATTTACGTTTCGATGTATCAGTCACTTCGTCACCTTATTTGTCAGGTGAAATAGGCACTGTCTTCGTTGTCCGTTGTCCACCTTTTATCTTCCTCCCCGCCCCCCATATTATTATTATTATTATTTTAGTAACGTGTATGTTTCTGTGTCACAGCCTCGCGGCCATTGTTTGCGTTCGTTTCCAACGTTTTGTTCGTGGTTAGACTGTGTTTTGTTGTCTGTAGCTGTTGTTGCTTCGAGCTGCGGACACACTTCCGCGGTGCGGGCAGGGCTTAGGAGGCAGCCAATCATGACTAGGTCGCTACTACGTGATTAGGCTATACGAGTGGTGCAGACTCCCATTGGCTTAGGCAGCGTTTCAGAGTATACCATTGGCTTAGGCGGAATGGGGTCACTCACATTGATGACTAACTAGGTTGATGACTAGGTCGCTTACATTTCATGAGCCGTTACATGTCAGGTTTCACCTGACATGTGTACACTACACGCTGCAAATTACTACTTTAAACTTATTAACACTTAAAGCAACCCTGAAGCAGCCAACACACACTTGTAGTGCACGCACGCGCGCACACACACACACACACACACACACACACACACACACACACACACACACACACACACACACACACACACACACACACACACACACACACACACACACACACACACACACACACACACACACACACACACACACACACACACACACACACACACACAAAGCCTGCCCTACAGTATTTAAACACCAACCCCCAAATCAACTTCAGCATCTCACGTTTGTCTGTTCAAACTACATCCAAAACAAGACACAGAGGGAGCAGGGAGTCCAGGCACCAAATTCCAACACTTTGAACCAGAATTTCCCCTTTGGCAGATGGCTCAGTTGGAGCCTGTGTTTGTGTATGTGTGCGCGTGTGCGTGTGCGCGTGTGTGTGTGTGCGTGCGCGTGTGCATGGGAAGAAAACACTAGCTTTGTACAGACGTTAAGCACGGAAATGGAACATACAGGCAAGCAAAAATATATAATTGCATACGTGTACTGTGAACACAGCGACACAGGCACATGTGCGAGCACGGTTTGTATTCATTAAGTTAGATCACACTCATATGCAATATATGAATGCCTCATGGTTACTAGTCCGGGAATGAAGCGGAAGTGAAAGGTCCGCCTCCATCAGCTTCAATCTAAACAGATTCTTTTAAATGCATTTATCTCTGATTCTTTTCCCAAATTGCTGTTGTTTCTCCAAAAGAAGCTTTATTCACGGCCCATAACTAAAGCGTTGCTGGTCGCGGTAACAAAATGTATGTTTCGGGTGAATTAAATAACGATTGCGCGAAACTTTACACAGCCGCCGTTTACTTCCGGTTAATGCCCCGGGAATGTTTGGCCTTCTAAATAAGAGCATGCACTGAATGTTTGGCCTTCTAAATAAGAGCATGCACTGAATGATTGGCCTTCTAAATAAGAGCATGCACTGAAAAGATTGTGGCACTGGTGGAAGAATGAATGAATTAATACGTGGCAGTGAATCTGTGAAACATTGTGCCACAACCCTCATTTCCCAGCTTGAAGAAAGAGATCTGCTAAAAACAACATCTGGCAGGGTTGTAGAGAGTTGAATAAATTACAAATGTTGCCACCGGAAGCTCTTGCTGTCGTCTGTTTCATGGAGGACGGAGGCTAAAACCGCAATACTGGCTCTGTTCGAGAAACTGTGGCTATTAGCAGACACATGCGTTGCGTTTGATGAGTCTTGGGAGACGCTACATAGAGATGCTGGAATGTGCAGGTCGGGGCCGCACATGTATTGTATGTGCTGTACTGTATGTGTGTGTGCGTGCGTGCGTGCGTGTGTGTGTTTGTGTGTGCGTGCGTGCGTCCATGCGTGCATGCGCGCGTGCGTGTAAGTAGTCAAACAAATCCCAAGTTCCTACCATAATGGTTACTAAAAGAGTCATTATGTGAAAGAGAGAGAGAGGTGAGAACGGGACCAGGTGAGAAATTAACAACAGGAATGAATGTGTACAATGTTACGACGTAGAACGAAGGTACAAATCAAAAACACGTGCAGACAAACCAAAACATGTGTCAGGCCTTGCCAACAAACCTGAGAAATTACAGTGGAAACAAGACCTGAAAACGCTATTAGCTCACCAGGGAAGTGTAATCAGCATGACACACACACACACACTCTCAACACACACTCCTCACTCACCACGCACACGCACACACGCACACACGCACACACACACACACACACACACACACACACACACACACACACACACACACACACACACACACACACACACACACACACACACACACACACACACACACACACACACACACACACACACACACACACACACACACACACACACACACACACACACACACACACACACACACACACACACACACACACACACACACACACACACGCCTTTTTTATACCAGGCATGGCTATTATATATTATATGACAAGCGCACTGAAGGAAAATGTGTGATCTACTCAGCACCATGGTAACAGCAGGGCAGCTTGACAGACACCGGTGTGAACACTAACATGCCCGTTATTGTGAGCTTTTATTAAAATCACTCCTCAGCTCACAGGCTAAAAATACTTCATTGTCAGACAGCTCTGGCTTTACAATACATATAGGCTACAAAATAAATAACATCAATTGGATTCCTCAAAGGATCTGAAATAGAGCGTCGCAGTCCTGCCCCCTCGAGAGACCCGGAAAAGAAATCCCTGTTCATTTTCCTCAGACTTTTCAGAAAGTATTTATTTAAAGACGTTTACGCCGTGGACAAAGCCAACTCTTGTCGTGACAAATCATGACAACAAACACAATTTTTCGGGCCAAACAAAGAATTAGAAAGTAGAAGCAGGTTACAACTTTTTTGTTGTTGTTTTTCTTCTTTGTAATTATTTGTTTAGTCCAAAATATTGTGTGTGTTGTCATGATTTGTCACGACAAGAGTTGGCTTCATACGACGCTTAAAAGGTCTTTAAATAAATACGTTTTGAAATGTCTATGGGAAAAATGCGTTGGGATTAATTTCCTGGGCCTGGCGTCGTCATGAAAGGAGGCGGGACTGCGACGCTCTGTAGTATTCAGCTGTATGGATAGCATTGATTTAGACAGTTTATTTACAAGTGAACAGAGGCACTGAATGAAGTTGTCTTAGGTACCTCCTAGGAGCTCGGTTATTGAGCTCCATCCCTACTCCTAAATGCCTATACATAGAAATGTAGTTTAATATCACCAGTAAGACGCCTGAGGGCGAGTGCACGCATCCACCGGGGCGCGCACCGGCGCTTTGGCATGGGGGGGTCAGATCAACATATGGAATGAATTCTGTACTGGCCATATATGGAGCTTGTTGAGTGTACAGGGTTTGATGAGGTCAAATCAACATATGGAATGTCAGAACAGGTCAGGTCCATATATGGAGATCTAAGGGCGGCAGCGGGGGCAGTATCTTGAGTGTACAGGGTTTGATGAGGGTCCAGGTAGGGCCGCGCCTTAATTTTCGGGCCTGTTGAGAACTCTAGTTTTCACCGGCTGCCGGGCGCGGCTGCACTAATAACTTTGGGGTAGAGTTTAAATGGACAGGTATCAGTCAAAAGGGAGACATCGAAGAGGAAGGATGGATGGGGAAGGATCAACATATGGAATGTCATAACAGGTTCTGACATATATCCATATATGGGGATCTAAGGGTTTGTATATATGGGCTTAATATATGGGCTAAATTGCGACATGCAGCAATGTAGTTGGCAAGGCTTGGTCATTTTGTAGCTGCATGAGATACATGAGACTACATTCACTTCCTAATTTATATATTAGTGGTGACTCTATTGGCGAGTTGCAGACAGTAAGAATGTTCAAAACTACAGTAGTGCTCTTTCTAGGCGGTCCCCCATCTAAATGATTAATAGTTAGAAGCCAAATGGATCCTCACAGGTCTGTAACGCAGAGAGTGTGTTAATAGAACCAAATTTAGTCCCTTTCATAGTTTAATACTCTCAGTGTTAAATGAACAATTAAAACATAATAACAAATGGGGGGCTCTGGTCTAATGCATAGCAACTCAATGTTGAGAATCACTGCACTCACCTAATTTGAGCAGCCAGCCCTCCCTGTCTGGGTTGAAGAAGGTGTGTGTCAGGTCGTTCCCATCGTCCTCTGGGATCTTAAACGGCTCACTCTTTATGCTCTCGTATAAATTCTGCAGATTGAAGCAGAGTAAAGGAGGGAGAGAAGACGACTGGATGAGGAGAGAGACTGACGTAACAGTACAAAACAACCGAAGAGGGATAAATGAGGTGAGAACTGAATATCCCTCCAGGGATCGCTAAAGGTTCATCTTAGAAAGCAAAGCATTAGCACACAAGAGAACTTGCAAATGAACACACGTTCACACACCTCACACGCGCACAGACAAACCCCTGTATCTTCAATTATTCACAGCCCGTCCGTAGATTGTAACGGTGCATAAAAAAAGGATATTGACAGATCCTATTTCAGTCTTGTGAAGGGAAAGTGAGAGACGTTATGATGATGACTCACAGAGCTGGTTGGTGTAGAAACTGTTGAAGTGAGACAGTGTTGTAAAACAGAGCAACTCTTTCAAAGCTGTGTCCTTTTGAACTTAAAATGGAGCTGTTGGCACTTTGGTACACACTTCAGGCTACGTGATTTGAACTACTAGTATGTTTTTCTTTCCCTGTGAGAGTTAAGGGTAGATTATTAGCTGGCTGCTGATTCACATCCAGCTGAGTGAGCTGTAGCATCTCAGTTACCGAGGTATGACTTCCTTATCAGTGAGAATAAGAATAAATTGTCAAGATACACATTCTCTTCCCCTTCCTCCCTCTCTCTCTCTCTGTCTCTCGGCCTCTGGCTCCTTTCTCTGTGACACGCTTTAACTGTGTCCCTCACTTTCACTCTCTGTCACTCTAATGGTTTGTATCTGTATTCTTACCACACACACACACACACACACACACACACACACACACACACACACACAAATCAACTGAAGCTATGGGAAAATCCACCGGAACGGGGGGGGGGGGGGGGGGGGGGGTGTTGTTGGTGGACGGAATACAGTTACGATCAGAGCCTATGTAATATGGACCCGTGTCTCCTGCATGAGCGCTAAACGTTCTGTTGCTGAGAAATGACGGAATGTGCCTGCATGGTCAGGAGATGTACTGTACCTCAATAGAAATTGAAAAATAGCTACAAGCTCATAGCGCGCCAGGTCTGCTATTTTTGAAAAGTCGCAGAACGACTGACATAGAAGCTTTTTCAGAAAACTGTCAGGATGTAGAAGATATTTTTCGAATCTGATCAAATGGGTTAAATGGACACTGAGTGCAGTGAGTACAGTGAGTACAGTACTCACCCTGAGCAGGTCCTCGGGGAGGTCTCCCCCCTCGTTGATGCCTCTGTTCATAGAGATGAAGCGCTCCACGGGGGGCTTGTCTCTGACGTTGGGGTTGTGGAGGCTGGTGTTCAACATGATGATGGCGAATGACAGCACATAGCAGGTGTCTGTGGACCACATGTCACGCTGTCATTAAAAACAAAACGACGCTATAGGCAATAACGTTTGACTGAGCTCCATTACATGATGTCTGTCATGCTGCAGGATCCATCCAGGATCCATCCAGGATCCATCCAGGATCCATCCACAACCTGATCTCACATCACCAGGCTTTCCACAGCAGCAGCCCTCAACAGTGTAACTTCCACCCCCCCCCCTCCCCCCCACCCGCGTGCTCACAGACATGCACACGCGCTCACACACGCACACGCTCACTCGCACACGCATGCGGGCATCACTCACTCACCGACTGAGTGATGTGACAAATGGAGTAAATTTATGCAACAGAGAGGCAGAAAGAGTGGATTAGAGGATTGGATTTAACCACAACTTAGAGAAGATATTATATAAGATACAAAGATATTGTAAGTGTGGGGTATTATGAGCACGTCATGAAGATCTGGTTCACAGATATAAACGGCATTATGATGCATTATTCTCATCAATTGAGGCTGACAGGCATTGGATTGATGCTCTCAATGCCAAACAAGAAGAACACACAGTTTGGTGAGCCTTTCAATCAAACATGCATCAGTTCTGTTGACCATCTTGGCAAAAATAATCGGATCGAACTGTGATAAAGAACTCAAAATACATCGGACCAAATGCAATGTAATAACAAAGCACGGGTCACCTACAGTACACCAAGCTTGTCAATAACTAGACTGACAGAACTGGAACAGTTTATGATGAATCAGACAGCAATCCATTAACATGTCTCCTCACTTATGACCCTGCCTGATAAAACAGAGCATTTAATCATGGAAGAGCCCTATAATCCAGGTCACAAACTCATACCCACAACACCGCATGCATGCATGCATGCGCACTCACGTATGCACGCACGCACGCACAATAAGCCACAAACTTGTAATTCAATCCCAGAAACCCTCACACCAAATACCCCTGGACGCGTGCATACATGCTACAGTCACAACACTAGCTCCAGTGGATGAGTAGTATCAGTGTGTGTGTGTGTGTGTGTCAGCATGTGTGAATATTCATGACCGCCCTCTTCTCTTCATTAACAATTCGCTGTAGCTGGCAATTTCCCTGTAGCTGGTATGTGGACAGAAGGCCACGTGTGACCTAGTGTCCATGCTGTGCTAATGACCCCATGCTATTGACTGCCGATCAATTGAATTATCACTGCTGGTCGTGCTGGAACCACATGTAGTATATAATGATTATTACATAGCAATTAGCCACCTAGCTAGCGCCTAACAACGGATAACTAATTGGACTGACATGGAGTCAAGTTAGGATTGAGCACCGGATGCGGACGCCTTTGAGTTTGAGCACTGGTTCCCAAACACTGGGTCGGGACCCATTTGTATTTTATGCATTTGAATTTTATGGGTCCCTTTATTTTTTGTTTCTAGACCGTTACCAGAAAAAAAGACAGGTGTTTTTTGATGAATCTAACATGGTTAAAATGGAGTTTGAAGTTACAATAGGTTTGTATAGGAAAGGGCGGGCCTACTAGTAAACTAGGCAACTAGTCGACTAGTAAACTAGGCAACTAGTACACTAGTAAAAATCAAGCCCTAGAGCAGACACGACACACACGCTGACCCACACCAAAATGTGAACTGTTGTTTTGAGGGGCAAGAATGTACAGTTGTAGTCACATGCTAAAGACGTTTATGGGCTCAGACAGGTGCAGCTTTATGGTGGCAAGCCAGGAAGCCTGGTGTATTGAACTGTGACTGAACCAGTGATTGGTCTGTGGCCTTATCTGTCCTGGGGACACAGTCTGGACTGCCACATATATCTACCGATGTGTGTGCATATGCGTGCGTGCATGTGTGTGTTACCTGTGGACTGGAAGACGCCAAGATTGCATTGGCAATACCTGGAGGCAAAGGACTCCATCATACGATCAATCTTCTGGGCTTCACCCGGAAGTCTGAAGCTCCACAGAAACTGCCTACAACAGCGCAGAGAGAGAGAGAGAGAGAGAGAGAGAGAGCGAGAGAGCGAGAGAGCGAGAGAGCGAGAGAGCGAGAGAGAGAGCGAGACAGACAGACAGACAGACAGACAGACAGACAGACAGACAGACAGACAGACAGACAGACAGACAGACAGACAGACAGACAGACAGACAGACAGACAGACAGACAGAGTGATAAAAACGTATACAAACAGAAAGAGAGAAATACATTTGTTTAATGAGATATTATGCAGTATTGACATTATGCAAATCTAAATGATAATCTATGGATATTTATAAATTACACTACAACTCCTATGCCTCAGCTATTCAGATTCTACAGTTTAATACAAGAGAGAGCGTATCTTGATATCAGTGGAGATAACTCTAGTCCAGTGTAGCCTTTATTTATTTTCTATCCATCTAACCTGTTCACATGAGGACTGCTAGCCTTCACCGTCAAAACTAGACTGTGCGCGCGCACACACACACACACACACACACACACACACACACACACACACACACACACACACACACACACACACACACACACACACACACACACACACACACACACACACACACACACACACACACACACACACACACACACACACACACACACACACACACACACACACACACACACACACACACACACTACCTTAATGCTTGCACAAGGTTGAGGTCTGCAAACTCATGAAGCTCCACAAACGAGTGGAGAACCTTGAGGTTAAAGTCATCTCTGGAGGGGACAAAAGGGACACATGTCATTTGTATGTATTTACACTGATATCCAATGGCAAAATAACTAATTTGAGGCAGATATTCTCAATATGGAATTCATTTAGACATGGTGCAGTATGTACAGTATAATATTAAGATTCTTGACATTATCTGTCAAGGCTGCAAATATCTATTGTCTTCTGAGCGATTATACTGTTGATTATACTTATGCAAATTATCCCAGCAAGCCAAATGATGTCATGATGACATTATGATTATGTCCTCCGCAATGTGACGCCTTGCAATCTTGTAGATCTGCGATTTTCACTATAGACTTGCTGCCAAGTCACAGTGCCAGTCTCAGACAGAAAGCCGTCGCATTGGCTGAGCCGGGAAGCGTGAAAGCCATGTTGTTTTGACAGTCCCATCGCCATTGATTTCACTCAGATAAGAACCACATGTACGCACAGATCTTTTACTGGCATTTTGCTAATTTAGTGTGAAGTAGTATGTATGATGAAGTAGTAGGGCAGAAAAACATGTTGAAATGCAACGATGTAAGGTTTTTGCCCAGCAGCAATGAAGTGGCAGGCTCACCGTTCCCCTAGGTAGTCCCCGATGACCGTTTTGTTGAGGCCTTCGCCCTTGTAGAGGAACTGAGCTATGTCCTCGGGGGTGTGCTGGAGAAGATCGTTCTCCAGGAGAAACTGGATCCCCTGCAAGAATGAAACACACAGAGAGATAAACCAGTGGTCCTCAAACCTTTTCATGTCAAGGACCCCCAAATTGACACTTATTAGCCTGCAGACCCGCATTTGAAAAGATACGCCACGGACCCCCCCATAAGAGAAGATGTTTACGGCTCTAGCAGTGATTCTCAACCAATTTAATTTCAAGGACCCCCAGTTTGACATGCATGAGGCTACAGAGACCCATTTAATGGCATTAATGTCTCTGGGACCCCAATTTATATTGTAAAATCAATGTTAATTTAACTCTGAGAGTGTACAAATGGAACCAAATGGACGTTTGGTCCCATCTGTAAACTCTCTGAGTTATGGACCCATAAGGGTCCATTTGGTTCATTTAGCTGGGGACCCCCTTGAACAACCTCAAGGCCCCTGGACCCCACTTTGAGAACCACTGAGATAAACAACTCAGTTATCTCCTTTGAGACGGATTTATAGCATTGTCTTTTGACCTGCCGTATAGCTGGCGGATATTATAGCCGCTCATTCTTCAAGATATGCGGTTGAGTCGAGATAGGATCTGGTGATGGGGCCATGGCTTACAGAATCACTGCCAAAACTCCCACAAGAGGTACAGTGCAGAAACAGAAAGCATCAAAGTTTGATGTACTGGTTTCATAATTCAAAGGCAATTATCCCATTTTGACCTGAGGTCAGATTCTAAAAATGTCTTCTACATCCTGACAGTTTTCTGAAAAATCTGTTTCTATGTCAGTGGTTCTTTGATTTTTCAAAAATAGCAGACCTACAAGCTCGTAGCGCGCCACCGAGTGGCGCGCTACGAGCTTTTAGATCTGCTATTTTTCAATAGCTAAAGCATAACACAATGCTAACACCAAAAGGGGTTCCCGCCCCAAAATGGGTTATGTAGGAGGAAATCAGATTTCCAAGAGAATCATAAAAAGCGAGGCAGGCCAGTGACATCGTCTATTTTTGCATGGAGCAGTGTGGCTCCATCACATAGCTATAGCTGACCTTTTTGGGATCCATGTTGAATTTCTTTCTCCCCATAGCGATCTGTTTGTTTCTTTGCGTTGTTTTGCTGTGGTACAAAAACAAAGACACGTCCATCACTTATCACATCTACGTACAGACACCCCTTATCGGCTCCCTCACGTGCAGCATGCATAATCATGTGCACATAGTGTGTTAGCCAAGGGTGTGGTTTTGCAAACAGACTGCTGCTAGTTGTTTAACGGCTCTCTTGTCAGGTGATGGTTAAAACAGCAAGACATGGCATTATATCTACAACTGTGTTTGCTGAGGGAGTTCAACTACTTGAACCCTACTGTATGCATGTATGCAGTAATTGTCATACAACAAATAGGAAAAATAGGTCATCTAGAAGCTTGTAGATCTGCCATTTAAAAATAAAAAAGGGAATGTTTTTTAACGGTTTTGAACATTTTCAGCTATAATAACATGCCCACAATAGGGATGCCAGGGTTACAGGACTAAGATAGAGCTAGCCAGGTGCAAGAGACCAGCATTACAAACCAGAATGAACTAAAAAGGCTTGCACACTGGCAAATGTTGCAGGGCTTTTAGGATGCAAAAATATACATTAATTTACAAAGTGAAAAAGTGACACAGAGGAAAAAAGGAGTGGCTGTTTCGGACCAATATCAGCACACCAAGTGAGCTTTAAATAGGCAAGAAAAACATGGTTTACATGAGATATGCTGTCACTGCTGTGTATTTGCGTGTTTGCAGATGAAGCGTTCGTGTAGTGCATGTTTGCAGGAAAAGACTTCCCTCCCAGTAGTATTCACTCTTGGCTAATTGTGTTTACTATATACCACAGAGAGCTCCCCACCTGAGCAGGTGTGCGAGTGCGTATGTACGTCCCTACTCTTCCTGTTTGCCTAAAATAGCCTGTGCACCTTCGCCAGCTGCACCTGTGGGACAAAGGCTGTCACAAACAGTATGGTGTCACTCTGCATCACCCACCAATCAAAACGAGACCTCTGAATGGAGAGTGTTTATGGGAATACTGAGTTTTGCTCAACAAACAAAAAGAAGGGACAACACACACCACAGAAATGAATGTTAATATGCGCTCGCCTCACACTCACAAGGACAGGTGTGAGGCTCGAAGGGGAGAAGATGAAGCATGTCTGACTGATTTTCTTTTACCAGCAAGAAAGAGCGAAAGGAGAAAGAGCCACAGGAAGGGAACTCACCTCTCACCCACACAGGTTAGCTGTTCAATCTCAGTCATCACTTCTGCGATTTCAAACTTCAGCCGCTGCAGAGCAAAGGAACAGGACATTAGCAAAGCCAAAGCTCTGTGAGTTTTTCCATAGACCACAATTAGTGTTTTATCGATTCCAATAATGACACAGAGACAGGACAGACATCAGTACCCGCCTCCCCCCACCGCGCCAGAGGAAGGCAGTGCCATTCCACTGTGCACATCCAAATTAAAAGTTATATCTTAAACACTTTAAACCTGGCGTCCATATTTTGGGCATGTCATTGTAACCAAACATTCAAAACATTCAATAGCAAAAACAGCCAATCTACAAGTTCACAACGTGTCGCTGTGATCTTGTAGATCGGCGGTTTTAGGTATTTGTCATACGACTAAATATATATGTGGTTAATGTTAAGCTGGCACTGGCACTGGCACAAATGTTTACAGACTTGGCGTGCTACTCACCTCGATATCGTCCAAGAGCTCTTTTTTCCTCCGCCGTATATTGGACAGCTCATCTCGCTCTTCCAAAGACAGGTCTTCGGGTACTGCGAAAGAGAAAATAGGTGACAGAGCGAAAGAGAAAGGGAGGGAGAAAGAAAGGGAGAGACAGACGAGAGAGCACTGTCATAATGGTATTAAAACCTGTCAGACAGGCGCATAGGCTGACAGTGACCTCTTAACTACTATATGAACCCATCCCAAACACATTACTCATGACCCAGTTTAGTACACTATATGATTAAAGTGTGGCAGGTGCTATATATATATTCAGAGTGACACTTTCCTTGTGTCGAACCCAGGACTTCCCACCAAACCTTAGCCTGCTAGTGCTGGCTACAGGCAGGGCTACTAAGGCTTTTCTGCCTTTATTGATAGTTTCAAGTGAAGACTGACAGGACAGAGGGAGAAAGAAGGGGAGAGACCTGCAGCAAAGGTCGTCATGAACGGGACTCGAACACGCGACGCGCTGTAGAGCCTCTACTGTATGTGGACCACTAGGCCACCGGGCGCCCCAGGGCTACTCTTCTACATTCATTCAGTGATCACTGACAGGTTCTCCCCAAAGCAACCACAAACCTCGGTCTCCCCGCATGAGAAACCATCTACCGCTGTACCTAAAGAGGCAAAGAGTTTTGCCATATTTCTGCCACTGCCAGTGCCAAGCAGGCCAAGACCACAGAGTGGAGAAACAAAAGATGCCCTCCATAAATTAAAGCTACACTCTGTATGTTTTATGTCCGCTGTCTCCACCTCCCGATGGAGAGAGGTGATTGCAACAATGTCCAAACTACAACCACTACAACAAGGGTGCATCTAGCGTCCAATTTCGTTGCGATTGAGATTGTCAATATATACATTGTGTGTCCTATGGAACAGCCACTGCAAATGTGCTAGTTATATTGTATTATAACATCATGGAGATTGGTGAAAATAACGTTTCACTCTTTAAAACTTGTCCCGGATTGAAGCTTTAAGAGCTGTGTGCTTGACACATGCTCCCACTGCTGAACATCTGGCAATGCCTGCATCTTCAAATATTAGCTTTCTGATAGCTGGCCCTCTGCGTCCTCATCGGCGGTAATTAACACTGCAGAGAGATGTGGGTCATATACCAACTGGAGCAAGAATATCATATAACATGCACCATGTTTTACTGCATGTCAACCACCGCTGAGCACACAACAATTCATACTGTATGTATGCACAGGTGGGCTCTCCCTATGTCGCATGCACGAATGTTTGTACGCACGCACGCACACATGCACGTGTGCGCAGCCGCCCACGCACGCACACGCACACGCACACACACACACACACGTGCAATAAATCACACCACCAACATTCTGTATTATTCAACTGTAGGTCCCCAGAGCCTGCTCCTTATCGCTCATTTAACCGTGCCACGTCAACCTCTCTCCCCACAGACCCCTCAGAGGACCCCCCCCCCTCCCTCCCTCATACAACTCCTCCGCACATCACACAACCACAATCCGTTTGAGAGCAGCCACAGGAAGTAGGTCATTTTCACATGGAGCTGTGGCTCATTGTGCTTCTCCTACGCTATTCTCTCTCTCTCTCTCTCTCTCTCTCCCTCTCTCTCTCTCACACACTCCCCCTATCACTTTTCTACATCCATCCCTGAGCTTGAAGTGGGGGTGAGAGCAGATTCAAATCCCCCAACTGAATCACAGCACTAAGCAGCTTTGCGATTCTGACTTTTACTGCCCCTTCCTTATTTTCCTATTCCATAATAGAGGGAGAGAACTGAAGTTATTTTCACTTGGTCCCATGCTCTCTCTTTCTCTCTCTGTGTGACAGTGTGACAAGGGCATGAACCATTAGGTTCCGGGGCCCGGGGGCACGATGCTCACATTTACTGATGGATCCTATAGTCACGGATGGGCAGCCAGTCGTGAGCCCAGAAACACAGATGGCTGACGATGGCTGTCGTAAATGTGCAACCGTCCCTTCTCACACGACGAGGCCAACGCAGCGTCTGACAGACTGACTTGTACCGAAACTATACCAATGACCAGAAAATGACAGAGGGCGAGATTACGATGACGCTGAGAAGTCAAGTGTGGGGATATTTGGCTACAGACAGTGGGAGAGCGACAGGCTTTTTGAAAGATGAAAGAAAGGCCTGATGTGTACGTAGATGAGATGGTTAGTACAGTAGGGTTAGTACAGTAGGGGTGGAGTTGTAGAAAACAGAGTGAGCCCCAGAGAAAGAGACAGACAGAAAGGCAGAGAGATGCCGATGGCACCCGCCCCACATATGCACCCACAGCGCGCGCGCGCGCGCGCACGCACGCGCACACGCACACGCACACGCACACGCACACGCACACAGTGTTAAAAGTAGAGAAGGTAAGACAGATGACAGGTGGTTCACAAAATGTCCCAGTCGCCTTCATGAAGCAGTGATTGTGGAGCAGGGAGCCCTCTGCAGGCAAACTACGTCTGTAATGCGCAAAGAAAAAGACCCCGTCCCGCCTTCCCTGCCTCAAAGAACCCATTTGACCCGGAGAAACACCCACTGTGCTGGGTGTCGGTCCCCCACCTCCGCTCTGGGGTTTCATAAGAGAAGAGAACGCACAGTAATCTGATATTACTGTGTAGTTCTGTACTGTTCTGTAGTTCTGTACTGTTCTGTAGTTCTGTACTGTTCTGTAGTTCTGTACTGTTCTGTAGTTCTGTACTGCCCACTGTTGGCATGTGTTGCATTATACAGTACAGTAGAATATGTACAGAAATCCCTGGATGGGTGCTACACCAGAATGTTACGTGTGGTACTGAACATCAACCAGGACGAGCACATCACCAAAAAGTATGTCTGTATGGAGCATTACCAAGTGTATCAGAGAAGATAGCGGTAAGGTGGATGACACTAGCTGGCCACTGCCACCGACACCAACAACTCCCGGCTAAAAAGCTTGTACTGTGGGAACCAACACACAGGCATCGATCGAGACGAGAGGACGTCCCACACCTACCTATGTGGACGTACTAAAGAAAGATGCTGGTGCAGAAAGCACAAATGAGCTGGCCAGATGTATGGAGAACCGAGATGACTGGAGACGCCGATGGAGGGCTCGTCTGAGGACGACGTAGAGAGAATATACAATGCCTTGTGAGGACTCTTGAGTTATGTGTGTTAGTATGTAGAGTTCCTGTAGAAACCTGCCCTGCTGAAAAGATCCATATGGCTATAAACAAATACTCCATGTTTAACCCCAGGCATATAGGCATATAGATTACCAATCACTCAGCCTTTTCTTATGGAGAAGGGGACTATAGCTTTCCCTAACAATCAATACATCATTAATAATGCTTTAAAATTAAATGCTTAGGTATTTTGCTTTGGACGTCGAGCATTGAATGAGCACATTCTTCCACTGGATGTAGAGAGCTTCTCTGTGCTACCTCAACATCTGAACTGTGTAGTGTGATCTCTCCAATCTCGCAAGCCTATCATGAATTGAAGGTCCAATATGCAAATGGTTAAACCTGAAATCACCACATTCATGTAGAATTTCTCAATTCTCAATGAGAGAACTGTGTAGATTCTGTTCTTTTCTTACTTTCCATAAAAGGTTAATTCATTAATACCAACATTCTCCCCAAACATGAGCTATTCTTCTTCTTGAATACATATTGATTTTGTGGCATTCCTATATGGTGAAGAATCCAAACATGAGAAAAGAAAGTAGATTCATTGAAAAAAAAAAATTGTGGTGAAGTATACAAAGTATATTTAGAATAGATCCTTTAAAACGTGTCTGGAGGGGGACTTCAAAGTCTGCTGTTGTGCAAGCTTAGTGCAAACTTTTTCCAAAGGCCTTGTGGTCGTTGAATTTGCACCCTCACTTTCCTCGTCTTTGTCTTCCAATCTCGTCCTACCGTGGCTTGTTCGCGGTGACCTCTTGGGGTCAGGAAGAAGGTCAATGAGGTCAGAATGCGAAGGGTCAGACTGAATCAAGCAGCTTTTAACAGTGCTTAAAGGACCACATTACCATCAATAAATGTCATTGTCCGTCCCCGGCTTTGACCGTATAATGTACTGTACATAAACATAAACTATTATTCCGTTAATGGATTTTGTTTTTGCATTTGTTTACAGTTTTCTAATATACATGGTCATTAGAATGTTACAGAACGTTCCTGAACAATGTCAGTGTTTATTGGCTAAAATCATCGTTTATGGTCATTGTTTGAATTCAGCTAGACCTTTCAAATCAAAGTCCATTGAAATGTGCATGATATTTAGTGTGTTGCATCTCCATACCGATCTCAAACAAGTTTCAAGTTGATTTTCATTCTGGACTGAAATTAATGGAACCCAACGTCTTCCTCTTAAAGCCTTTGGAAAATACCAGTAGTGACTCGTATAGCAGTTGAAAATATGGGTTAGGATGGGTTATGGGTTAGTCCATTTTATCGTTGACACGATCATTTCATGCAGTATAAATAAGCCTCAAGAAAGCCTTGATGTTAGATCATCTGAGAGAACGTTTGTTATCTGGTCTGGTCATGGTTAATGTACATGATCCCAGCAGTATAGAACTTCTATATACTCAGAGCTCATAGAGTCCATCATAATGACTTCAATGGAGTTGGTACAACATTATGTTCAGGAGGATGACCACGTTTTCCCTCCGCCACCTATTCCATGCTAATTCCATTCCTAGGCCTGCCTCAGGTATCGAGCTCAATCAACTTCTCCACAGCTACAGTTAACTCCACCATTTACCTGCCATGGTTACTGATCTCAGCTCCACCCTCGCCACTCACAGAGGCCTCGCTGCCATGGCTACTGTCAAGCTCTCCGCCCTCGCTCCATCAAGGGACGAGTATATATGCCAGTCTGTTTCACCTGTCACTCGTATCTCGTCCCCCTCCCTCCCTCCCTCCCTCCCTCCCACTCCTCATACTCACTCTTGTTCTTCAGTTTCAGGTTCCAGATGGGGGTCTCGGATTGGAGGCGTGTCCTCAAACGATCAGAAGGACGCCCCGCTACTCAGACCCCAGGCCAAACACTCAGGGTATCCTAACTTTAAGGGACTGCAATGGAAATAAGCACCTATCCCCCAGGGGCCTAGTCTTCACCTTCATCCTCCCCCCTCACTCCCTCCAGCTCTCCTCCTCCGTAGCGCCACTTCATCCCACATCTCATCCTCACTCCCCCACCCCACCTACCCCTCCTCACTCATTCATCCAGGCCCCTCGGATTCTCCCACTCATCCTCACTCCTCCCCCCCCCCCCCCCCCCCCCCCCCATTCATATGCATCTCATTTCTATCATGTTCCACTTATTTTCTAAATAAATGCTAAACCATGTTAAACGATGTTCCATTGAATGCGTGGTCTGACTCTGTACTAGTGAATTCATAGTATACGGCGCTCACTTAAGACTGGCCTTGCCTCACTGAGTCACAAGAGTCAACTAAAAAATACATCACGTACAAATTATTCATGGCATCGATGACAGAGGCTTTGATGGGTGAAGAACTCCTGATATAATCTCAAATGCTCTGGTTGATATACACTGTCTGCCTTTGTGCTTGTAGGCACAAGGGCAGTGGTGGCGACTGACTCTCTGGGCATGGCTGCCCAGACCAGCTCTCAGATTGAACCAACAGATCCCAATCATCATGATCTCTGAAAACCACTCAGGGTCTTGAATAATACATGACTCTCACTCCTCATTCCAGCCAGTAGGGCATTAACCAAACGTGATTTTTGATAGTCGACTCGAATACCATCAAAATCGATTTATAGTCGATTAGTCGGCGGTAAAATATGATATTTATTCCATCCAATGAAGCATTAAAACATCGTGTTCTGAAACAGACAGCGAGTGAAGCAAAACAGAGCCGGTGAATGCAGGCCGAGTGGAATAGTACTAAGAGAGTGGCGACAACTATGGGCTATAGTTCCAAACATTGGAACTATCCCATTGAGATAGAATGAGCACTTCCGCATTCCATTGTTACAGTGGGAGTCAACGCGAGTGTCGCCACTCTCTTACTAGATTACGCTGAATGCCGCTCTGATCGGCCGAAATTAGCTCAGCTGTTTCAAGTCAAAGTTGCAAGTCCACAATGACTCACGGATGGACGCGTTGTGAGCTTGTAGATCTGCTATTTTTGATGCGCAAGACCGTTCTACGGAGCAGCATAGCATGTTACGTTGTTCACAATGTTTGGAGTGGAGACGGGGAGGAGGAGGAATGAACCATGCGATGTTTTTCATACAACCCTAAACCCTACAACAAGTTTTTTGGTTTTTAGAAGGAGCTACAAGCTAGGAGGAGGTTATGATTACATACTAGGTTTACTAGCTAGCAGGCTGCCAGGCTATGAAGATGATCAACTACTTAACTTCATCGCGACTATTATAACTATGATCGTGCGGCATAGCGGTTTGTTTTATTGTTGGATAAGCATGAAAGAAACATGAAATCACGGCAAGAGCTACTGTAGTTTGACTGTCACCAAACTGGATCATATTGGGCAGTGAGGAGGAACTCCTGCTATGCTTTACTGTACAACCGAGCTCACAGCTGCATGCCTGCATGTCTGCTGTAGAAAAATAAAAATAAATCATAATCATAAATAATATTAAAAATAATATTAGCAAATAACCGGATGTCAATTAACAGTGTCGAATAGTGTTTTGCTAGTCGACTAGTCGACTATTCGATTATTATGTTAATGCCCTACCAGCCAGTATGAGATTCTTGGAAAGGCCCAGGCACGCAGACATTCTAGGCAGGAACGACCTGGGTCCCGACTGCCGACTCCAGACAGCCAACTGACTGATGCTCTGGGAGATAGAGGTGAGAGATTGGGATATGAACCATACGCTGGATGGGCAGCTATTGACAGATCACTAAGTCAGAAGTCCCATCGATGGTCATGCTTTTCCAATCTCCTTGGCTCGGGAGCTGGAACTGCATACTGAGTGTGCTGAGGCGGGGCAGGCCAGGGGGTCGATAGGACAGTGTGATAACCAGGGGTTACCAACATGTCCGTACACGGACAAATGTGTCCGTGGCAAAGACTTGGCATGTCCGTGGCACATTTTCTGTTTTACACACCATTATAATGTTCTTATTTTGATCATAATACACACTTACTGAATGTCAGCCTCCAGGTCATCTTCAGAATATGTATGGCAATTAATTATTATGACACTATGGGATATTAGGAGTATATATCTATCTATCTGAGAGTGTTCAAATGGAACCAAACGGACCCTTACAGACCTGTTATTCAGGGATATCTATTTGTGTTTCTGGTAATAGTATTGTCCACTCATTCTGTATGTCCATGTACATTTGTTCTATAAAGTTCTGTCAGCATGGCCCATGATGTCCTTTTGCATCATGATGAGAGAATGCAGTCGCCACTGACAGCAGCATACAAACCGGCGAAAGTCACTTAAGTTCCTGAATTCCTGAAGAATTTCTCCAGGACAATGGAGAGGATGTGTGCTCTGATTACAACCAATGGCCCACAGTTCACCCGTAACAATGGCAACGCACATAGACATGGCTGATGGGCAGCACCCCACAACAACATTTACCACTACACTACAGAATCTCATTCAGAAGCAATTAGTACTACAGCTACCACATTGTGCTGCTGCAATTGCTGCAAGTATGTGCAACCCAGCTGAGTTCTAAATGATGTAAGTAGGTTGCAAAAGTGTGTCACGCTCGGTCGGTGGCACACAGACAAGCAAACATGGCTGTGGGAAAGATGTTAAGATTCAATTTAGTCTACAACTTCTCTGTCAATTCAACATTATGCAGGAGCTCTTACGTGAAACTAAGATAAGTGACTGAAACAAAAACATCCTGTATGACTAATGCAATACTATATAGCAGTATAGTGGAAAATTATTTTAACCACTATACTTTGTACTGTTAAGAGCAAAAATAGTTAATCTACAAAATCCTAATGCATCGCACCAAACTAATAGAGTTTGCCATCTACAACGCAGATTAAAATAATAATAATACATGTTTTGCCTGCAATCAAATGCCCAAAATAGGGACAACCAGGTTGAAAATGGTTAACATTTTTGAACGATCACACCCAGGTCATGCCTGTAAAGCTTTTCATTGCATGAAATACACACCATATTTCTGTCTCCTTCTGTCTGTAATGGTCTGTATTAGTACTGGTGAACTGGCGTGCGGATCCTAAATAGTTTCCCTCCCAGGTATAGGTTGGATTGTGGCTGGTGTAATAATTGTTCCCTTCCCTTTGCACACCCACTCAAACCTTTCTGGCATGCACAAACGCACACGCACACACACACACACACACACACACACACACAAACACCAAGCGATGAATACGTAAAAAGGAGCGACACGTGCAGACACACGCATGCACACTGACGGCTCCGGTGACAGCGGCTTTCTCTTTGACAGATGACTGTAGCCGTGTGGAAATGGCCCACATTCCTCTCATTCTGAAACCTTCCGGGCTCGTCCAACCAGCCCTCTAAAGCTACACTTCCCCTGTCTTTTCTTGATTCGATCTCTTCCATATTCTCGTTTCATTCCTTTGTTTTCTATTAAATCCATAAATTCTCCCTGTGCTATTTACTTGTTGTATGCACCTTTGTCTCTACCTCACATGTCGGTTATACCTTCGTTTCGCCTGGACAACTCTCTGCCCTGCCATCAACACACCTAATAAAGAAATCTGACTACCAAAGGGCCCTCCTTCCTCCCCTTGTAAGGCCCTATTGGATATCCATTACCCTCATCTCCTGGCCCGTGGAGGGGATGATGGGACTTTGGCCTGTGTTTCACATCAAATCAGCAACACTGCTGCAGCAGCAGCAGCAGCAGCAGCAGTAGTGCTACATAATAACTAGAGTGATGTCCATATTAAATATGGTCCATTCACTCTGTTTCACATTCACAACTTTTATGAGGCTATAGCTGCACTTAGGCTGCCGACTTCAGAGATACAACTTAGCAGATAATCGGTTTGACAAAACATTATTGTACTAATTGCAGAGCTGATTCTTATGGTTTTAGTAGTGCATCAAAGCTTCATGCAAGGAGAGCCTATACACAAGCACAGACTTGTGGATTCTTTCCCCATTTTGATTAAACCAAATTGATACTCGTTTTCTTCACACAACAGCACAGAGCAGTCAAAATCTTCCAGTAGGATCTCAACTAACCTTGAAGTTATATCCTCCGATTTATAAAGATTTAACGGATTATGCTATGCAGCACAGCCTCACCCCTCTCACTTTATCACTGTACCCTCGTGACTCTGGTATTAGTAGCATTGATTTAGCACTGGGCATAAAACACCCTGATTTATAAGTACTCATATTTCCTCTCTAAACCAAATGGCAGCGGAGAACTTTCCATCACCGGCCAAGTCAAGCGTGAGACATAATTTCGATTTGCCACCAAATTAATGCCTTTTTTTGTTCTGCTTCAAGCATGCAATCTCTCCATTTAGTCCATATACTACTTGCCCTGGAAATGGACAAATGTGGTAATATCAGTTTAGCTGTCTCAAACATCAGTTTTAGGGGAAGGGGGAAGTCAACAACCATAAAACACAACAGAGGTCAACATAAATAAATAAATAAATGGAGATAACATCTTCCCACTCGTCTCTTCAGGATGGAACCCAGGCTGCTAAGCCCATCAGCCTGGCTGCTAAAGACATCTATACCTGATCTGAACAACATGTTGTTGTCACTGGATTCCGCCGTGGGTGAAAAATAAAAGACAGTATCAGCATGTTATTATGGTTGAAGTTGACTTTTTCTAATAGCCAAAATAACAGATCTCTTTTTTTGCTATTCATTGTACAACAAAGAATATAGGACATGCTGTAAGTGGTTAACTGGCTATAATGTTTTGTCAATAACAGTAGAAGAGTGACCTGTTGCTTATATTAGCTGCCGTGTCAGAATAGGCATATCCATCCATTCCAATATATTCCTTTCATGAAATAATCAAGAGGGCACATCAAACGCAACACAGCTGTGTGATTCTCCAGTGCCTCTGTGATCCCCTAAACTAAAGTAATCACTGGAAGCTCAAAGCCTTCTTCACGGCATCAAGCAGAAAGTCACAGTGACTTATTCATGCCTGCAGCCTACAGTTCCACTTGAAATGAAACTTCCCTTTTCCCCCTGAAGATTAAAAACCCCATAATGGGTCTATTTTGTCTCACAATCCCTGGACAAATTAGATTAGTGGTTCTGGCAGCAGGATCCGTTTTTCTTTATCTTTAGCCCAATTATCAGCCTGAGTGCCAGGCTTTGACTATCGTTGTTGATCTTCAATTTAGATAGAATGTCCTCCACTGTCAAACACAGAGATATGAGACTCTCTCTCAACTAAAGGCACCAGCTGATTTCTGGCTTCTTTTTTTTTTTACATGTGCGACCAATAAGCATGCTGGCCATCTGTGTGTCTGCCATCTGTCGACTGCAGAAAGCCGCAGACCTGCTCCTATCTCATCATCACAGTCTCCATCCTGCTACTGTCTCCGTTCCCAAGGAGAGAGACCATAATCTAGGAAGGAGGATGGCTACGGTATTAACAATCAAACAATGTAAAGCCTTTCTCTTTACTACACACTGCATAGTGCATAATGCATAGTGTTAATTATGGGTCAATTTGGTTCCATGTTACATCGTCAACAGTGAGGGGTTTACTGTCTAAGGCAGAGGTTCTCAAAGTGGGGTCCGGAGACCGGCAGGCGTCCTTAAGGGGGTTCCAGGGGGTCCAAAGCTAAATTTGTTAATACAGTATGTTACGGCCGCAGGCAAAGTATGCAGACAAAGACATATATATATATATATATATATATATATATATATATGTGTCTTTGTCTGCGTGGTGCGCACAGTGCGCGCCCCATTTGCCTAACCCATCCCTGTAGGTCCGTAAGCGCAGACATTGATGGGGAGCATTACCGCCGCTCCGCTGTTGGTCGCCCGCTCCGCATCTCGCTCCTCCAACCAGCTTCTACACCTGCGCCCACCTGACGGCATAAAGGCGTCCTGAAGCCTTCACTCCGGGCCGCTGTCCAACACAGCCAGTCTCCAGAGTGGAGCAGGCTAGAGGCAGCGCGCCCTCCGTGCAGAGAGAACATGCACGGAGTAATATAGCGCAACATCAGTATGGCAAGAGTTGCTAATGCTATGTTTGATCAGTCTGTTGAGCGAAACCCCGTCTGTTGTTAATCATTCATGTTAAAGGTTTTATGACATTAATTTTCATTTATTTTTCCTTTTAGGTTTTATGACCTCAATTACACCCAAAAAACCTGAACTTTGAACATTCAGTGGATTTTCTGTGGTCTGAAGTTTTCTTTGGGGTTTGGAAGCCTTTTGAGCTACAATGAAAACAGGCAACACAGTGAAAACAGTGACATCTACTGGCAAATCCCATTGACATATATGGGATTTGCAGGATCTTACATCACAATCTGCCGGCAAATCAGAGCACCTGTTTGAGCCAGAAAACCCCAGATCACAGAAAATCTACTGAATGTTAAAAGTTCATGTTTTTGGGTGCAATTGAGATTATAAAACCTAAAAAAAATAAGAACAATTCCAAAACCTTTTTTTAAATGTCACAATCCCTTTAAAGTCCATTATTGTGTCATGATCAAGAGCAGTATTATATAGCAGGTACTAGTATGTCATAGTATTTCATGTCAGTTCACTTAGCTATACAAGCAGGCTCCTCACCATGTATTTCTGTTTGAGTTAGGATAAAGCGTAGAGTAGCCAGTTAGGCTCTTTTGTTTCCGTTTAGTAGTCATTCAGATTTGGGAGGGGTTTTTGATTATAGGATTGAGAGGTAGGATGTTTTGATCGTTTCTTTGATTTAGGACCTGCACAGCCCTGCTCGCCCTGTAAATAGCCCTTCTGAAATTCACATTGAATACATGTATATATATTGTAACTATAATTTGTATGCCACAGAATAAGAAATAAAACAACTTTGGCATTTTACCACTTTGCCTTCTTAAATAACCGTCCTACAGTAACACAATCATTTTAACACCTTTATCCATATTTTATACTTTGGCTATTCAAAAAGTGAATGAAACCCTAGCGGCTAGGGCTTCACACGAATGTGATTTTTCTTTTTTGAGCGGCGCTATCCCCTCCAACGTCTTTCAGGAAACAGGACCCCACTGGTGTCGTCATGTGGCAGCAAAGTCTATGGACTATTAATGATGTGGCAGCCAAGTCTATGGACTATTAATGTTTGCTTTAAGCAGTGACGCTCATCCAGTGGGCAGTGGTGCCCCCCACCCAAGTTAAGTGTGATGTTTAATTAGCAGTTGAAAAAGGTAGTCTACACATGTACTGAACAACTGTCTCACTTTAGACTCATTACTACAATTATTAATTAAAACCACATTTCTATACAGAATATTGAAAACAAAAACGCAATCCTATTTTCCTTACAATTTTGCGAATCCTAGGCAAGCACCCTAGGGGTAATGAATCACTGGTTGACAACTCCTGGTCTAAAGGGTGAGGCGGATAGGAGCATTAAAACTGCATTCTGCAACTACCCTTTGCATCCAAAATCGGTCTAGACAAAGAGCTCTCCTAGCTGACAGAAGACTCAACTATTGCACAATGACACCCACACACAGAAGTTTGAAAGCAGGCACGCGTGGGTGTTCTTTGGCCTAGCTAAGCCAGGAGGACTTTTCTGTATGCTGTGTGTAAAGTGAACACTAGTGAGATGCTGTAACAACAACGTAAAGTAGCACAGCTCCCTACTGCCTTAACAATATCTGCAGCATGCACAATGTCACCCTCTCCTACGACCGTGCAGCACTGATCGTGGGGCAGCCTAACCTCCGGATGAGGCCATTTAATCCTCTATGCACCTCTCTTGTTAAACTGACACTTGTGGAAAACTTTGACAGGTGCAAAACTATTAAATATAGTTACTATAACTATTGAATATAGTTACTATAAATATTGAATATAGTTACTTGCGCAAGCAGAGCGTGCAAGTACTGTGGTCGGCTGCGTATGTAGGCCTGTCCTCGGTGGTCAGCAATTGGCTGTTGATGACGTAACTAAGGTACATTTGGTGATCGGCTGGGTATGTACAGTATGTATACGTATGAGTGAAAACTCTGAACTGAATTAAATTACACTCAGGATTTTACTAGCGGAAACTATATGAGGTCTGCTTGAGTTATGACCTTAACTCCAACCCACGTGTGACTCGCTCAGGAAATAACTGGAAAGTCTCACCAGTCACCAGTCATATACGGAGGCCCCGCGCAGACAAACAGAGCTTGCCAGCGGCAGAGACACCAAGGCCAAGGAGAGAGTAGCAGTATTGATTGATCTGTTTATATTGAGTTTGAGCCTTCCAGACAGTACATCTGGAAAAGAGAAGTCCAGACTCAGAGACAGAGAGATGATCCTCCTGCCAAGTAACAGTACTGCTGCCTTTTGTTGTTGCCTATAAGCTGGAAAAAGTCATTAGGACGCAGAGAGATAGCTCATAACACCATTAAGAACACCAAGGATCACTTTGTTACACAGCTCATAGTGTAGGCCAGTGATTCCCAAACTGTGGTGCGTGCATATTAATTATTAAAACAGAATTCAGGAGAGTAAGAATGATTGTATCAAACTTTGGAAACCCCTGAATGAAATATTGGGTAGAGCCAAGAATAATGCACCTTGTTTCATTGAGGTTAATGTGGTTTTCTTAACAAAAGCAAAGGCCACCGCAAAATATTTCAATTATCATTTTGCAGATAACGTTGATAAGTAAATAAATGGGTATATCATTTAATACCCAAAATAATTTAACCAATTCTATCATTAGAAACAAACAATGTGTTTTTGCCTTTCAACATACAGACATGGGAAAGGTAGAAAAACTACTTGCTGGGCTAAGCAATGATAATGATGTATGGATATGTACTTAATACATTAACCCTAGAGTCCCTATTCTATGTATGTCATAATGATAGGCAAACATTTTGCCCGAAATAGCAGCGTTGTGAGCTTGAAGATTATAGGATTGCTGGCAATGATATTTGGTGTAGAAGAAAAAAGGCTATAGACCCTGTGGGACCCCACTTTAGAATCCCAGTCTATAAGGTTTAAGTGGTTTAAGTTGATGAATTAATTGCCAATATGTCGTATTTTCAACTTGAGTTCACATTTTCAACTTGGAAATGGTTTGGAAATCTGCCAAGGTTGTACCTCAGCTGAAAAACTAACGGAAAGCTTCTCAGCTGAGCTGACCCACTAGTATTCAAGTGTTGAGGGAAAATGTTGTTCTTGAACATGTTTTCATGTAATTAATTAAACTCAGAATTTACTCCACATACGGTAGAAGATGAGAATAAAGCTGCAGGCAGAGAGAATGCATGATGCCAGTCTATCACAGCTCAGAGGAGCACATTAACTGCTCTGGATTGAATGCAATTTGTTGTGTTGTGATGCTTAATTTTTTACTTGACATTTACTTGAACCCGTTTTTTATTCAGACTTAACTTGTGTTATTTACAGTACTGTCTTGTTATATAGTCTTGTGGGGTGGATTAAGTAGTCACACCTTGCCTGAGTCAAAGTACAGTAATTAGACTAGGTGTGGCCACACATCTGTTGCATAGGGGATAATTCAGCCATCCTCACACACTCAAGGGACGGAGAGAGCCTCTGTCATAACACGTTCCTTCAACATATTAACTTATTAATATTTCCAAATAACATCACACAATGTTTGCCATGCCTTAGTTGTAACCGTAATGTAGAGTAGACAGTCACATGGAAATTAAGATGTGGAGGAGAACTTGTCCTGACAGAGGCATGGTCTCTCTTGTGTGTGGGGATATCTTATTTATTATGTGTGCATTAATGATGCACAGCAGGTGTGCAGTCACACCTATCTCTGAGTCTAATTAGTTTGACTCAGGCCAGGTATAACTGCTTAATTCAGGCATCACCCACACCACAGCAAACGGCTAAAAGGGCTTGTTTTGTGTGCACCCCAGGGCAATGTAAAGAAGGAAGAGAAACGTTCTATGCCATGGTATGCACCATAAACGCACTGGGAGGGAATAAAATAAAAGAAGACACATCACCCATTGTGAAATGAATCTGCCAGCTGGAATTCATACTTGTCCTTTCCTTCTTTATATGGTGAACCCAGGAACACCTTAGTGACAGCTGAAAGAAATCATCTCTGTGCATAATATTCCTAAAAGAAAACCTGGGGCAATAGTCATGAAAATAACCTGTCCTCAGGTTCACATAAAGAAAAATATAAGAAGAATGACTATCACTATTTTATTATTTCTGTGTATAACAAATGTCATCAGGCATAATAATATACTAACTCTACATTATGGCTTTCATCAAGAGCAGAAAACCTTACCATTACAGTAAAAAGTCAGATGCATAACATCACCAATTGAATGCACCAAGTAGTGACACAACCAATGCTTAAGGACAAATGATCATAAAATCAATGGTAAAGTTCTCAATCAATTCTCATATTGGACAGATTTCCGCACTGATTAGCATGAAATCCCAACCTCCTCAAATTGAGTCTGATATCTCAAACGATTACAACATTGCTTGCAAGTCTTTTATAAGCACCAGATTTGACTGTTTGTTTTCAGATTAGACTGTTATCAGTCAAATCTAGTGGGCCAGCACCAATGTACTACTTATATTTACATACTAACCCAAAAGCCTGTTTACTCTTTCCTTAGCCACGTATGTTTAAACAATGACCATTTAATTGTTTGCATTGCATTTGCTGCAACGGAGTAATTCAGTTTCAAGTAGTACCGCTTGAAGCAGAATACTCTGTCGCAGCTACCAAACATTTAGCAATGAATGACCAATGACATTAGCAAAATATTAAACAGCAGCATTTATAATAACTTAAATTTATTTTGTTCACTGGTTAGATATTTTCCAGATAATAGTGCGTTATAGTTTACAATATATTGAGCTATTATTGGAAAGAGTACTGGAAGTACTATTTAACAATACAAATGTTTAATTCCGGTGGCACCAAAAGTCTAATTATGGGGAATATATCAATGAATTTAAAAACAACAATTCCCATTAGTTCTTCTTGTGAAGAACATACAGTACAAATCAGCCAGTATTCTTGTATTTATATCAATTTGTTGTAAATAGTGTTGCTAAATAAAGGCTACAATTGAGCTTTCTGAGGTTAGTTCTACTTAATAAACACATCTTGATATGCTATTGATATGCTCATGCCTGATTACGGGCCTTTTTTGCATACTAGTAGTAGCCCATATATTTTGGCCTGATGTGTGCTGCTATTCAATGCGCTGATAACAGTCAAATCAGGTGTCATAAGTCAGCTACGATTTCAATACCATACAGATGCAGAGTGATATGCAAGGTATATTAAAACAGAAACAGAGCAGACATGATAGTCAAGGCCAACAGGAATATCCTGAACTTCCTCTTCAGATGGTTCCAGGCAGATGAAAAAACTGCCACTGTGTTTGCCATTTCAGTTATTTGAATGGCTACAAGCTAGAGCACCATTTCCTCATAGGTAAAATAGAAGGTCTTTGGCACGCAAGGGGTCAGAGCCGAGGCAGAGCGTAGGAAATCCGGTCGCTTAACATATGAAATATGTACACTTCTAAGGCCTTCTGGCAGCTTAAAGGCATATGACAGCCACATATCCTCTCGACTGTGGAAGAGTGGAGGGCTGCTGATGCTTTCAATATTGTAGATTGACTTTAGCCCGAGGGAGGACAATAATCACTTGCCATTACTTTGGGTTTAGGGATTTAAGGTCCACCCTAGTCAAGATTAATGACGAAGTCAGGGTGGGTTTGATCTGCATAAAAGCCCCTCAGGTTCGGCTGAGCATTGCCTTAAAGGCATTGCCTTTCAGAAGTGAACCCATGTAGACCACCCACAGGGCAGGGCAGGTCCTCCGACACCTGCACTGTCAATGTACCACAACCATGCATGCAAACGTTTGCATGCATGGTCCCCTGTGACTATGGAAATACAATGTGTGTGGCGTTATGGAGGTATGGCATCCACCACAGTCCCCCCCCCCCTTCATTTCGTTTTTCTATTTTTTATATTGTTTATTTTTGGATAAAAAATAATAAACAGAATGCAATGTGTGACAGAGGTCAAAGAAGCAGTTATGTGTGAAGAGATAACTGTGAATGCCTGACCATCTAAATACCCCCAGGCCCACTTTGTTTAGTGTGGCTGGGGGGTGTCTGTGCTCGTGCTTTACCATGGTCACAACCCACTTAATGCACTTATAAATCATAGCCAATCATTGTCTCCGAGTGCAATGACATTGATGTATCATGAAAGAGACAGAGACAGTCAGACATACAAAGACAGAAAGATACCGAAAGACTGAAAGAAGAAGAGAAAGAGACAGACAAACCCAAAGACAGAGGGATAGAAACAGTGGGAGAGAAAGATGGGTAGTTGAGATTAGAGCCTGACCGATAAATGGGTTTGGCCGGTATATCATCATCATTATTTACTTTTTTGGTGATATCTGCATTTGTGCACTTTTTTTCTTTTCTTTTTTTTAAACAAAATGTCAGTCAAAACATGGTAGGCTGTAGTTAAACATCCAAAGATCTGGCATTGGTCGGGTTCTACTTCTACATCTATGCTCCCATTCCACGAGTCCAGTCCTGGGGAAAGGGTCTGGTTACTGATGGCCTCCTGGACCATTTCTTGAAGCTGTCACCCTGACCAGGTCTGTCTGCGAAGGCTCAAACAATGTATCCTCAGGGCTATTCACATCCTATTTCACGCTCCCCGACAACACATCCCATCTCTCACTGCTCTCTTCGCACCCAAAACCAAACAATGTAGTGCGACTCTGAGGTCATGGCATTGGAAAAGGCCCTTGAAAATGAGCGAGTGGTGAGGCAAAAACTCTGGTTACACACCGTGACCAATCACAAACCAGAGAACTGTTACGCTGTCGGGAATAAAGATAAACACACAAGGGATGGTATATCTCTCTTCCCACACTTTTCTCTTCCTCGGCTGTGTTTTTGTCATGTTTGTATCCTGTTTACGTGTGTGTGTGCGCGCGTGTGTATGTGTGCGTGCACGTGTGCATGTGCGGGTTTCCCGGCTAGGCGGCTACAATAGGGAAGTGACAGCCAGCAGCCCGCGCCCCTGACCTATAATCCACTAACTGTCATCCGTATCCCTCCCCACTTGATCCCCTCCATTTGTCTTTGAATGGAGAGGGCTCACGGACCGCACTAATCCTCCGTGTGAGCTCACGTGCGTGCGTGCGTACGCTCAAACACAAACTGAAGTGCACGAGCCATGTGTGCGAACATGCGTACACACACACACACACACACACACACACACACACACACACACACACACACACACACACACACACACACACACACACACACACACACACACACACACACACACACACACACACACACACACACACACACACACACACACACACACACACACAGTTATTATTATACACATGTACGCCTCCACACACAATAAATAGTGGGAGTGAGTAAACGTGAGGTATGCACAGCTGGGCCGAACCCGGCTGCATCACTAACCTACTTTAAGCAACGCTCATCCTGCTATGCACTGTGTAACCGAGGAAATCCACTGTCCTCTCAGGTTTAAAGCTGCAATCTGCAAGATGTACCGTATGTCCCAACAAGGGGTTTGAACCCTGGTGTCCCAAGCGGGCGCCTATGCACATTTCTATTAGTGTGCTATGACGGAAACTAAAAGCCTGTTTGGGTAGGATATATTATGCTTTGAGCTTCATGCAGTAGTAGCAGTACCTCTTGCCAACCAGTAGTGGTCCTGACTCCTGACTGCCCTAAATAGATCTACATGTCTCAATAGAAGACCTCCAGCCACCACACTTATGTTGGTTATCCCTGCTGTCGGGAAGAAACCACCTAACTCCAAATTGTTCATTTTTCAGGAAATGAATAAAACCTTATAGTTTAAAAACAAAGCAATACTAGCTCATCAAAGTTTTGTGACTTTATATCGGTATATTCTCAATTACTTGCATGAGAGGGGGAATGGTGGTGATGTTAGGTGCTTCTTAGCGGACAGGTTGAGGGTCCAATGGAGTTAAGAGGTTTGGTCCGAACTTCTCCTGTGCCATTGCCCCCCCCCTCTCTCTCAATCTGTTTCTCTATCTTCATCCTTCTGTTTCCTTTCCATATACAAACACAGTTAAACACCTGCAAACAGACATATACAAACAGACAGAGACAGCCAAACACACTCATAAACGTATACACTCATGCTGACATAATTATCTGGCCTCATGCTGAATGGTACACAAATGTGTCTGAGTGAGAAAAGAGTTTATTTATGTCAACACATTGTAAAATCCAGAGTGTTAATTCAAGATTATTATTTATTGTTACATCTTGTGTGGGAGTACATAAGAGGCTGCACAATCATTTTGTTTAGGTTCCTCAAGACAAAGGAATAACCAAAGAATAGCAGCAAAGGTAAAACAGGGAAAAGGTTGCTGTGTGCAAGGTTCCTCCTACTGTAACCAACTTGACCAAGAGGGTCACAAATGGATCTCTCCGAGTTACAAATCGATGAATAAACACGCAGGATTTTACTGTGCAGTACCGGCCGTCACAGCTCAAAGCCCCTCTATGCACAAAATCTAGAATACATTTTGCATGATGCTGCATCTTACAGCAAGAAAAATAAATAAGAAGAAGAAGGGGGGATAAACATGCCCGTTTGCAAATATGTTGTGGTTTGTCCAGAGCACGTGGCTCTAGTGGTTCACTGACACACTGGCCCCAGCATAACGCCACACAGTGCCACAAATCCCTTCTAACTTTACCTTTATGGGGTTGGGATGGGGGGTGGGTGGGGGTTTGAGTTTGCTGTTTTTTGCTGTCTTCTTTTTTGAGTTTGTCTTGTTTAAAAAAAAAAAAATCTTGATTCTGTAATTCATTCGTTTTAAATGATGTCTGCATTACATCATTAAATAAATCTACCATGATCCCTGCTGTAGCCTGTAGGCCTACATGTGTGTGTTGGAGGGAGGGAGGGAGGGAGGGGTGGTGAATTGAGGCTGGAGGCTGTCCAGATGTTAGACACACATGTGCGAGGTCTAACTGGACCGGGGCAAATGGACTGAAAATATTGAAACGAAACAAACGCAGATTTTCTTTTTAAAATATTGTGGTACTCTGGAGGAAAGACTTAAGTAGTTTGCTGACATTCAAAGGGCACTTGGAAGAAAGAACGGTAATGTAACGGCGAGCCATCAACACGTCTGCATGACCTCATGCCATATAGGAAGGAATCACATTAATAAACTGTGTTAAAGCTGCAACCCAGTGGTGTCCATTTACTTAACTTAAGTACTGTACAATTTTGAGGTATTTGTAATTTACTTGACTGTTTCCAATTTCCAGTACTTTTACAATTATTTGAAATCTTTATTTACTAGTTACTTTGTAGATTTAGATTATTACTGTATTACAAAACATACAGTAACCACACAAAATAGCCGATCTATAAGCTCACAATGCTTGGCTATGCGACACATTGTAAGCTTGTAGATCTGCTATTTTCAAAATATTTGTATACATTTTAAGAACTGATTTGAAAATTTGAAATGGGACATTCTGCACAATGGGTACTTTCTACTTTTAGTACTTTAGTACTTTTACGATTTAACTCGAGTACCATTCAGCATGGTCATCCAATAGGGGTCACGCCTGTTGTCCATGGTATAGAAGATAATGTACAACAGAAGTGTACTGTAGTAGCACTCTCTCCCCCTCTCTGTCTCTGAGTCTCATTGTATATCTCTGCTCAAAACCACACTTGTGCTTCAGAGCATTGATATTTGAGGTAGATAGGTCATGAGCATCCTACTTCCATGTTAACTCACGCTCTCACAGCCACGTATTTTTCTGGGGGACCCGATGATGTTTATTGCTATGGATACTATAGCATCATCAATCATCTTAAAGAAAATGTGAAGGGCAGCGTCTTCATGAATGTATAAAGAAGTATGTCCCTTCCTTTCTTCCCTCTAGAAAATCTCTTTGCAGGTTTGCCGAAAATACCTGATCTACAAGCTCATAATGCGCCATGCTGCAACATGCTGTGAGCGTAGATGTGCTATTTTTGCAGAACGTTTGCCTATTACGACGACATGCCCAGCCCCAGAATATAGGGATGCTAGGGTTAATGTGGATAAAATACTGACGTATCTCTGTATACACTTTGAATAGCAGAGGAAACCAGGGGTTTGGGGAGTTTGTTGTGAGTTTTCTGAGTGAGGGACTGGACGTACTGGCGGACAAAGAGAGAGGAGGGGAGCACCTTTTTCCTGCATCTTCAGCAGGTTTACCAATCTAGTAGCCCTTACATAATTGTTCTAACCCTGCCCTTTCCTGCCCAGTCTACCCAGCCTCCTCATACCGTTCAGGGAGGCCTCTGTCGCACGCACGCAGGCACGTACGCACGCACGCACACATGCACAGATACAGATGGAAGCCATGAACACAAGCATAGGCCAGAGTGGAGCAGGCTCTTTGCCTGATATTCATTTCAGCACATGACTTAAGACTCCTGGGACCTTTAGCACGCTCTCACTTTTCCTTCTAAAGAGAAGAAAAATAGCTTCACTCAGTTTCCCTCTTGCCTCCGCCACCCCAATACAACACACCACCACCCCCGACAAGTCAAAGTCTACCAAGTCTGTTTCTAATCTTTATTTTATTTTTCTCCAGCCGTACAACGTCTAATGTGCAGCAAGAGGAAACTATAGGCTTTAGAGGAATCGTGTACTTTATTGAAAAACCCTTGCATGCTTTCTACCAAAACACTGGGACCCTTCTGCTCCACACGCATGTTCACACTCTTGCCACCTACATCACAGTCCCTTATAAAAGCGTCTCTCATCACATCTTTCCTTTACAGCTGTGAAAACAGAGTGCAGGTCCAAGAGGATTTGGAACTGTGCAGTCCCATGTGCAGCCATCACTTCATCTCAACATAGATCTGAAGCAAGCAGTCCACTTATTGACTGTCCAAATCCTAAATCCAGTCACGGAGGCAAACAGTTCACATCCATGCGTGTCGGGTCGTCCTGCAATCAACTTCCAAGTGGGTCGGTTTGTCCTGTAATCTCTTGGGGTGAAAGCTTTAAGCAATGATGGGACGAGGCCACGTGCAAGTGTACTATGTAACCTACTGTAACCTAATCGGCTCGCCGCTGCCAGACACCGGTAGCATTTTGTGTCTGAAAGGAAGGAACATCCTGATGGAATTTAACCTCTACTAGAGTCATCTGTGTTTATTGATCTGTTCATAAAAAAATGAAACATGCCGGTATCAGATGTCGCTCGCGCTCGCGCACACGCACACAGATAAAGCTGGCCTGTCCATGCATGGCCAGCAGTGCATGATGGTGCAGAGAC